>NW_024429184.1:42947294-43664794 GCF_017639785.1 Mesocricetus auratus | reverse complement strand
TTTAGTCCTTGGGTAAAGTTATTATGACTGATAAAGACTGTGGGCCTTTTGACTGAATAATATTAGAATAATGCTTACTCTTTCTATACCCCTCAATTTCCTTTTTGTAACAAATATGAGGGGACTAATTTTTCTACCCTCAAACTCAAAAAATTTTCACATGAGACTGTGAGTACATATCAATTTCCTATTTACAAGAACACAGGTCAGGATACCAGTATTTTAGCTATCAGTTTATCAACCGAAACACCATTCTTAATCCACCTAAATAATGTCACTATTTATTGTATTATGATTTAGTGCCCAAGTTCACACCACAGGCCTGTCTATACCACCTGGGTGGTCTCATTGTCTCATTTACTGTAGTGAATAACTATATAATTCAATATCTCCATGTGGAAAATATGTATAAAAATCACTCCTTTAAACATTAGCCCCCCAAAATAAATAAAATGTCCTGAAGTCATATTCTTAAAACAATGTCCCTAAGGTCTGAGTGAGGACAAGGTGGCTAAACAAATGTCCCTGAGCCTGAAGAAGGATAAGGTGGCCCACACTATACTCTGCAATTTCTGCACATAAGACACAGAGATATGAAGAACAAGAGTTCAAGTCCATTCCCAACTACATTGCAAACTCTTGGCCAGTCTGGGCTAGTCCAGTCCCAACTGCATTGTAAATTCTTGGCCAGTCTGGGCTAGTATAGCCCAAATTGCATTGTAAACTCTTGGGCAGGTCCAGTCCCAACTACATTGTAAACTCTGGGTCAGCCTGGACTAGTCCAACACAAACTACAATGTAAGCTCTGGGCCAGCCTGGACTACATCCTGAAACCTTTTCTCAAAAAAAAACAAGTTTCTTCCCTACTCACTTAACAAGTAGTCACTTCCAGGCTAAGTGTAGGGTATGCCCCCATAATCCCAGCACTTAGGAACCAAATACAGCTAGATCTCTATGAGTTCAAGTTATAGGACACAGCCAAAATTATACAGTGAAATCCTATCTCAAAAAAAAAAGAAAGATAAATCACTTATTGTACGTGGACACAATAGCCACCCCTCACTTCTTTATAACTTACTTCACTCAAAACATCTATTACTCAGTAAGAAGAAAACTTTACCTAAGCTATCAAGATTTTCTACTTTTTAAGTTTTGAAACCATTTTTAATTTAAAAAATATTAAAATTATGCTTGGGAAAGTTAGGGGTACAGGGTCTTGCTATGTATCCCAGACTTCCTTCCCATCTCTTAATCCTTCTGTTTCAGCTTTCTGAATGCTAGGATTACAGTTGTACATCACCACACCCAGCCCAAAGTAGTTTTAAACTAATAAGAAATTCATCCCTTATTTGACATAGTTATTGTTATGGATATACTTTGTAGTTCCTTAGCTTATTTACACTCTGAAAAGCCTATATATTGTACAAACTGAAAAAATAAAAATAAAGAGCCAGACATGTTGCTCACATTACTTATTCCAGCACATGGGATGAAGAGGGAGGCATCTTTGTGAGTTCAAGGCCAGCCTATGACCTCTGCAAACAATCAACACTATAGAGTGAGACCCTGGGAAGGAGGGAGGGAGAGGGAGGGAGAGAGAGCAGGAGAGGCAGGAATGTTAAGAAAGAAGGGGAGGGAGGAAACAGTAAATGTGAAGGAAAAGATACAATTCTACTTCTACAGAAGTCATCCTCTGTCCTGAAGACAGACAAACTGGTGGACTGGGAAACAGGACATGCTTCTTCCTTTAAATGCAAAAGCTATTAAATGTAGCTCCATCGTGATGCAGGCCTGCCTTCTGGTCCTGTATTGTTCGTGATCATTCCATATAATGAAAGTAAATGATCTGTGGGACAGACCTCAGCTATTCAGGGGACTTGTCACTCTCCATGACTCAGTTCTGGGGCTATAACCTTCCTACGGTCTAGGAAATCACTTATTTGTATCAAAAGTAACAATTAATATAAAAGTGACTCGAAGGTATGGTGTTAAAAGAGGATATATGCTCTCATTTTTAATTTGATAATATATAGGATACAGCAGAATATGTTAGACTGAACAATTCATTTCCAAACTAATCATTTTAAATAATTCTACCTACAGTAAAGAATCAGTTTAAGTTGATTTAAAAAAGTAAGAGGGCCTCAGGTTCTGTAATCCTAGAACTCAGGAAGTTGAGACAGAAGGAGCAGAATTTGAGGCCTTCATGTGCTATAGAGTAAATTCAATTAGTTGTTACTAGATGGTTACAGATTGGAGAGAAATGAGGAGCTACTATCTGATGGGTACAGGTTTTAGCTGAGAAAATGAAATGACTCCAGATGGTTGAGGATGTAACTCAGTAAAAGAACACTTGCCTAGCACGAGTGGGGCCCTGCTTTCAATACCCAGTACTCCACAACACACACGCACACATGCACACACACACACACACACACACATGCACACACGCACGCACAAACATGAGTGTACCCACTGCCCTCCCACACACACACACTGAGTCTGGAGATGCATTAGTGGCAACAATTGTACAATGTGGCTCTATTCGTAATGCCAGTGAACTGCATATTTAAAATGGTAATTAGGGTAACTAGGTAATTAGGGTGATTTTATGTATGTTTTTACAGTAAAAACCTTTAACGCCATTAGTCTTAAGAAAAAAACTACACGAAATAAGAATGTATTACTTGTTGTAAATGCTTGCTCATCTAAGCCAATAGTAAAAATCCTAAACCAAAGACATTAAAATAAGCATTCAGTTAGACTGACTCATTAACATAACAAAACCACTCTATTACTATAGGTGGCCCTAAACTATGCCAGGAGACTATGCTTATTAAAAGAATCCTACAAACGTGTGTATATTACATAAACAAATATATATATACATATATACATACATACATGTAATACAGAGCATATAAGCACACACAGGCATCTGCATACATGCACTTATGGCCAAGCCAACAATTCATTCATATCCCTATATTGTTATCAGTCAAATAGTAAAATTGACTGTGGTAGAGCCTATTCATAATTCAGAACTGAGAAAACACTTTACTGTAGAATCAAATAGATTTGCACAGTACCTAAAGATACAGAAATTGCTGTGGGTTTGGGGCATCTACTTTTCTTGCCCTACCTGTCCCATTCCCAACCCACACACTACCTCTTATCTCAGAAAACAGATTTCTGTGTGCTTACCACCAGTCCTAGTACGAGGGTGCGAACTCTCTCTCCAATCTCTGGTGAAATGTCATTGCCAAACTGCTGCAGGGTAGTAAGAAATCGTTTCAGCTTGCTGAGTTGCCTAGCACCACAGGCTGGAGGCAGCTGTTGATTAGCCAGAGAAGAGGAAGAGGAAGAGGAAGGCCCGTTGCTAAAGCCATTAGGTGGTGAGGGGGCGCCATTCAAGGCCGTAGGTGAATGGCTCGTGCCATTGGTTACTGTCAAGGGCACAAAACCAAAAGGAAAAAGTAAATAAATGTACAAAGAGAGTGAATAAGGGAATTGCCACTAAGTGTTCCTGCCCTGAAATCTAGTGGTTTTGTAATTTTAAAACTATCGGGACATTTGGCAAACTGCTTGGACATCACAGCATCGCCGCACTCAGGCACTCTGTGAGCTCAGAGTCTCCTCCTCACAGTGAGGGGCAGCGGGATGCACAGAAGCTGATAATAAATTGAGCCTGCTGCTGCACAGAGCCAGCCCTGCCTCCCATGTGCACATATGCCAACCACCTGAAATGCTTCAAACACAGCACAAACAGCTTTGGATGTCAGCCTTTGTCACAGGCTCACATCAACATAACAGGACGGTTTCTCCCTAAACTGCTCCCCTAGAGAAAGTGTACATTTGGTGGGGACTAAATTTATCACTGAGCATTTTTAATCATGTTTTGTACACACAACTGACAGCTGTGTTTATAGGAAGAGGACTTTCAAGTTTTAACCTTATACCACCCAATTAGAAGAGTATTTTCTTTCCCTCTTATTTCTTAGCCATTTATTTAGGGGGAAATGTAAGTTTTACATAGGAAGATAGGAAGAAACAATGAGTTGGGATTTACTAAGGAGTTATTTTAAGAAAGTGAGAGGGGACAACTCAGTTTAACCCAGAGCATGGATTAGTAATAATTCACTAAATTCCTTTTGGAAAAAATGTGTTGAACATCAAGATGATTGTCTCCAATAATTAACATAGATGTGGAGGTGTTCGGTGTCACATGCCTGGCATCCCATCACTTGGGAGTCATACACAAGAGGGTAAGGAGTTCAATGTCATCTTGATTACATATATGTAGCAAGTCTGAGGCCAACATGGGTCACACGGTAAGACCCTGCCTCAAAAGCAAAAGCAAAACAGAAAATTAAATGTTCTTTAATCTCAAAGAGGAACAAAGTAACCTATCAATGCCAGCTCACTGGGCCTTGTCAGAAGAAGACATGTGCCTGTCACCATGACTTTGGATAACAAACAATTTGATGACAGGTTACAACTTGGCATGTCACAGTCTTCTGCCTCATACACATTTGGAAAGATCTTTTGAAAGGCAGGGCAGCCTGCATGAATGCTTAGGATATGTATCTTTAGAGACTCACGGATCCACTTTTGCCTCCTAGATATTTTTCATTCATATGGTTTCATGACACATGGTCCATTAATAGTATCATATATAACAGATAAAGATTTCTTAGCTTCACAAACATTTCGTGACCATTTTAACCAGAACCATGAGACTGATTAAAACCATCCTACAGAGTGCCTCTTCTAGAATTCGAAAGTTAGTTGGTGGTCACAATTTTCTATCTTTTTCTGGGATGCTACAGGAGGAAGGATACCCCAACGACTGGACTCAGAAATCAGGACCTGAACTAATTGCAAATGGAGTAACATTTGATAAAATCCTGGTAGGTTCGTGACAAAACCATGCTGTTGAATTCAGAAAAGTTTCTTTAACTGTGCATCAAGCAATGGCATTTTAACTTCAGAATGGGAGCTTTAAAAAAAGAATTTGTAACTATTTGACATAGAAAAAAAGCAAGGTAGAAGTAACTAGAAATAATTATAGCACATTTTTATGTTCTAAGTGAAAGTGAACAACCAAAATAAAGAGCTCTACATTAACATGAATTAAAAGTCATAGGCATAACTATAGCAAGAGAACAAATGTAATATTATTCATTTGCCCAAATCACATCAGATTATAATGTTGAAGTAATAATATAAAGGCAGGCAAATATTCACAGTAATACCAATTATACCTAAAACATGACACTTTTGTTTGGGTTCAATAACCATTACCTACTGGCAAACTTTCAAGGTTTTTGCACTTGGTTCTGTATAACGCACTGACACTGGATTTTACTTTTCCTTGATTGTTTTCTATGTGCAGAACAATTGCAATTTAACCTTCAAAACTGAAAACGTCAATTCATAACTGAGTACTTACATGTTGTTGGCGTAAATGAGCTGGTTCTTGGAGCTCCTTGAGTAGTTGGGGGAGGTGGCATCGCTGGAGGAGTCAGCCTAGATTGTGTCTTCACATCCACAGGTGAGTCTGGCATTGTGGAGTGCTTCTCAGTACGATCTGGGAATGCCACCAGGAACGTGTTATTTCACGCTTTAAACACCCCAGTTCCACAACTAGGGTCTGTCTTTTTTTAGAGGCACACAAACACAAGAAATTCAGTGTCTTCTATCACTAAAATACACTTGTCTATGGAAGTTTAAGGCAGACTATTTTTCAATCAAGCCCCACTTGAGAAGGTGTAGCACAGATGGCGGGACCTCATTTATTACCAGGCTATATAATACCATATTGTTATTTCTGGCTTGGCAGATGCTGTCTTACTAGTGTTATATGCACCAGCACAACTTCACTCAAAGTTGAAGCCAACATTAGCAAGGAGAAGAAAACAGATGAGGAACACAGACAATAATGAACCCCTCCTGACAGCTCAGAAGCTACAGAAACAGAGTTAGGTCCTAGCAGAAGCAGGCACTTCACAGTGCATCCCTGAGACATCCCCACCCCTACCTTCCTTAGTTTCTGGTCCATTAAATGAAACAAGTTATGGTCCCAAGATCTTCCATTTTATCTGCCCTACATTAACATTGTTCTGTCTACAGTAAAGTTGAGCTATTCTTTATATAGAATGTGTGAATTTATGGCCTGTCCCATTCCAAACATGAGACCAACACTCCAATTGATAATCTTAGAATGTAAAAGTACCAAAGTAAAAACTGATAAAAGCTAAAGAAGGACCATGGACAAACCCCTAATTATCCAATGATGACCATTTATATAAGCCCAAATTGGTTTTTCCTAAGTGTATTTCCCCTTTCTTTCATATATACTTGATGCAATGAGACAGGGTTTCATTCTGTAGTCTAGGTCAAGCAGGAAATTCACTATGTAGGCCACCATCAAACATGCATCAATACTCTTGCCTCCTCCTCAGTCTCCTAGTGATGGATGACAATGTGAACATGGGACTTCTAAGTATATTTCTCGCTTGACATTTCCATCTATTTCTGAGTCTAATATAATTCTCAAGGCAATAAATTTCTCATTAAAAATGAAATACTTTCTTGTTTTGTGTCTTTAGATCCAATTTTATACAGTCACGTGACAGATACTCCAAAAACATTTTTGAGGTATTTCTACATTTTAGACACAAAATTTTTCCCTTGTAGGTTTTTAAATATGTAAAATTAAACACTATTCAGAGCATGGTTTTTGAACTATTATTAAAATTATAAGAAGCAATTCTCAAGTTGACGTGAAAGTTAAATATTCAGAGAGCTAGAAAATGGCTCAGTGGTTAAAAGAGCTTACTGGGTTCAGCTCCCAGAACCTATATGGTGCTCACAATCACCTGTAAGCCCAGTTCCAAGGGATTCAATGCCCTTTTCTGACATCAGAGGGCTTATGCACACACAGGGTCCACACACACACACACACACACACGGCACACACACACACACACACATATATATATATATATATATATATATATATATATCAGACACACAATACAGACATATAAAATTAAAATAAATAAATACTTCTTAAAGTCAAATAAACCCCCAAATTACTACTATTAAAATCCCAAACCTAGTTCATGTTTCTTCAAAGCAACTCCTTATGGCAGATTTCATGGCACATGCTTGTAATCCCTGCACTTGGGAGGTGAAGGCAAGAGGATCAGAAGTTCACGGACAGTTTGAAATACCTAATGTAGCTCAAACAAAAGCTATTTCCTACCCAGGTATAGTGAGTGGCACACACCAGGAATCTCAGCACTTGAGAGGCAGAGGCAGGAGGATTGCTTTAAATCTAGTCAGCTTGGTCTATACAAAGAAGTCTAAACTTCTGGGGGTTACTTAGTAAGACCTGCTCTCAAAAAAAAAAAAAAGAATTTTCAGAAGATGTGGGGGTTCAATATAAGAGAGCATTTGAAAAGCTGAACTAATGCTGATACCATATTAGGGATGATGTAATAAAAGAAAATCAACATCAGCATAATAAGTACATCTAACCTCATGACCAAGTCAGCATGTCAGGCTGTTCCTTCCTGTCTTCCTCTCTCCCACAGGCTTAATAACCCTGAATAACCCTAGGTCAAGAGAAGTGTCCTGAGGGAAATGATGGCAGTGACACAAGCACAAGTCGCTTAATTTTTGACCTTACTGTGGCAAAGAGTGACTTCATATGCTACCCCAGAGCACTTAGCAACCAGCATCACAATCACTCATTTTAGTAAAATAAATAAATTAGGCAGGCTTCAAACTGTTCCTTCAATAAATCCACCTCACATTCTACTCTCCTCAACCAACCTCAGCAAGAAGAGAATAAATAGCTCTCCCCTTATTCTGCAGCTCAGGAAAGAGGTATAGCAGCGAATACAGTCTCCCTAAATAAAGGCAAATACTTGTGTCATGCCAAGAAAGGAGGGAGGGAGGGAGGCTTGCCAGAGTCTGCGGGGAGATAACAGTGGGAACTGCTGGTCCATCTGGCTTTCATTCTGCTAACACTCACAGGGAACCAAGAGGGAAGGCAGGCCAGATACACAGACTTGGAGCACATGGTCTTACAGACAGAGAAAGGAAGAGCAGAAGGGGAGGGGAAGTAGGAGGCATGAGAAAAAGAAAGAAAGAAAGAAAGAAAGAAAGAAAGAAAGAAAGAAAGAAAGAAAGAAAGAAAGAAAGAAGGGAAGGAAGGGAGGGAGAGAGGAAGGGAGGGAGGGAGGGAGGAAGGAAGGAAGGAAGGAAGGAAGGAAGGAAGGAAGGAAGGAAGGAAGAAAGAAAGAAAGGAAAGAAAACAGAGGAAGGAAAAAGAAGAAACAGGGAAAAAGACAAAAACAAAGAGAAAAGCCCCAAACAGGTAGATGTCCTCAGAAGCTTTTCTCACCCATAACTAATGCAGGCCCCCTCAGCCCAGTCCACAGTCACCCACCTCAGATGACAACGCCTAGCTAAGAGGGCTCACATCAGTACCCTGTCCTTTTAACACCAAGAGAAAAGGAGATGAGCTATAAGGCACATAATGAGCTTCCTGACAAACTTAAGATTTTGGTTTCTGTCCAAGATAATCTTTGCATTTCGATCTCTGTCCATTTCTAGGAAGATGATGGGATATGCTTTCAACAGCAGCCTTGAGCCACTCACATGACATAATGCCTATCCAGAACATCACTGTCCACAGAGCTGGGAGGGCTGCTCTGAAAAAAATAACATCAATATTTTTGGAACAAGAACTACCAACCAGCACATGGAAGGACACCACTAGTTCAAAGAGGAATATTCTGACCAGATATATGTGGACATGTATATATTTAGGATTTTGACATTAGCCAAATTTCTGTGACAGTTGGCTTCTCTGATCAAATAGTTTCAACCCAGAGGCCCTACAAACTACAGCAAAGTGGGACCATATGGAAGTCATTCTGTTCTGCTCCGACAATCCACCCAGGGTAGGGATGGATGAAGAAACCACCGGCCAGGCCTAACCCATGCATCCAGAAACATTCTGGAACACAGAGATTTAAGATAAATTTAGACAATATGTTTCAAGTATGCAAGCTCTGCTGCATTTGTTTGGGATTATTTTTTCCAATGTTTTTGAAATATATATTCTTGAAACTCTTATAGAAAACAGAACAAAAGCAATGACTTAACCAGAGAAACATCTCACCCATTTCAAATTACAGGATATGGTTAAACCAACATGAGGTTACACTGTATGGTGTGTAACTTTTTCAGTTAATGAAGATTGTATTTTCCTGGTATATCCTTTCTGGTTTTTAGTTGCTGGAGGACAATTTGTGATACTTATTGTAAGAGTGACACAAAATGACATAAGGAGAGGAAGATAAGAGAAAAAAGGGAGGGGGAGTGGGAATTGAAAGAAAAGACTGGAAGAGAAAACTGCTCAGGTCTGGAAAACAGGTGAAATAAAGGTGGGCTTTGTCTCTCCTACAATGACTGGCACAACTTCTAGACAGGACAGTCTTCCCTGTGCAGTAACATGCTTCCTGCTTGGCAAATACCCAGCTCATATGTACCAAAGATGGTGGAGCAAGGAAAAAATTACAGCATATAAAAATGTATTACTGATACCATTTCAATATTGGATCCACTGCCAGGGCCCTCTAGAGGTGATGCTTTCCATTCCCTCTTCCTTCCTTCCTTCCTTCCTTCCTTCCTTCCTTCCTTCCTTCCTTCCTTCCTTCCTTCCTTTCTTTCTGTTTTAATTATAAAAAGGTATAATGTAATCTGGCTTGGCATTTGCCTCACTTAAAATTAGCCCAAATAGTTCCAAGTGTGTTTTAAAGCTATGAAAGATGGGTATTCTACACCAGCCTTATTTATTTGCCTTGCTGGAGAGGATCAATGTGAAATTGTTTGTTTCACCCATTAAGAGCAAGCGTTCCCCTAAGTTAATTATCTGAGCCTTAATTCTGCACAATAAAAATGGGAATACTACTCTATGTTCCTCTTGGAAATGAGACAGGAAATTAAATGAGATTAAAAACACTAGCATGTCCCTACTCATCCTGGACACTAATATCCTCCTGAACTTTCCTAAGCAGTGTCTCTTGCAAGTCCATCAAATCTGAGATCTGTCAATATTGGAGACAGCTATTGTTACTCCTGGGTTTTGTGGAGAATTTTTGTTTGTCTGGAATCTTTCTTTGTTGTTTCATATTTAATAAAAATGTATGGGCTGGGTGTGGTGGTACACACCTTTAATTTTAGAACTTCAGAGGCAGAGGCAGGTGGATCTCTGTGAGTGGGGGTAGCCTGGTCTACGTATCGAGTTTCAGGCAGCAAGAGCTATATGAAGACCCTGTCTTAAAAAAAATAAATACACATAACTCGGTTTATAGGAAGAATCATCACATTCTCTTTCTAAATCCTTTCCCTGTGTTGGAGTCAGTTCAAAGAAAATCAGCCTTAGTGTCATACCCACCATCAATAGCACATAGGGACAGAGTAAAACCAGGGGACAGACAGATGCTCTGGGATTTCTATTGAGACTATATTTCAATACCTCATAGTAAATTGAAAATAACAAGTCACAAATGTATTTGTGGGACCCACATGATGACTTAGTGGGTAAAAATGCTTGCCATCAAGCCTGGTGGCCTGAGTTGGATCCCTGAGTCATATTATTGAATGAGAGAATGACTTCTGTAAACTGTCCTCTGACCTCCTCAAAAGTACCATGGCATTTGTACACACATACACACACAGAAATAAACAAAATGTAGTTTCAAAACATGCGGGATTTCCTTGTTTTTTTAACACAGGGTTTCTTGTAGTTCAGGCCTACCTCTAACTCACTAAGCAACTGAAGATGATCTTTACTCTTGATCTTCCCATCTCCGCCTAGAGGGACCTATGCGGGATGAGACATGTGTTACCACTGCACCTGCTCAGAAATATATTTAAAGCCAAACAGAGAGATGCTCACCTGTAATCCCAGCAGCCTGGAGGCAGAACTAGGAAGAGCACTGTGAGCTTCATGCTAGCCAGAGCTACATAGCAAGGCTCTATCATTAAAACAAAAGCAATGGCAAGAAAGCAAAGAGAGGGGATGGGAGGGGAGCATTTAGGACCCCACCCTGCACACCAAATAGCACAGCTGGGCAGCACAGGGCACTGTGTAGTAACCCTGCTCGCAGTGCACTGGGTAAAGCCAAGATCACATAAAAACAGCTACAGGTCGCTGCTGTTGTTAGTAGCACACACATCACCATCCCAGGAAAAAGATCCAGTCTTAAATGTTAAAGAACATATCCCAAGTTGGGGGACACCCATTCATACAGGAAGATTATGAAGTTCTGAATTTAAGTTCAACTTTGTCATCAGTTTCCTATACTTCTACACAAGTGTGAGTTCATTTCTCCGTTTGTCATATATCCTACCATGACCAAATGTCACCCCAAGCCCATTCAGGGTTTTATTTTGTTTTGTTCCATTTTGTTTTTGAGACAAGTTTCACTATGTATCTCAGACTGGCTTCAAACTCAAGCTAATCGTCCTGCCTCATCTTCCAGAGTACTGAGATTACAGGCATTTATCTCCATGCAGCCTGAATGTCATGTGTTATCAGTGGCATCACATAAGGAGGGGGGGGCTTCAGGAAGTGCTTAGGTCTTGAGGACTCTGCCTTCAGACATGGCACTAGTTCATTACAAAAAGGCTACAGAGACAGGCACGGTGGCTGAGACAAAAGGATTACAAATTTAAGGAGACCGTCTCTCAAAATATTAAAAACAGGTAAGTAGAAATGGATGGAGTATAGTCAGGGTAGGACGTGCCCAGTATGTACATGAGCCCGGGATCCACCCTGTGCTACAAATATAAAAAAAAAAAGAGCAAAACTGGCATCGGATGGGAACTTCACTCAGGACAGACAAGCCCGGCAACAAACACCACACTGCAAGTGCCGACAGAGCCAACGCCTCCATGTCCCAGCCCTGTGAGAAGCAGGCTCCTGCTTTTATAAATTACCAACTCAAACGTATCTTGTTACAGCAACATTAACAAACTAAGAAAAACGGTGTCGTGAGTATTTGTTAAACATGAATAGAGCCTATCTTTTCTCTGACCTTATGACATCATAGAACTGGACAAAATGATATTTGCCTGCAGCTCTAGCATTCAGAAGCCTGAGCTAGGAGGATGATAAAGCCTAGACTGGGCTGTAATAAGAGAGTCTGCACACACACACACACACACACACACACACACACACAAGCACACGCACACACGTGCACACACACACACACACGCACACGCACGCACACCTAACAAATTAAAATAAATTAACGGGCATGGTAGTATACCACTGTCATTAATCCCAACACATGCATGAGAAAGCAAGCAGAGTCAGCAGTTCAAGGCCAGCCTGGGTTGAATGAGACTCTCTCAAAGGACAACAAACAAATAAGAAGCAATTACCGTAAGGAGAGTTCCGCAGTTTCCGTGATAAATACAAATATACCTTTGGTTTAGCCTAGTCACAAACACATCAGAGCTCCAACTCCATACTAATTATCCCTGACTGGGGTCACTTGACTTTGTTCAAGTGCCTACCCTTCCCCACAGTTCCAAAGAGCAGCTGACCCTTGTTTCACACTAATTCTCTTATCAACCATGCCTTTCCAAGGTGGGTGTTGGGACCTACTAAACAAGCAGTAGTACAAGGTTGTGGAAGAGGCTCTAGGGAGACACCCTTCCTCCTGACCCTTCAATGGGGGGAGCTATCCAGAGCACCACCCCTTCAGATTCTACAGGTCTGAACTACAGCACTGATCATTTTGGGCTGCATTACTCCAGGGTCTTCCACAAATATGCTAATATTTTGCAGGTCTCTTTCATCAGCATGGGGACATCAGGGGATGCCTATCTGACGAGGAACTACAAATATTCAAAGTTGGTGATGATGATCAGCCTTCCTCCATTCACATTTACTCTAGGTCCTCCAGAATATCCACTGTTCTCTCATAAACACTTAAAATTAATATCTACTGACACATTTCAATCCTCAATGATCTGGTTATAAAGTAGTTATTCCAATGTACAGTTCTCCATCAAAGCATCCACTGCAATTTTCTTTGACAGCTGAGGTGTGAATGTGTGTGTGTGTGTGTGTGTGTGTGTGTGTGTGTGTGTGTGTGTGTGTGTGTTCATTAGGTAGCTCTGGCTGGTCTCAAGCTCTGTTGATCCTTCTCCCTCAGGCTCTCAGGTGATGGGATTACAGATGGTAGAGTGCTTACCTAGCATACATAAAGCCCTGGGTTTGATCCAAATCTGTGTAAAATCACGCCTAGTGTTGGGAAGGTGAGGGAAGAAAGAGCAAAAATTCATAGAATCCTATCTCCAAATAAACAAACAAAGAGGATGGAGAGGAGACACAAGAAGAAGAGGAAGAATAGGAAGGGGAGAGGAGGGGAAGAGAGGGAACAGGAGGAGGAGAGTTCAGTAGTAGTGAAAGGATGCAGAGGAGAGGGAAGGAGTAGATGGATGGGATGTGACTTGGTCACATAAGTAGGTTGTGTTCATCCCCACTGGACAAACTGGTGTGGGGATGCACACCAGGAAGCTCAGCTCCCCAGAGGAGTCAGGAGGGTCAGAAGTTCAAGACCTCCCTCAACTGCATAAGAGCTCCAAACCAGCCTACAATACATGAGATCATCTTCAAAACAATGAAATAAAACTCCATGTATCAGTTGTGCCTGAGAAGTCTGTGGTCACTTTTCTCTGCATTCTGACCAGGGGCGAACTTTTCTGAGGGTCTGTACCTGGTGCAAAAGGAAGCCTGTCTGATGAAGGGTGAGACTTACACTTACCTGTGAGTAAAAGGATTTAGGATGCAGTTAGAAATTGGACTGGTTTAGGTAAAGGGCAGTAGTAGGATAGAGAGTGAAGACGGAGATTTGGAAGACTCACCAGACCTCAAAGTTCTTGATGTCTCTGGCCAAATGCTACTATTAGAGCTAACTACAAAAAATAAAAGAGGATTGGATCATCTCCATTTGGGAAAACAAGAATTTCTCTTCTTTCTTCGAGACAGGGTCTCATGTTACTCATGATAGTCTAGACCTCACTATGCAGTCAAGGATTACCTTGGACTTATGATCTCCCTGCCTTCCGTCCTTGAGTACCGGGATCACAGGTGCTATTCATTTCTAGACCTTGAACCCAGAACTCCTGAATGCTAGACAGACACTCTACCAACTGAGCGCTGTCTCTATCTTGCCCCCTATTGTAACAGTTGTCTAGCTATATTGGACACTTTTAATCCTATTTCTGAATGGCGACTTCATGAGTACAGATTTTTGTTTGAATTAAATTCCAGCTTCCTTGGCGTTTATAAGAGTGTATGGAATAGAAGCATCTGATACAGGCTATTGAATGGACGAATGAAGAAAGCAAAGCTAGGCAGTACCCAAACAACCACAGGTTTGTGACTAAATCCATGGTTATGCAGGTCAGAACAAAGGATGAATACAGCAGAGAGGAGGGGTGCTGAGAACACACACTCATCAAAGGTAGAAAGATGTGCCGTTGGAAAGAGTCTACCTCAGTTTGCTCATTTTGAGACATAGATAATATCCAGGTCAAGGAAAGAGGAAGCATGAGAGTCAACTGGTGCTTTTCACTAGAATGTTATCTTAGTGATTTCATGAAGATAAAAGCCACTGGTCTTGGCAGTTCTGGTAGACTTCAGGCAGTACACATCTTGTGGAAACATGTCCTTTCATCAACAACTGTTCCTCCATTCCGGTACCTCTTGGATCTTCTTATAATCATTTCTTGGAAGTAGTTCTTGGAAGCTGTGGAAATGGGTATCAAGAGGATGGAGGTCTGATCCATCCTACTTGTGTTGATTTGATTTCATCTCCATCTGTTTCACATTTCACCATCCTGTTTAGGATATCAGATAAAAAGGGAGGGCCTCCTCTTTCAGAATGAGAGGTACAGACTCCTAGTCTAGGCAATCAGCAACTGTTGACTGAATGACTATGATAAAATGCTTAGCCAGGAAGAATGGCACACACCTGTAATGTCAGCACTTGGGAAACAAAGGAAGAGGCTGGTGCATTGTAAACTCATGGCTAGCCAAACCACAAAACAAGATTCTGTCTCAAACACAAAACTAAACTAAACTAAAACTATTTAGTGAGAAAACTCAAGTGCTCCAATTAACAGAAAGTAACTACTTGGACAAAGAGACAGATCATTCCAGAATGTGGAAAGCATCATTATTCGGGAATCAAATCTTCATATTCTTTAAGCACAGATAATTGTTGCTCTGGTAGCTTATTTGTTAAAGAAATGTACAACAAAAGACTGAGCCTCTGCAGAACACAACAGCCCAGACCTCTCAGACCTATTGGGCTCAGGCCTAATCCAGCCAGCCCCAGTTTACTCAGATAGTGGTTAGCAAACCAAAACAGGAAATTAGAGGGTGGACAGTTTACGTATCTGTGGCTTAGTCACAGATCAGCAAAGAGTGGGATCTTAACTGCATATTTCTTGGGTTTAATTGAATGTGTGCCAGGGGGAAATAATATTAACAAGTTTTACCTTACAAGCAATGGGAAGACAAATTTTTTTGTCTGCCAAATAGCAAGCTAGTTTTGGTATCATGGCTAGACACGGAGATGAAAGTAGAATAAGAAATGTCAGTAAAGACTGGTGTGACAGCTCATGCCTATTATCGCAGCACTCAGGAGGCTGAGATGGGGAAGGGAGTGATGAAAATTAGAGGGTAGTCTGTATTCTATAGTGACAAAGCTAGCCTTGAACTTGTGTGAACTAAAGTTACCAGGAAAAAAGGCACACCTCTGCTAATGACTTCGCAAAGATGAGTCATCTGAGAGTTGACACATTACAAATTTGGAACCAAATTAGCTTCAGCTATCTTAATTTCCACCTGCTTCTGACCTAATATCCTTGTGACATACCGCCTGAAACCCTGAATGTATGAACGTAAAAGACTGCTAGCTTCCAACAAGCCAAGATAATCAACTGGCATCTAAAACCCACAGCAGAGATTTCTCCTCTTTGTTGTCACTCAACTTCCTGTCATTTCCACCAATATAACTGAAACATGACTTAAGACTTCCTTGTGAGCCGGGCGTTGGTGGCGCACGCCTTTAATCCCAGCACTCGGGAGGCAGAGGCAGGCGGATCTCTGTGAGTTCGAGACCAGCCTGGACTACCAAGCGAGTTCCAGGACAGCCTCCAAAGCCACAGAGAAACCCTGTCTCGAAAAACCAAAAAAAAAAAAAAAAAAAAAAAAAAAAAAGACTTCCTTGTGTTCTCTAACTATAAAATACTCATGAAACTCTTACCACACTGAAGTATGTAGTTGGGGACAAACTGACTCATGTTCCTGGGCCATGGCAACTCATATTTGGTGCCAGAATAAACTATGCTGTCCTTTGAAGTGAGAGCTGTTTTCGTGTGGACACCAATGTTCTCTTGCCTCAGTGTCTTTTGTGGTTGGAAGGAGAGACCTGGTCACAGCCCCTCCCCCCACACACACTTATTGTAATTGTTGTTGCTCTTTGCCATCCACTTAAAACTAATGCAGCCAAAGCACAGGTGCACATCTAGTTCCATGATGAGACAAAAGGAACTCAAAGCCAGCCTGGGCAGCGCGGCGAGACAACCTCAGTTGTAAAGCACTTGCCTAGGTGCTCATCTCAACAAGGTCTGATTCTCAGTATGGTAAAATACATAAATACATCAAACCAGGACTGGCAAGATGCCTGAGCACATAATGGCATTTGTTGCATTAGCAACCTGAGGTTGATCCTGGAACTCAGGTAAAGGTGGAAGGAGAGAACCAACTCTTCAGAGCGTTCACTGGCCTCTCATATGGGTGTGCACGCTCGCATGCTCGAACACACACACACACACACTCATACATGCTTTACATTCTAATTATAGGATCTGGCTAATTCTCTGCTTAAAGTGTTAATGATAGTTTCCTTTCACCCTGGGAACACAATCTAAAACCCTCTAAATGACCTGCAGGGAAGCCAGATTTTATCTGCCCCCTTCTCTTTATCTCACCTCACAGCTCATTGGTTTAATGACTTGCAAGCTTCTCTGGCTTCCAGGCTTTTCTCTCTGCCTGGAGCATACAGTTCAGGTCAAATCCACTACACAAGGAAGGTGTCTTTGATGGCTCCCTGGACACTCTGTTATAAACACTATTTTACCATCTAAGCTGTCTCTAGGGGCTTCTCAGAATTATGCAATCTCTATATAATTAGTTGTTTTCCTATTGCCCCCCATCAGGTCGTTACATGGCATGCTGCAAGTCAAGGCACGTGTTACATTATGAATCTCACATCAATTCAATCCCAAAATTTATCACAAGGTAGTGTGCCATAAAGGTGAATAAGGATTTTCCTATTTAAAAATCCAGATTTGGGGGCTGGAGAGATGGCTCAGTGGTTAAGAACACTTGCTGCACTTGCAAAGGGCCCAGACTCAGTTCTCAGCTCCATGTCAGGCAGTTCTCCAACACCAGAACTCCAGATGGAGTGATTCTGACACCTTCATCTGTCCTCCAGGGCCAACAGGCTTGCATGCGGTGCACATATGTACATGTAGACACTCAAATATACACTTGAAATAAAAATAAACAAATCTCTAGTAATACCTACATAAAGGGCGACCAAAGCAGTGCAATTCAGTATTCCTTTTCAGTTTCTTTAATAAGAGAAAAGCTGTTGAAAACATCTCTAATTTGTATTACCAAACTTCACTGGTATCAGCCAATATCATCCTCCCAGATCACTCCAATCCAAAGACCGATTCAGCAAAGGTTGATGGTGCACATTTATACTTCCTGAATTATGGAGGCACAGGCTAGAGGATCTCAAGCTCAGGATCAGCCCAAATTACATAGGGAGAGAGACCCTATCACAAAATACCAAAGTTGGACATAGCTTTAATGGCCGAACACTTGCTGGCATGTATCCCCAGCACCACAGAAAGCCAAGCACCAAAACAACCACAAAAAAACAAAAGACTTAGAGAACTTGGTAAGCTGTGTTTTCATTTTAATTCCAAGATTTTATTTCCTTTTTGATTTCTACAGTGATTCACTATTACTGGATGGTGTGCTGTTTAGTTCTATAAATTTAAATACTTTCTATAACTGCTACTTCTGTTACTTTACAGCTTTACTCCACTGTATAGTAGAATATTCTGGATGTTAGTTCGTTTGTTTGGTTTTTCTATCTTTCTCCATCTGTTGAGACTTGGTTTATGTCTTATAAGTGACCAGTTTTGGAGGAAGTTCCATGGGCTGTTGAGAAGAATACGTATTTTTGGTGTTGGGTGGAATATTCTATAGATGTCTGCTAGGTCCATTTGATTTATGACGCCAGTAACTGCCAACGTTTCTTGCCTCTTCTTTTGGCTTCCCACCATTAACTACATGGGAAGGCCCTACTCCTGAAGACAACACAGAGATTGGTTGAGGACACAGAGAAATCAATCTCAAACAGAACAGGAAACTTCCCTGATGGGCACGTTCATAGAGCAGGAAGGTGCCTTGAGGGCTACTGGGAGATGAAAGACGTGATGGTCTTATCCAGCACTATACCCCACATGCTGTAACATCAACCTGCCAAGCAAAATGTGCCACCGGTAAAACAGTGACACGACTGTCACAAAGGTAACCAACTGCTTTTGTTTATTGGATTTGAGACTTGCTCCACAAGACAGAACAAAATCCTGGCATTTTTAACCTGGCCAAAGGCCTCAGAGGGCCTTATGCTGTCTTGCCAGATAGTCATGCTGTCAAACTGATGTCTAAATACTAAGGTTTATCCCATAGGTTTGTGCTGCTTTTAGTGAAATAATTTTTAAGTCATTTTCTTGTTAACTCATGT
This sequence comes from Mesocricetus auratus, assembly GCF_017639785.1. NCBI lineage: Eukaryota > Metazoa > Chordata > Mammalia > Rodentia > Cricetidae > Mesocricetus > Mesocricetus auratus. Next base: position 43,645,856 of record NW_024429184.1, on the reverse strand, counting down.
GCTCATCTTAATGTCTCAACCTCCTTTGATCTGTTGCCCACTTCTTATGCCTTTCCTCCAGTGGAAGTTCAACGAACTGAGGTCTGCCTCTTTTTGCCGTCTCAACTGGCTCTTCCCTGACACAGGTGTTCACACCTCCTGCAACAAGTTGTGCCAGGGATAGACTCTCTCGAGGGCCAGACCCTGTAATCTCGTTATTTGCTTTAACACATCTATCTGGATAGCCAGTGACAGGATAATTTAGAACCAAGCCCAACTTCTCCCGTGGGAATCTGCCGCCTCTTCAGACATTTCAGCCCTGGGTTTTGTACTGTTTTCCAACCAGCTGACTAAGCTCCAAGCCAAAAGCATCCAATGACTTCCTGACTCCATCATCTTCAATCCACTCATTCCAGTATCCCATCAATTCCACCTCTGCTACCACAATGAGCCTTTCCCAATCCATAATAGGTGTGGCCTTTAAAATCTATTTATGCACTGTGCTGTTGTCCCTACTTCCACTCATCTCTACCCAAATCCTTCTTCACATCTGGGACAAGAGTTCCAAGGTGAGACTGTGACAAAACCAACTTTTAATCCTTGTACAATTAAACAGATTTCCAGGGACTCCTGAGGGGTTCCCACTTCCAATTCAGAAACCCCAGCATCTAAACAACACAGTGATCATTCTGAAAACAGTTTGTTACATTAAACCATCTAAAAGTAAAGAAATATATAACACTATCAAGCTATGCCTTCTATCCCTACCCTGTATACACTATAATATTTATAGATAACATATTTCCCAACAAAATGCTAATCAATTTTTTTCTGAAAGTTGCAGATGTCTTAGAAGTTCATTTGAACTGGGCATGGTGGCACACACCTGGAATTCCAGTACTTGAGCTAGCATGGAGAGGGGATAACCGGGAGGAATCCAAGGTCATGATCAGCTAGTTATGAGATCAAGGCCAGTCTGTGTCACATAACACCCTATCTCAAAGAAAAAAGTTAATTTGAAAGACAAATTAAAATATTAAGGAAAAGTTTGAAAATGAATGATAAATTCAGCTTAATTTTTTATTAAAATTCATGATAAAATTACAATTTTGATAATCTGCTGCTAGTAAGGAGTTGGATAGCCAAAAAAACAAAACAAAAAGTTTAACTAAACAAAAATATTAGTTGAAAAATCAATATATATTACCTAAAATCCAATATGTAATAAAGATGACTTCTTGTCAGATACACTGAAGCACTCCTGCCACCCAGGACTTGGGAGGCTAGGACAAAAAGATCACAAGTACAAGGCCTGCAGCCTTACCTCAAAAATAAAAGAGACATAAAAAAATAAACCAAAGATGGAAATAAATAAACACCAAAAACTTCCTGAATTCTGGGTTAGAGGCTAAGAGTGCTTGCTGTTCTTGGGGAAGACTTGAGTTTAGTTCCCAAAAGCCACAGCAGGCCATTCACAACCACTAGTAGTTTCAGGGAATCCATCCCCTCTTCTCACCTCTGATGGTGCCTGCACTCACATTTGCATATTCTCACATAAAGAAACTTACATACACACATCTTTATAATTTTAAGAGTTCTTTCCAGGACACAGGCCTAGAGTGTTAGCACTCTGGAGGGATCAGCAGGAGACCCAAAGTACAAGTTCATCCTTAGCTACATAGTAAACTCAAGGCCAGCCTGGGCTACTATATGAAACTCAGTCTCAAAAACACAAATGGAAGAGGGAGAGGGAGAGAAGGAGGAAAAAGAAAAGAATAAGACTTTTCTGCAGTCCATCATAAAATTTCCTATGTACAAGAACACAATTTTTAAGTAGATCTTACAGAAGCTTTCATTACACCCCATTTCACCCTCCACGCTCTCATTTACCCACAGCCAGACAATTACTAGAAAGTTCTATAAATAAACCAGCCATAACTTTTTAAGTTGCATGGCCTTCTAAGTAGCATGACAATGCCTGACACCCTCCACTTGCATTCCATCCTGCCCTACCCAGATCTGAAGCAATGCTTTGAGTAGCATATCCAGGCTAACTACCCATAGGTCACTTCATAGCCACACTGGTGGTCAGGCTGACTGCTTAAACTCTTAGTAACCTTAATCTTCAACAAGATGTCAATTCATCCCCCTCAATGTAACTCATGGCAAACATGGCATCCCAAGAAGAGCAGTCACACCAGTCACATAACTTCTATTATACTGTTATAATTATTTTACCATTAATTATTTCTGTCATTTAATCACACATAATTTCTGAGTGTATATATAGAGCAAAAATACAGTGCAAAAATATAGCTTGGTCCTAACTATAGTCAGGTGTCCACGAAGGTTCTGGGAACACATCTACCATGGGTAAGGCTGACTGTTACCTATGAAATCACACAATGCCTTATAAATAAAATTGCAATCCAAATGAAAAAGATAGCCAGATCTGCATATAATTCTAGTACCCAGGAATCAGAGACAGGAGGTTAGCCATGAGTAACAGACCAGCCTGGTCTATATGGTGAATGTGCTGTCAGCCAGGCTACAGAGTGAGAAAACCAGTGTGTGGGCCACAAAAATGACACAAGGTGAAGGTGCCTGCCACCAACACTGACAACCTACATTTGATCCCCAGGGCCCACATGGCCAAAGGAGAGAGCCAACTCCTACAACTTGTCCTACAAACGCCACACATGTTCCACGCCAAGACACATACACAGATACGAAGAGACACATGAATATAAAATTTAAAACAATAGGCTTATGTACATATGCAAACATATTTATAGATATTCATTAAGGCTTAGAAGAAGATATAAGAGTGTTTTTTTAAAGAATAAGCCATAAATGTGTCATTTACTTATAAATTACCACAAACAAAGTAAATGTAAACAGCAAACCAAGAAAAATATAGTTTGGTATGTGACAGTAATGGACTGATACTCTTGATCTACAAGAAATACAAAATGCACATAAGAAATATAAAATATATAGTCAATACATGTATAATAAATAGTATATGCTTATAATTATAATCTCAGCACAATGGAAGATGGGGCAGGAGGACCAAAATAAAAAAGTCAATCACCTACAATAAGAAACAGACAAGATGTAAAATCCTTTGGAGAAAAAAAAACATAACTTCCCAGAGGTTGTAATGGCAGATGTTTAATTCATTTAAAAACAATCATTTTTTGCATGTAATAAAATGATAATATGATTATTAGTTATATAGCACAAACTGACACCTTACCATATTTCTTTAAAACGGTAAGTTTCCTGTAGGACAACCACCAGACAGTAGGTATAAATTGTCTTTAAATATACACATGTATCATTTACTGCACTACTTACACTTACATTCCTCTCGGCAGTTACTATAAACCATTAACACCAGGCAAGCAACAATGTTTATGACCAGGAGACTGGCAGCAAGCTGGTCATTCCACTCCATGACTGTTTTGATGATGGAAGAACAAAATAAGGGCATCCATACGCTCTACAGCCAAGTGGAGCTTTCCAAGGCACTGTCCATGTCACCCAGCAAAATGCCTCTTTCTCTTCTACTTCTAACTCTATACTTAATCTTAAAAGCCTCGGGTATGTGCCAGAAACATCCCTGAATCTCTGATGAGTGACAAAGAACTATGTGACCAATTCACACACTCTACTTTCTGGCAGTCACCTTTTCCTTAGGGAGTAATGTACAAAATGGGTATGCACGCACCTTAAGACTAATTGGGGTAGCAGCGAGAACATCAATTTCCTAGCCATAAAACTCTCAGCAAATGATTTTGTGTGGTTTTGGTTTTTAGAGACAGAGTATTAAGCAGTCTACCTGCTACTTAGCTGAGGCTGTCCTTAAATTCCGAGTCTTCCTGCCTCTAACTCCAGAGAACTAGGACTGCATGGTATGCACAGTGCACTCTGTTATCTGTGAAATACTGAGGGAGCAACTCTGCCAAGGTTGTTAGTTTCCCACAGAGGCAGGAAAAAAAAAGAAAAGGTGGGAAGTGGGACTTAAGGCAGCCTGAAGAGAATAGAAGTAGTCCAAGTAGTCAGATTGTAATAGAGGTTCCAAGTACTTTCAAATATTAGCCAGAAACAAAAGTACCTAGGGACCAGAGAGATGGCTCAGTGCTAAGTCTGGCCACAGAAGAATGGGAACCCACAGGGCAGAAGGAGAAAACTGACACCCAGAAGTTGCCCTCTGATCACTACTTTGGGGCATGAACACATAAAATAAATAAATAAATACACCACATAAAATAAATAAATACATTATTTTTAAAGTGCCTTAGCCAAGTATTACAATCAGTATATGCTTGTACTCCCAGAATTTGGGAGATAGATGCAGGAGGATCAAGAGTTCAAGGCCATCCTCTGCTAAATACTGAATTTAGAGCCAGCTTTGGGTACATGAGATTCTACGTTGAAACACAGAAAGTGCCTTCCTCTCTTCAATATCCCAATGACTCAACAGTGCATGCCACCAGTATTTACTGAGTAAAAGAATGAATGCTGGTTTACTCATAGTCACATTCATGCACAGTAGAAGATGGGGAGGGAAACAACTGGAAATCTACAGGAGGAACCCTCATGTTACTAGAGTATCATGGGAACTAGATTGCCAAACAGATAGCTAAAGTCCTCAAGAGCCATTTAAGGGATCCCACACAACAAAACAGAACTCTGAGGTAGTGGGTTCTTGAGGCCAGCCTGGCAATGCAGCAAGCTCTTAACAAACAAACAAACAAACAAATGCAGGCTATTCTCCATGAAGCAGCTTTCCCTACAGGCTGATCCATCAACAATGGTTTCAAAGACAAGTGAGGGCAACCCGTGGACTGTATTAGGTAACACATCCCAAAGAAGACCCGAAAGCTGTGTTTATATGGAAGTTGTTCTTTAGTTTAGCACAACATCCATGTAAGAGAATCAAATACAGTTTATAGAAACTCTGAGGTGGTTTCAGTTTCACACAAACACACACCCATATATCTGGGAATCAAATTCATGCCCTTGAAAAAGCCAGCAAGTGCTAGATTTTCTGGCCATATTAAAGTCTCATATACACCAACTCTTAACATACAATATGGCCCAGCTAATTCTTTGCCTAATATAACTTTTCAAGATGTCCATGGCCTTACTTTAATTAATAAAGTGATTGAGAGAAGGTGCCCTAATTAATTAATTGATCTCTGAACACTCCCTGAAGACAGATATTCTCATTCTGTTTACCAAAAGACAAACCTGCTTATGGGGGCTGGGAAGATGGCTGGAGTTGTCAAGGAATTTGCTTCCAAGGCTGACTACCTAATGTTGATCCTTGAGACCCATAGGGTGAAGGGAGAAAAGCTAGTCCTGCAGGTTGTACTCTGACTTGCCCACACGCACACCACAACGTACATGTAATACACACATGGAGGTATGAACATACACACATTAAAAAATAAACTTTCTTGAAAAAATACATATACTCGAGTATGTATGTAAATCTATTTCCACGTCTCTAATTTCTAGACATCTTAAAGTGAAACACTTTTTGACAACCAGACTACTGGGAAACCTAATGCCATAAAATTCTGGCTAGCTACAGTTTGAATGACACATTTTTACAATCCACATGCCTACCTCAAGTTCTAGAGACATGTCTCAAGTGAATACATAAATAAATTTCATATTAATAAGTCCTTAATGTAGCCATATCTGTATTTATACTTTGAATGTGGGTAAATATGTTATTCAATTAAAATGACAGTCAAAATTCCTTTCCACTTACCAAGAATCATTTATATTTTATGTAACACTAGAGATGTCTCAAGCTTACAGAGAGAATTATAATGGGGGAATCAAACCAAACACTGACAGACAATCACAAAGTGAATTCTGCTCATCAATGAAGAACACTGCAGAGTGGGATTCCATAAGGACACTATCAAGAGAACCACCTGGTCATTCTTTTGTCAGATAAATTAATCACAAAAGCAATACATGCAAGAAAGGCTGATCTCAATCTCAGGCTCCCACATTATCATCAGCATGTTACTCAGAGAACTCCAATCAAGATGTCTCCTGAATTTCCCCTATGATCATGCCACCATTATTTCCTTAAGAAACAAAGTACTTTTTGTGGGCATGATGGACACTGCCACAGAAGTCCACTCTGATTGTGAATATCAGTGGTCTTTGAGCAAAAGGAAGGAAACAATGCCAAAAGCCTCTGTCTTGAGAGACTAGAGCAGTCCTTTTCAGAACCTTTTCTCACAGACTATTAACCACCGGTGCAGCATGCCCGTAATGCCAGCTACTCAGGAGGTTCAAGCCAGGAAGGAAGTCAGTCTGAGCCCAGTATGGAAAACCAGTGAAACCTTGTATCAAGATGAATTTTTAGGAAGAGCTGGTAAAGCCACACAGGAGGGAAGTTCTTGGCTAGCATAAAAAAGACCGGACTTGATACCCAGAAATACAAAGATACACAGACACACACACACTCCCCTCTCTCCTTCTTTCTCTCTCTCCCCTCTCCTCTCTATAGGAAAATCTGTAAAACCAAATTATCTTTCTATGAAGAATCTTGGGCTAGCAGGAAAATCCTAGATTTTTCCCTGGTAGATGGTGTGTTACATTAATTTACTTTGACTGATTGTAGACAAAGTAAGAGGTTGGTTTACCTTCAGCATTGCCTCTATTCTTTTCACCTCCAAGAAATCTGGAATGTTCATAACCCCTGGCTAAAGCAGGCTGTGACAGTGTGGTGTGTGGTGATTCATAACTTTCCCAAAGACCACTTCTAGAACTACAATCATTTGGACTCATTCATCTAAGGGTGGTGTGTACCAATAGTACAGAGAGAGAGTACAGAGTACAGCATGGAGAGAGAGAGAGAGAGAGAGAGAGAGAGAGAGAGAGAGAGAGAGAGAGGGAGGGAGGGAGGGAGGGAGGGAGGGAGGGAGGGAGGGAGGGAGGGAGGGAGGGAGAGGGAGGGAGAGGAAGGGAGGGAGGGACCGAGGGAGGGGTGGGGACACATAGAGAGACACAGAAGACAGAGACGAAACATGCCTCTGAACTGGCTTGGGATAGTGGGACCTCACCAAAGGTATCTAAAAAAAAAAAATCACCTCATCATGTATGAATACAAAACTCTCATCCGGAACATAAATGTCCCTTAATGCATCAACAAGAACAGATGCTGGCAAGCTGATTTGAGGGAACCCAGCAAGATCTTTCAGGATCTTTTCGAAAACTATTTGTCTGCATGGAGTGATGCATGCCTGCCAATGTAACTACTCCCAAGATGGATGCAGGAAGATGGATGCCACTTTCCTAAGAAGCCACTGATTTATGTGGACAGAGAGGAGGGAAAAGCAGACATTAAGTAAAGTGACCATGTTTTGGCCTGGTTTCTGTCTTCCTTGCCACAAAAACATCGAGTGTTCAGTCCAGCTGTGCTTCCAGTTAACATGATTAAACACACAATGTCTTTCTCTGCCTTATCTTAAAGGGCCATGGGTTAGAGGTCTTACATTGGGCTTTCAGAAACCAAGAAAGGAGCAGCAGATGAGTTACACTATGACCACACCCAATTCCTGGCAGTCCCTAAGCATCAAATACTCCGTTGCTTGTGCTTCAGGAACACAATAAACACGAGAGAGGTTACTTCCCCACTCTATAAATGGCTGAGGCAGCCTGGTTGCACAGTTTGCTTCCCCATCATTCCATCAGGTGCTCAGTGATCTCCTGACCATCCTAAGTCAGCCACAGTTTTCACACCTTCATGTCTGTCACAACATTCAGAAAACTCAGAACTCCTGTAGATCTCCTTTTCTGGATTTCAGAAACCCTCTCACCTGTGGCATCACCTGGCCCAGCTCAGTGCAAAGTTTCATGAGTGAGTGAGACAACACTGTAATCCAACAGGATTAACAATGGAGAGAGAGTTGATTACAAACCCCAAAGGAACAAGAATGCATAACACACCAGGAACAGAATAGGAAAGATAACAGCCTGAGTTTGTCCAAGGGTTACAGGGAAACTGTGACAAAACAAAGGGGGAGGGATCCAAAGAGGCAGATGAAAATGAAGTTGGAGCTATGAGCCAGGGCTGGTGGCTCTCATCTGTAATCTTAGCATTTGGAGAATGAGTTCAAGGCTATACTAAGCTACAGAGTAAAACTTTGTCTTAAAAAAAAAGCATAAAACAAAGACAGCAATAAACATGAAATAGAGATGAGGTGGATGCCTTTAATCCCAATGTTGGGGAGGCAGAGGCAGGTTGATCTCTGTGAGTTCAAGGTCAGCATGGTCTACAGAATGAGTTCCAGGACAGTGAGAGCTGTTACAGAGAAACCCTGTCTCAAAACCCATACCTCACAAAAGAAATAGAGAAAGAAAGAGAATGAAGAAGCAGGGAGAAGGAGAAAGAAGGGGCAGGAAATGGGAAGGGGGGAGGGAGGAATGTTGTTAGAACTTTCAAAAGACGCCTCAGCTATAGAACAGCGGTAAAACGTGTGTTTAGCTTATGTGCACTCTAGGTTATATCCATAACCACAGAAACAACAAGAAAGAAATTAATGAGCAATACCTAGCATGATCAGACCAGATGAGGCAAGAAAGTCATGGAAACTGGCCATTGTCCCTCACACCTGTAATCACAACACCCAGGAATTTAAGACAAGAAGACTGTAATGATGCAGACGCTCGTGCATCTACAACCACCCCTCCAGGTACAGAAGGGGCACCTTTTTACCACCAGAGACTTCATTTAGCCAGCCATTCAGTCCATCTAGACTTCCTTCCTGGAAGTGGGAGCTGGAGAAATGGCTTAAAGATTAAGTGCACTAACTGTTCTTCCAGAGGATTTAGGTTCACTTCACATCAAGATGCTCACAACTGCCTGTAGCTCCAGTTCCAGTGGATGTAATGCCCTCTGGATTCTTAGGACATCTGCCTGTCTCAACTTGAGGAATACAGGATGGACACCAGAGGTGGTCCTCTGACTTCCACACAGGTGTCATGGCATGTGTACATCCACACATGAATGTTCTCTCTCTCTCTCTCTCTCTCTCTCTCTCTCTCTCTCTCTCTCTCTCTCTCTCTCTCTCTCTCTCTCTCTCTCTCTCTCTCTCTCTCTCTCACACACACACACACACAGAGAATATATGAAGAAAAGAAATAAAGGGAAGGAAAAGAAGTGGGGTAACATACATTTGAATCTGGGTGTGGTAGTGTACACCTGTTATCACAGCACTCAAGTAGTTGAATGTCATATGTTCGGAACACAGTGAGATCTTGTCTCAAAAACAAAATTTTAAAAAAATAAAAGAAAAATGAAAGAAAAGCAAAACACCTCTTAGCATATACGCCACCAAGCATAAGAACCAACCAAAATGGCTACATGCCACAGGCTAATTCCAATAAAGAATGAAGATACATACATAAATATATATACATATGTAAATATATGTATATATTCCTACATACATAAGGACACCCTATTCAGTCTCTGTAAAGTTACTTGTATGTTTTCAAGGCTAACCTTTTGGATTTGAATAACCAATTAATGTGATCTTTCGTTTTATTACTTCTTTTATCTTTTGATAATTATGTTTTCTCCCTCTAAACCCTCGTCTACCCTTCCTTGGCATCTTTCAAATCTATGACTCCTTTTCCATTAACTCCTGTACAATGCACAACTCTAACTCTGTCCCATTGTTTTAGAGAACCCTGACTGTAACCTTCCTGAACAGTTCCTCTCTTCTTCATTGCACTGCCCCTCCTCTTTCCAAAGGCTCGCCTCCCTTTATATCATATATTTTCCTCCTCAGGGATCACTGCCAGGTTTCAGCAACCACTACTGACTTGAAATCAACACTACCAACAGACATGTTCCTTTATTCACCAAGCCTGTGAACTAACTCCCATTGATTACTTCAACAATCAGATATTGGACAGACCTGGAAGTTGTTCATCTCTAGCCTGAGTGATGGTAGCCAGTTGCCTAAATCCCATCCCAAAATCACCCCAGATACCACTGTCTTCTTATGCCCTATTGGACCCTTGAGCCCTGTGGTTATTTATTGACACCTGTAAACCTCAACATCCTACTCTGCTTTCTTCTCATGGGTTCCACATCACTCTGAGAGTCAACCTAGCAACATGGCCAGATGTGGTTGTATATGTCTGTGAGCTTAACCCTGAGAAGGCACAGCCAGGAGGCCCATAAGGACTACACAGTAAGTTCTAGGCCATCTACAGTTATATAGAAAGGACTATCTAAAAACAAATAAAAAGGTTAAAAATGGGGTAGGGCTTTTCTAAGTGGTAGATTATTTCCTAGAATGTCAAAGGCAAGGCCCTAAACTCAATCCTCTAGGATGAGTATGGTAGGAACAAGTATTTTTAATTCTAGAACTTGGGATGTATAGGCAGGAGGATCAGTAGGCCATGGTCATCTTCAGCTACATAGCAAGTTGAGGCTGGGGCTTGCTGTGTGACAAAACTTTTCCTGGATAGATGCAATGCTCAAGTCTACTCCCCCTAGATAGAAAACTTAACAACAGACAAAGTATGGGCACCACCAAAGTCCAACTTGGTGAACCAATGAGCTTTTCTGAGGTTTCTCACAGGAATATGGGAGAGCACTTAACAGGAATGGAAACAATTCAGTAACAGCAGCAAGGCCCACCCAAGCATAACAAAGCTGGGGACCTAGAGCACATTGCACAGCCTGCAGGCAGCTTAACATGTTGGAGAGTGTCCTTTACAGGTGCCTCAGTTGGTTTAACCCTGGTTTCTGCTTTTTCCAGGCAGCTGGTCTAGACTCAGTGAGGTCTCGCTTTGTCTGAGTCTTCTTTGCAGCAGGGCTTGGTGAGGGACTCTCAACTGTTTTTACTCTGTTTACTCTGGTAGGAAGGAGCCTAGTGAATCCAGTCAGTTTTAGAGATTTCCTTAAGCTACTTTGAATTGCTTTCCTTCCTGTTTAAGAGCTTCGCTGCTGGATGAACTGCTTCAATCTTGGAGGAAACTGACACAGCAGAGCTACATGAGACAATGTCGCAAGGCTAAAATACAAAAAGATAACCAGTACTGCCACATAAATAAGTATATCAAATAAACTGACTAGACCCTGCTAGTTAAAAGCACCTAGTAAAAGGCGAAAAATTTATACGATTTGAAGAGAAACCAAGATCTCATGAGCAGTTTGGGAGTATGGGGGGAGGGGAGAGGGAACCAGGAAAAAGAGAGGGAGAGAAGAGGAGAGGAGAGGAAGACATGGGGGAGCAGTAAGGTTGAGTCAGGGGAAGAATGGAGGAGACCAGTATGAGAGATACTATAATAGAGGGAGTCATTATAGATTTGAGGAGAGAGCTAACACTAGTGGGATTTCCACAGATCTACAAGGATGACACCAACTGGCAAACTAAGCAATAGTGGAGAGACTACCTTAATTGCCCCTCCCTGATAAGGAGATTGACCTTATATGCCATCCTAGAACCTTCATCCAGTAATTGATGGAAGCAGAGGCAGATATCCACAGCTAAACACTGAACTGAACTCCTGGAATCCAGTGACAGGGAGGGAGGAGAGATGAGCAAAGAGGTCAAGACCTGGCTGGTGAAACCCACAGAGACAGTTGACTTGAACTAGGGGGAGCTCTTGGACCCCAGACTGATGGCTGAGGGGCCAGCATGGGACTGATCCAGAATCCCCTGAATGTGGTGTCAGTGAGGAGGTCTCAGCAATCTCTGGGGTCTTGGGTAGCAGATCAGTGTTTAGCATGGCATATGAATGAACTTTGGTAGCCCATTCCATATGAAGGGAACCTCTCTCAGCCTGGATACATGGGGGAGGGCCTAGGCCCTGCCCCAGATGTAGTGGCAGACTCTGGAGATCCCCCATGGAGGGCCTCACCCTCCCTGGGGAAAGGTGTGGGGATTGGGTGGGGGATTGGGAGGACTGGTAGAGGGGCAAGGGAGGAGGGATGGGAGAGGGATCGACATGTGAAGCAAGCATGTTTCTAATTTAAATAAAAAAATATATTGAGGAAAAAAAGAGCATCTTGTGGCTTTCCTTCCTAGACTTCTCACCTGTAAGTGTGGTGTTCTTCTATTGATTGCCTACCCTGTATGTTCTACCATGTCAGTGGTGCCTGAACATTCCCCACCTGTCAAATGAACTAGAACTACAATAAGAACAGAATACTGCACGAAACAAAGCAAACAATGCCTCTTCTATGAAGTTTCTCCAAATTTCAATCGCAAGGTGGACCACCCCTTTCCTTTATACTCTGTTCTCTATGCTCCTGTTAGCAAGTTTAGCATCATGTATTACAATTCTGCCTGTGAAGGTATATGTCTGTTATTAAGTAAAAATTACGAATGGGAAGCACTTATTATATGCTAGGAATACACTCAAATCCCAGTAAACAGCATCTAAAATTACTACCTCAGGATCTGGTCATTCTCCACCCACTCACACATACAAAGGAAAAATGTAAGAAGCCCACTGATTAAATAAACAAAGAATGCCCACTTCCGTATTTGAACACTTTGAGATGTTTGGATTCAGGCAAGTGTGTCTCAAAGACACGACTTAGGAAACCACTATATTTTCAATCAAACTGTATGGTCCTCCTCCTTCCTTATATCTTTCTTGTGTGTATCAGGATAACTGGCTATCCATAACTCCTCAGTCATGCCCACTTCATGCTTCTCTCACAAGGACACATAATTCTTTGTACAAGATTGGCGGGTAAGTATGGAAAACAGGGTGCTCTAGGGAAGAATTTCAATTCACAGACATTCTTAAAACCCTTTGCCAGCCTGATTATAGAGCAACCCACCCCTTCTCCCCCCGCAAAAAAATCATTTCTCCAAAAAGTTAATTTTATTCAATTTTAAAATTATTTTAAGAAAACTGACATCCATTTTCTAAGATTAGCTGAGGTATCCTCGAGTGTCCCCAAACTAACTTTGTGGAATCTCTTCAAAAAATGATTGAGTCAAGCATGGCTATGCACTCCTTGGATGGAAGCACTTGGGTGCTGCAGGAAGGAGGCATCTGTTACACAGAGAGTTTAGGGGCCAGCCTAGGCTAAGGGAGACCCTGTCACAACCCCACCTCCAAAATAAACACTGTAAGACACTTTTCACCTCATAACACTTAACATAAAATTTTAAATAAAAACAGTATAATGATTTCATAATTTTATAGTAACAAACATATATGTTACTACACTAAAGATGTTACGCAGGAAATTTTTAACCATATTTTCTTTGGGGTTTTAAAAGGTTCTTATTAAAACAGTAACATTTAAATCATAATCATAAAAACCTCAAATTGAACTTACCTCAAAGTTTCTAAGTTACTTACTCTTTATCTTTTTGATATTTTTATTCTTTAGCTTAAAAATTGTCAGATAGTGCTTATTTATCTTACATAATTGTCAAGTCTTATATAAAAGTAATCAAGATAGAGTACATGATGGGGTGCGGGAGGGGGTAGATGGAGGGGTGGTTGGATAGAGGGGTGGGTAAGTGGTGGGTAGATGGAGGAGTGGGTGGGTGAGGCATAGTGGAGGGTTGTGCTTTCAGGGGGCTGGGGATTGGCTTGGAATTTATTATGTATACCAGAATGGCCTCAAATTCACAGGAATCCTCTTGTCTCTGCTTTCCTCGAATAAGGACTACAGATATGCGTCACCATACCAGGCAAGGCCACTGTCTTTATTGTTGCATTCCCTACCCATTGCATACCCATGTTAGTACAAGCAAGGATACCCAGGAGATAACTACCATGAGGATGTCATATATACCATAACAAAGGAGGTAATGAAATGTGGTCCTAGATAGGGCATCCAGAAAGGAAGGAGAAGGTAGTTATAATTACAATAGACATAGGTAAAACTCTGATACCTAAGACAAAAATAAATGCTATGTTGAAAATATAAGAAATAAAACCTTAAATGAGAATGGAAAGAATACAAAAATCAATTGCAAAATAATTGCAGTAAATGTCTAAGCACTGATACGAGCTTAATGTTACTATTACTATTATTTTAAGAAAACTGACATCCATTTTCTAAGATTAGCTGAGGTATCTTCATGCCAGTAGACATATCACTTAGGAGGGAAGATGGTAAGCCACGCCACCTCGAGTGTCCCCAAGTTACTGTCTACAGCATGGCTTCTATAGTCTTTAAAAAAAGAAAATCAACCTGTGAATGAGAGCATTCTAGAAAAACCAGTTCTTCCTGCTGACTTTTCCTACTTCCACCCAAATCAATGGCTCTGCCCAACACCCAGGCTCAAGATCTGTACAGCATCTGAATTTTTTTGTTCAAACCTTTTATCGGAGTAACAGTCATTCAATGAGTCTACAACTCAGTCTCCAATTCCTTCATGCTTTAAAACACTTCCTTCGTAGATCTGAGCTTGAGATTTCCTTCTTGAAATTTCTTCTCAGTGTGCAGAATCAATCCGTTTCAGCATTATAGACCCCAGGAGGCTTGATGTAACTTAGCGATGAGCTATACCTTCCTGTCTTTACATTGTGCAGTGTTCAGCAAAGCCTTTTCTTAGGCTCACTACTCAGTGGTTTCCATGGTTAAATTCAATCTTTGGTCAGGCTAGAGTATGGCAAGCAATAGCCCAGTCTAAGCTATATAAAGCCTGTAACAAATGTCAAAATATAAAAAATAAAAACATAGTGGTAGAAAGTAAGACGAAATTTGAATCCTTGTGCACATCCTTTAAGAGTCATTAACATTAGAGATGACACACACACCCAGTTACAACTCAGTTACTGTAAGGCAAGGCCTCATGGCAGCCAAAAAAATGTAAATGGGACCAAGGAAACTAGGCAGATAATTGAACTAAGTATGTCTGAGTTAAGCAAGAAGTGACACCACGGCCTATGTTCTCCCAGAAACATAAATATTTCATCCATAGAAGTCCATATGATCATATACCATTTCAGACTTTCATGGCCTCGCAAGGGAAAAGAAAAATACTTCTAATAGAGTTTCCAGTGCTAGAGAAACTTAAGCCTTTTCACAGTTTCTCAGAAAGCTACTGTGGCAGTCCTCAGTATGCAGCTAAGCATCTGTGCTTCACAGATTCTACGTCACGGTTCACCAGGAGTTGAAAGAAATGTTCCATAAGCCATAGTTTCCACAATTTTTGAGATTATTGCTGTTTAGTTATTAATTTACTTTTTCAATGCCTGTCTCTTAATTTATGTGCTATTTGGGACTTACAAAATGCTAAAAAAATAAATAAAAATAAAAAAAATAGTGTAGGAGAGTTAGTTGTCAGGGCCCCATGTAGCCTTATTTCATACTAAGCAATGCTTGAAGGATTCAGTCTGCCACAAAAAGTACCAGAAAACACAAACAAATCAGACCCAGTGACAATAACTAAAATAAATGCCAGCAAGATGCATGCATGGAGCAATAACAGGAGGAATAAGCACACATCATGGAGAGGCCTTGGTCCTGAGATGACATCATCCTAACACCTGATGTTATGACATCATTCAGGGAATACAAATGCACACCACCAAGGAACTGGAGGAGTATTCAGAATGTGGTTTTCCTGTTAGGTGAGAAAATCCTTCCAGTGCCTTAAAGAACTCTCTTGGTCACTCCCCTGCTGTCTTGTTCATCCTCACACTACTCTTTCTCTTCCTCAAACCACCCCTGTCACACATCAGCTGCATTACATTCCCAGCTTGGTTGGCTCGTTCCCTGTAGCAGTGTGACCCTCCTATCACTTAACTCAGAGTTTCACTCAAATAGTCCTTCTCAGGCCCAATTCAACCACCCAAATGTAGTCTGTAACCTGACCTCTTATGCTGAAATCTCCTTACTTCTGCTTGGCTATTTTTCATAACTACAAACACAGCACAAATCCTTTGCTCTTTTGTGTCTATGGCTTACTGTCGTTTCTGTTTGTTAAAGTGTAAGTCTCCGAGAGCAAGGATTCCGACCTGCCTTGGCAGGTAGAAGCACTTACAGCTCAAGTCTGACGGCCACACACACACACACACACACACACACACACACACACACACACTCACTTACAAACGTACATAGACATACACATGCACACACATAAAACATACACACACATACAAACATACATAGATTTACACATATACACATGTACACACACATGCACAGATATGCACACACACATGAAACACACACACACAAACATATACAGACACACACATTCATTCACACACACACATACACCTTCAAAACTCTACCAACCTTGACCCACCCCGGTTGCTATGAAATATGAAAAGGTATATCAGACACTAACTGCTCAGTAAGTATAAAGAGAGCATGAATTACAGAGCTGACCCACCTATAAGCATTTTTCTGAAACATGCATCACCACATTTTATGTTCCAACAAAATCAACCAAACAACATTCATTACCCTAGGTCCTAAAAAAATGATTGAGTCTTTGACCTCAAATCATTTGCTCCCAACTGCCTCCTAGGTCATCTTAGGACAACGGATGTCATGAAGTTGCTCCCACTTACTTAATCGATTCACTAGTTGCAACAACATCTGCTGCACACCTGCCTACATTACACAGATGGACAACAGTGGAATTACAAGTCCAGGAGCTGAGCCCAGGCAGCGGCACAATGCTTTAAGTAAAGACGACACACAATTCTTTCAAGTTAAGACTGTAGACTGGGGTTACATCTCAGGCCTAGAACACATGCTTAGCATACAGGAAGCCCTGTGTTCAGTCTCCAGCAACAAAAGCAAGAAAACAAAAAAAGCTTTGCTGCACAGATGAAGACAGATCCATAGAAACAGTATATGTTGTCCGCGTGTTCAAAGAGTGCTACAATAGCAATGCTGCCAAGTGTCTTGTTCGCCAAGTGAAAGAGCTCAAACGATCTATTTTCAGTAAACAATTAACGTCAAATGTAAACATCTATAATGACTCTAGACTGCTTAAATGAGCATTCCATACAGTCTATTTGTCTGTTTGTTTGCTTTTCCAGTCCTCCAAGGACTTCTGCTTCCATAACATCCAAGAGAAATCAATAAACGCTATACTGTCCCTTACTGATGGGGAAAGGCTGACCTCAACACTAGGAGCCAGAGCTTACAGTATGCCTTTACAATGATGAAAGCTTGCCACACATTTCCCTAACAATGCTGGAAAGTGTATCTTGAAAGGAAGTTGGGGATAGGGGGTGGAGCAAAAGCAGGTAAGCCACCCCACCTCATGCCAGTAGACCTAACACTTAGGAGGGAAGATGGTTAGTTCTAGGCCATCTGGAGTTACAATAATGAGAACCTAAGAGAAAAGGAAAGAAAAGAGAAACGAAAGGAGAATAGAAAGAATAAGAAAGATAGAAAGAGCTAGACATTTGAAATTCAGCCTGGTCTTTTGAATGTGACTTGTTTAATTTATAGAAACAACTGTGTGTAGCACAGTCTTGAAATGCATTTTAGGAAATCAAGCATTGAGGAAGTGACAGAAAACTGTTTCCACTACGACAAACTGAAAAACAGGTGAGAGAAACTGGCCAACACGAAGGTCACAGTTGTCAAGTAGTAACTTAAACTGAAGATGATTATAAACTGGGTATTTAACAAGGTGTGATTACTGCCCTTAGCAGATAAGAAGAGAAATCTGGCAGGGAGGTTTGTAGTATTATATTACCTAAGCGAAACAAACTGAAAGGAGCCCTCACCTGAGCCAGGTGCAGTAACCTCACACCAGCACACAGCATCTACTGGAGCCCTCCATCCTGAGGGACCTTAACTCAGATTAGAGACTGTACCCTGTCTCTCTTGATCACCTTGGTCTATCTTTTTCCGCAAGAAAACAACTACTCTTGTGACTCTATAAGAAGGCACCTTAAAAAGAAGAACGAGAATGGACAGTACAGATGGACACACTTTAAAAGGACCCGCACTCAGGCCGATAGCCCACTGTCTCCTCTGGATTCTCGAGAAAAGTTATACGCCCTCCCTTCTCAAAGATGTCCACAATCAGCTGGGGTTTAAGTAAGGAAGACGAAAAGCCTCTGGACTCAATAGCTAGATGCTTTATTCTCAACTGTGATTCACACTTCTCAACCATCTATCACTCTCTGTCTGCCCTCTCTTTTTATTACATGCCAGCAAGAACACACAGCAGTAAATGTGACTTCTCTCATATAACATGCAGATGTTACCAGCTCTGTAAAGTGCTACTGGACAGCAGAAAACATTTCAAGAATCTCCTAAGTGCTAACTAAACCTGCATGACTTACCCGCACTGCTTCCCCCTCCGCATTCCTCAAGGATGACTTGTTGCTCTCAATATTTGGGGAGAAAAGTACAAAAAATAAAATACCAACCTAGGTGAGGGTGAACGCTCACCAAAAATGAACATAGAACAATTCAGTCAACCTACGCATCCAGTGCTTAAGTCAAAGGCAATAGTAAATTAATGCTATTTAGACATTCAATCCCAACAACATCTTTGCCTCTATCTCCAATCCCAAACTACTACAGAAACTTCAACAAGATAAGCATTTCCTCACGGAATATAGAAATGAGGAGGAATATTTCTTGCAACTATGCACATTATTCATGCAAAAAGCGAAGGGATTCTTTATTTGCTCTATTTCAGTGTACTGTGGTCTTTCAAATGCTTATAGCTGAAATCATGCAAATAATTAATAATCAGTAACTGTGTTAATTTAAAATCTTCATAACATCCTTCATATAACCATGATTTTCATTCAAAAGCAATCTGGCTTCTTTATGCTAAAACTGTCTTCTGGGGGGAATGTGAGTGTGTGTGTGTGTGTGTGTGTGTGTGTGTGTGTGTGTGTGTTCTATATGTTCATGTACTGGAATAAATAAAATGCAAATCATCAAAAATTCTAAGGATACAAACTCATCAGACAGACTATGGATACCCGCATCTAGTTTATATCACTGACCACGGACTTCACCAGCAGGGCACTATGAACTATTTACATATCCCCTCAAGCCACATTTTATTAGGATTAGTGTATCACTGGCAGATCAGACACTGACTAGGCACTGGTCTGGACCTTTTATTAAATTGTCCCATTTGATTTTTACAATAATACCATGGTTTTCAGCATGAAGGTTCCCTTTTCAAAAAGTAAGAAGGCAAAAAAAAAAAAAAAAGTGAGAAGGCATAAGATAAAGGAGGTAAAATAATTGCTCAATGTCAAACACCAGCAAATGGCCAGGCAGAAATGATTGTGTGACTCTACAATACATGTTAGACAGAGTGTGGTGGCACATACCTATAATGTACCATTTGGGAATACAGACAGGAGGATCAATGAGTTCAAGGCCACCCTGGACGTGAGACCATGTCTCAAAGTTACTTAACTACACTAAGTGATTAAAATAAATAATAAGTCAGGTAGTGGAGGTACACATCTCTAATCCCAGCACTCAACAGGCAGAGGCAAGCAGATCTGTGAGTTCGAGGCCAGTCTGATCTGTAGAGCAAGTCCCAGGACACCCAGCGCTATATAGAGAAACCCTGTCTTGAAAAAGAAAAAAATTACAACAAACAATAATCCATGCTAATGCCATTGTAAGTGGACACCTCTGTGAGTTTAAAGCTCATTTCATTCTTTCATTATAGGGGATGCCTGCTAAGAAGCAGCTCAATTTATCTCCCGAAAGTCAATTTTGATCCTGTCACTTACTAGCTTTATCCTGTGATACCTTCCAGACATGCAGAGAAAGGAAAAGAACAACAGCAACAACTCCACTCAGAGCACTGGGCCGGCCAGCCCCGAACTTGGTTCACACTACCCTGCCCTTACTAAATGTCAATCATGCTTGCATCTCCAGCGTGTTACACTTGATATTTCTAGGCCACTAAATCTTCCAGGCAGTCAGACCTCAGTAAAAATGTCACTTCCTTAAAGTTACCTTCCCCTGACAATCCAACCTAAATGGCTTCCCATGCCACCACCCCAGCCATGCTCCAACCTGTTTTGTTAACTGTCTTATCCCTCTCTGCAATAACCCTGTGCATTTCTTCTTAGTTTAAGGTTTGTCTTCTCCCATTGCAGATCCAAAGAGAAGCAGCAACTTACAAGTCTTGCTGACTGCTAATGGAGGCATCTCTAATAGTGTTGCTTTCAGAGCATGAGCTCCTTGAAGACATTGCTGTTAAATGGATGCCTGAACACTGGGCGCTATGGAGAGGCATACATGATCATGGGGCTCATCGTCCAAAATTGGCCCATCTATGAAGAACAATTGTCTCCTATAGTTGCCCTCTACATCAATGCTTCCAAGGACAAAATGGATTAAATGTCATATGTATGTGGTTTCCAGAAGAGAGAAAAAAATAATTCATAGACCAATACAATATTAAAATCTACCATGCCTTCATCAAGAAAAAAAATGGAGAGGTAGATAAATTAATGGAGGGATAAGAGCTCTCTCTCTCTCTCTCTCTCTCTCTCTCTCTCTCTCTCTCTCTCTCTCTCTCTCTCTCTCTCTCTCTCTCTCTCTCTCTCTCTCTCTCCCCCTCTTGTATTATTCCTCAGAGCGGAAATGCTCTGTTCAGACACAGCTTGGAAGATATAAACATCATTGAAATTCAAAAGCAGTTCTGAAAGAGAGGATGCCTCAATTGGTATGCAAGAGATGTTTCCTCCCCTGAATACATTATGAACTTGAAGCATGCTAATATGCCATGCTATCATAAGCACCAGATGGGGCAGTAGGCAGTACATGTCCCATCAAACCTCAAGAAGATGTATTAATGTTCATGCTCTTTAAAAAAAATCCTTTGCCTGTATCCCCAGACTTGCACATTTCTTAGCATTCAGTCACTTTCTCTCAGTACACAGTCCTCCAGGGCTGCTCTTCTGCAGCAGACGGTGCCAGGAATCATTTCAATCTATTTTATCATGGGAGGCAAAGGCCACAAAGCGTGTCAGACTACGCTTACTGCAGGCCTACCCAGCACAAAAGAGAAAACAGAGGATCTGCGAGACACAGGAAATCAATCTTCCCAGGCAGGCACAACGGAGGAGACACTTTTTAGCTGTGCTGAATACATATTTATGCCGAACAGAGAAAGACAAGGCCAGCTTCATGTATTTACTGGGTTGAAATTCTCAAAACCACTCGATTTTTATTGTGAAACTGGTCTACTTCAGTATTCTATGAAGCAGGCTGGCTAACTTCACAAAATTATGAGTCATCTCCAGGTGATCTCCATGAGACTGGGACACAGTAAGTGGAGCCTAAGCACAATGGAACCAGGGTTAATGAGAAGTCACCTGAACACACAAGGGTCCCGGAGCTGGATGACATGCTCCTCTGTCCCCTGATCTGTCAGATTCACTCTGTGGCACCTGAGGATTTTACCAGAGGTAGCTGCTCTAGATAACTATTATTTGCAGTTGATCTTGAGTCTTCATTTTCTAATATGTCGGTTAAAATAAATAAACTTCCTTGGTTTACATATAGTTAGGATTTAAACTGACCTACGATGAAATAAGGGCTATGTCTCAGGAGTACACAGGAGACAAAAATCACAATTTGTCACACTGGTTCTCCTGTGTGACTATGCCTGAGAATTCCCCTGATCTGCGTCAAACACAAACTGCTGGATCCATTCCAGCGTCTGCTTGTTTTCAGGGCTGGGATGCAAACCTTCAGAGATGCTGACTCAGTAGACTAGAGAATTTGTGCAGCTACCCAGTTCCCAGACAAGCATACTGCTGCTGGTCTGCAGAGCTCACTGACAACTTAGCTATACTTGGTGCTTGGCTAACCCTGCAAAGGCCGTTCATCCATATGGTTTATCAGTAGTGAGTAGAGTGACCCTCTGAGGTCAAAGAGGGTACTGGACCCTTCTGAAGCCAGACTGACAAGCAGTTATAAGCTGCCGGACATGGGTGCTGGGACCCCAACTCAGGTCTAGCACAAAGCAGTATGGGATCTCAACCACTGAGAAACCTCTCCAACCTCATTGCACCAAGATTTTTTCTAAAGCACAAATTGAGAGACACACAGAGTCCCTGCCAAAGGGACAAGATTATTTTACAAGGTCTATCACATTCTGAAGGCTCTAACACCCCAAGGTCTCACTTTGTGCCTGTTGCAACAAATATAAAAGGGCAAAAACTTTTATCAAGATCATTAAAACAAGACACTATGCTTTTCAAGAAAAATATATATACATATATATATATATATATTTTACTGAATGAATTATCCCGACAGTCTCTCGAGACTCAAGATAAATTTTACCAGCTTATCAAGCTGCAACTCATCTATGATCATTGATTTGAGAAACTGTTGGCTGAATTTCCTGTGTAACTGAAAAGATTAAAATATTTTGTTAATATTTGGCTTTTGCGAAAATCTTACTCAGTGTGCCTGTTGGAAGACTGAGAATGTAGCCCCATCCTCCCACTGGAGAAGAGAATGAAAGAGAAATGGCCCAATGGGAGCTGCTAAGATGTGGCTCAGCAGGTAAGGGCCCTGGCTATCAAGCCTGGAGACCTGAGTTTGAAATCCTGTGTTGAAGTTCTTTGAAATAGATAGTAAACAATTGTTAGCTATAGTCACCATACTGTACAATCACACATACACACACATTTCTATCTAAATGTATGTTGCTACTCACTGATCAACCTTCCCCCATAACTCTCAAATGCCAGTTAAGTGTTACATGCCAAATTATACTTACAGCAAATATAATGATGAATTAGTATACACATTGCATACACACTATAACTATCATGCTACTAGGGGCCATATGATCAAAACACATATGTATTTTCTCTTCCTGTTGTTGAAAGAGATGCTTGGCTCAAACTATCGAAAAAATTTTTTACAGAATTCACTCCTCAATTTCCCCTTAATTAGTCACTGTGCTTTGTATATTATTTCTTTCCTTTGAAATATATGTGAATCCCAGACAACATCCCCTCACTCATTCGTTAAGCAAACATTTGTTGATTGTCTTCTATATGCTACAACTCCGGGAGCCTGGAATGGAACTATTAAAACCAGGAAATCAAGATGTTAATGTAAATGGCAGCTTTGTCAAGGTGAAGTGGTGATGCCTAGAATGTCTATTTTAAACAGCAAATAAAGAGTGTGTGACTTGTAGCGCAGAACTGAAAGAGAAATGTGCACAGCTTCCAACCCTTAGTGACATCACACACCCAGAGAGGAACTGGTGAGGGAGAACAGCCCTCTGAGTGACCTATACTCGGACCACAAGGAAAAACCAAGCATTTATTTAACCCTGAAAGCCTCCACAGCCATCTTAGGCTGTGACTAAGAGTGTTCTCTACTAGCTCTCTCACCAGTCTGTATTTGATTATCTGTTTTCCAAGACAGCAGATGACTTGAAAGAGTAAAAAAAAAATAGAGACGGGTGGGCAGCTGACAGAAAGAGACAGAAACCCCCATGAACATAGACAAAACTCATCGAGCATAGGAATCTACAACTGTTGCCTGTGAGCCAAACACTTTCTTTTATTTTAAGACCAGAGTTGGCAATAATAACCCCTTGACTTTCTACCAGTGCAAAGCCCACTTAATAACAGCATCCCCAGCATCCCGTGAAGTTAGAAGGCAGGAAGACAGGGTACATGCTTCTACCTTTTGTTTTTTAAAGACAGTGTCTCATGTAGCCCAAACCTGCCTTGAACTCACGGTGTACCAGAGGATGACTTGAACTCCTGATCACCCCATGTGCCTATTTCCAAGCATGGACTACTATACCTGATTTCTTTCTGTTTTTGTACACAAAAAATGAAGAGTAAGCAGACAATCAATGACTTACTTTTGGTCACACATCTAAGAAACCGGCACTCTCAAAGCTTTGTGGTTGTGATAGATGGCCTCATCCATACAGTGTATTAACTGTTCATAATACAAGCCCACCATAAAGCTTAAGACAGAGCAAGCATTGCACAAATGACACCCCCTCCAAAGAAAAAACAAACAGCTTGACACAAAAACCATGGCTGTCTAAAACTGACAAACTACTTAACACCAAAGTTTAAGAAAGTAAACAAAATTCTTTCAGAAGCTTAAAGAAACTGTCTACTCTCTGGAAAATACTACAAATGGCTTAGTTCTCCTAGAAGTTTCCATGAAGGGTTTACGAACACTGCCATGATACCAAATGGTTTACATCCAGCCGCACAGTCAAAATCCAGATGATGATGAAAAAGAATCATGTACTCTTCAACATGGCAAATGGTACAAAACCATCCTGGGCCTCTCCTTTCGATGGCATCCCTTAGGAAAACCTGAAAAGAAGGACATCTCAGGGACTGATCATACCTATTTCTCTCAACATTTTTAACATTTGTATTTGGAAAGCCCCACCAACCTGAAAAAGTACGTTTCACCTCTGAGGTATGTCACTCTGGATATTATATAAACCCCACTATTAGGAACATGCCAGGAAGCCTAAACATACAAAGTTTATTTCGAAAGAGATTCTAAGGACAAAAATCTTGATTTTTCATTCCCTTACTATGTCTTATCATTAAGCTGTGCATAAGAGGGAGGGGAAGATAAACTGCACAGTAAGAGGACCCAAAGTTCTTCTGCAACTGGAGCAGAGCTTCGGAGCCAATAATAGTGTCCATCTCACGGAACCAGAAGATGACAGGGCCTGAGCTTTTGTTCTCATCTTATCCTCTTCAAGATTCCTCCCCACAGCTCAAGAGTCATCACCCCAACCCAGCCCCGTGGAAGGCAGAGGAAGGACATTACATCAAGCTCATCTGTAAGGGGAAAGGTAGTACTTTGTTCCAAAGTCTCACAGTTGCTGTCCTCAAAGTTTCAAGTAACACCAACCAATCAAGCCCATTCCAGACAGCTAAGATGCTGTTCATTTCCATAAATTCTTTCTGATTCTCATAAAAGTCTAACATAGTGAACACCAAATCATACTCCTTCTTCCTGGGGTTTTGCCTAATTACATAGCTGAAAGCCTAACTATTGACCTGATTCACATTTTTATGAGTCCCAACTACTCTGTGTGATGTTAAGTCACCATACAGAAAAATTAAAGGGATCCCTCTAATAAAAAGCAAGTGTGACAACACCCACCAACTCATCACTAAGCCTGAAGGAAGGAAACATGGGGAACAGGTGAGACCTTCTCAGGAAACGGCGCAGTTAGACAAAATCAACTGCCTTTTGTATTTTCGTTTTGGTCTTGTTTTGTTGGCACTACCAGCCCTTGCCCTCTTCAAGAGCTCTGAGAGCAGAGGCCCCACTCCCCACAGTCTCACCACCAAACAACCTTGTGTTTTTTAACGACATATTTAATAATTTTGTCTGTGCATGTGTTGAATATGTCATTTGCTTTCCAATTTCTCATTCATCCAAAACACTGGATGTCACCCACCTGAGCAGAACAATAGTCAGCTAGACCTCCACACCTCAGCAGCCAAAGAGGCAGCAGCACCACCAACAGGCAGCTCCTTACCTACCCAGGATGGTTTTGTTAGGCTGCAAGCCTACAATTTCTCTTGTGGGTTATGTTGTGTTGTTGCTAATTTGGTTGTTTGGCTGTTTGTTTTGGAGATAGATAGTATCTAACCTGACCTCAAACTCATGAACCTTCTCCTGACTCGGCCTCCACAGTTCTGGTACTACAAACATTCACTAACATACTTGGCTAAGAAATTTTACTGGAGGACAATTACTCACACTCTACTTTCAAGAGGAGTGGGTGAGGGTAGAGACAGCTTAGCAGTTAAGAGCACATGTTACTCTCATGAAGGACCAGGGTTCAGTTCCCAGCACCCACCTTGTAGTTCATGATCATATGTAACTTCAGTTCCAAAGGATCTGATGCCCTCTTCTGGTCATTGCAGGCACTGTATGCTCATATGCACAGACAAATACACAGGCAAAATACACATCCAATTAAAATAAGTAAATCTCTCATTTAAGAAAAAGATGAATGAGAATATACAGAGAATAGCAGGAGCCTAACCTGCTCTAGCCAAAATCATTCTTTGTAATTAAAGCTAGTGATGTTTTTCCATCTTTAATTGTAGCAAAGACACACGCTGACTTCCTTAAGTTCATCATGTTGACCTCACTTGTAATCCCAACTCTTGAAGAGGACAGAAGACAAGGCCTAAGCTACACAGGGAGTTCCAGGACACCTTGGGCTGCATAAGATACTGTGTCAAAATAAAGAAAGAAAAAGAAAAAGAAATAAAGAAAAGAACAAGAAATAAAACTATACCCTCTTTGTCTCTGATTTTTTAACTCAAACACTGGCCTTCTAATGTTCCTCTAGCCTCCACTACTAAGAAGCCCTCCTCTGTCAAGCTGCACCCCATCTACTATTCTCAGGGAGAAAACAGGGAATCCAAATAGCAGGTAGCCCAGGGAACCCCATCTACCTTCATCTACTTGTCCCTGGGAAAGCAGCTTCATTTATCTGCACTTCAGATTTCAGACAGATCACTTGGTGAGATGAACCATTTGCAGAGGTGTGAGAAACTGGGAAGGCCTATGCAGAGCCCACCTTGACACATAGAGGTGTTCAATCACAGGCTGCTCTTTGCAACTGTCAGAGATAGAGTCTGTTTAGAAACAGTCATTTATGCCGGCTGGTGGTGGTGGTGGCGGCACATGCCTTTAAGCCCAGCACTAGGGAGGCAGAGAGAGACCGATCTGTATGAGTTCGAGGCCAGCCTGGTCTAAAGAGAGAGTTCCAGAACAGCCAGGACTACACAGAGAGACCCTTCAGAAAAAAAGAAAAGAAAAGAAAAAAGGAAGGAAGGAAGGAAGGAAACAATAGTTTGCAAGCTCCCCCTGAGATTAAGAAGGTTTCTTGATTCCTTTGATTGCACCTCTATAGACTGAAAAACATAATTAAGCTAGACATTCTCAGAAAGCACATTTACATTAATATTAATTAATGCAAACAGCTGTTTGAGAAAGCCAGCCAGATCAAACTGTTACTTGGTCAGGTGTGACATCCTATTGTTCTCAAGTTATGAGTCATTTAAGTTAATGGCTTACTCCTCAAGCTACAGTTACCAATGCACTGCAGCCGCACAAAGAAACTGCTTTCTGAAATACTACATCCTTGGTTCACACAAGAATTACAATTCAATGAAACAACAAAGAATGTTCCATTCTTAGTACAAGAGCAACATATCCAAAAACTGTTACGTTTCCTAACTGAGCAAGAAAAGAGAAGAGTAAGCTTTCTAAGGAGGATTTAATTGGCCCATTGCCCATCCCGCACCATAGAAGTCTTTGACTCCTAATGCAGGGTCTTTTTTGGGATTCCATACCCAGGACCCACTTATTTTAACAAGACCTCAAGGCTGAACAAAAGGAAGGATGAACCACAGTTATCTTTTGTACCTGATATATTCTGAGCCATATGCAAGCATACCCTCCCTTTTCAGCTGTTATAGCATATTTTTGCCACATGCCTTCCAACCCAGCAGTTGGGAGGCAGAGGCAGGTGGATCTCTGGTAGTTTGGGGCCAGCCTGGGCTAAATAATGAGCTCTTTCCCCCAAACCTTCTCTCAGTGAAACATCTAGCTCCTACTTCCCAAACTATTATAAAGTTACAGGCATGCTGCTGCACAGGCTGTGTTCTATGTCATGGGAGTGTCTTTCAGAGCTCTACAGTCCTCAAGGAGGAGGGAAGAAAACAAGTTAGCTTGATTTAGTGCTGAGGGTGGGGTGGGGCAGACAAAAGAGAGAGCCCGGTTGACATGTTAACACGATTCCAGTCAGTAAAAGAGCATAGAATCTGCGTGGAAGAAAGGAGACTAGGGGGAACCTTAAAGGGATGAATGACTTGACAGACCTCTTCACCTGCGGGAGACTCAGTTTCAGTCTTTCTAAACCAAATGTTTGCAAGATAAACCTAGCTCTACAGATGACCCAGAAGACTGTTCAGATATCAGAATTCCCGAGTCATCTCTGTAACCATCATTTATCAGCATAGAGATGGTAAGTAGTAGACATCTCTAGACTACAGAATGCCCACTGAACAAATGCTATTTAAGAAATGAAAATGAACAACTGGGGCTTTCCGGGGGTTAGTTGCTTTGTGTTGCTTTTGGAAGAGACTCTTAGGTAGCCAGGTGCCCTGAATGTCTCTAAGAAGTAAGTAGAGGATAATCTTAGGTAGCCTCTACCTCAACTCTGTCTCTATGGAACCTAGAAAAAGTATAAATACCCCTCTCTGCATCATTCTGTCTCTGAGAAAATAAAAAATATTTTTCAGTAGATCATGTATAGGGAGATAAACTATAATTACTTTCAGGTTATTTAAGATATATAGAATTGAAAGGCCAAGTACTGAGGAATATTAATAGAGAATAACTTAAAAGAGAAAGGCATAGGCTAGAGGGTTTCGATGGAAGTTGAATCTTCTGAATTTCTGCTCCAAAGAGGTAATACCTATATAATCTACATCTATAATTGGGTGTTTACGGCTCGTATAGTTTTCTTTTAATAGCTGTCATGAGGCTTATTTGAAACGCAAGCATCAGCCTAATAGGATGGCAAATGGACTTGCAAAATAAAACAGCATTGGCAAATGAGTGCACTGTTTTTATTCCGGCATGATAGGATTTACATACATCTATTAAAACATACATATATAACCAGGTGCATTACCCAAATGTTCAGTTACAAGGGACACTAACAGTTTTCTGTCCATGGCAATTTCACTTCTGGTTTTGTTTTGAGGTTTTTTTTTTTTGTTTTTTTGTTTTTTACACAAATCATCGCTTGCAAGCATTGATGTTAAAAACAGAAAAACAGCCTAGTACACAGTGGCTATAAATGCCAAATCAATTTTCAGCAGATAATAAAGTCCATGTTTTACAATCAGCAATGCAGTGTTTTACTACCCAAAAATGTAAGCTAATAATATATAGCTCTCCTAAATGGAAAATGCAGATATGCTGTTAAAAAATGGGCCGACTGTGAGAGGACGGATCGTTTCTGCAGGGACCTTCTCAAAGCTATGTGTAAGTGTTTTGAAAATATCACATGATGTGGCCATGTGTTAAAGATTACAGCCAGTTAAGTTCTCTGCTAGGAAAAATATGTGGGCAATTTATGAAATGCACTCCAGGATGGAGATGTCTTAAGTAAAACCAGATTTTCAAAACAAACCTTTTTTCCCCCCTTTTGGAAACTTGAACTTTAAAAAAAAAAGTTCCCGGCACATCTGGAGAGCAGAACCATTGAGAAAGGGTGGTCTGACCTAATGCTAGCCATCTTCCGAAAGAACAGCACTATTTCTGGGCTCCAGGGACTGTGCTCACTGACTGTCCTTTTAAGGACACAATCCTGAACACATTCTGTAGGTCAACGCGTGTTATTTGATAATAGTACACAAAGACTGACAAAAATATAAATGTTTCAGAAAACTTGGGGTTGCTTTCTCTTGAAACAATGTAATACCAAGGTCTCCCAGATTTCTATAAGAACACTTTTCCTTCTCTTCTACAAAAACAAAACCAAAACAACAGCAACAAATAAACAGTGACAGGCAGTTTAGTCCTATTTCCTTCTGAGTGAGTTAGGTAGCTTCAACACAGGTTATTTCTCTAAAGCAACTACAACCTCCTTTGACTTTTCAGAGCTCATTTCGTAACAGTATGTTATCCACAACTAACAAAAGGAGGGGGCTGTTCTTTTCCCAGAACAGTTCTACAAAAGCCTAAATTAAAACTTTTTCCTCACCTGCCCACTCCCAGGATGCTGTGTGCCTGACTGAGCTCAGGGACTGCACATCTGTTTCTAGTGACTCTAGGCTTTATGAGAGGCATCTTAGAACTGAAGACTATTACATCAAGTCTAAGATAAGGAACCACTTCTGACACTTGAATTACTAAGAAATAAATTAGAAAGTTGATATTTAAATGTGCAGACAATTAAAAACCTAGTGATACCAGGTTATACAAACATCTTTTCTTTTAAATTTCTACAAAGAATGTTCTATTAAAAATTCAAAAGCTACCCCCAAGATGCTAAAAAAAAGTCCATTAATATAAATATGCACAAATGGACTAAAATATGCTAAAAACATATTAAGAGGTAACCCATCTGATACTAGATTAAAAAACAGTACAGATGGGTGTTGAAAATATCCAAGTATCAGATCTGCTCATGTATGGCCATCCTGGAACATGCTCACAGTCACAGCTGTTCATAGACTCTGCGTCCAAGTACAAGGTTGTCTAACAAGGAGGGAGGGAAGGAGGGAGGGAGAGAGGGAGGGAGGGAGGGAGGGAAGGAAAGAGTGGGCACCTATACTTCAGAACACCAATACAGAACCAGTCAGATATTAACAACTTAAAACTAAGCAAGCTTACAAGGGCAAAGCCTTAAGTTCAATACTTTGAAGACCACTTTAAAAGTCATGTGAGGCATAGGGAGAAGAGGCCTTAACTAGTTCCCATGCCCTATTATCATATACAAGCAGTTTTGGTACTATTTTACCAAAATACCACAGACTCTAGAGGATGCTGCTATACCATGTAACACTCGTTTATTAAGAGCATAAAAACAAAGAATATTTGAACTTTAAAATTTACATGAAACTGTGCTCCAATGGACTGGTAAAATAAAAAGCAAATAAAAAAAAACAGGCACTTTCACACCAACTCCATATTATAGACCAAGGGTCTCTTCCCTTACATGGTGCAAATCAAGATGAGAACTTAACGAGTTCAAGTGACCTTTCTAAGACCTCAGTTATTATCTTTTGAGTAAATTGCGTTTCCCCATATTTCAGCTCCTATGCATTCCTAGTCCCTCAAACAACCCAAAAAGTGCAACCCTGGACCAACGCCTCCTTTCTGCACACATATCAATAACAGTGAGAACGGACTCTGAGATGTATCCTAAAGGGAAAACATTCCTCAAACGACTGGCAATACCTACACACAACTGTGGTTGCAGAAAATTGGCAGATAATGTTTCAAAACACCATCTGGGAGGTGTGCAGACTCTGACCAACACAGCCTCTTCTGCCTGCCCTACCCAATAATCTGCACACAGCCGCCAGCTGGGAGCTCTGTGTGCCCTGCCTTTATCTGATCTGCATTCGGCAGCCGCGGCTGCACAGGACAATTTAGAGACTTCTCCAGAAAGGCAGAGACAGCCCCTCTCCACTCCAGGCTTCACAAACACAACCTTCCCTGGCAGCAACCACAGGAACACGCCAGCCTCCAAAGAGAATATTTTTCAGGGAAATTGTCATACACTAAATTTCCAGGGACCCAAGAATGTAACTAACGCAGCATACTTCTTCTAAATGACCAGATTTCAACTGTTTCCATGATACCATCTAAGGACTATAATTTAGGGCAAGAAATCCCTTCTACTGCCAAAGCTTCCTTCATTTTCTTTGACATAATCGACCCTTCAAAGACCTTCTCTGAGAATTCTGCCATAACCCCAAAACTCTCTCCACAAACAAATATCCGGCATAGAAAGTGCAGGTGACAGTCCTGAAACCCAGAACAGAGACACTTCGCAGTGAAACTAATCCCTGGTTCTAAACTGCTCAGGGAAAAACATCCCCCCCCCCCCCCCGCTGCCCTTCCCCTGAGCTTCAGAGGCACACCTCTTCATGGCCTGCACCCCCACGTCCAGATTTTGATAGCTTCCGCATGTTGCCTCCAAATCACACACCCCCATCACCCCACAGCCTCTCCCTGCCCGGTTCAGTAGTGGCCGGGCAGATGCTTTTTCCCATGCATTGGGGAAAGTAAAGCTTCCTTCCTTGCAAGAACAGAGGGTTCACTCACCAGGCATCCTGGAATCCAGCGTGTAACACACTGAAAGCAACTCGGTGTTAAGAGGGAGTGCGATGCGGGCTCATGCCTCCTGTTATGGAATGTGCGGGGCGGTGGAGAGGAGGGCCATCAGAGGGGCTGGGGCGGCATGGCCCGAGGCAGGGAGCTGGGCGCGTGCGCCTGCCAGCCAGAGACAGATGGAGAGCTGACACTCCGGATTGCACTTGGAGCAGAAATGTGGAGGATGACAGGAGCACATGTGGCCTTGAACCCAGCCCTGTCTCTTCAGGCAGAACAATGACAGGGACGTGTGTGCAAAGTATCACAACTCCTGCCTCCCCTTCTCCACTGTACCTCCAGCCCCGGTTCCAGAGCACCAAAAAGCAGAAAGTGAAATGCAGAAAGATAAGCTAAATGCTGAATAATTCATTCACCACCACCCCCTTCCCAGCTCAAAGTTAACCCTTATCTTGCCAAAAGATGGCAATGTTGACCCGGCTCCCTGCAAGGCTTCCGACCTCTTCTAATTTTAACAGGCATTACTGGGAAGTAGGTTTTAGAACAAACAAGGGCACAGACCGCAGAGCTCTTTTATTGATCTGGAAACCCCGAACAAGCTCAAACCGTCTTGTAAGACTGTGTGCTGTGCCAGCTCACCGTCCAGCACAGTGTCAGGAGTTACTCTTTCATCGGCTTTCAGGAGCATCTGTAAAACAGCACGCTCTTTTCCAAGTGGAATCCAACCATTTTTAGTTTACTAGAGTGCTTCCAGTCTCCTGGGATCTCAGGTTGATGTGCTCCAAACCTTTTCAGCTTTCTCTCCTCTACTTTGCATAGAGATCCACAGGAGACAAAAACAGCATCTTCATTGTAAAGTCTTTTCAAAATCTCTCTCTCGCTCTCTCTCTCTCTTTTTTTTTTTTTTTTTTTTTTTTGCACACCCTCAAATGTTTATCCTGACCATGAATAACACGCACCCAGCCTGGTTCAATGGGCTCTTCCCTATTAAGCTTTAATGGACACCATGATATATAAAACTAGGAGCCTTTGTTATGGTGCTTTATCTAAAGCTGGCTATTTTCCTCTCAGCAGTCTCCCTTTAGTCCTTTGTAAAACATCCTTGCCTCGTAGGAGAAACATAAGCCTGCCTGCCTGCCTGCCTTGCATGCTTGTCTCTAAACACACAAAACTGCAGAAGGACAATATCATTCTCTTGGAAAACTCTTCTTTACAATTTAACACTCATAACTCTTCCCAGGGTCTGTGTTGTTCGACTGTTTGTTTTAACAACAGGGCTCCTGTGGTGGGCGACTCCCCCACCCCTGCTGTACCTTTCCAATGGACACCCATCTAATCTGCTAGACACACACAAGTCTACTAAACAATTCTACCCAGGACTGACCAACCAGTGACCATGAGGACAGGACCGGCCCCTTTAACTCTTGCTATTCTGGCAGTGATCAAGATGTCCTTTGCTTATCTGACATTTTCTATAAGCTTTTGTGAAGTTGCTTTTTACCCGCTCCTTGCCGCCTTCAAGAAACTCTAAAGGACCCTATCTGAAAGCAGGTAGTGACTCTGCCCTCTACCCACCGTCTTCCTATTCCTTTGCCCGAGTGTATTTCAGAACACCAGCACACAACACACACTCTGCACAAACAAAAAGTATATCATCTTTGATAAACAGCATCAATCAATAAGAACTTCTGCAGCCCCTGAACACTGGACCTGAGAAGGGCTGCTTTAGCCAGTGAACCCCTCAAAAATCCATCACTGTCAGAGCCAACTTGTAAAAAGACTACAATTCATAATGATTACTCTGTTCTGTCACTAATAGTATACTGCAGTCTATTTATGAGGCTAATCTTTTTGTTCATCTTAGTTAGATGTCACTTGTAATGAGGTTCTGTGTAATGGATTTCAGTTCGGTTAAGCACCAAGCTCAAACATTCTTGTGACAGAAAGCGTTATAGCATGCATGAGTATGATCATCAATTAAGTGCTGGCATAAGGGCCTTTATGGAATCCAGAATCCTAAATCAGAAGATTTTCATTTTTTAAAAAGAGTTGTTTTAAAAAGGCACTCAATGCTATGCACCACTTTTTTTTTTTAATACTATACCTATGGTAGAAAGAAAACATTTTCACAGCGGGACACCCAGCCTTTCATCAATATGCACTGTGAATCACTTCTAAAATAGAAAATCATATGACAAATTGCAATACACTTCACGAAAACTGGATGATATCTGGTTTTAAACATGGGTCTTAATGTCGGTCCACTCCAAGTCCCTAAGCCACAGCTCAGAAAATTGAACTTCCATATGCTGTGTGATTATGTATCTGTTCTGTGTGTAAAAAGGCTTTTTAAGCTGTTATCTGACTACAGTAATTGCCACTTTAAATTGATCCACGTCAACAAAACCTGGATCCCCGGAGATTCTCACCTAGAAGTCTGATTGCATCTGAGGCTGGTTCAGCGTTTTCCTCAAGGAGCATGTCCCCTTCTCTAGCCCAGAGACAGGCAAAGCTACAGTCCCAATTGGCACCTCTCCCTGAACGGGGAAACCTGGCTATGTATAGATGCAGTTACTTAGACAGAAATAACTTACCCTTTAATAAAAAGAGTACAAGGAGCCAAGATCTCTAACATCCAAATTGTGTAATGAAAATAGATATAACATCCAAACTGTATAACAGAAACCAATAGCATGATGAATGCATTGACAAAGGTGAATGGTGACCAACAACAAAGAGGACTCAGAGTATGCATTGGGAAAGTTTTCTCCAGTACAAAATACTGTCCTGTACCACCATCAATATGGATCTTATAAAATTAAAATATATTCAAAACAACTAAGAATACATTAACGACCGATTAAGCACTTTCTCAGGAAAGCCCTGGCCATTAATACATAACTTTCAATTTAGAGGAGAGACTATTTTTTTAGAGGTAGTTTTAAAATGAAGGGTTGTCTACATCACCACTTTCAAAATCAGCAAATTAAGCCAGTAATGACACGCTGGACTCACTGAAGGAAAAAAGAATGCGTGAGTAGGTTTGTGACGGTAACTTCGTTATCGCTCATCGTCCGAGCACCCCAGCCCTATGCTACTTCCACAGCAGAACAGCAACACAGCACACTTTCCCTTTGTTCGGATGGGACTCAGCCACACATGACAGCCGTCCAGTGGCATTCTCTGCAGCAAAGCAGAGACCTGCACCCTGGTGAAGAGGGAATTTGGGCAGAAGCTCTTCCAGAGCCTTCTCAACTTCCCTCCCTGCCTCTTACAGACTGTCGCCATAGACTGTGCCTGCACACAGTGGGTATTAAGTGAGTTCATTCAAAGGATCTGGAACCTCATTGATCCTAATTGAAAGCAATACACCCAAGCAAATACTCTCCTACCCCATCTGCTCTGGCCTGCCACCAGCTATTCAATACAAGAGAATTAATAGTTTCAGATATTCTAACCGACCCAATAAAGGCACTCATTTAAGCGGGGCTGCATTAACAAAGTGAAAAACAAGGGCAAAATGGGTTCAAATGGAGCATTTTACTTCTAGTTGGCTTTAACAAAGCTGAATAAGGTTTATTCGGACTTTTTATGTGCAAGACTTGATAAACTGAATGAGAAGGCACCCAATGATCAGCCAACGAGCATTGATGAATGGTCATTAAGACCCCCCTGCTCTCGGGGAGACCCTTCCACAAAGTGGCACACCAGCTTGAAAGGGCGGATTCACAAATGTCCAGATTTCTCCGCTTGCTTGTTCCACTTTCTATTTCAGACCACTGGCCACCAAATGAGGCTGACATATTGGAAAATAATGTTTTATGGGCGAGTGGTAAAAAATAAAATGGAGGCATTAGCTCTGCTTTCAAATTCAAATCTTCTAGTTTTGTCAGACCCCAAAGGTTTTGATTTTCCACCCAGCTGGAAGCTATTAGTGTTTTCTAAAGGCATCCCACTGACAGGGCAAACCTACCTAATGTGTGAGCTGCTGGGTGGAGGGAGATGGACCTCTCTGGATGATTTCCTAACTTCTCATCACTTTGACAGTCGATTAAATAGATACAACACCCAGTAAAAATGTACATTAATTTGTTTCTGCCCCTGAAAGACATTTGAAACTGTATTAAATAAAGGCCATAATAGATTGTCTCCTGACAAAGATAAATCCAATTATACTTCGTCTGCAAGAAAAACAAATGGCGTATGTTTCAGGCTGTAATGTAAGATACAGCCAACCACAAAGAAATGAGTGGGATAGAAAATAAGTCATAAAGTTCACCGAGTGTTCCATCACGGTGAGAGGTTAGCTGTCATCTTTTCTGTAAATGCCTGCTGCAAAGAGATAGATACAGTCAGGCAATTTCTAGTATTTTCTTGCGGGGGAATGATTGGCAAGCATTTGCACTTCTCAACTGTC
The DNA here is from genome assembly GCF_017639785.1 of Mesocricetus auratus. Lineage (NCBI taxonomy): Eukaryota > Metazoa > Chordata > Mammalia > Rodentia > Cricetidae > Mesocricetus > Mesocricetus auratus. Next base: position 43,609,611 of record NW_024429184.1, on the reverse strand, counting down.
AGCTGGCATCCAGAAAGAGACCACAAGAACTTTGCTTAATTGACAAAAGAGCAGTGTTGTGACTGTCACCTTAAGAATCTGAAGGGTGTATAAACATCATGGGGTCAAAGGTTTTGTAGGGCCGTCCTAGAAGGCCTAAGTGCTAAGCAGTAAGATGCAATGGAATTAAAAGGAAACAAACTGGAGAAAGGAAGCTGGTCCTAATAGGTCATTATACAGACATTACAAAGCCAAAGAGGGCTGTTTTGCTTCGATCACTTGCAACCAGATAAATAAGCCCCCCCTCCATCCTGTCCAGAACATGCTATATGGTCCTTTGCTATCCGGCCAGTGGGAGGCAGGGAACATGGTAACAACACAACCTCTACACTTCACCTTCTTACACTCAACTCAGTTTGATTTTTGTATCTCTGTTAGCTTATGTCGGCTAATAATGGGCTCTAAAACTAACATGACACTTCCAACCTTAGAAATAACTTCAAAGAGAGCCGGGTGTTGGTGGCACACGCCTTTAATCCCAGCACTCGGGAGGCAGAGGCAGGTGGATCTCTGTGAGTTCGAGGCCAGTCTGGTCTATAGGGCGAGTTCCAGGACAACCCCCAAAGCAATACAGAGAAACCCTGTCTCGAAAAACCTAAAATAAGCCCATCTCTGTGACATTTTTCCCCTCTTAAACATGTTTATAAAACAAAGGAGCGCTTCCAATCATTCTGACAGACTTTTTGTAGTTGGTGGTGATGGTAGTAGTTTTGGTTTTGGTTTTTTTTGTTTGTTTGTTTGGTTGGTTTGGTTTTTTGAGATAGGGTTTCATTGTGTAGCTCTGACTGTCCTGGAACTCACTCTGTAAACCAGGTTGGCCTCGAACACACAGAGATCTGCCTGCTTGTTCTTCCCAAGTGTTGGGATTAAAGGTGTGCACTACCACTACCACCAACACCACGCCTGGTATTTTGACAGTTTTTTAAGCAATGTATTTGATTTGAGGGCTTTGGTTAACAAACACCGAGGAGACAGAGTCAGGTGAATCTCTGAATGCTTAAGACAAACCTGGTCTACTTAGCAAGTTTCAAGCCACAAAGAGCAAACATAGTAAGACCCTATCTCCAAAACAAAAGAGAAAGAAAAAGAAAGAAAACCTTAAATACACACACACACACACACACACACACACACACACACTCTATATGACAAAAGCAAATGTGTTTGTTATTATACACATAAATATGTATATATTGTAAAAAATATATTTTGTGCAAAATGAAGTGTTAAAAGTATTACTTTCTAGAAGTAAATAGAACCTGTTATTTATAATTATTATTACTTATTTATAATAGTGACAGTGTTGTTATACTATCATAATATATTGTATGCTTTTGGTAACAGGCAACTTTTGACTTCCTAACATAATATTTAAGAAAATTCAAAATCCGGAAACTGTTTTAACATTCACATTGGTTGAACTTTATTTTATGTAAATGAAACTTAAACCTACTAACGTTCTGAAAAGTAGATTTCTCTTCAGGAAGTGTGGTTAAAATTCTGTTTTCTTTTTAGATTTTAAATAAAAACACTTCAGTTTTAGCCTGCAATGTAGAATACTAGTTCTATTGACTCTCTTTTCAAATAAAATCATTATTTGCTGATACAAAAAAAAGAAATCTTTAAACTATCTATTTGCATACAAACCTGCAGATAAGTTACAATTTCCATTTCCACCCCATTTTCTAACCATAAATCCACTGGGATGAAATAGAAGATACCTAACTACTCAGTTCTATCCCTGTGACAAGGCCTGTAACACTATATGGAAAACCTTTGTCTCAATGTCACCACCTTCCCATCTTGACTAATGGCTAGTTAGTTTTGTTAAAATGCAAGGGTGATGGCGTATGCTCCAATGAACTTTCCCTCCTCTCAGCACCAGAGACAAAAACCCACAGCTCTGCTGTGTGCAGGCAGCCATCTGGACAGCTTTCCCTCAAAGCCCAGCCCACACCACACTGCAGGCAATCAGAGGGCTCCAGAGCTCTGTGGGGCTATTCATGACATACCAATTTCACATTTTCTGCTTGTAGGCTTGCAACAATAAATGCTAATGAGGACTATGAATGACAATTTTAAAGACAATAAAAAGGTCTCCAAATCCCTTGCATATGGAGACACTGTTTTCAAAACTCCACCTTCTGTTGCAGCCCTGTAAGAATCTAAAGGATTAAAAAAAAATAATAACCTTAGGAAAACAATAAGATGATCAAAGCACAACTGAATCCTTAAGATTTCCAGAGAAAGCAATCTGTATACGGCCAACAAACAACAGACTTCAGCAACACCATGAACAACCCCATGAATTCATAAGGCACCTTTAATCTCTATTATCCTTGTATCTTGGACAGGACACTCAATGGAAGACAGTACTTCTAACTAAACACTGACTTTTGAGCCTGAGAAGCAATTATTCAAAACTAACTATAGTCAGCATGAAGTCCATCATCGTTCTTGGGCCAAATAGTAAATATTCCACATATTTTTAAACAAATAAAAATGTAAACTGGTTCTCTTCTGGTAACATCTACCTTTAAAACCAATACAATAGCAGACACTTAGAGGAGTGTCACAAGTTTGAAGGCTGTCTGATCTCTACAGCAAATTCCAGATTAGCTGTGGCTTCAGAGTATAAGGCTATATCCAAACAAAGCACAAATATGATAATTTAGAAATAATCATAATGTTGCAGTGGTTCTGCATAGTGCAATTTTATGTGATGATTATCTTCCAAATTTTCTAAAATTCTATATAATATAGATTGCTTTCAATGCAATGAAAGAACAGAAAAAAGCATAAACATAGGAATAATTCAAACATCAACAAAAAGATCCTTCTTGCTATAGTTAGAGGTACTGTCTAGTCGCTAATCCTTTTCATTAACACGGACTTAAACACTTTCAACAAAATCCACCAGGTGGAGCAAAGACACAGCAATCAAAAGATCCCAGGGTTTTTTTTTTTTTTTTTTTTTTTTGGTTTTGGTTTGTTTGTTTGTTTTGTTTTGTTTTCCTGGTCATATTTTTTTCCTCAGTACTTTTCATCTCTATCACACTCCCACCTCTTTTTCTCCATATTGAAATTCTTAAAATCTATGCACATACACTAATTTGTTGCATTTGTACATAGATTCAAACTTACTGAAACAAAAAACTTTTAGCTATGAGTTGTATTAACAAACTCCACTCCAAAATGAGTTTTATTTGCCCAGATAACTCCCAGCATAACATATCTGGTATAGTACCAAGGTGAATTTTAAAGTTCATGGTTCATAATGCCCCCAGAGGTATTCATCACTCATACCCCTCCCCCACACAAGACCAGGCAGACTATAATCCAGTGCTGTATAAGGCAATACACTAGATTGCCTCAAATCTTCAAACCTCAGCTCAGATCACTTAGAAACCTCAACACTTACTTTCAACTTAATGAAGTTATTCTTAATTATATGTCTCATTAACATTTTCAGATAAAAATGCTTTGTATATGAAAATGTCCCTTTTCCATTCCTGTTGATAAACTGGCACAGGGGCAAGGTGACTACCACAATTGTTCTTGGCCAGAGTGATTCCTCCTCTTCCTCTCCTCTTCCCTGTCACCTTTTCTGTCTGTTTTACTCCGGGAGGATAGCGCAAGCTCACCTGGGAACCCCAACTCCACCCATTTGTCTTTCAGTCTTTCAAAGTCTCTCCAGCTAAATTCAGGGCTGCACACAGCATGGCCATAACCTGCATTCCAGAACGCTGTTGAGTGGGGAACACCAAACAAACCTAGCAAAAGTAGGGCTGTGATGAAGAGTCTGTCTGCAGAGAATCAGTTAGGAACGTTGACATAGCTAAAAATCTATTTTTATGCTCCCCCCCCCATTTGCATACTGATGTTGAAAAGAGAAATACACTGAAGGAAATGCAGCGGGCTGCTACATAAAGAAACAGGGACAAGCCTACCCATAGGGAACTCCAGGCAGAGCTACTTAATGCCTGTTGGGAAACAGACCACCTGGCCAGGTCTGTCACCAGGTACCCCAAGATAATCCAGCTATTTCCGTGATTAGACACTTTCCCCTGGCACAGTATACATAGACACAAACACAGACATTATATCCAAGAATATAACAGGAATAAAAAGTTTCAAAAATAATTCCCATCAAATACTTTCTGACTGCTTTATCATTTAGGAGGAAAGGAATGCAGAGAACCTACTACCAGGAGCTGAACAAATGGCTCTTTCACATGCCCATAACTTTTATTTATATTTATGTAGGCAAACATGTGCCTGTAAAGGTAAATATCATTCAGACTGCATGACAGAATCCTAATGAAGTAGCTGTAAATGCCAAATTGCTGCACATGTAGTCACACTTTCCTCTGATTTTGAAGGAAAAAGTACAACCACCCTTGCCCCTCACTATAGCTTCGTCTGGGGAAGGCTAGGACTTGTTATATCCTAGGGATCTCTCAAAGGGCTCCATCTTCAAGCACTTCTTGCAACCCCCCAAAGTTAGACATATTGCTAACCAACATTATTTCTCACCACCTCCAACTTCATCAAAGGGTGTGTGCTCCTTCCCACTGCAAATGTCAACACTATATTAAAAATCCCAGGAAAACTCGAAAGACCTAGTGTCAAAAATTCTATTACCTTTGCTTTAAATATAGAACATTCTATTTTCATATAAGATTAAATATGTCATCTTAGAACTGTTAGCTCCACACTACATTATTATTAGTGAGTCTGACCACACAATAGCAACACACAGGATGATACCACACAGATCTGAAAAATAAGATCTCAGTCTTCTGTTGGCCAACACGTGTTGTAGTTAAAGGGATTGTTTCCCAGCAAGGCCAGAAGTAGGGAAGGAAAGAGTCACATGTTTAAATCCTTTGCAAAAAGAAAAGTCAAACCTATCTGTCAGTATGGAGGGTGGGGGGAATACGACTGGACCACACACACACACACACACACACACACACACACACACACACACACACTCACTCACACACACTCAGCACTGGCAGGAATCTCAGTCAAACCCTGTTACACACAATGCCTCCTGGAAGAAAGGAACCCAGGGGTGAACCAGCCTGACAGCCTGATGCTGGCCTAGGGAACAGACAGGGGTGGCCTTGCAGGAAGTCAGAGCACCAGGAGGCTGCAAGAGATATTGGGGTTTCACACACTTCCAGGCTGTTTTGCTCTTCAGGTAATTAAACAAGGAAGCTGGGCTGCTGGGTAACAGCCTGACCCTGAAGCCTTGGCTCCATGGTTCTGCATATCAACTTCCGCAAGAACTGCCTGGAGCATCAATAGAATGGCCTCTGTTCACTCTCCAGCATTTCCTTTCTCCAGCTCTTCCAAAATCTGGCCCAGAAAAAATTCCTGCTGCCTGCAAAAACATACATGAATGGATCTGAACTTATCACTAAGGTCTCTTGCCACTCCCAGACATTACCCTGCAAATTTGAAAAAGAAATTCCCCAAATCACAGAACTTTAGTAGAGATTCACATATAGCAAACTCAGGTCACACAACAGTGTCTTCATGGGTTAAAGAAAATCATTACTACAATGTATTAATGTACGCTGAATTAAAAGGTGAATCTTCAAATTCAGTAAATGCTCCTAAAACATGGTTTCTGATAGCCTAGCTCACTGATTAGATATTACTTGTAATAGTAGCTCATACAATTGTTTCATTTAGATAATTGTCATTAATACTAGGAATTAATAACAATAATTTTATTTCACTAAGAATTTTATTTAAACAAAATACTTAATTATTTTTTATGAATACGATCAACACTGAGGGTCATAAACGTCCAACAAATATCTCCTAAAAGATAAGAAAGTCACACTGTATGTTTGTGTGCATATCAAGCGTCGATTAGGCATCATACACACAATATAGTCTCCCTTCGTTTCAAAATCCACAGAGCAAAATATTGGCTGTAAGAGACAGAGACCAAAAGAGGGAAGAACACAAAAGCATGCCTGCTTGTCTGTGTTCAACACAAAGAACATTAAATGAAAACAACTGGCATGCTGCCAAATTCCTATAGAGGCAAAGAGATTCAAATAAATTGATTTCACGCATCCCACTGACCTGGGATCAGTGTGCAATGCTACAATAAGCTCAAAGCTCCATGCGGGGCAGAGCCCATTAATACTATCATACCTTCAAACATGGAAAAAAAATCCTAAAATAAAATAAATACAGGCTCTCCTTAAAAAAGCAATTTTACTTAGGAAGGAATTTTCCTATTTTGCTACTAATGCTCAAAGGTGTGTAAGGCATTGTTGATAATCAGTCTCTTTGCTAAAACAAATATGGTTCTGGAATCTATGTAAGACATAAAAATTGGTACTCCTAAATATCCCATTCCATATGCAGGAATATTAAACACGCATGGCACTCTGTATTTCTGGCCACTCTTTCCTGTCATGATCCTGAAAGCCATGAGATTTTTTATTGTTAATATACCAAATGTTGTAATAGATCCATGTCCGAAGTGTCCTTAAGAGCTTGTAGGAGCAAGTTTCTCAGGCAAGATACCACTCCCAGTGGCTCCAAACCCATGCAGACCTCACAAGGACACCTCCTAAGAAAGAACAGCTCCACAGGCATCCTAGAGAAGGGTGTGCGTGCTGGGGATGCTTTAGGACTCCCCAGAGGGGCCTAGGGGTGTGACTCAGTGGTCCAGAGCCAGTTTATCATGCCTATGGCCCTGCGATTCACTCTGAGCACCAAAAGAAACCATGAAGCAAAACAGAAAACCACCAGAAGTGAAACACAGCCGCGTTTTCGCTTCCCCTCAGCTGGCAGTGTGCCCCGGAGCTGTTTCCCTGCCTCAGAGTCCCCACACAAACCAGACTCTGGCGCCTCCTCAGGCTGTTCTCACTCACAGCGCCAGCTTTTCAGCTGGTAATTCCTTGCTTTGTCTGCTTCCAAATTACAACTCCAGGAACCCAATGGATTCCAGGTGCTTGCAAATGCAAAGTGTGTGCGTTTGTTGTTCTTCTTGGCTTCTTGGGTGAACTCAATTCTCAAGCTCGTATTTCTATATAGCTATTACTATCACAAGGAGGAAGAAATAACTGGGAATACATTTTAACACAACATGAAAAACAAAGGAAACCTGAAAGTTTTAAAGCATGTCATCATACCATGCCTGCATGTCTGTTAATGTCCATAACTCTAAGGGTTCTCTCTCTCTCTCTCTCTCTCTCTCTCTCTCTCTCTCTCTCTCTCTCTCTCTCTCTCTCTCTCTCTCTCTCTCTACACACACACACACACACACACACACACACACACACACACACACACACACACACACGGAAAGAAAGCTAGAGAGAGAGAGCATGCAATCTGTGCTACATGATGCTGGGGCCTCAGGAATTGCATATGACAACAAATAGACATATTAAGGTGTATGAAGAAGTATATCCCTGTGCTATTCTTCCTCTCAGTAGGCTGAAACAATTCAGTACAGTCATGTCACAAATGTATTCCATGTGACCAGAAGGGAATGTGATGTCCGTGAGATAGGGTGAGTAGAGATGATAACTTTATGTATCTATAGTGTGTACTCAAGTTTTTGAATCCAGCATCTTTTTCAATATTTAAGTACCACCTTAGATATGTTTGCCATATAATCTGAACCCCTATAGAGATAAGAAGGCAAAGTGCTGAGTTCTGTTCTCAAATAGGGACTCTGCTCCGATGCTAAAATACAGACAATTCTAAAACAGGAATGGGTGTCCTCATTACTTTGCTTCCTTTGAGTTACCACATCAACACCTTTCTTCTTCTCCATGCAAGACTGTGGAAGTCTAATCAACGAAGATTAGAATTGTCAAAATTAATGTTTAACGACTGGAGTCCATAGTCAGGAAAGAAGACAGAAGCAAATGTGGAGCCATCTCATCTAGCTCATCTAGGTAACACAACTGCATCCCTTGCCTTCTCCTTTGAATTGGTATCTCTCACTAGCCACCCAGAAAGACAAAACCACATGAAGGAGGGACCAAATACAGACTCAGACACCAAATTGCAGAACGTCCCCTAGAAGGATGTACAATTCCATGGGGAATTATTTCATTTTCTGTGCTCTGAAATACACAGTCATTTATGACGCGTTCCTGGGAACTTTAAACCAGTAAATGAGATCCCTGTGTAGGACACACCTATCATTCGGCCACTTGGGAAGTGGCAACAGGAGGATCCAATGTTCAAAGTCACTCTTGGCTAGGCTGTCTCAAACAACAAATGAACCACAACAAAACATAACACAGCAGCAAATGTTTTGAGGAATTAGGGACTGCAGGGAGCTCAGACTGTGGGACAGGGGCCAGCAGGGTGTTTCCAAAGCAATGGCCAGGGAAGAAGCTGAGTATTTTGCCATTGCTCTTTGCACGAAGTCAGGCAGTCACGCCGTGCCAACCAGCAGCATCACAACATTTGTGCTGGCTTTCAGCTTTGTCTTAGCACAGTTTTTTTCTCATGAGTGGAGTCTCTGACCCAGTACTTTCCCAGCATAACCTGGAGCAGAGCTTGCTACAGGGTCATTAACACCCCACCCATGGCCCAGGGAAGATATGCAAAAGCTGCTAGTCAAGTGGCAATATGCACATAGTTTACACTTGGTGTTTCCCTAATGTTAGACACTCCGTTTTTTGTTTTAATATGTCTACAGATTATGAATTCTGCTCAGGAAGTGATGGTCACCTCAAAGTCTGTTTTGGTTTTTTTTTTTTTCAATCAAAATCCATCAGAAGAAATCATCACCTGAAAACTACTTGTTTGCTTGTTTAGTCAGCAAGCTGGGAAAACACCATTTCCTCATTGCAATAAACACAAAAATCATGGCATAGTTTTTACTCTTCTACTCCAAGTATTGCTCAGTTTCTAACAAATGTGCGATGAAACGTGGCAAGAAATAGAAAAAACAAAACAAAGCCGGTAATTGATCATTTGATATCTTTAGACCCAAAACTATTAAGCAGAATTCCCTTGGGCTTATAGATCCCCACCCAAATCCACACCCAGAGACTCCACACACAAGCTGTTAAATATGCAAATACAACTCTATCAACAGGTCCTAGAATAAGAAAGAGCAAAAAAATCTTCGCAAGTATAACTTATTAAGAGAAAACAATAGTGATTTCTGACACATAAAGTAAACGGCAAAAAGCAAAATATGCATCTGTTCCTTACCTTGACAATATTCAAAGTTGCCCTTTTTCCGGCAGTCACCTATCACTACACTCAGCGCTCTCCAAGTGTTTCTTTTGACAGATATCATTCTCCACCAAGTGCTCTGCTAATTTCCTCTGCTGCTCGGACTGGGACACAGATAAGTTCACCAGCCCACAGATCAATCTTTTCTATTGACAACAACAAAGGGGAAAAAAAATGCACACATCACAACCAGGCTAAAGCATTCCGCCCATCTATTTACATGATAAACCAGGCCAGCTTTGTGTTTGTTTAAGAAACAGATACATGCTCTTCTGTGTTGTGGCAGAGTTCCAAACACTTCCCATTTCCTCAGCCCCTGGAAGAGGTGTTCTAGGAGACTCTGAAGCAGCCAGTCACCTGACTCAAAGGTAGACACCTTCTGAACTCCAGAGCTCTTTAAGCTGATTTTAAAATACACATCCACCAATACCTTAAGAGGGCATGTCACACTTTACTTGTTTCAAAAGTACATAAAGGACTGGGGAGACATGGTCTCTTTTGAACACTCTTGGAACATTATATGTTTTATTTTTTTAAGTCATGCTCTTTCAGAGAAAAGTACCCATACTCTCTCATTCCTCTGAAACCTCAACATTGTCATTATTAGCTACAATAGTTGAAAACAATGAATGAACATCAAGAATAAACTTGATATAACTGGCTACTTTAAAAAATCTTAAAGCTAGATATGGTATGTGAAACTAAAAATCTGTGAACACAGGAAACTGAGGCAGGAAAATTGCCAAGAGTTTGCACAATGAATTCCAGACCAGCCTAAGCAAAGAAATAAATTTAAAATAAAAAAGAGAGAAAGAAAAGGGAAAAAAGAAATGAGGTCAAAAGGAAGGAAGAAAAGAAGGAAGGAAGGAAGAAAAGAAGGAAGGAAAGAAGGAAGGAAAGAAACCTTAGTTAAGAAAATGGTTGGTGGACCATTCTACTCAGTCAGTAAATCTCTACTACTCTCTTCTATGCGATCTAAATTTTCTCATTTTCCCTGCTGGACAGGCAACTTAAGAATCAATTTCTTCATCCATTCAGAAACTCCATTTTGGGCCTACTACTCATCTACCACATCTAGAACAAATAACATGAGTCCCCACAAAGAGCAGACTGATTTTCTATTTAATTCCCATGAGACATGAACTATAAGAGCTTACCAAAAGCATATGCACATAATGTAAGAATTCAATAAATACAAAAGAATACAGCTTCAGAAAAGTAATTTCAAAAACTATTACCACAGATGATGTTGCATTTTTAGACTAATTACTTCTAAGGGATTTAAGTTGTTAAATACACTCATGTAAACAGCTCCTTAAACTGGGTTGCAACCCTATATGTGGTCACTTAATTGAATATGGAGGTCATGAAAAATTAGGCAGCAGTAAATGGCTTCCTAAAGGACTGCAGCCAACAGTTAATTAAAAACTCAAAATTCATTGGCATGAATTGAGGAGTTTCTGACCATGTTTGCCCATGCTCTGTCACATGGCTTCACTGCAGCCTTAGTTCTGAGCACACATGTGCCCTGTGTGCTGTGCATGCCATCCCACAAAGCCAGTGACCGCTGCTTGGAATACCTCAACTCAGATCACAGGTTGCTGCAGATTAGGAATTGCAGTGTTGTTACTGGACATATGAAGTTCTCTAATCTTCTAGAAATATCAGAAGGATTTAATTACAGAAAACAAAGACTTCATAGTTTCCAATGTAACTATTCAGCATGTATCAAATTAGTATATTATCGTATTCTTAGATTGGATTAGCATATTTGGTTTCAAAAAATTGATGCTTGAGTTGCTGACTTGAGTTTCATTAAAAAAATCATTAACTGAATTTTGGTTTGGGATAAGGGCAGAATTTTCAACAATCTGAAATGGCCCTTTGTACTATGAATTTATGCAAGGCAGCATTCTCAATATTGATAATCATAAAATCAAAACATTGACCATCTCTGAAGATGCACAAAACCTTGCAGTGTTAAATGTTCAGCCAAGATCTAACTTTTTATGTGAGACAGTTGCATTAGTTTCAACTTTAGCAAAAGGAAGAAATATGTACCAAATTGTTATTTTAAAATAAATTATTTATGATTTATTATTAGGGCTTGATTTATTGTATATCTGTTTTATATACCTATGTATACAGGTCCATGTAAAAGTTTATCAGGCAAAAGGGGTCATGAGTGGAAAACACTTTAAGTAGCCCTGCGCTGATATATTTCAAAGAAGTATTCCACTTAGTATCTGTGCCGTTGATATGCCACCATGTAGCTCTGCTGTGAGTCAATGGTTGCTTCTGGTTCTTTATAGTACAGTAAAATAAAATATACACAAATTAGGAAAAATGTGGCACTGGATATTCTTTTGCTGGGAATTGTCTCAAAGAACGTCACAAACAGCTAGAAACTGAAGACATCTAATTCACTAATAAAACTAATATTTTTATTAACAAATAACAGAGGAAATACTTCAAATAGAAAGTAACAAAATATATAGATATTTATAACATATTCCAATTATATAAATATTCAAATATTGTGGATGGGGGAGGGCAATACAGAAAGAGAAATAAATACTAAATAGGACTACATCTGGAAGATGCAATATATTTCTTTATAAAACAAACTTTTTTATTTCCCATGTTTTTATGACAAGGCAAAAACAATTAAGTAAACAAAAATAAATTCAGAAGATAAACAAATCATTGGGTCAAAAAGAAAGTGGACACTTTCACTTTTATATTTCAGTCATGATATATAATAGCATTTTTTGCTTCAGCAATTGTCAACAAAAGACACCAGAGAGGAACTGTCATCAAAAGACACCAGCTAATGACTTCTTGTGTGTCAGCTACGGGCCACACCTGGCTGTCTCCTCTGAACAAATATAGCTGAGGAAATACATGCTGGTGTTAGTCTATTTCTTCCCATGCATGCAGACTTAGGCCAGTTTTTTAACAAGAAAGACCTCTGAGAGACACAGTACATGATGAGAAATCATCATGTAAGACAGAACACAGGGTTACATTGCTGAACTTCACTTACAGCATCTACCTTAAGGAGGACTCTGAACTGCATGAGTTAGCAAGAAGACAGTGTTAGCAAATATTTCAAATGTACACATTTATGATTTTAAATGTTAGCAAAGTATACAAATACACACTCAAACACCACAGAATGTAAACATAGAGTTACTCCTCAGCACCCCGCCCCTTAGCTGTCTTATACATGAAACATTATTCAACCATCAATAGAATTTTGAAAGGAAGGAAGGGAGAGGAGCAAAGAGGAAGTCAAGGGAGACTGGGAAGAAAAGAGGGAGGGAGGAAGACACACACACACACACAGAGACAGAGAGACAGAGAGACAGAGAGACCAAGCTAGCTAATCTCTGGACTTGGAGTTTATTTGTATCTCATACAGCTAACATACTAAAAACTCTCCCCATATGAAATGGTAATAAAGTGAAAAATAGTCAACATTATGACATATATCTTCAAACATTTGTGTACCTGTTTCACAGTAAAGTTTCTATCACATATCAAAGACAGGAAAACCTCAAATTTTTCATTTCTTTCATAATTTCTTTGTTCAACCCTCAGCCCCCACATTCACAAAACCTCTTCATGGGGGGGGGGGAGGACACATGTACAGAGGAAAGTTTGAAGGCTGAGCTCCACTCAGGGTAGGCTGCCTCCAACAATTTGTAGCTCTACAAGAGTGTTATTAAAAAGGCTCAACGTGCTGCATTACCATGGAAATTGTGGAAAACATACATTCCCAAACAAATATTACTTTTTCTCAATGGTATGAAGTAATGAAAAGCACATGTTGAAATCTGCGATGTGTGCAGTAGTTCAAGCTGGAGCTAATAGAAAATACAGAAAGTGAACTCTGCTATATAAAGGATTCTTGTTACAGAAATATAATGTGAAAACCAGATGCAGACAGAAAACCTTAATCACAGATGGGAATGTAATCACTGGCATACAGAATACGTTTTTGATCAATCTTAACCATATGCTCAACGTATTTATTTTCTAAGGAATGCAATAACTTGAGAGAACCTTCTATTTGAATTCAGTTAACCTCATATTTATAATGCTTTTATCTTACTCCCCCATCCCTTCAATGTGTACACTGAGCCAAGGTTTTAAAAGGAAGAGCTGCTGGCCTTGGCAAATCATTCTTGTATCAGTTTATCTTTCAAAAATTTAATAGGATGTAAAGACTACACACATCAAAATCAGCCCCAGAAGAGATCAAGTGCAGCTGCCCTGTACAGTACTGCTCAGTCACTGCTGGGGAACCTTTCACTGCCTAAACACATTCTCGGGAGACTTCTATCAACATCTGAGCAAGTGTTTCTTTTAGAAAATAATATATGAGTATTCAAAAAAAGTGAGCATTTACACATATTTGTTTTATCTATCAACCCTGATAGACTAAAGTTTAACTTTTCCTGACTGAAAACATATTCTAGAACAAAGAACATGCATTTACTTGAGAAAAAAAATCACAGCTGGCTTCTGATTTATGGAAGCAACCTACTGTATCTAAAAAGACATGACCTTATTGGGGCCCCAGACTCAGCAAGGCTTGGTGTGTTTCTTCGGAGGTGCTCTTGCCACACCCCTCAGTCTGAAGAAGCTGGCAGAACTCAGAGGCTCAACCCAGACTACAGACTTTACTCAACTTCTACTAGGATGCAACTGGACATTTTATTTCACAGGGTCCCACGCCACAGGTCATGGGAACTACATTTCAGTATCCTAGTCACACAAGCTTCCTTAAGCTCCCATGACTTGCACCCATGCCTATTCTCCCTCTTATTAGTAACTACCCACCTCCTGATAGACTCACAGACACACAGCCCTCATCATTGCCCCATCAACCAAGACCCACAGCAACAGTTTTCAGCCTTCTCACCAACCATGGGCTTCAGCACTAACCTCTTACTCCCGTAGACTTCCAGACAGAACACTCCATCTCTTCCTTACAGCTTTGTCTCCTGCCCTCAAGGTCCTGCTCACTGACTGGGGCACTGCTAGACCATTCTTAACACTCAGATCTCACTCCGGTACTCATTTCCTCCAAAAGGAGTTTCCAAGCCACTGGGGATTTCTGTCACCTCCACTATGACCATCATTTTAATATTGTTGCCTAATTGTCAGCATTGTTCCTGACACTGTATGATATGTCCCACTGGCTTTTTTGTTATGCCTCTCTGACCCCCCCCTTCCAAGTTCTGAGAGGATTCCTACCTGCTTTTCTTGTCACCCTATCCTCCATGTTTCACATTGCACTTGGAACATGAAAACAATCTAGAATAAAACTAATCAAACACTTAATGATGTCCCATGGTGACCCAATTCCTCTTTTAAAACATTCATGAATCTTTTCTTGGACAGCTCTTTTTTTCTTTTGTACATTTTTTTTAATTTAAATTAGAAACAAGGTTGTTTCACATGTCAATTCCAGGTACCTCTCCCTTTCCCTCCCCTCTTCCCACGACCTCCCACCAACCCCTCCAGTATCCCCTCATTTCCCCAGGGAGGGTGAGGCCCACCATGGGGGTGCCTGGACAGCTCTTGATCATGTGATCTTTCTGTATTCTTGAGATGGCTACAGGACTGTCATCTCTATCAGGCTTGGCTACCTTCTTCCTGCTACATGTCATGTGTATGTGCCCATTCCCATGGGTGCTGTACAGTCATAGTCCAAGATAAGAATTATTCAGACCTATAAGGCCAGTACTATCCGCAACAGAGCTCTGTGACTGACAATTGCAGTTTATGCCCATATAGTCTGTGATGGTGAATCTTACCTAGATTGAGAGATATCTAGGACATTAGTAAGGAAAGCACACTTCTAGGTGTGTCTGAGAGGGTATTTCCATAAACATTTGGCATCTGGGACAACAACAGAAGGTAGAAAGGAGAGATCTACCCTGATTGTGGAAGAGGGCCCAAAAGGAACAAAACGGGGAGAACAAAGCAGCCAATCAGCAGAGGCCTACTTCCGCTAACCTTCTCACATTAGGGGTCATGGTAAAAATGCCTCCTCCCCAGCATGCTCCCATCCCTCTGATTATTTTATTTTACCACAGGCCTGCGAAAGTAGTTGGACACCTCCCGACTAAAACTTCTGAAACAGCCAAAATAAACCCTACCTGCTTTACCTTGTTTCTCTTGACTATTTGTTACAGCAACAAAGTATTAACCCAAAGTTAAAGGCACACAGTCACTGTAGCAAGTCTTAGACATAGATTTCTCTCAGTTGAGTTTGTTAGGGAAGAGATCTCATCAGATTCTCTCCATGCCTTTGGGTCTTACATTGGTACAGCACACTCATCCTGAGAAAGAATGTTAGCTACTTGATGAGGATGGTCAGTTGCTTTGCTTGACACACAAAAAGGGGGCAGCACGGACAGAATGATTCAGCTCATCCTTGCAGCTTCACCGCCCGCCCTCAAGACTTTGCATTCACTGAGGCACAGCCACAACCGAATACCACCTCAGAAATGGTTTCCCAGCCGTGGGAGTTCATCTCGCTGCCACCATCGCCATCGTTCTAATATTATTCACTGTCTTCACTGCATCTAACACTGCATGGATACATCTCACTGTCCTTTTATTAACTGTCTCCCTCTTTCTTGATCGGCTTGTCATCCTGTCCCCCATACATGGCATTACATGTAGCACGCAGCAGTAATCTAGAATGAAAAGAATCACACAAATGAACTGAGCTAAAGTAGTATCACCGTGGCCCAATTCAGCTCTTGAGACTTTCACAAAACTTTATTGGCTGTGTGACCTTTCTATGGTCTTCAGATTGCCGTAATGTTCTGGTCTTTGTCAGGCTTGGCCACCTTCTTCTTGCTAGATGCTATATGTAAGGGCACTATCCCACCTGTTCAGTAAAGGGCTTAAGCATGATAGTTCTGACCGTTCAAACAAAAGCAAAGGTCTTGTCAAAACTGGCCTGCTAAAATTACAATTTTTCTTTCTGAAATTTACTACTGAACGGTAGAATTACGGTAGAATTCAGCACCATTGCTACCTATTGATTAACAACAGCAGCTAGTATGCTGCAGGTAAACACCTGGAAATGACAAAGAAAACAATACTGTCAATGAATGCATTGTGATTTATTTTCTCTCCTCTAATTTCATCTGTGAAAGGCCATTTCTAGCAGATAAAAGACAAGAGAAACAACGATTTCCAAAGACTGGCTTCTTCAACTATAGGTACCTATTCCACACTAGTAACTTTCAAAGCAAAGAAAAAGGAGATTCTAGAAGTTCCTTCATCTGGAGTTGATGCCACCTCTATTGAATAGATCCTACAACCTCACAGCTGCAAGTGCGGTCCTGACACAGGTACCCTTATTATCTTTTCTTACAAAATCCAAACTCTTTCAACCTTCACCCCCTTCTACCTGTCTATCTCAGAAACTTGGGAATGCGTGTGTGGTGTGTGTGTGTGGGGGGGTATTTTCAACCCCTAAGTGCTAACTTTTCTAAAAGTAATGAAAAGTCTCGTTTTCCATCTTAGGTGTAATTCTCGCCTGCGGTCTGTGTGACTACCCCTACGTACAGGGCTGTTTCTAGCCCTGGGATTTAAAGACCTCCGGGGGAGTGGTAATAAGCCCTGGGATGCTGATGATGTCCTCAAGCGAGGAAGTCAGACCTTGCCTATCATCACACCTTTACAGGGTCCTGGGAGGTGGCCAAGTGAGGTCAATCCCATCTGACAGCAGAGAAAAGAGAACTGTCACTCTGTTGCCTTTCCCCTTCAGCATTTACATTCAGTTTACGGCCTGGGCACAAGATATGCTACCATTTATTGCCAGCAGGTCTTCTTTCCTCAATGAACCCTCTCTAAAAAACCCTTACAGATATGCCCCAAAGTCTGCCTCATCAATGCACGAGGCATCTCTTAATACAGTCAGGCTGTATTAACCCTCACAGAAGGTATTGTATTTTTAGGTACCGCTACAACATACAAGCCAAAATATGGCTGCAATAAATTGAGCATTTTAAGAGACAGACCATAATAAGAAGGGGGGCTCAAGGTGGAAAGAGGCGGAGAGAGAAAACAAAAGAAGTGCTGTTGAACCCAAACTTTGCTCTTCAGTTTTAGCCATAAATGTTTCCAAAGAACTTCAAGTAAATAACTTGAGCTCAAGGTGGGAGCTTTTTCACTATTTCACAAAGCTTGGAAAGGACCCCACCTGTTCCATCCATACTCACACCCTGAAGGAGCCTGTAAACCAGCTAAATCTGTCAGGAGACAGACCACAGACAGCCTAAAAGGGAGAAGTTTCACCAAGGCTGAGGAGAAGATAAAGTGGACCTAATGCTTTCCTCAGAAAGCGCACAAGGAGACCAGGACAAAGGCACAGAGCCACCAGGGCTCCAGAGAAGGCAGAAAGTGAAAGGCCCAGCTACAGCCAAGCATGTGCCCCTACTCCCAAAGTCAAGCGGAGCTATTTCACAGTTTCCAAATGAGACCTCAAAAGGAAACACATTGTGAGTTTCTAGAAAGGAGTGTTGACAATTCCACAGTTGGGAAACCCCAGAGCAGCAAGCTTATGACATGACTATGGTATGCATGTCATCTCCATCACCTGCCCAGGTTCTTTGAGGCCATGCTATTATGGTCTGGATGAGAACTGCTTCTAAATGGAAAGAAAGTGACAAGGGACTTGTGAAGCAGGCCACTTCTCTGGGACACTTCCCTTAGGCAGGGAAGGAACAGTCACCTACCCCAGATGGGCAAAGTCCTGGGCCACTAAGCCTCAGGCTCACACTGCAGCCTGCTATTCTGCCTCAGTTAATGCCACCAAACACACACTAAAAGCTTGGCACCTAAGCACCTGCTTCTTACAAGATTGCCTAGGCTCCCTCTCTTGTGTGAAAGCAACAGTGTTGTCAGCTTTCTGCACAGCTGCCACAACTACAATTGCACACAGCTTTCTTGCATATGTAGCAAGCAATTATATTCTTCTGCTCCTTGCCCTTGCTATCTAACAATATATCTCAAAATGATTCTCTAGAAGTTTTGTGGGGATTATCAACTGTGGGAATTAATTTTTATCCAGTATTGTTGATAACAGGAGAAAAACATTCATCCAAAGTCAATTCTGACCAATAGGATTAAATCCCAAAAGTGAAGATAAACAGGGTGTTTCATACTAAGCGCCACTGCAAAGAGCAAGGCAAAGTGTTGGTATAATGTAATCTTTTCTTTTTAAAGGAAAAAAAGATGTTTTATTAACTCCCACCATTTATATGTATGAAAATTTATATGTGTGAAGTATAGTATGTTATAGGTAGCCTTTCAACTTAAGAATTCTTAAAAATAATGAGAAAAATCCCAAGCTTTTGAAATAATTGTTGCACTCCCAGGTCCACAGTTAGGAAAATGGTGTCCCTCTTAGGAGATCAGCAGTGTGGCATGTACATTTTTATTAAAACTACAAACAGTCAGAAATTAGAAAGATGGCATGATAAAATGTGTATTTCTCAATTTAGTATACTAGACAAATACAAATATTAAGGGAAGAAGCAACAGGAAAGTATTTAATATATGTAAGCAAAGACTGATGACATAGATGGGGAAAAAACAAAATAAAACTCTTGAAAAATATTCTAAAACTCCAGTGTACTATGATCAATATTCATATGGTTTATATATTGTCACTATAGAAGCGATGTTTGCTATGCTATACTTTATTGACAAGTACATGACAGCTTTTCAGTTCCTGGCAGCCATGGTGACTGAAAAAAAAAATCACTGCCAAAATACAATACACCTTGTTGGGATAATTCACTGTAATGTTTCCCAGCTACTTGAATGCCTCAACCTATATGAAACAATGTGATCTTATGAATTTTCTTCTAAGAGTCCTCATGGAAATAGGTTTTGACTGATTTTTTGAGACAGGCTAAGTAACAACCTGGATCCAAATTCATCCCTTGTGTGCTGGGATCACAAGACTGAGTCGCCATGTCAGGTTCATACGTAGTTCCAAATTCTCTTAACTGGGGGAATGATACAAAGAGACTTAATACTAAAGGTGTAATGTTTACTACTGTCTTTTAGCAATCAAAAGAATTACTCTACTCTTCTGAGGCCTCCATTTTAAAACAAATCCATGGTTTCGCACGATACTATATTAAGCTGACTATCTGTTGACGGGAAAAATATAAAAACACTCATTTCTACTCTAGCAACAATATTTTAATGTGTGTTTGTTCTTGCTTAAAGAAGACTTGAAAAAGCATTGTTGCACGAAAATGTATTTGTTCTGTAAACAATTCATTGTGCATTAAAGAGATAAAACTCAGTTCAAAGACCTATTGGGAAATTATTCTTCCCTTGCCCTCAAGAGCACAGAGCCTGGAATCTGATAAATGTCAGTTTCCAAGGACTGTCCCTGTTGCCATCAACTGATCTTTAACACTTCACCCTGTCCTTACAACTTTCTCACCACTATGTAATGTTAGAGTTGAAAGAAGCTTTAGAAATTATCTTATAACCAAATCTCAATGTTTACATAAGCATATATACATAAGCATACATAAAACATATATAAACATATATAAGACAGAGGTGGCTTTTCAGAATAAGAGGCTAAAGGCCTAGACCTCAGTAGGCCTGAACACTTCTTACTCACCACATACCCCAAAGATATCTATAGAAAGGTTGGCCACAACCATCTGAAAGAGTTTAAGGGAGCCAAATCCATGAGACAGACAAGTCCCAAAGAGGTTCAACGTACACTTGTGTAACTACACCTTCCACCCCACAAAGGTAGCTGAGACCTTGGGAATCCCTTGGGTTGAAGTATCCAAATGACTCCTCAGCTCCCTCCTCTCTAGGCTGGGATTCCACGAACCTACAGCAGGGCTGAGAGGCTGCTCCTTAAACAAACAGCCAAAGTAATTCCTAAATTCTGCAAGCTAAGTGCACTGGACAGTTCATCTGTTGTTAACCTCCTCCTCTATGAATCCCCCACTCTATCCACGCTCCAATTATTTTTTTTTTCTTGGAAATGCCTCTTGCATCTCACTCTTCCTTCCTATCCTAGGAAGCCATCATGGCCACCCTTCTGTAGTACCTACAATCCAAACTGCTGAAACCAGGGAGTGAAGAGGTAGCTCACTGGAGAATGCTGGCTTAGTGTGCATACAACCCTGGATTTAATCCCCACCTTAGAAACCAAAGCAGAGAGCCACAGTACATGAACTGATACCAGCATACTACTTGGTGGCCTCCACGCCTTTCCTAGCTTCCACTGCACTAGACCCATCACAACAGGGCCAACTCTAGAGGAACAGTGTTCACAAGGCTCATGGCCTCTCCTAGTCTAGGGTATCTTTTTGTGTTGTCTTGTTTTGCAGACATATGTTTTTCTGCAACTTTGAAGACTGTCCCAGAACTCACTCTGTAGATTAGGCTGGCCTTGAACTCACAGAGATCCTCCTGCCTCTGCCTCTGGAATGCTGGGATTAAAGGTGTGCACCACTACCACCTGTCCTTTTTTTTTTTTTTTTTTTGCCTTTAGATTTGCTTCCTAGTGGTATCTGTTGTTCAAAAAAAGTTCAATTAGAACTCATTCATTATAATATTTTAACTACCCTGGCTTTAGAGCAGGAAAGGGATACAAGACCCCAGGCCCAAGCAGGGACCCTCCATGCTACTTCCTGATGAAGATGCTACCCAAGTCAAGTGTTTTGTTTTTTTTTACCTGTAAGCCACCAATGATCTTTCCCCTTTCTCTGCACTCTACCCCAAGGCCTTTTGTGCAGCATTTGTTACTGTATTTCCTACCTCCTCTCCCTTGCTCTCCACCCAGGACTCTAACCTTGTGAAAACACTACGGACCAATAACAAAAACCAGGCCTTGAAAAGCTTAAATGTGGTAGTTAAGATCACTTTATGCTCTTCTAGAGGACCAGAATTTGGCTTCTATCCCCTATATCAGGTTTCTCAATACTACTGTATCCCCAGCTCCAGGGAATCCAATACCCTCCTCTGATATCTGTGGCTACACACACACATGCAGCAGTATTGACACAGAAACTCTCTCTCTCTCTCTCTCTCTCTCTCTCTCTCTCTCTCTCTCTCTCTCTCTCTCTCTCTCTCTCGTTCTCTCTCTCTCTTCCCTCCCTCCCCCCCACACACAAGAGGCGGGGGATAAAAATGAATGGGACTTACTGCACCATTTAGTTAGTAATCAAGGCATACTATGGTTGTAACTATTAACCCTGTCCCAGTAGGTGTTCTAGTCATGGAGCCTGCACCCACTACTTGCCTTACCTCCCCTCCTAGCAGCCTGCCTTACACATGGCAGGAATTACCAGTTGACTTTAGATCCCTCTGCAGGAGTGCGCATTTCATTTTTCGAAGGCCACTGGAAGAACTGTCTTTACCAGAGTTACACAGCCAGGGTGAGAGTCTTGAGGAAGCCACCCTGGGCTTCATGGGCTGCCTCTCCCCTCTTTTATCGCTCTCCACTTCTATTTGTCTCTAGTATTTTCTGCCTACTCCCCTGTGGTCAACTGAAGGCTTAACTTGAACACGTCAATCAATGGAGACGAATCACATTTCTTTTCCCTTTCACCTTCACCAACCCTGCATCCTCTTGCTTAATCAAAAGGATGAGAAGTCACTGCCTATATGGCTATCCATGAGAGGTCAGATGTGGATTTCCTTTCTAAAGAATTCCAGCTCGGAATGAGAATGCAAATGTGAGTGGGTGAGCCGGAGCTGACACACCCTAGACACACCCTAGACGGTACAGAATGCTAAGGGTTACTTAAGACTGCTCTCACAGGAAAGGATTATCTTGTCAATGGAATACATGCCACAGTTCCAGACCCGATGTCATCTGCTGTCCTTCCCTGCTGTTTGCTCATCACTGTGTAGAGAATACATGTGTGGACACCGCCTTCCAGGATCAGTCACATCTTAGTCTTTCTTGTGGCCAGAGAAAGGGATGGAGGACTTCTACATGGACTAGTCAGCCAGCCAGACTAACAAATTTCCTAAGACTCTGCACCAAAAGCATAACTAGTACCAAGTACCAGGCGGGGAGTGATCTGAAGCATTCCCGGCAGTATTCCAGGCCATTTCCCTGGCATCATCATTAGTGCAGGCCCTTTGGGGATCGCCATCCTTCTTGTCTACAGCATTAGGCTCTGATCCCCTGAGTGTTAGTAGGTGGACTCCTCTAACAAGTCCATCAATAGAGTCCTACCAAATACTCCATATAAAACACCTCGCGACCCCCTCCATTAACTCATCACCTGGTCTCACAGCTCTCCTTCCCCTCATGCCATCAGCATATCCCTAGCTTTTCAACATCTTTACAATCTTCCATGCTATCTCTTGGAATACTTTCATATATCTTAGATAATATACAACCCAATGGACTCGAGTTTTAAAGAAGAACACGCTGAATCTCTAAAGACATTTTCCTTTGTGGCGAAGAATTTCTATTTAGCATCACACTGAACTTTGAACATCAGTGAAAAAATATTCTGTGGCCTATAAAGTAAGAGTGATTCCCATGACTTCCATTTCTAATGAAAATTGAAAGAAGCATTATTCTCAAGACCTGTCAGCTAAAAAAACTCCTTAGCAAACAGCAAAAATGTCTTTAGATGGCAATGAAATGTTTATCCTGATCAAACCAAACACATGTAATCACTCCTACTTGTCAAAGAAACCCAGACCTGCTTTATGTGGTGATTTCACAAATTAGAAAATCATAAGACAGACTTCTAATATCTGTACTTTCATCTCTATTGATTTTACAAACAGAAAACGAATACAAAGCCAAGGAGCTGATGGCAACAACCAAAAGTTAAATTCTCCTAAAGAAGCATATGTTAAGCTCTCAGGTTTCTTTTAAGTCTTGATTTTAGTCACATGGCTATTCACTGCTCATTTTAATAAGTTGTTATTAGTTCATGCTCACAAAGTTATTGAAAGGGGGCATTTGCTATATCTCCCAGGTGACTCCAGACTTTGAGACTATGGGCTATAGTGAATGTCCACTAATGACATCCAGTCTCCACTCCCTTTACCTCTCCTATGGCTTGGCACAAGGCCAGTGACTGTGAAGGAAAAGCATGAAACTTATTTCCCTTTAACAGAAGTCCCTCCTCACTGCAAAAACAGATCTTCTCCCATCAAAGATGAGTAATGACTAACACCTCACACAGTCACCTAAGGTTCACAGTGGCTCTAGAAGACTGATTCCCTCTTTCCAGTGCTTTTCCTCCTCATGCAGAAGGGTGGATAGCTAGTAAATCCCTACTGTAACATATCCCAGCAAAGTGTAAACCAACAGTGTCCCCCAAACCCATTGTCAACAATACGCACTATGCTTGTAAGAAAATCCAAGTCTATTCCTGGTATCTATTAGGCATTCATGTAAGAGACACCTTCATCTTGCCTCTGAGGAATCCATCTGAAAACTGGGATATACCTTAAACTACCAAGGAAGTCAGTGAATGAACTGAAGGGGCATCACATGTTATCTGTCAGGGCACTACATACCCATACGGGGCCCTTCTTTTTATAACACAGAGTGCTATATGCCATGCAACCAGTTACAATATAAATGTCTCTAGAGTAGAAGATGCTACAAAACCTTTTTCTCCTAGTCGAGTGTGGTATATGCCTATAGCTAATGTCAATCTTAAGGAGCTAAAGGAGCAAGAACTGAGTTGCAGGCCAGTATAGGCTACATATAGGTCAGCCTGAGCTGCATAGAAAGCTACATTATCCAAAACAACAACAACAAAAAGCAACTCCCTCTTCCTCTCAAACGTCAGACAAAAAAAACATCTTAAGATGACAAGACAAGAGATCAAGATATATAACGTTCCACTGGGGTGGGAAAGCCTGAGGATACCGGGTAAAAATCTGTGGCAGGATGCTAGATGGGGACTAGATCAGTAGCTCATGAGCTCATTGCAAGATGAACTTATCAGGAGAGGTGAATGACATGAGATTCAGAAAGATGGAGATATACACATTGACACACATTAAGGAATATCCAGGATGTGTTAGTAGGGACCGGCTGTTTCCTGCTCAGTGTGACTCAAAGGTGGCTTAAGTAAAAGAAAACAATGCCGAGCTGGAGAGATGGCTAGGTGGTTAAGAGCATGCTGGCTGTTCTTCCAGAGGAGAGAGGTTCAATTCCCAGAACCCACATGATCTGACACCTTCACACCAATGCACATAAAATAAATTTAAATACATTATTTATTTAAAAAAGAGAGAGAGATAGCAATTCTGCTGGGAAGATCACTAAGACAGGTATTCACAGAGAAAGTACTAATGTGAGAACTCAGATACAAAGTAGGTCAGTTTGGGGAATACAAGAAAACCTCCGTTTTAAAAATTCTGGTTAAAGCCAAGCATAGTAGAGTACTCCTTTAATCTAAGCACATAGGAGGCAGAGGCAGGCAGATCTCTGTGAGTTCAAGGCCAGGGTTAGGGTTAGGGTTAGGGTTAGGGTTAGGGTTAGGGTTAGGGTTAGGGTTAGGGATAGGATTAGGGTTAGGGTTAGTGTTAGGGATAGGATTAGGGTTAGGGTTAGTGTTAGGGGTAGGGATAGGGGTAGAGTTAGGATTAGGGTCTACACAGTGAGTTCCGCAACATCTAGGAATACCTGGACTTTAAAAAAGTAATTAATTAAAGTAAATAAAATGTTGACCAACAGTAAAACCAGAACAACAGCTGTGGCTAGTCTCAGCCATGGTTAGAGTTCTTTGCTGGGAAGAAAGTGAGGTGTTAATTAATCATTCACTTGAGTCTATGATGAAAAGGTATGTGAAAGTTAGGACCAAGATCACAGTAAGCAATCTCTGTCATCTGTTGGTTATTTACCTTTCTCCCAAGACAACTATGTGGCAGTCCCTAAAATCCCAGAGCACACTCTCAGGTTATCTTTGCCCCAGGTATTGAAAGATAAATGAGGCCAGTCAATTGTTTTCCCCAAGGCATTTGCTTTGTTTAGGTGTGGAGACTCATCAGAAATTTCACATTTGTGTTCTTTGTATTTTTCTTTCACAGTATCTATATTTTAAGTGCCTTCTCTATTTGCCCTACTAATGATTTGTCTTGAGCTTTTGGCCAATACATAATCTACAAAAACAAACAAGTGTGTCATTTCTTCATAAGTTATGAGTTACAATACACAAGATGTCATAAATTGAAACTACAGATTAAGTATTCCACATCCAGTCTATGTAATGCTAGGGATAAATCTAGGGCATCAAGTAGCTAAGCAAGCACTCTATTAATTGATCTCCATCTCCAACTTCACGGGGTTTCCAGCTTGTCTATCTACCACTGGAAATGCTACTGTTTTTAAGCAATACAAGTGTTTTTTTGCTTTTTCCAAACAAGAAATCACCATGCCTTAAACTGCAACCATGGAACTTTTCCAGTGATTCTGACATAAGAGACTGGACATCACACCACAATTCTGAAGATCCAGGATTGTCTGCTCTCCTGGAGCATGTAAAATGCTGTGACTTCAGCACAGAACATCCTAAGTGACAGGGCTGGGTTTGTGAATAAGCTTTCTGAATGATATGTGATTTAGCATACCCATACACCCCCCCCCGCCTCTACATCTGTCTCTGTCTGTCTCTCTGTCTCTTTGTCTCTGTGGGGAAAGGGATGGTGAGGCAGTTTCCTGTAACTCAGGCTAGCCTCAAACTTACTATGTAGCCAAGGATGACTCTGAACTCTTCACCCTTCTACCTTCACCTCCCAAATGATAAGATTATAGGTGTAAGCTACCATGGCTCAGGCTCTTTTTTTGAAAGTGGCAACATATATGTAACAAAGAATATACTCACATGGAACCAAACTTACATAATGACATGCCTGAACACCATAACACTGAACTGTTCATTGTGCTTCAGTTTGGAAACGACACTCCTTAAGAGCAATATTCTTTGAATTCATACGCATAACCATTCATTCAGTAACACATTCAGTTTTGCCTTCAAGCACTTCTTATTGCAACCTGATGCTTCATAAGAATACTACATCTGCAAATCAACATGTTCATGAGTCATCATCAGCCTCTATCCTCCCCTTTCTCCTTTCTTGAGCTGTTCTGAGTTTGCCAGTGAAAAATGTATCTAGCAACTCAAGTGTGAAGCCACAAGCTACACAGCTAATTGATCCTCGGCAGTGATCTGGTCTCACCCGGGACAAATGACTTTAGCCACAAGTCACATCAAGTGCAATCAATGACTGAATCAATATCTAACCTATCCACATATCTTCTTACTATATACATATCTGTGCCCACATTACATGTAAATAGTGTCACCACTCACATTTTTATTATATGGATGAAGCATTTTTTATTATGATTATTTTAAATACATTCTGGAGTTTTCCTTTTAATTAATACTAGATGAGTTAAAGAACATGTCTTTTCTAGAAATGTCACCAGTAAAATGCATCCAATTTTTCCTCTAATGTGGTCCATAAAACTTATTTGATTAGCAGTACTATAGAGGCCAAAGCCTTTGTATGCAGGCACTCAAGCATAATTTAATCATTTTATTTAAGCATGAAAAAAATTATTTGAAAGCCCTGTTAGGTAAAATATCCCTGATTAGTTTAAACTTACATTTGAAGGTGTATTAAAGGTGAAATATATTACAGACTGCTCAGTATGCAATAAAATCATGTTAACTTTCTCACAGCAGCCGCCAGTGAGTTAAAAACTGTAGTATTAGAGAATGTAAGGAATAATATCTTTTTTAATAAACATATTTTAAAAGATTATTTAAAAATAAATGTTGTTTTGTGCAATGCCTTTTTATACTGCCAGGATGTTCACCTATGGAAACCTCTTTTCATAGCCAAACAAGATGAGGCCCTAATTGCATAACACCATTTATCTGCTGAGGAAAGTGCCCGCAAATGAAAATGCACATTAGGCAGGAGGTTGTCAGAATAGAAAATTGTTTTTTTTTATTTTTATTTTTTTGTTTTGTTTTTAAATAACCCACTCACATTAACAAAAGGCTGCAGTAGCTTCCAAATTATAGGTTGTTATTTTTAGTGGAAGTAGTTCAATATTCATATTGGAGCAGATGTAGCAGTTCAACAAAACGACTCTTCAAATCCTGCACAAATTGAAAACAGGAAAACTGATTGCATTTTCTCTTATCACTTTCCTTTTCTGAATTGACACTTTTAGCCTTCTGAAAATTTACACATGGCTTTCATCTCAACAGCACCTGCTGATCAAATGGAAACCTAACATTTTCATGAAAATGGTCTAAAAGACTAGTTTTGTTCTAAAACACTGCAAAGGGCACTGGTTCCCTGCTTGATGGCAACAGTCACTGTATACTACGTGTAAGTCATGGCCACTTAGCTTTTTAAAAACTATGTTTAGTCTCTTCTGGCTTTATCCCATGCCTACTTTTGATGTGCTTCAAATTTGTTGGACTCAGTGTCTACCTAATACTTAATTTTATTATGTATTATATGTATGGTGTGTAAAATGCAAAGTGTGTAAAATGCCAGGTGACAATAAGACAGCAAATGATATTTTGTCAGCATCTGCTTGGAAACGGTATAGATCCATATCACTGTCTATGGACACACCTGAGCTTGAGGGAGTCACATCCCATCCATTTCCTGTTTCATTCACCAAAAGAAGCTGCAGAGGAGTCAGAGTAAGGCCCTATGTCAGGAGAAACTCAAAATACTGCTTTCTAAGATGCAGACTTAGCTGTTTGAGAACCCTAGACTGGAACACAATGGCTATCACCCTGGAAATCTTGGAAATGGGTGTTCTCTTATGTAAAATATTCAAGATTACTAACTAGGTTGCTTCCCCAGATTTCTGAATAAACATACATTTCTATGTAATATTCAATTCTGGGGAAATGATTGATGTTCCCAAGACATGTTTTCTGACAGTTCCTTAACCAAAAATGTTCTGCTCCCGCTAAGGGACTGCAGGCTAGCCTTTGCCTGCCTGGGTGATAAGGTACCCTGAAGGCAGAGAGGACATGCAGTAATCTACGTGCCACTCTGACCAGTTGGTCTGTGAATTTCAGGGTTTTGTCATGCTCACTGAGGCGACAGCAAACCTGCAATGTCAATATGTTCAGTCAATGGAAGTAAAATAATGGGACTCATTGTCATCCCCAATCGATCTGCTGCTGTCAACAAGGAAACATGCCCCTCTGACTTTAAACAAATTTTAATTAGGCTTTTAGTTACTGGCTCCTATCTATGTACCTATGAAAACACCTATCTCAACTGTGTGTAGGAGGCAGAAGCAGTCATTTCACCTACTTTTCTTCATTTTAAGAACATTGTAAAGTTTATGTGATTTTTTAAAAAAATACATTCATGAGTCAAGTGACAATTTGCTTCTTCCCCCCCCCCCACATACACACACACTGACTTCAAGCAAAAGATGGCATGGTTCAAATGCAAAATATAATCTCTCTACCACACCTAAGAGTGATGCTCGCCCTTCTAGCCAGAGTTGAGTCATAATCTACCATTCTCCTTCCATATTAAAGGCGGTCTTCTCTGCCTTTTCACACTCCTTCTAGGACCCAAAGCATCAATTCATCACCTGTTCAGAACAAGCCAAGCAAAACCAAATACAAATGACCAGTTCCCCAAAGCCTCTGCCCTTCCTGGCTTTATCAGTCCTCAGGAGAAAAGGTGAGAAAGCACCTTGAGAATAAGGCGGGCTCTGGGAAAGCAAGCATGCATAGGGAATAAAACATTGTCAGTCACTCAAGTCGCACCTCAGTTCCCTAGTCTTTCCCCTTTCCACCAAGAGACCCTGTCACCTCAAAATCGAAACAAAATAGAGCTAATCAAGTTGTTAAGAGTTCTTCCTCTCTCTTCTACATCTGAGGGCTCCAGCTTCCGATCAACAAATAATCTATTGTTCCCCCTTTATCAAGTCTCTTTCAACCTATTCAGGCTGGCAACACTAAACCCAATTAAAGATAAGGCTCTCCGTAATCTCACCTCCGTGAGTCCCCGTCTGGATAGCTGAGGTGATGGGAGATAGCGTGGAGGCCAGGGCCGCTGCCTCCTCCTCACCCCGCACAACAAAAGGCAGATCCTCTCCCTCTCCCTCTGTAATCTTTAAATGTAAATTCCCTCTGGCAGCTAAGAGCAGCGCCCGATAACAGGTTACATCTTCACTTCCCTGGCTCTTATCTGCTCCAGATCGTTGGGGGGCCGCCCCCACGCCGCGCCCCGCCCCGCCGCCCCCAGCCCGGCCGCGGAGATTACCTTCCGGCGGCGAGCGCGCGAGGCGGCCGGCCGCGCGGCCCCCACACCGCCGCTTTGTATTCATTAAACACACATCGGAGCTTATCAGAAGTAAAGGGCTGGTCGGGATGGCACATTGTGTGTGAGTGAGTGTGTGCGCGCGGGAGGGAGAGGAGAGGAGCCAACGTGCATCAGGGTGATTACAATATCAGCAGGGCCCAGATGGAGGCAGGAAAATAAACAGAGGGTGCGTGCGAGACGGAGGGGAGCGGGAGGAAAAGTGGGAGAGAGAGGGAAGAGAGGGAGGGAAAAGATGCTGGCAGGAGGGGAGACGGGGAAGAGATTCAGGGGCGGGGACCGGCCTGGGATGGGGTCAGAGCGTGAGGACAGCTATCCAGAGAGGCTGTGAGGTGGTGGCAATCAGCCCCACCTCCCAAATATATGCCAACCCTGTGGCTCCACTAACATTAGAGGTTCCCTCAAGGTCAGTGGGATCAAGAGCTCTCTTGGTGGTTTTGACAGTGACACCTTCACCACCTCACCTCCACGCAAAGACATACCATTTGCAAAACAAATCTACCGTGCCTACACAACAGTTCTGCAGTCTGCCAGATCAACCTCCTGTGGGAGTTGCCTCTTTCTCTGTTGACCCCCATATTCTTAAACCCAGTCCCCAGTCACACACACACACACACACACACACACACACACACACACACACACACACACACGGAGATACAAAAGATCCCCCCACCCAAACACACACACACACACACAGGCCTCCTTTCACGCTTTGACTGTGTCCTAGGAGAAGCTTCAGGGCAGCCAGCTTCATTGTGATAAGAGGACCACTTGTGATTGGTGGCTACAGGTGACTCAGACACCTGCTCCACCTCCAGAAGTCGTGTTGGGGTAGCAGCTTCCTTCTGTGTACATCTGAGAGTCTGTTTGGGAGGTGGGAATTCGAAATTGAGGCAATCAATCTTGGCTTGAGCTGCCTTGTAGCTCTTCACCCACCCAGAGCCTGAGAATCAATCAGAACAAGCAGGAGCTAAAGCTCTGCCAGCCGGCCAGAGTTCATCCTCCTCCGCCCTGGCCGGGTCAGGAGGGGGATACACCTGAGTAGTCCCTAGGGAGCCCCTTTTCACTTTTAAATGCACCCATCAGACAATCTGAACATCTGATCAGATCCTTAATGGAGTGCGGATAATGCAGCAAAGGAGGGCTTCTCATTGGGGGAGGGGGAGTGTTTGGCTGTGTTGTGTTTCTAGGCACTGAAGCTTGGTTAAGCCTTTCCTGCACTACCGAGACAGAGTTCAATAAACCACAAACTGGTGTGGCACACACTGCAGTCACAACTGCTGTGAAAGTTGGGATCATAAAATAGTCTATACAAGAAAAGTCAGTCAAAGGCGACAAAACGGGGCT
Source organism: Mesocricetus auratus (assembly GCF_017639785.1). Taxonomy (NCBI): domain Eukaryota; kingdom Metazoa; phylum Chordata; class Mammalia; order Rodentia; family Cricetidae; genus Mesocricetus; species Mesocricetus auratus. The sequence goes on along the minus strand of NW_024429184.1, from coordinate 43,578,585 downwards.
AATGAGTTGAGACAGAGAAAAGCAGGGGCATATTTTAACAGGGGCTTTGTTTCATCAAGTGCCTTCCAAATCACCTAGTCCAAAACAATAAAACTGATCTTCTGTGCAATGGACACCCTAGACACACACACACACACCAAGAAAAGAATCCAGGGAAATTTGATAGGTAACACAAAGTGAAGAAAGCTGGCCATCGTGGGGGAAGGGCATGTGTGAAAATCTTGTCATAGAAAGAATGCCAGATAAAAGGGGCTCTGCTACAATCCTCCAGTAATCCAATAATGTGGAAAGCCTCTCAGTATCACAGCACAAGAACAAGGTAATATTTCTCCATAAATCTTCAAAAAGTGACCAGGTTCAGTAGCTAGGGAAGGGGGCTGGGGCAAGAAGCAAACCATTTGGCAGGCTCCATGACAGAAGTGAACTCTGCCTGGCTGAAAATCTGTCATCCCACATGTTTTAAATTCAATAATAGATATCCAGAATATCCCTTTAGCTCTTGTAAAAGATGTCCCTTAACCTTTTCTCTCCCAGTGACAGCAAACTGCATTCACAGGAGCCAGCAGCAGCCCCTGTAGTTAGATCAGGTTGAGCACAGCCTGTGTGTGAACACCTTGAAATCCAATGCAACTCAGCAAAGGGGGCAAATACAGCATACAAATGCTCACTGACTTTCTCCCATTGTATTCTGTTACAATGCTAACAAAAATGCACTAGATGTTTATGCACAGAAATGTCACAATGAAACTCATTATCTTGTGCAACTAAAACATACTTAGAAATTAAGAAAGTTTTAATACCGCCTTTAACCTCAGACCAGTCATACTTTTCTCTAAAAGGTATCCCAAAGACTAGGCACAAAGAAAACAACAGAGCAACATTTAATGCATGAGTGTTCTTGTTTTGTGAAAGTACCGTGTTTCTACTACTCTGTGAACTGACTTCTGGCTCCCCACCCCCAACTGCTTCAGAGCTTTCAATGAAACACAGAGAGAGAGAGAGAGAGACAGACAGACAGACAGACAGACAGACAGACAGACAGACAGACAGAGACACAGACAGAGAGAGAGAGAGGTGTAGTGTGGTGGACCCCCCCTCCCTTGTAATCTCAACACTCAGGAGATAGATGCAGGAAGATCACTATGAGTTCAGGAAAGCCTAGTAAAATCTAGGCCAGCCTGGGCTACTGAATGAGATCCTGTCTCAAGAAAAACCAAAATAAAACCCAAAGCAATATAGTAATCAAGAATTATTATCATGGACTGAGTGCCCAGCAGAAAGTGGTACCTATAAGTACAGACAACTTAACGACCAAGCTGGACCGAAATTTTAATTTCAATGAGTTCTTTTCTTAATAATAGGCTACCTTCTTGTAAAAGCAAGGAGTCCATCTGCCCCATGCAGATAAGTTTTGAAATATTAATTCAGATAAAAATCTAGCATTTTCTTTCTTTCTTTGAGTATGTGAAGTGTAGTGTGCTATAATGTGAGAATTCCAACATATGACCATTATGGCATAATATCTCATTGCTCAGCTTGTCATTATTTCATTTGTAATTCTTATGTTAATTATGTTCATAATTACTATAAACAGATGTGGTAGACATTCGTGTGACCTTTCATCGAAGGATGCATTCCTCAGTCACTTTGCTTTAATTTCTCATGGATGTGAAGCTGAAGATGCAGAAAAGGAGAAGAGCTTTCTAATTTTTAAAGAACTCTTTCTATGCATAAGTTAACACAAGACCTGCCTTCATCTGCATTTCAGAATATGAAAACATTTCTGGCGTTTAAGCCGTTTTACTGCACATTTCTAAGCTGCTGAGCCCACTGCTGTTCACTAACTTGTAACTGTGGATGCCAAACAAAGGCTACCACCCATGGCCAAGTTGCCGTCTTTATTTTTTTAATATCACAGGTTAATGCAGCAGAATTGTGCTCCAGAACCAAGTGCCTGGAAGCTCCAGAGCAATTTATTTACTCCTGTTCAACCATCATCCTTTTTACATAAAACACATTTACAGTAAAATCAGTATGGATTTCATTAGCTGAAAACCTCCTTGAATTTCATTTCTTTTGGCCTTGATCTATAATTAGTGTGGACAGACAGGTGCAAACCCTTCTCTTCTACAGATGGCTTCTGGAAATGGTGCGGAGTGGTTCCTTCTGTTTAGACAGCACAGAGATAACCTGCTCTGTCTTATCATTTACAATTACCTCCATTAAACTGAACTAATGTTTGCTTTAATAAAATGTTCGCTGTTCTTTAAACATTATTTAGGAACTCTTATATTAATGGCTGTAAAAAGGTGAACTTGGAAGGTGTCTCTGTAGGTAATAACAAAAAGCTTACACTGGACAAAATATCCCCTTTGATGGACAATAGTCTGAGGTTCACAAAGATTTTTATAGTTGACTTAACATTTATTTGTTGGTTTATATAAAAAGGGTCAGATACAATTTTGTAAAGGTCATACAGGTGACAAACACAATTTAACAAACAAAACATGGGGACACAGGGTACCCCCCACCCCCCACTGAAGTTTAGAAGTTTGTCTATCCTCTTGGGGACTTTGAGTTGATACTGAAGTCCATAACTATTACGATGCTAGACTCTTGTCAACTGATACTCCTGTCAGCCTAACTGTATGCTTGTACTGAACTTTTAATAGGTTATCCTCAAAGCCTTCTTCCAAGGCACATTAAAAATTTTTAACTGAATCTAAATGACTTTTGTAAGTTCATGGTTTAACTGACTCCATCTCATAATAATTAACTTCTACAAATCAAAAGCTCAATTTGTCCTCCTTTTGCTACCAACAAAGACCAAAGATCATGGTATGATGAATAAGGTATCCATATAATAAAGAACCATTAAGTGCCCAAACATCAACAAATAAATAGCCTTTCCCACTTACATAACTTACAGTAATAGACTTCGGCAAATTGCAACTGACTTGGTTTTTTTCACATGCAAATTGTGCAGGTGCCAATTTTTCAGACTGCTTTGCTATGGAAGGGCTATGTTGCCTGCATAAAACCTCAATGAAGAAGGCTTTGCATTCAGGGCCTGTCAGCTGATGTTCATATCAAAGAAGTGAGAAACAGGATTTGACAGTGAAGAATGTCCTAAACTGACAACCACTGACCAGCATTCTTAATGGAAGCATTTCTTTCTCGTGATCCCTTTTCAATGTTTAAGAAAGAGGGAGGGGGTAGATAAGCCTCTATTTTACAATAAAATAAATTATAACGGAACCTGACATTTGTGAGGTTCTTTACAATCTTTAGAGTTTACCCAATATTTTCGATAACACCTCGATGGGAAATCTCATCGCTGATGCTAACATCAAGGGCAATGCTTTCCATCCTTCAGAAAAGAAGGATTGGATAAGTATTACAAAGCAGTAGTCTGTAGCTCAAAGGTTGCTGTCCTGATATTTCCAGGAACTTGCCATTTAATACTGCAGCTTCCGCTACAGTGAAGGCAGAACACTTCTTATTTGAAAGGTCCTTTCAAAGACCATTTTAAAAATCGAGTCATTTTCATTAGCAGGTACTGGTGATGAAAGAGACTTAATCAACAAAGAAAAATATCATTTCAAAGGCTCTGGTCTACTTGGAGTTGTCTAAATACTGGAGAAAAAAATCCAGGTGTTCTCTCTGCTGCTTTTATTAGATGAGAACCAGACACCAGCAAAATTACAGAAATTCTCCAACACAATATCTAGTTTTTCAAATAAAGCGGCTGCCATCCAAATGGTTTGTAATTAATGGTTAAATACATGTATTTAATATGAAGCTCTTCTCTAAGTATGGGCTTAGCTAAATGTCAATTTCTGTGTAGTCAGAATGATTCCTTGATGATTTTGTTGGGATTCTGTCTTTTAAAGAATAAATTAATAAAACATCACAAGCAAAGTGCAGTATGATAGGGAAGAGTTCGACTTTCTCAACACCCATCCTGGTTGGAAAACTGAAAAAGCAAAAACAACCTGGATCAAACTATGATTCTACTTAACATCATGGGAGACTTTGGGGCCTCTCTTTTAAAAACAAGAGTAAAAAGAAAATGAAACCACATAACCATCTCTCTTCGTTGACAGGCACCATAGTGCTCAAACTAGACAGTCCTTAAAGAATTAATATGGGGGAAATAAATAGCAATGGGAATGTGTTTTTGTTTAGACACATTACAACTGACATAAACACCAAAACTGAGGCTCTGAAGGCTTAAGAAACAATGGTATGTGCTGATACAGTCTAAGGAATTTTGTGAACAGGGAAGTTGGGCACTTGGGAGGTCAAGGCAAAGTGATGCAATAAACTAAAAGGAGACCCCCAACATGAACAAACCGTTCATCACAGAGAAGCTGGTCGATTTGTATTCTGCAGAGTGTGGACTGCCCGGGCATAGACCCAGGTCGACTTTTTGCTCTATGCAAAGGAGGGTGATGATAATAAGAGCCACTGGGTGCACTTAAAAATGGTACAGATGTTGAAAAGGATACTAGGAGGGGGAAAATCCTGTAAAACACATTTTTGTTCGCACACAAGGTATAAAGAATGCTTTGGTCAGCAACCCGACCTTTATCAGAAGATAAATCAATTTGCAGCAGCTGTGGACAGCCATTTATATACAGGCCCTGGGCAGATTAATTAAGGGAAGCGAAGTTAAAAATTCAAGAGGGCTCAGAGTTACACCAAGCACATGAAGTTGGTCTGGAGTGGCCTCTCCAGCTCCCCTGGTCCTCACTCCTTGGCTTTGGGGCTCTTCCCAGGGAATACTAAATAATTCCTTTCAAGCTTCTCTCTGAGCGTTTTCCCAGGAAGCACCAGTCATGCTGGGGCACGCTGGGATTTGTGGTGCCCAGTCCTAAAGGAAAGCTAAATTCGAACGATTTCTCCTCTACCGTTTGCAAGGGGCTAGGAAGGCAGAGGGCTCCAAGACTCTAAACAAATCCTCCAAGTTGTAACAGTGTACAGGGAAGAGGGGGAGGGAGAGCAGCTATTTTTAGTAACAGTCCTGGTTCACATCCTACTGCCCATAATCAAAACACTCAAAACTTTTCCAAAGCTTAACTGACCTTACCAAAAAAAAAAAAAAAGAATATTAAGAAAGAAAGAAAGGAAGGAAGAAAGAAAGAGTACTTTCAAAAACTGGGTTTAAGTGCCATATGCCGACCTAACCATATTTGCTTAAATCATCCGGGGCAGCGAAAGATCCGCCCGGGAAGCGGGTGTAGACGTGCCAACCGACTCTGGACCTTCTACATTCGCCTTGAGGATGGTGAACGGCGGGTCCCGGGAATCCGCTAGCCCCAGGAACTTCCCCTGAGAGATTTCTGCAAAACGTAATAAATTCTCCCGCTGCAGCTCGGGTCTGGATTCCGCCCTGCAGGAGCTACAGGACACTGCGTTCTGCTTTGGGCTCAGAACAGGCGGGCGTGACCCGGTCGGGGCTGCGATGGGAACACCCTGGAGGGTCAGAACGGCTGGGCCAGCGGCGCACTGAGGTACCCGCAGAGGCGATGCTGCCCAGGTGTGCCCGGCTGTGAAGCTCAGGACTTGTCTCCGCCGAGACTCGGCTCAAAGAAGCTGCCTGTGCGTCTTTGTCGGGGTTTCCCCCAAAGCACCCCCAGATACCCAAGGGTAAGGAGGAAGTTATCAGGCGGGGCACACGGAGCCGGGTGCAACTAAGAGGACCCCTACCCAAGTGGCAGCCCAGTACCAAGTTAGGATTCTTTGCCTTGCTCCTAGAACTAAGGTGTCCATGAGAACCAGCCTTTCGCTTCCAGTTTTAAAAACGCACGGTGCGGGTGTGGAGCCACCTGCCAAACACACCGTGAGCACACTGACCAGTTGTTTAGTCGAAGGAGACAAGCTCATCTTTCTAATCTCCTTTGATGAATAGAATAAAATAAGATAAAAAGAAAGTGCGGGTAATCTAATGTAAAGAAAGAAAAAAAGAAAGAAAGAAAAAAGAAAAAAAAGGAGGGGAAATGCTGTCTTGGTTTGTCTGCAAACTTCAGTGTCATCGCAGGCTCCAGAAACCGCGATGTTCTTTGCCCCGCTACGCTGTCCTACTCTAGTTGAGCGTCAAGTTCAGTCCAGAGCCTCTCGGTCGAATTAATCCAAACGAAGCTGACGGTCATCAGAGTAGTAATTAACAGTACCAGCCCGAGGCCGGTCTCCGCCACCCGTTTGCCCGCTCGCCCGCCCGGCCGCCCGGCTGCCCGGCCGCCAATCCAGCCCGCCCGGAGGCACTTACACTGCACAGGGCCGGAGAGTCCCACCATCCGCCGCGGGCTCCCAGCTGCAAATAAAACTTCCTGCGGTCGGTGGCGGCCCGCGGGGCCAAAGGACCAGGGCGCGGCGTCGCTTCCCTCGTGAGGCCAGAGTGTCCGTGGCCACTCGCCCACGCGCGCTCACCCGGAGACCGCCTAGTCTTTGCGGAGCAGCCGCTGCCGCGGCGCACAGCGAGCTGTGGGGCGAGGAGCCCGGGGTGGCGGACGCCAGGCAGACGCAGCCTGCGACGCGGAGCCCGGCGCGCGCCGAGCTCAGCTTCCCTCCTCCCGCCTCGCTCCCTCCCTCCCTCTGCTCCTCTGTTGTTGCTGCTGTGGCAGACAAATGTGATGTGGGGCGCAGGGGATTGCCACTGTCACAGGCGGCGTCTGCGTCCGCTTCGCCCGCCCTCGCTCGCTCTCGAGGAAGGCGACTGCATTTATCTGCAGGGCGTCCGGGCGTCCGCCGGGGAGCAGGAGCGCCGCGCGCAGCGCACAGCGCCCACTGCGCCCACAGCGCCCGCACCAGGCCGGCTGCGGCGCGCACCCGCACCCGGGGTCGCCGTGCCGTTCCGGAGGGAGGTGGCGGCGCGGCCGGGACCAGGTGCGGGGGGGGGGAGTGTGATGGGGGGGGAGACGGGAGACATCTGTGTCGTGCGGGGGTAACGGAGGTCAAGTATATGTTAACAATGGGCAGACCCGGTTCGCAGGGATACGCTGGCGGGCCGTAGGCCTGACTCCTGGCTCGCCCTCTCTGGTCCAGGCTGGACTTGGGGCTGGTTCCCTAAGGATGCTTTCCCTGGCTCGGGATGTGTTGGTGGCCCCAGTGCCCTGCAGTAACCCAAGACGACCACTTTCCCTGGCCATCTGGAGCGTTCCTAGCTGACCTGCCTGTATCTCATCACTGGCTGCAGAGACAGCTCTGCTAGAAATCAAGCCACTCTCAGATCTCTCTAATCCCCTTCTGTTAGCTGATTTCCAGACTGACTATTTGCTTTCGCATTAGATAATAGCCTTAGAGAAAACAATTATCATTTCTCCCCCCCCCTTTGTTTTTCCACTTCTCCTGTAGTATACCATTAAGAGAGACCTCTTTCTCTCTCTCTCGTTTTATTTATTGGATGTGTTCTCCTCCCCCAGATATTAATATCAATACTTTAGATGGAGGGACAGAGTCCCTAAGGAAAACGTAGGGTGAAAGAATTCCAGATATTTCCAGAATAAATAAATAATATCTCCATGAAGAGTGCTGACAATTTGTACAGAGCAAAAATGGGCTTGAATGGTAATGAAAATATTAATATGTAGGTCAAATATGATCAGATAATGGCTTGCAATGATAAGTAAAATGAAATCTTTTAAAATTGTTATGGAATGGTGCCACGACTGCAAATGTTATTGTATTTAGTAGAACAGTTTGAAATCCTACACTGAACAGTGTTTTCTCCAACTGGCCTAAATCAATGTAAAATGTCCTTTGTGCATGTTTTAAAAATCTCATCTTTGCAAAGGGGGAAAAATGCATGCAAGTCGGAGTCAGCCTGATGCCATAATAACTGATGAGACTTTCGTGGCTTTATTTTTTAAAGTGGTGTTTCAAATATTTAACGGAGGGTGAAAGCCCCCCCCAACAACACATACATCCTTTTAAGCCCAGCTGGGCCTCCCACGCTGAAGTCTGCAGACTCTACTCATTTTTAGCAATTCATTTCCAGAAAACACTCATTGTGCATTTTGTCCTCTCTTTTGGGACATTTGTCCAATGAATTTATGAATTATAAAACATTGTCTTAGTATTTGATATTATGATGATCTTCATGTAAATCTCCCATTTTCTCAAGGCACATGGTCTATAGCAATTTCTACATTAGTGTTTTTTTCCTTGCCACACTTACAGATCTTAACAGCATTAATAATCTTAAATATACAATTTTATGTGCATGTTAGTGTGATTCATTTCTGTAGGAAATTATGTCAAAGCTTACTATGTATCCCTGAGGGAATGAGAAATGTCTTGATACATTGTTGCCCTGTTACTTGCCTTCTGTTCTCCAAGATGAAAATGAGTTATTTTGCTTCTGGAATTATATACTCATCCTTATTTAAAATTAATAAAGTGGAGTGTGACTCAGGAATGGTTCCTTTAAAATAATGTAGCTTAAATTGTATTTTTAAATTTAAAAGTAAGATAAATCAGAAATAATTTCACATAAAATATACAAAAATATCTGACTGGGGTTAGGGGTAAAACATACAAATTATGGCCTTTTTTCTTCTTCCTGTGAACTCTGCCTGTGTTAAGATGAAATTCTGATGGAAACTTTGAACATGTAAATCAAAGGCAAGCCACTTAGAGGGAGTCAGACCGCATTTGTCATACACAAAGCATGCTATGTGAGTTTCCACCCACCTTACAGGGTCTTCCTCTTGCCAGTTGTATTGAAAAAAAATACTTCCTTTTAGAAAACACTCTCTACTTGAGTGTTTAAATCCAAGATTTTAAAAAAAATCAACAGAAGCCGAAGAACATGTATCCCTGAGCTGATGGGGAATGACTCTGCTCAGAGTCCCTTTGTCCCTCTTGCCACCCCCTTGAAAGACCTGAATTCTCTAACATATAGAGATATTATTCTTTAGGATTATCCCTGAATTACTTCCTAGTTCCTCTATAGGGATAACTGGAGCATGAGTTGACGTTGAACTGCAACATAGGAAAATAAGACATATTAGATGAATAGGAGGAGAGCTGCGGCCGGGCAAGGCTGTATTGTGGTGGAAGAATAGATCATCTGAAGACAGAGTAAGTCTATAGTATCTGTGGGTACTTTAGCCCTGCCAAGGGCTGCACACCTGATGCAGTATATAAAACACAGTGAGAGATTCCTTCATTCATTGATACATTCTTTCCAGCCAATCTAAGGAGACAGAGAGGAAGAAGTCCTCCTATCAGAACGCAAGCAGGAGGAATCAGGTTTCTGTACATTCAACACTAGTTTGCTAAGCAGGATCAAAACAACAATAAAAATTTAAGAAGAGGGAAAAGCTCAGAATAGCAAAACCATTAGATTAACAAACCAACCATAAATAATGTGCCCAACTGAAAAAAAAATTGCTGACAAACTTCTCCTCACATTGAAGGTTTGTTTCTTACATCATTAAATTTCCATTGCTGTAAAGATACCAAGTTCTTGCCACTTACATGTTTATTGTTTCAGAAATGCTACCTAGGGATGCCTTTTGTTCCCTTAAAGCAGCCTCCCCCCGCCCCCGCCCCCCCCCCCCCGCAAGAAGGAGGGTATTCTATACAATGCCGAGGAGTGCTTATTTATTACCTTCTTTAGAAACTTGTGAGTCACCTCTCACAAAAAGGAATTCCTATACAGAATGTTAACAAGTATTTAATTAGCACTTTTAAAATTCCTCCTTACAGATCTTAAAGCGTAAATGACTTCCAAGCTGTGATTTTTCTATTCCTCGAGAAAGTCCTCCTGTTTGCCTGGGTTGAGGAAAATCCATAATTACCACATTAGTTGCTTCTAACAAAAAATATTTATTGTTGCATTTGTGAAAAATAGAATATGATAAACATGAAGAATGGCAAGCCATAATTAAGTTTTCATAAGTCTACACTTACCCACTACTCGTAGTTTCCCTGCTTCTGCTGGAGAATTTCATGTCATTTGCTTCTGGGGCTCTCTATGGACAAATTTTGTTCCAAATCTCCATAACTGTTTTATATAACTTGTTCAATGTTTTATTTTAGATATAGTGGAAAGGAGAACAAGATCAGAGATGGTTTATTTTATTCCAAAACAGTTCAGCCACATAAACTTAGTGCAAGGCACACTGTTCAGTAAAAATACATTAGATGTTTGGAAATCCTTAACATAAGCAATCTCTTAAGTTGAAAACATAGAAGTCAAACAAACAAGCAAAAATGTTGGCTCTGATCATCCCCTGAAATCAAATAACCATTTCATTCTGTATTAGTTGCCAGCCTATAGTGAGTTTGATTATTATGACTCTGTATGTTAAGATTGTCATGTGCATTTGTCTGTAATAATTTAAAACTGCCTCATATTCAAAACAACAAAGGTGTAAAATTCCAATTACAGTTTTAATTTGTAAAACAAACAAAGAGCCTGATTATGAAGAGTTTCGCAGAATAACTCATATTGGTGTTTTCTTTGGAAATAAGTTTGCTGCTGGACACGGTCCTGCAAACCTTTTATCCCAGCATGTGGGAAGACTATGCTTGCAGAGCTCCATGAGCTCCGGGCTAACCTGGTCTACATACTGAGCTCCAAGACAGACAGAATGGCCTAGTGAGACCCTGACTCAAAAAAAGAGAAAGTTTTGCCATAAAACATTGTTATGTTTCACAAAACGAAGCACACGCATGTATACATACAAACAATCACATGCAGTCATTCTCAATATACTTATATATGCTTACATAGAAAGCCATCTGTTATCTAGTGATTAGTTTCTATAACCTTTTAGAGCTGAGTCACGTAAAATATGATAGTAAATAAAATATCTTATTCATGTTTCTCACTCCTATTTTGGAAAGTTGATTTTCAAAATAGTCTAAGCCGCCTGGTGGTGGTGGCACATGCCTTTAATCCCAGCACTCGGAGGCAGAGGCAGGTGGATCTCTGTGAGTTCGAGGCCGGGCTGGACCGATAGCCTCCAAAACAATACAGAGAAACCCTGTCTCGTAAAAACCAATAAATAAATAAATAAATAAATAAATAAATAAATACAAAATAGTCTAAGCCAAAATAAAATTATGTAACATCCCCACTGAAGTTCCCTGTTCTCCACGGACTTTGCTCCACGAAGTTACACATCTTTTGTCATATATTTTAAACCAGTGGTTATACTGTTCATGCAATCCTTATCTGTGTACATCACGGTGCTTTAATTACACAAGTGTTTAATTGTTTTTATCGCACAGTACTTGGCACACGGTATGTGCTCAATAAATATTTCTTTGAATGATGAACAGAAGTTTAAAATGTTTCTGTTTGGATGAATTCTTTTACATGTGGCAAATACTTCCAATGTCACTTCTTTTTGACTCAATATTATGAAAGCTAAGAGTTTTGACACTACTAGATTTTGACTGAATAAAATGTGAGGAGAAAGGTCATCTGTGTTTTTTATGCATGGATGTCAGTGCTTTCTGACATGATAGATGTAATGTGGAGATGTATGTATGTATGTATGTATGTATGTTTGTATGTATGTATGTGTGTGTCATCCAAGCTTAACATTCTTTTAGATGGTTTAACAAGATAGTGTAAACTTCCCCCCTAAAAATCAGTCAAGTTCTGCAATAAGCTAGAACTATTTTTTGTTTGTTTGTTTGTTTTTGTTTTTCGAGGCAGGGTTTTTCTATATTGTTTTGGAGGCTGTCCTGGAACTCGCTCTGTAGACCAGGCTGGCCTCCAACTCACAGAGATCCGCCTGCCTCTGCCTCCCGAGTGCTGGGATAGAACTGTTTTTAAAATATGATATACCTAGGCCGTGCGTTGGTGGCACACGCCTTTAGTCCTCAATGTCAACCGAGCTAAGGAAACAACTCCCCTCTCCTTTCCTACGGTAATAGAAACATGCATTTAGTGCAAACATCTCTGTCCAGCAAAGATTGACAAGCTGTTTAATTTGTCAGCAGTGCACTCTTCTTTCATTTAATTATTATAATGCTGGGACTGGAAAGATGGCTCAGCGGTTTAAAGTCTTACAGCTTTGCCAGAGGCCCATGGCCCAGCCTCTTCCCAGCACCCACATCAGGCAGCCCACAAAGGCCTGTAACTTCAGCTCTAAGGGATTTAACACCTCCTGACCTCTTCTAGGCACCCACATAAACTGACGTGTACACGTAAGTAAAATAGTAAAATGAATCTTTAAAAAAGTTACTATATCAATGATGACATAACTGGATGATTTCAACGTTTCTACTTAAAGAAGAATCAGTTGTATTTGGAGATCAATACTTTCGTTATTATTCAAGGCCGAGTATTTGGGTCTGTAGGGCTTTATCTTTTAACAGATGCACAGGCGACAATATTTTTAGTCAGCTTATTTCCACTAATTCTCTAAAACAATCGACGGGCAGCACGGAGCATGGCGTGTGCTGAACCCACATAGCCTCCTAACACAGTTTCCAAGCAAGATGCTGCAACGCATCCTGGGAGGAAACACCAGCCAGCTGGCTCACTGCTCGCAGTATGACAAGAAGGAGTCTTTAGCTAACGAATTAGCAAATACAGACCTGGTGTTCATCATGTTCAGGGTGAAGTCGCTTTACACAGTTCTTACGTTTTCAAACTTCTTTTTCCAGTAGGACTGACACTTAACTGGTAGATTGATAGTCCAACTGCAGCATAGAATACACACCTCTGTCACCTGGGACTTCTTTCCCAAGTTCCTCCCCCAGATCGCATCTGTTCTCCTTTACACAGTCCTTAGTCATTGTGCCCTTTAGGTTAAGCACCAATAAAACCACAGGGCGGCCATACCATACATTCAATCAATGCCACAAACCCTTCAATTTGACCCCCATTCCTTGAGTGGAAACAAATTCTACAAAATATAAATTTTTGGTTCATATTTTCTGGAGGAAAAGGGCCATTGAAATGTGCCTTGCATATTCAATGTGTAAAAAATGTGCTGGCATCATAAGTATGAGCCATCACATCTAACTCAAATTTTCATAAGATCGCTATAGACACACTTTTTTGTAGTGTTCATACACCTCAAGGAAAGCAGAATTTTTAGAAATTACTTTTAGTTATGTGTAAGTGGGTGTATATCTGCATATGGGTATGTGCTTGTGAGTGTAGGTGCCTGTGGTAGGTGCCAGAGACGGCCTTGAAGATGGTGATCTACCTGGTGTCAGTGCTGGGAATCTAACTCATGTCCTCTGGAAAAAGCAGCAAATGTTCTTAACTGCCGAGCCACCTCTCCAGATATTTAGTTGTATTTTTTATTTTATTTAAAAATTATTTTTTATTTTACATACCCACCCCAGTTCCCCTTCCCTCCCCTTCTCCCTCCCCCCACCTTTCCCCTTCCCACACCCTATCCACTCCTCAGAGGGGGTAAGGCCTTCCTTAGGGAGTCAACAAAGTCTGGCATACCAAGATGAAGGCATACCAAGCCCCTCCCCCCCTGTATCAAGGCTGAGCAAGGTATCCCACCTTAGAGAATGGTCTCCAAAATGCCAGTTCATGCAATGGGATAGGCCCTGGCCCCACTGCCAGCCTGCTCCCCCCAACAGATTACACCATATAGTTGCCACCACATTCAGTGCCATGCAGGTTTCCCAGTTGTCATTCCAGAGTCTGTGAGCTCCACTAGATCAGGTCAGCTGTCTCTGTGGCTTTCCCCATCATGAGCTTGACACCCCCCCCCACCTTGCTCATATGATCCCTCCTCCCTCGAAGACCTCAACATAAATCCAGTTACACTAAACCTGATAGAAGAGAAAGTGGGAAGTAGCCTTGAATTCATTGGCACAGGAGAAGACTTCCTAATTAAAACACCAATAGCACAGACCCTGAAAGCAACACAATCAGTAAACGGGACCTCCTGAAACTGAAAAGCTACCATAAGGCAAAGGATACAGTCAGTCAATAAGACAAAAAGGCAGCCTACAGAATGGGAAAATATCTTCACCTATCCCACATCTGACAGGACTGATCTCCATAGTATACAAAGAACTCAAGAAACTAGACACCAAAATACCAATAATCCAATTAAAAAGGGGGTATATCTGAACAGAGAATTCTCAATAGAAGACATTCAAATGGCCAAAAGACATTTAAGAAATTGCTCAACACCCTGTCCAGATATTTTAAAATAGAAAGCAATTGTGTTATTTTGGAACAGTATCTCAGGCACTTTTAAATGAAAACTCAGAACCTGAGGGTTATAGTCAAATGTAAACTGTAAGTCGGTGGGCTTAGTCTGTAGCCTGAGATTCTGAATTTCCAGAGTGAATTTAGAGTGCCAATGGGCTGGTTCATATAGCAGGAAGAAGGCTTAGGAGTTGTGGGAGACATCGCAAAGAGCTTGCCTTTCCTCCTTTATGTTTCCACAGTTTGCACAATGGTTCCACAGCATTCTTTTATTCGTAATATCTCCAGAGCTCTACACAGAACCCTGCAACGGTGACAAGAGAACATCTTCATGCATGAATGTAATACGAAAAATAAATGACCCAGAGACAGATATTGGGGTTCAACCTGAAGATCAGGGAAACAAAGCAGCTGGCCACTAGCTCTCACCTCAAGCTCAGGCTGAAAGGGCTGATCCACGCACAAGCTCTTCACCAAGCCTCAAACTGCTGCCTTTCTTCAGCATGGCTGGAGAATGAATGCTCTGTCTTCAGTGACCTGTCTTCAGTGCAACTGGAGAATGAGTGCTTCCTAATGAATGCTTGTTCCTGTCTTTTATACCCCTCTAGCGCCGGGATTAAAGGTGTGAACTATAATTCTCTTTTAGACGGATTCAATCTTGTGTAAATGTGGGTGGCCTTGGACTCACAGAGATCTGTCTACCTCTTAATCCTGAGTCCTAGGATTAAAGGTGTGTACCCCCACCTCCTAGCTTCTGGATGACTTTGCTTCTCTGAAATCTCAGTCAAGCCTTAATAAATCATAAATAATATATCATTTCATATGAATATGTCTCTTAGCCTCCCCACGTGCTGTCCAGGCACCTGCAGTTTAGAGTGGAGATTGATTATCAGACAGTAACAAAACAAGCACTCATAAAGCTGGTCATCTAAACAGTACTGTTGAGTCAAAAACAAGAAATGGAAACTCTTCAAAAGGTGAACCTCATGGGTGATTGCTACAATGGTTAGATCATTTGTGATTCAACTTCAAGGAGCCAGCGATACTGGACTAAGGCATTACTTGCCTACTATGTGACTAGAGACATCTGCCATCTGCAATGTGTAATACAGGAAAGGCACTATATATTGATGATTTCAAGTCCTGCAATTTATTGTAACTTCCTTATACAAGACCACCAGACACTCCAAAGCTCCAGTCCTTGAAAGGGTAAAATGAGGATGGTGCACTATGTAAGAGAGAGCTCAGCTAGCCTAGTCGCTAGAACAGTTTACTTCAACCTATTGATATGTCATGACAATTGTGCCCCAAGACACTGGCTTCCTTGAGAGCTACAATGACTCCAAAACCAATGACAACTAAAGAATAAATAGAAGTGGGACATTTATATTTTTTCATGAATGCAATTATATAGGTATTTTCATTTTGAAGCATTCTATTTGGTTCTCAGAGAGACAAGAGTATTAAGAGGAAGGTTAGGACACATTATTTCTTGTCATTTGTTTCTCAGTCTTTTGAGCACACCCTTGCAACTGAAAACAAAATAAGTTCATGTGATATGACAAGGGTTGTAACATACTCTCTCTATTTGTCTGTGATTGGATATATATTTTTCTGCTACAAACCACCATTTTTTTTCACCTTGTTGTGGACCATAATGGTAAATAATTTATGTTTGGTCTACCAAAATGCTGCTTATCTGGCTTTAAAAAAGAGTGCTGTATCCAGGGCTCTTAGTCACCACGGCTGCAGCCTTCTGCTGGCTCTATGCTTTCCTACCTCTTGCTACCATTTTTAATACTGGAGGAGGATTTATATATTTTTTCTGAACAATAGATTTTAATTAAGAAGATTTATTAAAGACAGTTTTCATTCCTCTGATTACATTTCCAGCTCCAGAGACATCTGCATTTCAAAAATGCACCACATATTTTCATAAATATTCCATAATTCCCCCAGAGCTTTGTGGTATTCCAATTTCCCCCAACCCCTTAACATCCTCGCATTCACTATGAGTTCCATCTATGTGTACCCTTCAGAATTAGACATTTCTTACAACAGACGTAAAGCAAGACAGTGTTAGAAAGAAGATTCGAAACATCCATCCTTTGTGCATCAAGCTTTCTAAAAAGAACAAAGACAAATTAAGCTCACTAACAGACACCTAACAAAAGATCTAGCTGTCTTACAGGCATTCTTGGGGCAGCAGGGTAAACAGCTGGGCAGGGTTTGCTTTGAAGTTTAAATCATTGTTATTTTAATAGAGTGGAAAATTCATTTAGATAGTGGAGCTTGATAGGTACCCAATTAAAACCCCCTTTTGTCTGTTAATGTAATTTCAGATTTTTAGTTTCTGAAGCAGTTTTTCCAGAGAATTCTTTGAAAATAGCAGCCCCCACCTTTTTAAATGGATGCCATGAGTGACAGACAATTGTTGATTGTAGCATTTAAGCATTTTACATGAAAGTATGAGCCAATGTACTAACTTGCTCAAGTCTCAAAGAATAATGATAAACCCAAGTATGTCACCAAGCTGGCCTACCATATATATATATATATATATATATATATATATATATATATATATATGGAATTCTCTATAATAAAGTACAGCGGACACCTAGTCCTCATCTTACTAGGTCTTGGAGCATCTGACAGGTTAACAATATTTCCCACTCAGATTCTACTGCATTGCTCACAGCAAGACCCTTAGTCTCTTTTGTTTTGCTTTTGTTTATGTTTTGAGACAGTCTTGAACTTGAGCCAATCCTTCTATGTCAGCCTACTGAGTACTGAGGTTACGGGTGTGCATGTTGGTTAAGTATTCTTACTGGGAAAATGTTGGAAGAGGTAGTTCATATCCCATTCATTCCGGTGATCCCAGAAGTTTTTGTTGCCTACATTACACTGGCCTCCAGTGATCCTCAACCTCACTCCACTCAAATTCACTCAAATTTGCACTGCCTGCAGAAAAGATGGTAGTGTCTGCCAATGTGGTGAGTGCTGCCTCTCACCAAACTTCTTGATATGTGCTAGACTCTATTCTAAGCAGCACTTTCTAAGTGTTATCTTCTGGCTCATTCCAAAAATCGGTGGTGGGAGAGCAGCTATTGTGCCCCAGGGAGCTGAACCCAGGACTGCCTTAACTAGTGCAGAGCATCCCATGTAAATGCGCAGAAGCATACTTTGAACCCTAGTGGTCTGGGTTAGCTTGAATCGGACCCCCCCCCCCCGCCCGCACCCTCAAATCTCTGGATGCTGAGGAGATAAACAACAATGAAAATCATGTTTCTGTTTTCTTAAATATCTTAGGGTAAACTGAAAGGTAGAAAAAACTTGAAGGGGCCTCCCTCCAAGCTCAAGCAACTGAGGTCTGATTCTAAATCAAGCTCTCATGGAATTAAATGACCAAGAACCATGGACTGTAACCTAACAGCACCCATGGGGTTACAAATCTCAACACATGGAACCACAGGATCTGCCAGAACTTGGAAGGGAGTTGTCAACATACTACTGGCAAAGCAGTTCTCATTGTGTTTGTTGCTGGCTTCTGTACTGCCTAGGTGATTTCCCTAGATCTCCACTGCCCTAATCTGTTCTGGGGATGCTTAGAGGCTGAAAGTTCCTTTCAGGTAGGTTAAGCAACACTGGTTGGATCAAAGATGGCTGCCAGAGTGATGGCCGGCCAGCTTGTTACACTCCATTTCCCTGTTGAGTGGAAGTGCTTTTCCTCCATTACAGTGGACAACTGCTGTAGAACTTCTTCAAGGGATCATGAAAGAAGCAGAAAAGATGATGTGCGTAAATTCCTCAAAAATTCCCATCCATCCTCACAGCTCACTGGTGGTCAGTCCTCTGTGGGTTCAGTTCTGGAAAGGAGCAAGGACCTAGTTTGACAGATTAGGGGCAAAAACTGATAGCAAGGTTAGGTGTGGTATCTTAGTTCTGCAACATTTCAAAGGCTTCAGCAGGGTGATCAGGAGTTCAAAGCCAGTCTCAGACACAAAGCCAGCCTCTATCACAAACCATGACAAACACTACTGGATTGGAGTGGTTTGGATTTTTTATTTGGAGGTTTCATTTTTTTGTTTGTTTGTTTGTTTGTTTGTTTGTTTGTTTTGGGTTTTTGTTTGTTTTTGAGATAGGGTCTCTACTAGCCCTTGCTAGTTTAGCCCTGGTTTTATAACTCAGGCCCGTCTCAAACTCCTGGTCCTCCTTTCTCAACAGAGATTACAAATGTGTGAGCTACCTCAGCTGACTTATTTAACCCCCTTTCTCTCATTAATGGTTTGTAGAAAAAAGCTCAACCTGTATCCCTGCCTGCCCTTGAATTCATGTTCCTACTGCCTCAGCCTCTGGAGTTCTGGTACTATGAACTTTCAGTAGCCTGCTTGGCACTGGAAGGAAGTGGTCCTGTGGGTGGAGTTGAAAAATCACTCTTACTATCAGAAAGGGGCAACAAAAGGTCGACTTGTCTCCCCAGAATTTTTCAAGACAAGCTAACAGAATGTAACAGCAGATGCATGTATAGTTTTACTGTAAGCGCAACAGCCACCCCTCCACCCAGGAGACAGCTTTCCGCTCCTATAGGGTTAAGGTTAAGGTTAGCTATGTTCTAACTCAGTGGGAGGGAAACTACCTTTCAAAAGCCTTTCCCTCCAGAGAAAGCCTTTCTTACTTCTATAATCACCCCCTTTGTCCTCTAAGCTGGACAAACACTTACCAGGTTTGGATCTCATCATTGCCCCCAGGGCAGGTCATTAGCTCACCAAAGTCTTTGGCTGCTGCAGCTGATCTCACTTCCAAACACACAGGAGTGTCAAGGACTCTTGAGCACCGTTGATCCTAAATAGCTCCCTGTCTCTTAATAGAAACTACTCCCATTTTCTCCCTCCTCCACCACTACGATGTTATTTCCCCTAAAGTTAATGAGTGTGCTCATTTCCCTGTACTGCTATAGCACAGAGAGGACTCTTCCTAGGAAAAAAAGGCTCAGGCGACATTATGTTCAGAGATGTCACCTAGCATTTGGTCTCTTTAAGTTGTATGTATTGGTACTTAGAAATATAACATGTTTTTTTAAAATTAATTTTCTAATTACAGATTTCATACATAATCTGTTGATTGGCTAAGAAAGTACTGACTATTATTAAGCTTGCTAGTGAAAGATGGGCCGAGGGCTGACCTACTGCTGTTTTCAGTAGACGGAGCTGTCGCTCACAAAAAATTCTTTTGAGTAGTATCTTTATTTTTCCTTTTTCAGAGCAACTAAAGCAGCCCACAATTCAATTTCCTTTGGAGCCAATAACAAGTTACGATGGCAATTGATTTACTTTAAAAATATAGATTTGCTGGCTTCCTTTCAGACTTACTAAATCAAAATCTGCAAGATCTAGAACACAGAATTTTATGTTTGTAACACCTTTCCTGGTAATTATGGTATTGGAAGCACAGTTCATCTCCACTTGAGACCACTGAAACCTGAATAGCACTCTTCAAGATTTGACCAGCAGCAAGACCTCAGATACTAATTTCTGTGTCTGTAAAGTGACACAATTGCTGTAAATATAACCCCAGACCTTCCCCGTGGTGTCTATGGCCTGTCTCGAGCCTTAGAGCATTCGGGTCACACAAAAATATGTGGTAGGCCTGATTTTGTATATGGGCCATGTGGTTGAAGAAATTTAGATGTTTAGAAATAACTATTCCACTAAACACATAGAGGCAAGCTGAACAGTGCTACAAAGAGAAAGTCAACAACACAGTGAGTACCCTAAAGGATTTTGGGTAGACAGAGGGACATTCAACAACTTTTCTTGGTTGCGGCCTTCTACAACTGACCCTATCTCTTTGAGCCCCTGGTCTGTGTCTCACTGAATCTTACTTTCTTTCTTCTTTTGTTTTCATTGCCACAGAAGCAACATTGAGGTGCTGGAGAGATGGCTTAGTGCTTAAGAACACTAGCTGCTCTTCCAGAAGTCCTGAGTTCAATTGCCAGCTACCACGTGATGGCTCACAAACATCTGTAATGATATCTGGTGCCATTTTCTGACCTGCAGGGATACATGCAGACAGAATACTGTATACATAATAAATAAATAAATCTTTTCAAAAAACAAAAATAAATTTATATATATAATATATAAAGCCCAGTGGTAGTGGTGCATGCCTTTAATCCCAGCACTCGGCAGGTAGAGGCAGGAGGAACTCTGTGAGTTCAAGACCAGTCTGGTCTGCAAGGCTAGTTCCAGGACAGCCTCCAATGCCACAGAGAAACCCTGCCTCGAAAAACAAAACAAAAAAACAAACAAACAAACAAAGCAACATTGATCTGTGATGGCCAAATCCCTGTCACTAATTCCATCAAGCCAGCATTTTAATGAACTAAGTGATAATGAGGTTGGATTTTGTGAAACTTTTATTTTATTGAAACACAGGCTCCCTATGCAGCCCAGGCTGGCTTAGAACGCACCACCCTTTTTCCTCCAGCTCCAGAGTTCTGCAATTATAGATGGGAGCCACCAAACTCTTCCCTTGTGGGATTTTGAAGCAGTTTCATCTGTTCATTTTTCTTTACATTTACAGACTATTAAAAGATTTTAAGACTGGTCATTTATCTTCATTCTTAGAGTTTCAGTGCTATGTTACAAGATCCTCTGGTCACCTTAAAAGCTGAGCAGGGCAGAGAAATAAGGAGTCTTCCAGTTAACATGGGTCAGCCACATCTCTTTGGCAGAAATAATTCTATAACAACATGGACTTTCCCAGCGTAGCTATGTATATTTCTAACTACTGTTGTTATGGTTTCATTGGAATGTGCTCTTACAATACAAGCATCACTGAATATTTTAGTCTTTGAATAATGCAGACCAGGTATACATTCAAGACAATTAAAGGTAGTTGTAAAGTTGATCTGAAATCCATCAAACTGAAATTCTGCTGAACACAGCTCTTGGAACACAGACTGAGAGATACCTTTCTAAAAACTTTATTTGTTGGTTCACAATCACACACACACACACACACACACACACACACACGCACACACGCACACATGCACATGTGGCCTTTGATCATATCCCTCCCATCATCCTCTTGCACCCTTCCTGTCCCACTGAACTTGTTCTTACCAATGAGTGCCCCTCCCCCCCAACCTCCATTTCCACATTCGATGCTATCGGCCTTTTGTTTTCTTTAGTTTTGGTGACCAACTGTTTTAGGGATGCCCATGGGTAGGAATTATTTACTTGAGCTAGAACAACTTTCAGAGACTACAATACTGAAGAATATAACGCCCCCTCCTCCAGCAACCATTAACTGCCTATGCCTACTCAAGATGGGGTGAAGCCTTATAAGCTATTCTCAATCCATGAGGAAACACTGATGGAGCCAGACTGAGATATCTTTACTGCAATAGCTGATCTTAAGATATATCTTTTCATGCACTTAAAACATACTGGGATCAGACTTTCCTCCGTGACCCACTCTACCTACCAACTCTGAATTCTTTTGATTCAGCCTCCTGTATGCTGGAATTACAGGTATGGGCCACCATGCTGAGCTCATCTTTACACACATTATTTAATTTTTATAACAAAATATATAGCCAGACTGTTACTGAATTATAGTGGTTGAGAGCAGAATTTTTTTTCTAAGTTGCTATAGTTCAAAGCCTGGCTCGGCCAAATGTTCTCATGATCATAGGCAGTAATGTAATGTTCTGTTCCTCAGTCTCCTCACCTTCTATCTGAAGTAATTCTATAAGGTCATGAAGATTGCAGGACATGAACAATGCTTAACATGGGAACGAAGATGTCACAACACTAAACACAAGGTAATAACTATTATTCTCTCTTGGGTGAAGGAATGCAAGTCTGAATTGTTTTCTCTTTCAAATTCAACTAGATATCCAATGAGAAAGCAGAGATTTTAGCTCTCGCTGATTCTAAAGTCCCTGTAGTTACCAACTGCATAACCTCTAGTAATAGCACCCTCGTCATTCTTATCTGTAATTAATTTACTCTGAGACAAGCCAAAGGAAATCCTTGCTAAGCATACAATGTGGGGTGTGTGCATATAGTCCTGAAGAATTATTTTTAGTCACAATCACAAACAGGAAGAAAATTCACCATTAATGTGAGTAACTTTGGGTATAAAATTACCAAGATCTGAAACCTATGTGTTGTTTGGAAAAGATAACGCCTACCAGCATCTATTCTTTGTGTTCTAGGTGAGGTATTTAAAACAGAATCATCTAGACTAATTTCCTTTCTTATGGTAACTAATTACTAAGGTCTAATAAAAACTAAACAACAACAATAGCAAAATGTTTTCAATGTATAATTCTTGAGTCTTAAACCAGAATCCTTTGTCATGTTACATGCTTTAAATGTGCTCAAAGTTCATGAACTCATACAGTTTATATATAAAATTGAGAATGTATAAGTTTACTTGTGCCTTCTTTGTCAAGAACCTTTGGAGATCATTAGACTTTCTTAGGAGTCATTGTTCCAGAAAAGCCTAGGGACCATTGGTTTACCCTGAAGCCTTTCCTTCCAGTTCAGTTACAAGGTGTCCTCCCAAAGCATGCTGCCCTGAATTAGGCTCCCATTCTGTTTTCTACTCTGGACACTATTTCTTTTTTTTAATTTTTAAATTTAAGTTTAAATTAGAAATAAGGTTGCTTCACATGTTGATCCCAGGTCCCTCTCCCTTTCCTTCCCCTCCTCCTATGCCCTCCCACCAACCCCCCCATACCCCCTGATTTCCCCAGGGAAGGTGAGGCACTCCATGGGGGTGTCCATAGTCTTGAACACTATTTCTGTATCTGGTCATTCAGGAGGGAAGGGGAAATGTATCTTAGAATAAATACACCCAATGTAGTGTTTCACATGTTGGTTAGGCAGATGGTTACATCTAGGTTGTGATGTAGGAAGATGCCATACAAAAGGAGTCAACTAAAGCCTGTATCTGTTATTGTAAATAAACCTTTATTAGAACAAAGCCAAACTAACTCATGTACTCCTCCTTCCTTCCTTCCTTCCTTCCTTCCTTCCTTCCTTCCTTCCTTTCCTTCCTTCCTTCCTTCCTTCTTTCCTTTCTTCTGTAGTATCTGTTTGTGTGTGTATGTCAGCAGAGAACAATTACCCAGTGAGTAGGGCATCCTCCTTTAATACTTTCCACTTATTTTCTTTGGAACAGCGATCTCTCCCTGAAGCTGAGGCTCACATTTGTCTAGGTCTGCAACCAGTGAGCCCCAGTGATTCTTCAGCCTTGGCTCTCTCTTGGAGTTGGTGTTACATGAATGTGTAGAACACCTGACTTCTTACAAAGGTGCTGAGATCTGAACTAGGATCCTCATGATTATGAGGCAAGCACTCTTAATTTCTGAGCCATCTTTTGGTCAGTCATTGACATATTTATTTTATTTTATTTTATTATTTTTTTTTATTTTTTTCGAGACAGGGTTTCTCTGTATTGTCTTGGAAGCTGTTCTGGAACTCTCATTGTAGACCAGGCTAGCCTCGAACTCACATAGATCCACCTGCCTCTGCCTCCCGAGTGCTGGGATTAAAGGTGTGCGCCACCAATGCCAGGCCTCATTGACATATTTCTATGTTTATTTTTGATCTGCAAACGCAGACTTAAGTGCTGATGACAGAAGATAGGGAGTTAAAAGTCTAAACCATTTACTATATGGTCTTTTGCAGAAAACATCTGATATAGATAAAAAGGACTTAATGCTGGGCAGAGGTGAAGGTGGTACACACCTTTAGTTCTAGCATTCAGGAGGCAGAGGTAGGATGATCCCTGTGAGTTCAAGGTCAGCCTGATCTACATAGTAAGTTCCAGGACAGCCAGGGATACACAGTGAAACCTTATCTCAAAAACAAAACAAAACAAACCTAAACAAATCAATATACAAAAAAAAAACAACCCAAAAAACAAAAAAAAAATCAGGGAGTGGAAATAGTATCTAATAACTGTTTTTTTTTTCCTTGTAATTCTCTGTTCAGCTGAGTCTTTGGATTTAGTTTAGCATTTTCTGCTTCCTTTTAGAGACTGGCAATGTCAGAAGTAATACAGATTATGGAATATGAACTCTGTGTGATTTATGCAGCTTTTGAGAAATTTTAAGCTTATTCTTTTTTTTTCCTCCCCAGGGGAGAGTGTGAATACAGTCCCCCACTACCACAAATCACTCAGTTGAGTTTCCCGCATTTGAGGAAATCATAGGGGTCAGCACTTCTGAAGTGCAATGGATACAGCTTATTCTTTAAAAAAACAAACAAACAAACTTGTATTTGTGACTTTCTTCAATAAATTCTTAAATGTAAAAAGAAACAAAATAGTGTATGTGTAGGTGTAGGTTCTTGCCTGTGAACCTGTAACGGTGGTCACACCCCTTTGGGTGTGGCTTCAGGCAGATGGAAGCAGAAAGAGAGAACTATAAGGCATAAGGCGTGGTCTTGCCTGCCAAGGTCTTTCTTTTGTGTCAGCCTATCTGGTAGGAAGGGCAGAGAAGCACTCCCATGGTTCTTTGCATTTTTTCCTGTGTAAGTGTTCCCCAATAAACACCCATTTATCATTTATCTTGGGTCTAGTGAAATCATTACACCCTTGCCTTCACATATGTATCAGTTTTCATGAGGAAAGAATAAATGCTTTACCCACAATCTCATAGAACCAGTTAACGTTAATAAGCCATTCAAATGACATTAGCATTCATACCCTTTGTTTCCATTTAAGCATTGCTGGAAAAATTAAATTCACAATTTTGTCCTCTGGTGAATTATGGAATGATATAATTTCTTTTAGCCTTACTGAAAACAAGTTGTGTTGCTGCTAAATATTTGTTTTGAGGCTAAGTAATTCTTTGCATTATAATCTTCTTCACCTGTCAGAATAGGGGCATGAAGAGACAAAATCAGAAAGAAAAGACAACCTCTTGAGCATTAAGGCAAAATCAAGAATTGACAGAGTACATACAAATTAGTATTTTGTGAAACTTGTTAGTTTGTTTTCTTTTAGTTTCGATAGGTCTGCTTTTTTAATTTAAATTAGAAGCAAGCTTGCTTCACCTGTCAATCCCAGCTCCCTCTCCCTCCCCTTCTCCCTCATGCCCCCAGCCACCCCACAACCCTCCTCCCAATCTCTACTCCATTCCCCAGGGAGGGTGAGGCCCTCCATGGGGATATCCAGAGTCTGTCATTTCATTCAGGTACCCAAGAGTTCAGACTGAGAGTGTAGGAGGAAGTCTGATGCCGCCATTAAACATGTGACTTACTAAGTCTATGCCGCCATTAAACATGTGACTTACTAGAGGCGCATACAGATGAGGTAATAAAAGGGCGGTTTACCACACCGCTAACCACACCCACTTTAGGCAGGACTAAAGACGTATACGGCTGGACGTAAAGACGTATACGTACGTAGGCGGAACTACGTCACTAGCCAGGCCCACTTTTGGGCATGGCTAGGGGCGTTACGGGGGGGGGGGGAAGGCATAAAAGACAGCGCACAGGAAGTCTCGCTCTCTTTTCCTGGAGTTCGGCTTCCGGTCCAGTCGCTAGCTGAGATCTGCTGGGCTTCTCTGGGTTTGGTAACTTGTGAGTAATTTTCTACATAAAATACTTAGCGTTACTTTCAGTAATTGTGTGTCGCGTATCGTTACAGCGTCCGTTGAAGCCAACAGAGAGAGCATCCCTCATTGTGGGAGGGGCACCCAAAGTCCATTTGTATGCCAGTGATAAATACTGATCTACTGCCCAAGACCCCATAGATTGGCCAGGCCTCCTTGCTGACGTTCAGGGGGTCTGGATCAGTCTAATGCTGGCCTCCCAGCCATTGGTCAGGGGTCAAGAGCTCCCCCCTTGTTCAGGTCAGCAGTTTCTATGGGTTTCACCAGCCCAGTCTTAACCCCTTTGCTTATCCTTCCTCCCTCTCTGTCACTGGGTTCTAGGAGTTCAGTTCAATGTTTAGCTATGGATGTCTGCCTTTGCTTCCATCAGTCACTGGATGAAGGTTCTAGGATGGCATATAAGATAGCCGTCAAACTCATTATCAGGGAGGGGCATTTAATGTAGTCTCTCCACTATCGCTTAGTTTGCCAGTTGGTGACATCCTTGTAGATCTCTGGAAATCTCACTAGCGCCAGATCTCTCCTCAAACCTATAATGGCTCCCTCTATTATGGTATCTCTCATCCTGCTCTCCTCTATTTTTTTCACCAGACTCATCCTTCCTGCTCCCCCAGATTTTTCTAGGCAATGAAGTTACAAGCTTTTGTAACAGTTTGCTGTACAGGATACCAGTACAGTATGTTGCAACAGGGTAGATGAAGTCTGGATTCTGGCTCCACTTTGAGAAATGTACTGGAGGGTAGTTACAAAGAGGACGGGAGACACACTTAGAAAGCTGACCATGCACTGCTCAGACACTGAGTATATGAAAGACTTTAGAGTTCTAGCAGGGCACTGCTGCCCGGTGACTAAGCACCAGTGACATCTTACATGCATTTCACTCTTTACAAGAGGCAAGCCTTGGGGAACACGTAGGCATAGGTTTAGCTTGTGTTGGATGCCTATGGGGAAGGTAGAGAATTTTGATTAGGGTAGATATCTAGCTGTAGACTAAACTCAAAGAGACACTATTCACCAAAAGCAATGCACATTCTATTAATAAAAGGATAGCAAATGAAACCTGTGAAGTCCCCTGACATTTACCAGACAACCATGACAATTCAGGTGGTTAAATATCAAAGGAATCAACACTTTCAAAATGCCTATCACAGGCATTTAGTGCACCTGTAAAGAGGAGCAGAAGCTTCAATTATGTCTTTTCTAATTGGTAAGAATCAATAAAAATATACACCACCAAAGGGAAAAGAGAAAAACAAAACAAAAAATGAAAATAGCTTCTTTTCCCTTCTACTCAAAGCACAGATCATGCTCCCCGAAGGAGAAACTACCTCCATACAGTCAGACGGGAATTACTCATCACACCCTGCATTCACCCCCATTCCTGGCAGTCTACGGTCTGTTCAACTAAACTACCAGGTATCTGCTGCAGGAACACTATCTTCAACCAACCACAGTATTGGGTTCTACCATTGCCACTGACTTTCTGCAGTAGCAATGCTGCTTAGGAATGACAGAGGGTTGGTGGGAATTCTGGGCACACTTCAGTCCACCAGTCACTGTTTACTGTATTTTGTAACACTGGAAAGTTAGGGTCACGTAGGCAATGCATGGCAAGTGCAAGTGCAGATAGAACACTTGTTGTCCTACAGATTAGGAACTAAAGGTTTCTTCTACTGCATCCATTTGTAACAGCAGAGACTTGGCAATGGAATAGAATATGGTGTGAATCTAAAGCACCAGGCTTTAGAGAACATTAGCTAGTCTCTCTCCAAGCTCAATAAAGGTATCTCGACAAACATCAAGCAGAAAGGCAGCCAACCAGTAATAACTCTGTTTACTATGATAAGCAAGCTCCTTTCCATTAACCTATGCAGAAAGTTAAATGTGGCCTGTGGAAAACAGGAAAGAATAGTTATGTTAGCATTTTTCATGTGTGTGTATGCATGGGGTGGGAGGGTAAGTACAGAGAGAAAGATCCAGAACACACAGGGGCACCCCATCCTCTAAAGTGATGACCCATGGAAGGACCCAGAGAATACCGCAGAAAATGACTTGGCGTGTGAAAACTGCGTTTCACAGACTCTGGCGTCCATGACTACTTCTGCTGTCTGTCCTGCTGACTCGGGCCCTTTGCTTCACTGTTGCCGCAGTTGTTAGGCAGGTGCTTTCGGACCCCTGCGTCAACCATTTCTGGCCTTTCTCGCATCAGGCTCTGTGCAGGATTTTATTGGGTTGACTACCAGCCCCCTCAAGTGGTTCCGTATGCCAGCCCTGGCTTTACTGCCACTTTCCACTGATCCTTTCCTCCGAGTTCCAAGACTTTTCAGACTTTTAATCTGGGTTCCCGTGGCTCTTCCCCCTTGGCGGCTGGTGGCCTAATAGCCTTTCTTCTCCCCGTGGCTCCGCTTCATTGCCCTGCTCTGAAGCAGCTGCTCTGGCTCCCTCCACGGTTCACACTGCCAGTTCCATGGCATTTTCTTGCTGCTTTTGGCTGTAACTCTCAACTTTTCAAGGCCCAATTGTGAGACACCATGTGGGACAGATCCAAGGAGAGGGGTGTGGAGGGTGGTTTGGGGGGGGGGGAGACACGGAAACTGTAGAAGATGGGAAATGAGGCTGAATTTGTTGTCAAGGCAAACAGACGTTCTTTTTTCTATGTCTTGGTTGTGACACAGTTTGGTGTCAATTGGTTAACAGGAACACTTTCCCTCAGGTGAGGGAGAGATATTTCTTAGTGTCAGGTCTTTTTAAGGGATGGAAGTTGAGGTGCCCGCTGTTGGCAGAAGTTCTGTCTTTCGTCTCTGACGCTGCATGTCTTCGGTTTTCCTCCCAGTGGGTACGCTGCGGCTGCCTCCTCCATATCACCTTGCAGGTGTTTGCAGCTACTTGACCCTTCAGTGCCCACGACCTTGACTTTCTGTTTAGAATATGGGCCGTTTTACTATTAAAAACAGAGTTAATACATTTACAGTGTGCTGGTTTTCATTTCCTCTCTTCTTCCATCCTCCGTCCTCATAGACATTGGTCTCCTATATGATACACACACAGTATGGCACAGATGAAGGCTCAGAAATTACAAAAAAAAAAAGTGCTCACCAATGATCCACAGCAACTCTGAGAAACAATTACTAATATCCATGATTACCATATGGCAAAAAGAGCAAGAGAACAGGAAGTCATCCCTGAGTGCTATGGGAGCAGTCAGGATGAGTGGTGATCACACTTCACACTGTTAGATGTAGCCCTTTCCTGGGCTATAGAACCATGCCAATGGTTAACAAGTACGGGGAATTCTGCCTCTCAAGGGTTAGTTGGCAAAGTCTGGAGACATTTCAATTTACTGGAGTTGGAAAGGGATATGTGTATTGGCATTCATGGTACCACACAGAGGCCAAGGATGCTGCTCAAACCTCCCACAGTGCACAAGATAGACGTATCACAAAGAGTTATGCAGGTCTAGATATCAGTAATGGCAAGGTCGACACCCAGTTGCTACAACTGCTAAGACCCTCTTGATGGTCCCTTGGAAGGCATTTCTCCATTAACTAAATAATCTGCTACATAGTCCTTAAGCCTAAAATCAAAAATCTTTTTTTTTCCCATAAGAAATGAATTTATTTACCTCACAGTTTTAGAGGTTTAAAAACATGGTGCCTGCATCAGCTCAACTATGATGAGGGGTTTCCTCTCTGCCATTACCTCACAGCCAGCAGCAATGGTGGAAATGTATGCAGGACAAGTGGTAAGGGTTCTATCCAGGAAGCCAAAGAAGACTGACTGGGCCAGGTTCAGGGTTTTCTAACAACCAGTCAGAGGAAAGTCCAGACACAGACAATTCCCAGTTGCAGGTAACTCACTGCTGTGCCTGCCTCTCCACAGGCAGCATTATTCATGGTCTAGTCACAATCTTACTGCTGCCAGCCTATCGCAGTGCGGAAGACAGGGTCACCACTCAGCCTACACCGTGAGAGCGAGAAAGCACCTTTGTGTCACTTCTAAAGGCAGAGGCAAGCTGTTATTCTGTTGTACCACAGTGCATGCCTCATTTTCTTTTCTATTACTCCCTAGGGCCTCTGGTGGCTTTTCCCTAGCTTTCTATGTTCATTTTAAGTTGGATCCTAACTAAGGTAAAAACTGGAAAGTGTTTTATGTTGAATGTTTATATTTATGAAGACGTTGTGTTGAGTTTCTTCCCCCAAATTCATGTTCTGGAAGCCTGGATCCCAGTGGGCTATTCTTAAGAGTTTGTGGGCCTTTGTGAGCTGGGCTTCGCTGTAGCTCAGGTCTGAAGTGTGTTCTCAGTGTCCCTGTAATCAAGCTTTGATTCCTTGACTGGGGATGCTGGGAAGTGCCAGAGCCTATCTGGATGAGGGAGGCATGCATGCCTTTGAAGAGACTTTGGCTCCTTGGTTTTCCATTCTTCCTTCCAACTGCCTGATCATGAGGTGAGAGAGGTTTTTCTGTCACCTGTGCCCATGTAACTGTGCCACAGGGCCACCCAGTCATGGACTGACACCTTTAAACCCCTGAGCTGTGCAAAGCTTTCCTCTCTACATGATCATCATGTTGGGTATAGAGGCTTGGGGAGGAACACAAGCTTTGTGGATGAGACTGACATCGTTCTCACATCCAGTATAAATCTCCAGTGGGTGAGCGATGGTAAAGGAAGTTACCTCCCGTGCTTGGCTCCTTCTCTACCTGGCTGTGTCTCTTTCTTCTGCATTGTGGTGCTGTGATGTAGATGCCCGTGGCTCTTGGCAGATGCCGCCTCAATGCCACTTGAGCTTTCTAGCCACTGGAATTGTGGGCTAAATCAACCCATGTTCTTTATAAAGCATTTAGACACAGAAGCACCACACAGACAGAGACAGTAGAAGAAGAAGTATATAGACATGCATATTTCATAGTTTCCTTGGTGTTTCATTCTACACTACCTGTTTCATGGTTTGAATCTGAACTGTCCAACGCAGGTTCATGCTTTAAATATTTATTCCATAGTTATAACACCATTATGTTACTTATGCATTTACCAGCACTTAGGATAGAATGTAGGGTCTCACATATGTTAGACAAGCATTGCACTACTGAGCTATATCCCCAGCCCAATGTGGCACTATTTTGAAGGCCTTGGAGTCTGTAAGAATCTTATTGGCAGAAGTAGGTCACTAAGGCTGGCCTTTTGGTCTCCTCTCTGTCACCACACGAACCTTGTCAATCATGATGGATAAAAATATCTCTGAAATCATGGGCCAAAATAATTTTTTCTTCTCCTAAGTTATTTCTGTCTGTTCTTCTCGTCTTTCTCTGTATCTCTCTGTCTTTGTCTATCTGTCTCTTTCTGTCTAGTCACATCAATGTAGAGTTAACTGAAACACTTCCCTGTCCCCAGGTCTCTGCCCAGCCATCTCATCCTCATGTTCTGCACAGCCGCTCCTGAGGTTCAAAGATGGGTCCCATGACATTTTGAGGAAGCTAGTCATCTCAAGCACAGAGGCTCACTGCTTATGTGTTGCAGTTTCATTGTTTTGCTATTTAGAATATCATCATCTGTATTTTAGCATTATCACCTCAGCGGGATTTTTTTGTTGTTGTTGTGAGTATTTGCTGTAGTCCAGGTTTGCCCTGGATTTTTAAAACACAATAGAAACTGATTTTGAGTTTCTGATCTTTTTCTGCCTGCCAAGTATTGTTTGACATGTTTCCTTTAGAGACAGGGCACAACCATCAATTCACCCAGACAGGGAGCAAACAATAAGCCGAAATAATGATCGTATGGAAGTCCAACTTGGACAAATGCAGTATTGGAGTCCGGCACAGTACTGTGGGTGAGGGGTCCCGCACAGGACTGTGGGTGAGGGGTTCGGGACAGGACTGTGGGTGAGGGGTCCGGCACAGGACTGTGGGTGAGGGGTCCGGCACAGGACTGTGGGTGAGGGGTTCGGCACAGGACTGTGGGTGAGGGTGGCCTGCAGTAGCAGGAACAAGTCAGATGCAGTGAGCTCCCACGTGAGTGATGACTTAAGAAAGCTCTCTGACAACTTGCCAGCAGTTTGACATATCAGAGACACTTCCCCCCATCACTAGCCTGGTCAGCCCCTCAGTAAATGCTTCTGTAACCTCAGGGAGGGGCCCTGTGAGTCCTGTAAATTTCACCTTTCCAGGGTTTATAAGGCTGTTTACATCTTCAGTCTTAGGAGCCTCCTTCTAGCGTAGAATGCCTCAACTTGGGAGGGAATTGCTTCCCAGTATCTGAGCTGGGATTGCTGCCGTGTGCCACCTGCCTCTGGCTATGTGATGCTGGAGACGGAACCCTCTCTGGGCATGCTGCACAAACTCTCTACCAAGAGAACTGCATCCTTAGTCTTCGGATCGGTTCCTATGTAGAAATGCCATCGACATTAGGAGAAACTGAGTGCGACGCTGTACCTTTGCATTCTTAGCGCTTCGAGCCTGAGGCAGGAGCCACACTCTGTCTCAAAAACAAACAAAGAAACTAAATACGATCCAGAGAAATAATGCCTTTGAATCACCGATGGGGCACAGGTAGAAAGGTGAAAATACACTACCGCATAGTTACGTTTATCAGTTTTAGAACTAGGTCTAATTTTGATGTGAGGAAAGGAGGCGTGCTGGAAGGATGATTACTGGTGTAGGGAACTATGTGGATTGAAGGACCATCAGCGGATGGACTGGCCCTGCTTCAGCCAGGGTTCAGCTCTGTGGTGTAAGACAGAGCATGGCCTGCAGGCCAAGTACGCTTGTTCTCTGGGATCTGGTTTGTACTTAATTGCCTATCTCTGAGAACTATGTATTTTAATAATTATGGTAATTATGGCATATGGTGGTATACGTGTATTTCAGATGGAAATGATCCTATTCTTCAAATCTGGCAAGAATCAAAGCAGCTCTGTTCTGATGAGAAGCTGATGCAGAATTCAGTGCCCTAGGATGATAGCCTGCATTCTGCTCTCTGAGAGTCTGTACATGCTTTGTGTAAGATCCTCTGCAATCAGGCACTCTGGAGTAAGGGCTCATGTAGGTGCCAAGAAAATACTGGCAACACTTAAATATGGAATTAATTTCCTTTACAAGTTCTGCAGCTTCTGACCACTCACACTGTTTTCATTGGTCAAGGCAAATCTGGTCTCCCTTCATCAATACTAATAGGAAGGTGACAGCACAATATTATGGGAATAGCACCTCATGGGAGGGGGGTGTGGATCTGAAAGATGTCCCTACTCACCAGTATCTGGCTCTATGGCCTCAGACAAGCTACATTAGTTCACACCCTCATTTCTCATCTGAGGATTCGGGAGGATGGTTTCAAAGCCTTCGGGGAGGACCTAACATTCCACAACTTCTCATTGAATGGATACACTTTAATAGATGTGATAAGCACAGATACTAATGGAGTAAGAGAAAACTTCAACAAACCTTTAGTTATATCTGATTTCTATTCATGAAGAACCCAAACCATGAGAAAACTGGTTTCACTTAAATGTTCATCATCTTAAACGTTCTTGGCCAGCTCTCCTGTTATATTTGTGACATTGTTAAAAGGCATGGCCTCTTTGGTCACCAATGAGAATTTACAGGGGACAGTGTTTTCTAGAGTTCACCCATTATGATTGCAAAACAAATTATTTTCTTGTTTAAAAATGAGGAAAAAAACCACTGTGAGGTTTACAGGAGGTGCTTCAAAGTCCAACAGAGGAAAAGACAGGATGTGTTTCTGTCTGTTTAAAACTGTTTAACTTTTGAGGTCCAAAGTGATATGAACACCAAAAGGGATGGTTGGACTAATGAAATAAAAGTACACATTAGTGAAATTGAAGTCAAACACAGTTCCATCATGGCGGCTGCTCACAGATGAGTGTTGTGCCCCCCCCCCCCGCTGGATCACCTCCAACCCTAACGGCTGTGCACACTTCGAGCCACCATGTGTCCTCTGCAAACTTTCTGTGTGGGAAAGACCAGTCAGCCTTCTTGGCCAAGCTACCGCCACAAAACCTGCTAGTGATTTGGTTTTCTGAGGATGCGATGCTTGGAGCAAGGGATACATGTGCTTGTACGATGTCCAGAGAGCTATCAGAAATGACTGTGTGATGAATGTTTTAGCAGAGTCGGGTCACATTTTTATTGAGTTGTTTTGTGTCACTGAGCATCATGACTTTGCAATGCAGACTGCTTTTTGTTATTGTAGTGACTTTAAAGTCTGAGCAAAAGGATACAGAGAGCAGTTAAATACTCCCAGACATTAGGGATATCTGTCTTTAACAACCTGTATGCATTAGCTGCCTTTTGATAGCCTCTGAAAAAAGCAAAAGCATCATGGGATTGCTTAGAAGTGGAAAACGAAATGTCAGAACTGTATGTTTTACACTTAGCTAGAGAAATTCCTGCCCCACCGAAAACACCTACGTTCCCACACCCCATGTTTGCTTTGGAGACTTGGAGTTAAAACAGCTTCCTTGGCACCAGATATCAGTATAATAGGCTTTTACTGAAGTCATTAAAATTTGTTTATAATTAATACAGATGAATTGGTTTCTGCACAATAATAGTTAGGAGATTAACAAAGGCCACATTTTGGCAACAGGACCACATTCTTTTCCAAGTGCTGTGGGACCTTCTCCAGTGACTGTCTGTCCAATCCGGCTGTTTCTCCAGAGATGCCATATGGCACAGCTATGCATTTGGACTTCTTTTTTTTTTCTAAAAAGGCAGCCATATGACATAACTGATCTTTAGAATGTTGTCAGAAGGCATTACCTGGGTAGGCTTCGAGCTGCTTTCCAAAACCTTAGCAAGCACGGGGGCTATTAATTACAAGCAAAAGCAATGTGCACACGCACACCAGACACTTGGCATCCTTCCCTCCCTCACCATAGCTGATCATCTAGCAAGCCATTCTGGCTGGGAAAGCAAGGAGCAGTGCACTTATTATGTGTTTATTTTTTAAGTCTAACAGTGAAGATAGAATTTTTCTACCTTAAAACATTGATTCCATAATTTCATTATGAAGTGTCCATGCTCTTGGCTCCAACATATAAATATTTTACTATCTGTAGGCTTATGAGAGAGAGAGAGAGAGAGAGAGAGAGAGAGAGAGAGAGAATGCTGTTGAAAGCTAAAAATCTGATGTTTAAGATATTATTATCAGAGGAAAAGCACTTCTTTTATTTAGTGACAGCAGATTTCACCCGATATTTATGCCCTGCATATTCATTCTGGAAAGCATGAAAATATAAATAGCTCAAATATTTTCTTTCTGATTTCCTCAGAAAATTAGGTTGTTTGGTGGGGGGGTTGGGAGCATCCATCTTAAACTTTCTATTTGCGTGTCATGTGCAGAACAAGTTTCCATTCTAAAATGGTTCATACTGAAATTTGGGGGACTTGTAGGCTAGGGCGGATAAGAATAGAGCGTACAGATGAACATCGGAGGTTGGTGCAGCCTCTGGGCCATGTGCTCCTCCCTAAGCCCACTGTGACATGATCTCTTCTGACATCACCTGCTGGCTTCTGCACTTGAGTCTTAAATTTGCTGTGCATAAAGAAATTCTAACTCTTTAAAACTCACCTCCCACATGCTTTGCTTTTGTTTATATCGGTGTCCATCCCATCCTTGTGGTAAATCACTCATTTAGAACCCTTTTCTTCTCTCATCTCCTGTGCTCCAAAACTCTCCACTCTTTTTACTTCTTACCAGCTCTATTGCTAGGATGCTAGCTGGTGATGTTAGGCACCACAACCCTCCCCTTCTGTTAGCTTAATAGTCTTTGCTTCTGCTCCTGTTTGCTTCCACTGTTTCCAATATAGCAGCTCCAATAATTTTGTCAAAGAAAAGTTTAGACCATGTCACCTTCTCAGATCCAACTCCTCCAATGACTTCAAAAAGTCCTTAGGACATCTCGCGAACCCTACATAAAGGTTTAGTGTTAATGTTCTATTCATCCCTTAAACTCTGTGGTGGCTCACTCCTGCTGGGGTTTCCTCGGCCTTGGTATGGGAGGCATAACACGTGCGTGCTTCTCAGGGCTTCCGGCCTGCCGTTGTTTCTCGGTGGTGTTTGCTTGCGGTGGACTCATGCTGGCTTGTGAACATGGATTGATATAGTGTCAGCAACTGTGCTAGGACGCTGTCAAACCAATAGTGGCTGAACATGAGCCAAGGTGAGAGTAGTAACGCCAAAGAAACTAGCAAAGTCTAAATGCCAGGTCTTCTTATTACAAAGAGACTCACAAATAATTACCAAAATGCTATTATATTCTCTCTTCCTGGAATGTTCTGTGTGAGCACCCCCTACTCCCGTTTCTTAATTTTTTTCAGGTCCTTCCGCAAGACTTTATAAGTGGGGGCCCTCTGGAATCCTCTTTAAAAACCTCTCTTATTGTTTATCCTTTTTCTCAATTCAGCTTGCATTTATTTACTACTTTCCAGTTTAGTGCTTGTGCCCATGCACTAGGAAATGGGATGAGAACATGGATGAATTAATATTCTACCAATGCATCTTCCCGTCTGTCAGTACCCAGATCGCATCCATCAATATTCTGTCTTGCCATATAATGCTTGAAGTGTTAATTAAAAAACATTGCTTATCTTGAAACTATATCATCAGAAATAACTTCAGTCACAGAATAGTTATAGGAATGATATTAAAAATGTGTCTCTCCCTCAGAGTCAGTGTTGCTGAATGTTTTGCCATGTCTCATCCATCTCTCCATTTTTCTTTTTCTTTCTGATTTAAAACACAGTTTCACTCTTTAGCCCAGGTTGGGCAGTCTCAGGTTCCTAAGTGCTAAGTTGCCTTTAATCTCAGTAATTGAGAGACGGGTGGATCTCTGTGGGCTTAAGGCCAGCCTGGTCTACTCAGTGAGTTCCAGGACAGCCAAGAACTACTAAATGGGACTCCGTCTGAAAACAACACCACCCGGACATGAGCACTTCACTTGCATGAATATGTACATGTATGTAAAACCATTTGAGACAGTTTGCCTACATCAGGATCTTTTAGCCCTAAGTCAAACACTACCTAATGTTAGTTACTTCGAAAAGGACTACTGTACTGTATTATCATGGAATTATGGCCAACACTAGGAAATGGAAAATTGATGAAATAATATTCTCAAATATACATATCATATTTGAATTCAATGATTTTAAGCAAATCTTTGCTTTTTCTGTCTCAGCCTAGTACTCATCGGTTTTCAGAGAAGCCCTGGCTCCTTAATGTGGAGAATGGTGTTTATAAACCAAGTGTGAGCCCTGGGTTTTTTCATTACCAAGACAACATTTCCTCTAGGCCTTTTCAGCAAACAATAGGGGTAAAGTAGGGAATTGTATTTAAAAATGTAAGTGAGCTATATTTATATGTGCATGTATACATACATGCAATTTTATTTGTGTGGATATAGGTATATACTGTAAGTTTTTGGAACATATACATATGTGTCTATGACTATGTGGTTAGTGACAATGCATTCTAAGGAAGATAGTCTCCCTTGTTTTGCAGTTATCTATTTATTTTTTAAAAAGATTTATTTTACTTTTAATTATGTATATGTGTATTTGTCTGTAGGTGGGTATATGTGTTTGAAAACACATGATGGCACAGGCTAGCAGCAACCTCCTGGAGCTGGAGTTATAGGAAGTTATGAGCCACTTGGTGTGGGTCCTTTACAAGAGCACCCAGGTGCTGAGCCATCTCTCCAGCCACTATTTTTTTTTTGAGTCATTGAAACTGTAGAGTCTGGCTGTCTTTACTGTCCTGATCCTCCTATCTTGAAGTGCTTCCCAGGCCTCCTGTGCTGGGATTAAAGGTGTGAACTAGCACACCCAGTTCCTCAGCATTGTTACTTGGTTCTTCTTTCTCAGGGAAAACTCTATTCCTCAGTGATGCTGGTATACACCTTCATGTGGACAGTCATACAGAACATCTAGTGTAGACTGAGAACTACAATATCTGCTTTTCAGGTGTGTGTGTGTGTGTGTGTGTGTGTGTGTGTTTGATGTATGTGTTTTGCTTTTAAAATGAACTTGCAATTCAAGTACTGCATCCATAAGTTACCAGTGCTGGGCTATGTTTGGAGTATTGCCTTACCATCCCCCAAAAGTACTTGACCAATAGGTTTATTTTTTCCATTGCAAATGGATTGTCCTAAATTTACTATATATTTTTGGACATACAAAATATTGACATAGTTCCAAAAGTCAAAACTACCTGTAAGGATGGCCTGTAGGACGGCTCAGGAGGAAAGTGCTTGTGGCACAAGCCTGGTGACCTGACTTTGATCCCTAGAACCCACACTGAAAAGAGAGACTGGGCTCGTAGCTCGTAAACTGTGTTCTCTGACCTCTACTTGGGTGCTGTTTAGTGGGTATGGTGATACACACAAACACACAATTACATCATGCACATAATAATACATAAAACATTAGAATATAAAATCCTGCCAACAAGCAAAGTTCTTCTTAGTGAGTTGCCACTGTCTGCTTTGCTTCCACTCTACCTCAAGGATCCTTTGTGAGCAGTGGGTTTTACTTGTTTCTGAATTAACCTTTCTGCTTTGCTGTTTGCAAAGACTAAAAGGGACATTGGTTTTTATTTTCTTCCCCTTTCATTATAGAAGCAAAACATAGCACTATATATATACATATATATTCTCTCTTAAGTGCATGCTAGAAATCTCTTGGGTCTTTTGCATAGATTTATCTGTCTTTCCTCCTCTAATACTACCTGTATAATTTATACATGAGGCAAAGCTTATTTACTTATTTACATGTGTATGTATCTCTCTCTCTCTCTCTCTCTCTCTCTCTCTCTCTCTCTCTCTCTCTCTCTCTCTCTGTGTGTGTGTCTGTGTGTGGCCAAAGACACCAGAAAAGGGCATTGGATGCCTGTAAGGTTTTACATTCAATTTTGAGCCACCCAATGTGGGTGTTGGGAACCAAAGCCAGGTCCTCTGGAAGAGGAACGAACACCCTTAACCAGTGAACCATCTCTCCAGCTCCTGAAAAACACTTACTCAACCAATAAGAATCTTTGGGCATTTAGATTACTTCAGATAATTTCTAATTATAAGTACTACTGTAGTCATTAAACACTACATTTTAGGAGTTTAGCTTTATTAGTTTAATATCATTGTTAAAATGTGAATAAGCCTGGGAACTATAACTCTTGAAGTGATTTTCAGTCATTTATATCACACTGGGATTGCATAATAGCACAACATTCTTTCATTCATAGAGATGTAAGAAATACAGCAACATACTAATTTATTGAGCATGTAAGCACGTGTGTACATGTGGTGTGGGCAAGAATCCCCTGAGGAGGAATTTAGGGCAGAAAAAGGGAAGCTGGTAAGGTAAATTTCTTCTATTGTTAAGTTGGATTGAATCCCAGTTTGTACTTGATATTTCATTCAGTCAGTAAATGCTGACAGGGAACCTGGGCTGCATAAGACTGGGATACAGCAATTGCCCAGACTCTAAGGTCCTGCGCTGGAGGAGTGTGCAGCTTGCATTCTGCTGTGAGCAGTAAGCGAGTACTGTGTGCACTGATAGATGGAGCACAATACTGTGAAAAAAAAAAAACAAAAAGACTCAGAGGAAGTAGGCAAACGAATATTGTGCAGAGCAAGGAATCACGGTTTTGTTCTGTAATTATAGACAAACCGTGCCATCTTTTAAATTTCATAGTTCCATTCCTTTTTTTTTCTTTTTCTTCTTCCTTTTTCCTCTTTCCTTCTCCTTTTTTTCTCTCTTTCCATGCCTGCCATATTGGTGCCAGTCAATAACACCAACACCTGGGAGCTGGACACAGGAGGATCAAGAGTTATAAGGCCAGCCGTGGCTACATGAGAAGAGCAATGCAGTAGTAGAAGCAGGAAGTATGCCCAGGTCAGAGGAGACTGGAGTTTGGGCTAAGGTTAGCACTGTGTAACTAGTGGTAAATATCACATCTGAGATAACATTTTAACAACAAAGTCCACAGAACTGGCCTTGGATTATAAGGAGTGAAGGAAAGAGGAATGAATGATACTTCTTAGATTTAAGAAACAAGATTATAAATAATTGTGTGTATGTGTGTTTGTGTGAATGTATGCCACTGTGTAACAGATGGCCTCTGATACCATAAGAGGACATCCATGCCTTGGAGCAGGAGTTACAGTCTCTTCTGAACCACCTGCTGGGGATGCTGGGAACCACTCAGGTCCTCCCGAGGAAGGAAACACTCTTCATCATAGAGCCAACCCCTGAGATTGTTTTTTAATCTCCTTCGAGGAAACAGATGATTACGAATTTTCATAATCTCTCAGAGAAACAGCCCATACTAATAGCTTTATGTCAACATGGTGTGTTAACTAGAGCCTTGCTACTTATTCCCTATTTTCAAGGAGCAAGATTTCCCTGAAAACAAGTGGTAGTGTTGTGGGTGGAGGAATTATGTGAGCTATGATAAATTGGTGAGAACTAAATTTACTTAAAACTGATGTATGCTGAAATGGTTCAGTGATCTATTTTTTGCATTAAGTCATCAGATATTGAGTTCCCACTGTATACCAGGTACAGTGTTGGATGTTAGGGATGCACTGCAGAACAACACAGGTTCGTTTTACATAGCCCTGGCTGTCCTGGAATGCAGGATATATATGTACATATATATATATATATATATATATATATATATATATATATATACACACATATTCAGGCTGGCTTCAAACTCTCGGAGATGTACTTGCTTCTGCCTTCTAAGTTCTGAGATTCAAGGTGCGTGTCACAACACCCACCCATAGATTATGATCTTTTAGCCAATGTGGAGACAACATTCACCTTATCACGCCATCCTGATAAACTATACACCAAATGTTAGCCATAAAATAAACCCAATCTGGCCAGTTTGGAGTTCTGGTTAATATATGGGGCCTCTGGTAGTGTATCAGTATTTATCTCTAGTACACGAATGGACTTTGGGAGCCCATTCTGCATAGAGGGATACTCTTTCAATCTAGACACATGGGGGAGGGCCTCGACCCTGCTCCAAATGATATGACAGACTTTGAAGATCACCCATGGAAGGCCTTAACCCTCCCTGGGGAGCAGAAAGGGGATGGGATAGTGGATTGGTGGGGGGAGGGGGAGGAGAGGAGGAAGAGGGAACTGGGATTGACATGTAAAACAAGCTTGTTTCTAAGTTAAATTAAAAAAAAAGAGGAAAAAACATCGAATCTGGGCTGGATGTGACTTTTTTAAAGTCAGGGTCTCATTTATTTAACCCAGGTCGGCTTCTTATTCACTAAGTAGCCAGGAGACAGGGTTTCTCTGTATTGCTCTGGAGCCTGTCCTGGAACTCCCGCTATAGACCAGGCTGGCTTCGAACTCACAGAGATCTGCCTGCCTCTGGCTCCCAGGTGCTGGGATTAGAGGCATGCACCACCAGTGTCCTGCTGGCTTTAAACTTCGTATCTTTCTGTTTCCACCTTTCAAATTCTAAGAAAACCAGCATGGATCACCACATAAACCCTCCCTTCATTTTCTTTAATTTGAGATTATTTATCTCAGAGAAAAAATCCTCTGATAATCAAATTAATTTACATATGTGTTTCAGGGACAATCTTTTCTTTGCTCACATGTTTATTTAAAATGAGAACTGATAAATTTCTTTCTATTTCATAGAAATTCCATTTCTGATTTTTTTTTTGCTAGAGTTTGGTAATATATGTTGTGATCATTCTTTCTTCAACTTACAGTGTAAGAAAAAAATGAATAACAAAACAAGAAAATATAAAATATTGACTCAATTGATTAGTAACAATTATTCCTGGCAATCATTTAGAAAATTGTTGGTTAGCACTTTCCTGGCTTCATAGAACACATGTGATGTGGTTACATTGTGGACTGAATGTATGACGTCCCCAATAGCCCATGTATTTAAGTTCAAGTCCCCAGCTGATGACACTGTTTTGGAAGGTGCTGGGGATTTTAGGAGAACTCATCTGTAGGATATGGGTCCCCACGGGCGTCCTTTTGATTGTTCCTAGCTTATCTATAGGATATAGGTCCCCGAGGGTGTCCTTTTGATTGTTTCTAGCCATGGGTTCTTCCTCCCATCCTTCGCTCTTACTCTCTGTGCTTACTGTCCGCCATGAGGAGAGCTGCTTCACAGCTTGTTCCCCGAGAAGGGTTCTTCTTTGCCATGTGCTGAGGAACAGTGGATCCAAGGACTATGGACAGAAGCTTCAACATTGTGAGCCAAATACATCTTTGTTCTTTTAAAGTTATTCCCTCAGGAATTTCTTCGCAGTCATTGATGTTGATGAGTAGCTCCAGGGTAGACATTTGAATTGATGTCAGTGCGAGTCTGATCAGGAAAGCCATGGCTTTCTATGTGTGCTGTCTGCATCAACAGTGTCTGTACTTCCTGGGACCTGTTGTAAATGAAAACTTAGAGTCTCCTACCACACCAACCAGATCAGAAACAGGAGAGAGCGTGCAGAGGGTAACAACTTGTGTTCTAATAAGAGTTCTGCACATCATTCTTGGTGCTTGACAAAGTTTAAAACAAATGCATGTTTCTCCCATGCACTCATTCTCAGTTGCGTTGGTGACTTGCTCCACACTTGGCCGTACCAGTTGATTCTTTTTTTCAAGGACCCAGTGTGTCGTGCAGAGAAAATGAGTATAGCAATTGATTACACAGGAACGGAAGTGCCATGAAGACAGCAGCAAGTGAGGCAACTCAGAGATAACCATCAGTGTGGTGTCACTCCTGACCCCGGGCCGTGGCCAAAACAGAATGTCGTCAGCACCCACAAGTTGAGACCACCTCCATCACTGTAGAACCTAGACCGGACACGAGAGTGGCAAGTGCTTCAAGAGTCTTGAAACTATCTGGGCCAAGAGGGATGGGGAGACATCACAGTTACCAGATGCCACAAAGAGACAGCAGGCCCTGTGGTTCTTACACATTGGAGATCTCCTTCATAAGAATTTTCCTGAATAGAGTTCATGTTGTCTTTGAGTTACTCATTCCTTTGTCTTTCTTTTCCATCCACCACTGGGCAGGGGACCATGCTCTCCCAAGAGGCTTGATACGCACACTCTACTGGTGACAGATGACAGTTCACTGTGACACAGGATAAAGCTGGATAGCCTGGGAAACCAAGAGAGTAAAAACTTAGCATTGGCACCTATATGTTCTAGGGTGTACATTTCTGTGGCCCATCTAGACCAGTGGTTCTCAATTTGTGGGTTATGACCTCTCTGGGGGTGTT
This sequence comes from Mesocricetus auratus, assembly GCF_017639785.1. Taxonomy (NCBI): domain Eukaryota; kingdom Metazoa; phylum Chordata; class Mammalia; order Rodentia; family Cricetidae; genus Mesocricetus; species Mesocricetus auratus. The sequence goes on along the minus strand of NW_024429184.1, from coordinate 43,535,513 downwards.
AAAAAATCCTTTCACAGGGGCCACATATTAGATATCCTGCATATCAGATATTTATATTGCATTAAGAACAGTAGCAAAATTACTGTTATGATATAGCAAAGAAATAATTTTATGGTTGTGGGTCACCACAACATGAGGAACTGTATTAAAGGGTCATAGCATTAGGAAGGCTGAGGATCGCTGGTCTAGACTATTCTTAGTGGCTGTCATTGACAAGTAAAATGGAGAAGTACTTTAAACTTGCACAGTCACTGATAAATCTGGTTAAATTAAAACCAAGAATAACACTGGAAAAATGAAGTCCGATTTGTTTTCATTCTACCATTGCCATCCCCTTATGTTTCTCCTAAATGAACAGCATATTTAGTATGAAAAGATGTACCCCTGCAAATAAAATAGGTGGATTAATTATACCACATTTACTATCAATTCATTTTTAAATACTGATGACTATGATTTAGGCTCTTAAAAAGCTGAGCACTTGCACAAATCATGCCTCCAGAGAGTATGCTTTGTGCTGATCAATAATTATTCTGCTAATTATGAAGATATAGGGGAAAGTAGGCCATTTATAATTCTGCCTGCATGCACAGAGCAACTCTTCACAGCTCAGAATGCCTTTCTGTTTCGGTTGGTTTAATGTCCTGGAAGATGATGAGACCACATCCTCCATTGATCTTTTGGCAAATACCATTTTCTTATTTCCCTACTAAGTATGTTTTGACTTCGAAGGGACAAAAAACAAAAAACTCACTACCTAACTGAAGGTGAGGATGCAATCATTTCACTAGACCCAAGATAAATGATAAATGGGTATTTATTGGGGAACAATTACACAGAAAAATATAAAGAACCTACCAGATCGGCTGACCCACAAGAAAGTGCTAGCAAGTTTCTCTCTTTCAGCTTCCATCTGCCTAAAGTCACACCCAAAGGGGTGTGGCCACCATTACTGGTTCACAGACAAGATGGCTACAATTCCCTTTTTAGTATAAAGAAGAAGCCTGATACAAAACTACAAACAATGATAACAAATCCAACCCATTTTCCCCCCATTGGTTTCCCCTCTATATTTGAAATGTAACCTGGGGATGGAGCTTTCATTCATTCAACAAATACACAAAGTTTACCTGGTACAAAATAATTGAAAGAGGCACAATGAATTTTAATTACAATGAAGTCTAACTGTCAAGAATAAAACTCAATCTTGATTGATTCTTCAAAAGCCTTCAGAGAGGCTCCACTTGTTAGACTTTTGACTTATTTGATTTGTTTGGTTTTCTATTTTCTTTTTTCTCTTCTTCTTTTGAAATTCTGGAGAGTGAACCCAGGGCTTCATGTATGCTCAGCAAGCCTTGTTCCAGAGAGTCCTTGTTTTATTGAGATAAGGTCTCACAACCTGTCATCCTCTTGCCTCTACCTGAGTGCTAAATTCCAGGTGTGCAACACCAGACTTGGTGCTACACGTTATTCATCAGCCTGATTCTCAGCTATGATGGAAGTGTGGTGACTCTCTTCACCTACCGTGAGCACCTTGGTCAACAGTCCAATAGTTTAATAACCTACAACGTTGGGCTCAGCAGGAGAAAGCATAATCTTATCCAATTAAAGTTTTATGTGACACAAAGGTGTTCAGGAATGAAGACCTGAAGACCCAGGGAATACTATCTTGTGTTACACTTAGGTTTGATGAAGCATGGCCAATGTGTAGAAGTGTGATTAGAAAAAAGGGTTTAATCTGACAGTAACAGCCCAGCAGAAGGAGCTGAGTAAGGGCTGTCTGCTCAGACTCATGTGGGTTTGTCTATTTAGTATTCTCTTTCTTGGGTGTGAGACCAGGGATGTTCAGAATGAAGGTTTCCAAGGGAGAACAGAGGGTCTTTTCAAGACTGTAGAGGGGTCGCTTTGAAGAAAAAGGCTTTAGTTTTATGATGTGCCTTGAGAAAGAGGAATTCGAGTTTCTATGAGTTGCCTCATGGGAGAAAGTGGGCTAGGACAGAATAGGGCAGAAGGTGTGTGTGTGTGTGTGTGTGTGTGTGAGAGTGAGAGAGAGAGAGAGAGAGAGAGAGAGAGAGAGAGAGAGAGAGAGAGAGAAGAGAGAGAGAGAGAGAGAGAGTTCCTGAAGCTGCTTCTAAGGGCTTCCAATCTCCTGCATTTCAAAGAACTTAGAGCTGAATAACATTTCCCATGTCACAATAGCTGGGCGATGAGAACCAAGGGGGAGCAGGGCCAGTTCACAAATGTGTGACTGTGAGTGATGGAAAGGGAAGCTGTGGCTTTTCTGATTTTGTTTTCCCAAAGGGTGATCTGGCTGTTCAATGAGCAGCTGGAGGGGAGTAGATAGCAGGGCAGAGTTTACACCCATTTCACGATGATGAAGTGATGAGTGGGGTTGGAGGGATGGTTCTTCTCTTACAGTGGACCTGGTTCCATTCTCAGCACCCACATGGATGCTCAAAGTCACCGCTAACTCAACTTCCATGGGTCTTGATGCCCTCTTTTGGCTTCTGAGGGCACTTCATACAGCAAGCAAAACCTAATACCCATACAAGTATTTTTTTCCAAAAAAAAAAAAAAACGTTGAAAGGTAGGGAGACTCTGGCTATACTTTCAATATGGAATCAATAGGGTTTGGAAGAATAAGTAATTATGATGTCAAGTATTTCGACTTGGGCAACTGGGAAAATCTTCAGAGGAGTAAGAGTAAAGACAAGTATAGTTCTTTAGTCAGGGTTCTCTAGAAGAACAAAACTGATAGAATGAATTTATATAAACATTAAAGGGGATTTATCAGTGTATCATATGTGTTGGGATCTGGTTAGTCCAACAATGGCTGTTTCCCATCATAAAGGCCAAGAATCTGGTAGTTGTTCGCTTTTTGAGGCTGAACACCACAGCTGGTCTTCAGTATGTGTTGGAATCCTGAAGGACTGTTTCTATTGCTAGTGGAGGAAAGCCTCAGCAGAAGAATAAATGTACATGACAGCGATATGGAGGTAAGCAGGCAAAAAGCAAAAGCTTCTTTCTTCCAGATTGTTTCTATGGAGGCTTCCACCATAAGGTATGGCCCAGATTTAGGGTAGGTCTTCCCACTGCAAATGATCCAATCAAGGAAATCCTTCACAGGTGAACCAGCTTCTTGGGTTTTCGTTGATTCCAGTTGCAGTCAAGCTGACAACCAAGCTGAGTTATCACAGGTAGCAAGAACCAGAAAATGTCATCTCAAAGGACTTGCATCTCTGTTCTGATGGGATTGGTAAGCTGCTCTCCTAAGAATGATGCTGAAGCTGAGATCTGAAAGATGCCTCAGAGCATGGGCTGAAATGTCAGGGGGTGCCAGGGGTAGGGGTGAGGATTCAACAACTGCAAAGGTCCTGAGGCAGGAAAAGCACTTTATAGCATATGTCATGATGAAGGAAACTCAAATACCTCCCCCTTGTTTATGCGTAGCTCTTCTACTGTGGGCAGGACCATCCATTTGACAGGCTATCCTGGATTCTATGAGAAAGCAGGCTGAGCAAGTCATGGGGAGCAAGCCAAAAAGTAGCACTCCTCCATGACCTCTGCATCATCTCCTGCCTCCTGCTCTTTCTGAGTTCCTGCTTTGCTTTCCCACAGTTTTGCATTGACACACGTGTGCCATATAAACCCTTTCTTCTCCAAGTTGCTTTTTGTTACTGGTCTTCATTGTAACAATAGAAATCAAGGATGCCCACTTTCCATGGAGTCATGTCACTTTCAAGCAATTTGCTTTCCAGTACTGCAAACTCATTAAATGGTCACCCATGATGAGAATTCCATCATTGACCTACATGCTTTACCTTCATTTATGCCTGGTACTCCAGTTCTCTTCTTCAGAACTTTCCTTACAGGTAATAAAATGTAATATTAATCTGTGGCCCAGCTGACTTGGGTGATATTAGAATCCGGTGCTATCAGGTGAATGAAGAGTCCAGCCTTGTGGCAAAGTCATACAGAACCAGATTAAGCATATTAGTTGTTTTTCTTATCACTACCACAAAACCTCTGCCAGAAACAACTTACAAGAGGAAAAGTTCATTTGAGCGCATGGTATCAGAAGACTTCACTCCATCAGAGTGGGAAGGAATGGAGAAGGTGTAGTCTGTGGAGAATGTGGCTGCAGTCATGACTACAGCCGAGTAGCACAGGATGTTCTCGAGTGCAGTCAGGAAACAGACTATGGCTTGGCCAGAAGAGGTGTCACCTTCAGAACCAGATCCTCCGTGACCTATGTCTACCAGGTCAGCCCAGCCTCCCAAGGGTTCCTCACACTTTGAAAAGTACTGAATCCGGGGACCAGATTCAGGATACAAATCTATTGGTGTGGGGTATGTGCTTTCGGATTCAGATTGTAAGGCTGAGCATGCTTTTTTCCCTGCTTGCTATTACCAAGGTTGACAAGAATTGTTTGTGCTGTGGGTTCTGCTTTATTACTCCTCTTTCTTGCCCGAGCTTGATTTTATCAGGCTTTTATTTATAATGTTCTATCTAAAGAGTTAATGAAGTTCTACGTAGGCGGGGCTGGAGAGATGGCTCAGTGCTAAGAGCACTGGCTGCTCTTCCAAATAACATGGGTTCAATTCTTAGCACCAACATGGCAGCTCACAACTGTCTATAACTCCTATTCCAGGGGATCCGACACCCTCACACAGACACACATGCAGACAAAACACTGATGTTCATAAAATACAAATAAGTACATTATTAAAAAAGAAATTCTACAGAGGCAGACCCAAAGGTCAATTCTCAGTCATGACTTTCTGGACCTTCCATGAAAGGAATTCCCAAAGCACTCTCGACCTAGCTTCGGGGACAAACTGATGCTTCATTTTAAGATTCGCCTGCTTGCTTGATTCTAGACGCATTTATTCAAATACCTACTTGACTTTCCCACCGTGACCATACATCCAAAAGTGAGTTCGTGGTCTTCCCTTCCAAGCCTACTTCTGTGTCGTGCCCATGCAATTAGTGGCTCTGAACTCATTCTGCCCTGCTCCTGCGACACTTCTGTTCTCCCCACTTCCTGCATGTGTATGTGTGGGTGTGCATGCATGGTCACGTGTGTGTTTGAATGTGTGAGTGCATATGTGTGTACAAGTGCACATGTGCATGTGTGTGCCTGTGAGTAGATGCCTGAAGCTGACATTGGGTGTCCCTCTCAATTACATTCCCCCACTTTGTTCATCGAAGGTCTCTCTCTGAACTAGACCCTGCCCAGTTCTGGCTCATTCTGGAGCACAAGCTTGCCAGGGAGACCACCTGGCTCTACACTTGAGCATTGCAATTACAGATGTCTACCAACCTGCCAGCTTTTATGTAGGTTCTGGGGATCTGAATCTCAGTCTTCACACTTTCAAAGCAAGCCTTTTCTCCCTTCCAGCTCCCTATCTTCTCCATTTTTTTTCAGGAATCTGAATCCCAAAATTCTATTGGGTCTCCCTACAAAGAATCTTTTCAATACTTTTTTGTTATCACCCCCTCTAACTTTTCAGTCCTAGCCACCTTCATCAGTATTGTTCAAGTGACTCAAAGTTTCCCAATGACCTTTCTCTCCTTCTGTCCAGCCAGTACCCCCACCCACCCGCACACCCTGTATCTTCTCGTTGCCACCAGAATGATTGTTTAGAAGTCTAAGTCACATTTCACTCTCTGATTCAAATATCTTACTTTGAACTAAATGCAAATCAGAGCACTGGCCTGGAGTGCCGAGTGATCTGAGCCTGGTTGTCACGCTGACCTAATTCCTGCTGCTCTCCCTCATGGGTTTCAGCTGCTACTCCTCAAACACACCATGCACACCCGAGTCTCAGAGCCTTCGCATTTGTTGCTCTTTCTGCCGGAATGCTCTCCACTCAAATATTTACAGGACCTGTTCTCCCACTGCATTTGGATCCCTCTCAGACGCCACTCTCCTCCCTAAAATAGCACATTTCACATCCTCCTTTCCTCTAGCAGCTTTACAGCTTGAGTTATGTGTGTAAGGTTACTGTTGCTAACACTGCCTTCTACGTTCTGATACATTTGATGGTGATTTCATTTCATAGCTAAATATAAATTTACACAATAGGAAAGATACTATTTTCTTTTTGTTTTTCTAATACAGGTCTTGCCTCAAGCTTGGGATAATCCTGCCTTTGACTCCCAAGAGCTAACATTAAGATTTAGTACCACACCTGGACAAGGATTTTATTTTACATGCTGGGTTTTTTAGGGCCTAGAATAAAGCCTGGCAACAGAATAGGTGCTAAAAAAGTTTTTTATTCTGTTGAATTAATTCATTGATTGATTAGCTTTTATGAAAGAGTCTCATGCCATCCAGGCTTGCTTCTTACTTGCTGTGTAGTTAGGGCTGGCCTTACACAGACATAAGAAGGTTTTTAATAGCTGTATTTATTTTATGTGTGCCTTTGTATACCTGAATGTATGGATGTGCATCATGTGCCCGAAATTATGGGGCCAGGCCAGGAGAAGCCAGTGGCTATACTGGAATTGTAGCTGTAAACAGATGTGAGTCAACATGTGGATGCGGGAAACTGATTCTGGGTCTTCTGTGAGAGCAACAGTGCTCTTAACAAAGCCATCTTTCTAGTCAAACTCACCCCTGGAAGATTTTTGTTGTTGTTTTTTCTTTTCTTTTTTTTTTTTCCAGAGACAGGGCTTCTCTGTAGCTTTGGAGGCTGTCCTGGAACTCACTCTGTAGACTAGGATGTCCTCGAACTCACAGAGATCTGCCTGCCTCTGCCTCCCAAGTGCTGGGATTAAAGCCATGTGCCACCACCGCCCAGCTCCCCTGGAAGTTTTTCTTGAATGAAGATTTACTGAGTACTAGACATGGTGGCAGTACAATGTAATTATTTTCAGTGTATCCAAGAAAATGTAAGTGCCTACCTTCAAAAAACTCGATTGTTAGTGTTTGCTGTGAGTTTGACATGGTGCTGAGTGCTTGGAACATAAGCATGATTGAACATTGGTTTCTGGCTTACAGGAGGATTACATGTAGGAAGCCACTCTGATCTACAGAATGAGCTCCTGTCTCAACTTGGAAAGCAGACAAAAAAATAAAATAACAATAAACCCATGCTAATCTTCAAAGTTCTTATGGATTCGAGAGTGACAAACACCGGGATGTAGACATCAGTTGTCTCAGGAGGAGAGACCACATCCACTGGGGCAGTTCATGCTTCTGTACTGATCCTAAAAGCATGCATCTTCTAAGTGGTCAGTCATCTCATAGGCAATATGGATGAAGCTCACAACAAATTTGTGTCTGCAGATGAGGCTGTAAATTGTGGGACTACATTTATAATAAAGGAGAAATTATAAACAAATGAAGCAATTGTATTATTAATGGGGCTATCTTAATAGTTTAATTTTCCTTAGCTATATATTCATTTGCATTATTTCTTAATCAATTAACTTCACTCCTTTTATAGTTTTCCTGAGATAGAGTTGAAGTTTTGTATTTTGTTATGAGATGCTCCATGTAATGGTGACATGAAACAAAATCCTAAGATGTTCAGTATAACATCTCTGTTATACTGAGTGTGAGGGTTGTGTAATTAGCTTTACAGCTGTAAGGAGATGTTAGGTGTACTCATTTACAGGGAAAGGGTAGGATAGGAACTGGTGATAGAAACAAAGGGTAGTGGTTGAGATCTGCCCAAGTTCAGAGTACTGTGTACTCTGTGTGGTCATCCAGCACCAGAAATCATGGTAAGTCAGGAGAAAAAACACAAGGAATAGAATATATCAGCTAAGATGTTTTATTTTATTTAAGTTAGAAACAAGCTTGTTTCACATGTCAATCCCAGCTTCCTCTCCCTTCCCTCCTCCCCCACTCTCCCCACCAGGTACCCCCCAGTCCCACACCCAATCTCCACTCCGATCCCCAGGGAGGGGGAGGCCCTCTAAGGTGAATCTCCAGAGCCTGTCATTTCATCCAGGGCAAGGCCTAGGCCTTTCCCCAAGAGTCCCAGCTGAGAGATCATCCCATATTGTGGCATGGGTACTCAAAGTCTATTTGTATGCCAGGGATAAATACTACCCAAGGCCCAATAGATTACTTAGGCCTCCTCACTGACACCCACCTTCAGGAGTTCTGGGTCAGTCCATGCTTTCCACACAGCCATCAATCTTGGGTCCAAGTGCTCCCCCTTGTTCAGGTCAACTGTTTCTGTGTGTTAAACCAGCCCACTCTTAACTGCTTTGCCCTTCAGTTCTCTCTTTATGACACTGGATTCTAGGAGCTCAGTTCAGTGTTTGTCTGTGGGTATCTGCCTCTGCTTTCATCAGTTGCTGGATGGAGGTTCTGTTTCCCAGACTCTCCAGCAGTGGGATTGTATTCTGGCACTACCCTGATTCATGTCTAAAATCCATAAATAAGTGAGTATATACCATGTTTGTCTTTTTGTGACTGGGTTACCTCACTCAGGATGGTTTCTTTTAATGCCATCCATTTGCCTGCAAATTTCAAGATTCCATTGTTTTTTTTTTCCCACTGAATTGTACCCCATTGTGTAAATGTACCACATTTTCTCTATCCACTCTTTAGTTGAGGGGCATCTAGGTTGCTTCCATGTTCTGGCTATTAAAAATAATGCTGCTATGAACATAGCGGAACAGACATCCTTGTTGTATGAATGTGTATCTTTTGGATATATGCTAAGAGTGGAATTGCTGGGTCTTGTGGTAGACTGATTCCCATTTTCCTGAGGAATCTCCATGCTGATTTCCAAAGTGGCTGTACAAGTTGGCATGCCCACCAGCAGTGGAGGAGTGTTCCCCTTTCTCCACATCCTCTCCAGCATAAACTGTCATTGGTGTTTTTGATTTTAGCCATTCTGACAGGAGTGAGATGGTGTCTCAGAGTTGTTTTGATTTGCATTTCCCGGATGGCTAGGGATGTTGAGCACTTTGTTAAGTGTCTCTCAGCCATTTTAGACTTCTCTACTGAGAATTTCCTATTTAGTTCTGTACCTCACTTTTTGATTGGATCCTTTGGTGTTTTGGAGACTTGCTTCTTGAGTTCTTTGTAAATTTTGGAGATCAGTACTCTGTCAGATGTGGGGTTAGTGAATATCTTTTCCCAATCTGTGGGTTGTCTTTTTGTCTTGCTGATTGTGTCCTTTGCCTTACAGAAGCTTCTCAGTTTCAGGAGGTCCCATTTATTAATTGTCGATCTTAGTGACTGTGCTACTGGAGTTATGTTCAGGAAGCGGTCTCCTGTACCAATTCGTTCAAGGGTGCCTCTCATTTATTTTATCTTCTAACAGGTTCAGTGTGGCTGGATTTATGTTGAGGCCTTTAATCCATTTGTATTTAAGTTTTGTGTATGGCGATAGACATGGATCTATCTGCAGTCTTCTAAATGCCAGTATCCAGTAACTAGACAAAATCCACCAGGACAATTAGTGTAGTAAGAAGTCAGTCTTTTCTATGGATGCTAACAGAAAGGCAGATGTCTGTCCTCCAGACAACTAGTCTAGTTGTTAAGATTGGAAGCAAGCAGGTCATGTAAAGGAAGAGGGAAGTTACACTGGCTTGAGTCAGAGTCTGGAAGCAGAGGTGAGGAAACCCTGTGATTGCTGGGTAGGTTACCATGTGTGGGCGGTGCTTCAAGCGCCATCTGTGTTTGGTGTTCCTTTGACATCTCAAATATCTCAGCCATCTCTTTTGAGACCAAAGACATGTAAGAAGTGAAAACCTTGGCAAATATTTGATAATCCAGGGACAGACCTCTGTGTTGCATTTCCTCTCTTCTTCTTTTGATTTATTAATAAACTATAGAGAGAATTTGCCTCATCTCTGTTTATTCCACAATTCCTGCTGACTAGGAATGTGGTTTTAAGCAAACTATTAATTTTAACACAATTATATTTCAATAAAGCATTCTTGATTTCCTATGGCGTTTATTATAGTAGGGCGTTTGTTTGAATTAAAAATAGTTTTGCAGCACCGTTTGCCACACTTTATAATAAGCTAAATTATATGATAAGATGCAAGTGGTAAGAAAGACCTTAAAAGTGGCTGATGCATACCCATATAAATCTTTTGTACAATGTCTTGTGCACAGACACCTTGATAGTAGGAAAAATTCATGGAAAAAATAATTATGCTCAGTTTTGGACAACTTTGAATTTTTATAGAATGATATATTAAACCAAGCCAAAATTAACACGTATTTTTAGCCAGAAGACCCACCTCATTAGGTTACAGACATGGTAGAATTCCAACATCACCTGACACTTTCTTTGACACTTCCCTCTCCCCTACTGCTTTTTTCTCCAATTTTCCAGTCATTTTTTTATAGTTTTGTTACTATATTTCCTATGTGTGTGTGTGTGTGTATGTGTGTGTGTGTTGAGTTTGCATTACTGAAGAATATGAAATACTAGACTATTTGGAAATGAATAAAGATAGATAAATATAAAAAGCATTCTTAAGCATTACTCAGGAAAAACACATTAAGTGAAGTAACTTTTTTTTTTAAAGTAAGTGAATCAAGTACATCACTCAAGAATACAGGCCACAGACCAGTGAGATAACTCATTCAGTAAAATCATGGGCCATGTGTAAATGTTTTGACCTGCATTTGATCCTGGGCAGCCACAGTGAAAAGAGAGAAACTATGTTTGAATGTTGTCCTCTGATCTTCATATAAGTGCCATGGTATATGTAAACACACACACACACACACACACACAAGAAAGAAAAAAAACTTAAAAGAGAAAATAGGTACCACCCCCAGAAAGAAAGAAATAAAAGAAGATAGATAGACCCAGACATTAGTGAAATACAAAACAGAATCAATATTAAGTCTGGGGAATAAGTACTCAAATAAAAAGCACAGCTCAGACGCTTGTTATATTTTTTATGTCAGAGATTTGCGTATATAAGAAAGGATCACAAAAACATTCAGGGAAGGAAAGGAACAAAACTAAAAGTATAATTTTTATAGCTTAGGGGCTGGGTGCAGGTGTTAGGAGAGTGCCCTGGTTTCATCCCAACCCCATGTGAACTGAGCATGGGTGATACACACCTGTCATCCCACCACTCAAGAGACAGAGGCAGAAAATCTGGAGTTCAAGGTCACCATTTGCTGTCTATCCAGTTTGAAGCCAGTCTGAACTTTGGAATACCTTGTCTACCCCCATACTTTCACTAATTAATACCATTTCATTTAAATTAAGTTTATTTTTAAATCAATGCTTAAAACTCAAAGATATGCTTAGTTATGGAATGTAATGTCTTTTGACACTTGTACAATTGTATAATATTTAAATCAAAAATCCTTTCTCACCGTTTTTTGAAATAGATGGTAGTTGTTGTTTCTAAAGTCCTCCTAATGTGCAGCAGCACGCTAGAATTTATCACTCCTATTGAACAATCTGGTCAGTCCTTCCCTGTACACTCACCCCACTGTTCCAGCGTCTATTAGCCACCAATTCACTCCCACCTTCAAAAAACATACATTTTCCCCGACATGTGAGTGAGGTCACACAATTGCTTCTTTTCTTCTTCCTTTGTGACAGGGGTTCACTTTGTAACTCAGGCTGGCTTTGACCTTACTCTGTAGCCCAGGCTTGCCTAGAATTTGCAATCTGGGTGCAACACTCTTTTATTGCACTATTTCATTTAACACATCAATCTTCAGTCCCATTGGTGTTGTTGCAAATGACAGGATTTCTTTCTCTTTGTGGATTAATAGTACTCCATTGCGAATGCACCTTGTGTTCACTTCATTGTTTTTAGCTTCTTGGCCATTGTGATGAGGGCTTCAGTGAATGAGTAGATGTAGATGTCTTTTAAATACACCACTTCATTGTCTTCGCTTGTATACCCTGCTGTAGGATGGCTGTGTTCTGCAATAGGCCTGTCTTTATTTTTTTATAATTGTACTTATTTTTCATAATCATTGTACTAATATATATTCTTATCAGTAGTGAAGGTTTCCGTTCTGCATCTTCACTGGCCTTGTTATCTTTTGTCTCATCCTCATCCCCTCAAGGTCTTACTATGTAGTCTGCCTATGCTTAAGCTGTGCCTCCACCAATACGAAGAATATCGGGGTCCATTTGGCAGGCCCTGGACTGCTGTTTGTCTTGCTGGTAAGAGTCATTTTGACTCGAGTTCAGTGACTCCTTAGTTTGGTGTTCTTTTGCATGTCTTTGATGATCAGTGATGATGAGATTTTCATGTTTGAATATCATCTTTTTAGATCTCTTTTGCAAGTTTTAAAATCATGTGTTTTTACTTTTGGCCCTTGAGTTTTTGCCCCTTGTCAGACCCACAATGTACAGGCTATCTCCATTTTATAGGGTGCCTGTGTATGCTATGAATAGTTTCCTTTGCCACAGCAACTTTTTAGTTTAATCCAACCTCATTTGTCTGTTTCTGCTTTTGTTGCCTGAGCTTTGGAGACCTTGTCCAAAAGCCCTTGCCCTTTTCAAAATAATAGTGCATAGCCTATCATCATAAAAGTATGATAACATAGGTACTCAATTAGGAGAGTGTAAATGACCACAAGCCATACGAGCTGCTAACTAGTAAGAAGAGATGAACAACTGTGGAAAGGTTGAAAAGTCATCAGATTAAAGGTAAGTGTTATGTCCTTTAAATTCTAAATGCCCAAGAGACGACATGGGAAAGTAGCTAACACAGGTTCCATGCATTACGTGCTTGTGATCTAAAGTCTAGCTCAGGACATCACAACTAAAGTCCATTATGTAATAGTAAATAGCATACAGGTTCATTAAGTGCAATCATATACCAAGAAAGGTACACATATTAATTAATTAATATATTTCTAAAATCAAAGATTGTTCAACATATGAAAAGAAATAACTGTTCCCATGAGCGGAACAAGGAATGTCAAGATGGTTGTGTCAAAAGAAATATATGTTCATCTTAAGAATTCTTCCTATTGTATAATGAGATGGAAATCCCAAGCCAAACATTCTACTCTAATGCTGAACTACAAAACCATTCCTGTTGAACTAAAAAGAAACTATGGTTGACAATCTTTTTCTGTTTTAAAGGGAGAAGGCACAGTCACTTCAATACAAAGAGAGCCTGTGGAAGAGTGCAATTGATTATGAAATTTAAATATTGGAAAGAGAAAAGAAAGTCTATTATACACTTTAGGAGATAACAACTTAAAAATACTCCAAAGAACACAGGAACTTAGAAGATATATTTGTGTGAGTATAGAACATTTAATAAGGAGTGCTAATGAAAGTTATAAGCTAAGGGTCTAGAGAGATGACTCAGTGTTTAAGAGCTCTTGTGAGGACTTGGGTTTGTTTTCCTGCACTCACAAGGTGGCTTCTACACATCTGTAGCTCCAGTTCTAGTAAGCAAATGACCTCTCTTGATCCATATATCATCCTTGTCCATTTAGGATTCTATTAACATTGAAATGAATGTAACTAATCGGTCATTTATGTATTTAGACAATTTGTAGTTAAGTGCTGGTTCGTCTCTCTGCAAGGGACTTAGAGTTCACTCACACTGAGATATCTGGAATTAAAAATGTAGCCCACTTCGACAGGGTATGTAGAAATAACTGCAGACACATGGAGTAATCACTCCATGAGAGACCATGTGGATATCTGTCAAGGCTCTTTACTTCCTCGGCAGAAAGTATTTTGTGGGTGATAGTTCAATTTGAGGAGGAAAATTGAGCTCATACAAGTAATTTGAAATAAATCACTTTATGCCAATGCATATTCATTCAAAGTAAGTAACTACACTCTCTTTTTAAATGCATTTATAATTTATCTAGTTTTCAGAACAGTGTGCTCTACCAACATACATGGTTTTATAACCTGTGTTCAGCAGAATGTGGCATGAGCTAAAATAAAAATAATTCACATGCTTTTCTTTTTGTTTTTCTATTCACTATTAATACAAATTGCTTCAAAACATAGAAATCACTATCAAAGACCGGGTACTTTTTGCCCAACCCCATCTTGAATTGAAGTAGCCTGCTATGGAGGAGGGCTGCTGATGGGAACTTAGAAGATAGCAGAGGCTTTAGGATGGGGGATGAAGGATTTCTAGTAATACACAGAGAGAATCAGAAAATAAAGCTCTCACTGACAATTGGAAGAGACCTTCAAGGTGTTGTCTTGAAATCAGCGTTGGTGCATGAAATGAAACTATTTTGTAAAAGATTAATATATAGACTGCCTCGATCTTCTTGATCTTTTCTTTTGTCCCAAAGTCATTACTCAGTTATAAACAGACTCAAAATGCAACTACTCCAACATAAAAATGAACCACACTATTTAATTTTACTTGAAATTATGATCAGTGAGTGACTTGGACAACTTTTTTGCAACCTTGAGGCAGGGGGTTAATTTATCTGCTTATGTGGTCTCACAAGTGTTCTATTTTGGGAAACATTTTCTTTTAAGCAGATATAACTGGAGGCATTGTATATTTTAGTCAAAAGTATATCAAATGTCTTTATTTTAAAATTGAATGAGGGCCAGTGAAATGGCTCAGGGGTTAAAGGTACCTGCTACCAAGCCTGACAACCTGAGTTTGATCCCTGGAAGCCACGCTATGGAAGAGAAAAGAGACTTGAGAAAATTGTCTTCTATCGTCTGCACCATGAGAAGTATGTGTGTATACACACACACACACACACACACACACACACACACACACACACACACCCCAAATAAATGTAACATAATTTTTTAAGAGTCAGATGAACAAGTTTATTAATAGATTTATCCAACATATGTCATTGCTTTAAATGCTTTAGAAACATCTCACCATGTAGTACTATGTAGACCATGGTGGCCTCACAGATACACCTGCATCTGCCTTTTGAGAGCTGCGATTAAAGTTATGTGTCACCATGCCAGGTAAATAGGATAAAATTTAAAACCACTTGCAAATCCATCTCTACAAAAGGTTTTTTTCTAGGGTAATAATCATATGCGATTTGGCTTTGTATGAAACTATTTCTGGGAAGATGTGGATCAATATCTACTCAACCTTCATGGGAATGAACAAGAAACCAGAGTAATGAGCCCACTGAAGTCCACCTGGGTGAATCCATGAGCTTACTACTCAACTTATATAGGAAAGAACAACAAATCAATGATACCACCGAATGAATGAGTTTACTGTAGTAACTTGTAAGCATTTGACTAATTTCAGGTGCATGGGTAACTCAAAGGCAGTTGCATCATTGCATCACCCACCCTGGCATGGGTGAAGATTAACAAAAGGTGGAAGTGGTCCACTTGTTGCTGGCTTTCAGGAAGTTTCACGATCAGAAGGTTTTCTCTTCAGGTCCTGACTATTTATATAATCTTGGGGGAGGGAAGAGCCTCATGAATTAGACAGTTTCTGGCACTTCCTGAGATTTGTGAGTTGTCTATTTTCTGAGTCTCAGTGAGTCCTCCTCTGTAATTTCATTGAGTCTGTAGGATGTAATAATTTAGTTTGTGGAAATTGTTTCTTGATACCTGACTCCACACCATCTTAACTGGCAGAGATCTAATAAGCTTGAACTGTGTCCTCTTCCATGTGAACTTGCTTCCAATTCAAGGGAAAGAAGAAACCTATCTTTACCTCTTAGAGAAGACAACAGCAATACCATCATATACAACAAAAACACTTAACCTAGTTATAAGATCAAGCCAAATACAATGAAAAACTACACTAACTTTTAGAATATCAACAGCATAAGATGGTGGTGTGAATAACTTATTCTAAAGCACATATATTCAGTGTTTGTTTGCATTGGCAGCTTCACAGTGCATTAGCATGTAGTAGAATGAGGACACATGCAAAGGACAGCAAACAGTATTTGTGAAAAAAGTGAAACCTAGTTAGAAGAAAACCAAGCAGATTCAAAGTTACATCTCTCAACGACAATCACAGTGTATTCGATAACTACCATGATGACTTTTCATTTTTTTCAATTAAAAAACTGTAAGTTACATTTTGATTAAGACTTGCATTATCACTCTGGACAATGTCCACGAATGCTACTGTAGACTTAACTAGTTCGATAACTTACTTATTCATTCTAGTGTTTTAACGATGCTTCATATCATTAATATACAGACATGTGCATGGTGGGAAGCAAGAAATAGTTCAGTCCATTCCACACCATCACCACTTGGAGCCATTGCAGTCATGTGGAGAGGAGCATGCAATTACTCAAACACAAACACAGCACAAGAAATTTCTTACAGGAAAGTCACAAACTAAAACAAGACATTTTATAAATTTACTCCAAAAATGCCATAACAATCATAGTCACTTCAGTTCTCCAATGTCTCAAGAACCAGCAGGCTGTACTTGACTGATGTGGACTTGATGTGACAGCACATAGGTTAGCATCTTCGGACACCTACCTGGTACCTTTGCTAGGCTCTTGAATCACACCAGTGGCAGGCCTTGGAATCTTTCAGCAGTTTTGTAAATTCTGGATGGCTTACCAACCTCTGGAAAGCTGGCGACATTCTGAGAAGTTTCAGTAGGTTTCTGGTGAGGGAGAAGCTCCTGGGTGTTCTGTTTTTGTGGGGATGATGTTCCTTCACCCCAGGACTAGAGGGAATGCATTTCCTGGGAGCATTGGTGACCTGCTATTTATAGCTGGCTTTCCCAATCAGTGAACTTAGAAGCAAGCCATTTTGTTCTGGTCATTTCTTTTGCCCAAAGGCCAAATTCTAAACCCTTTCTTTGACTATCTCCCATAGCTAATGCCAAGCAAGGGAATCCGGTTTTCTGTCTGTCTGTCTGCCTGCCTGCCTGTCTGGTCTGTCTGTCTTTCTCCAACCGGGGCTTACACGCAGGTTTTTATTGGTACAAATTTAAGCTGTATTTGGTTGATTTCAGACTTGGTCTGGGGATGGAAAGATAAGAGCCCCATTTGCTCTTTCAGAGGACCTGAGTTCAGTTTGGTTCCCAGCACCCACAGGAGGCAGTTCACGGCTGTCTGTAACTCTGACTCCAGGGACTCCAAGACTCTGGCTCCTGTGGGCAACTGCACTGATGTGCAAATACGCATGTGCACGGGCACACACTTTCACACAATGTTAAATACTCATGTGCACGGGCACACACTTTCACACAATGTTAAATACTCATGTGCACGGGCATACACTTTCACACAATGTTAAATACTCATGTGCACGGGCACACACTTTCACACAATGTTAAATACTCATGTGCACGGGCACACACTTTCACACAATGTTAAAACATTAAAATAAGTCTCTAAAATGCCATTCTCCCATATCCACTTTTTAAAGATCTTGATGACAGATTTAGTATGTTGTTTGTATTGGTGAAGCTAAGTTGATAAAAGTGATAATGTCAATACTCTCCTGGTTTTTAGTAGTGAGAAGACTCAAACTTCATATTCAGATAAATATCTGAATATTTGGGGAATTATTTATTTTTTAAAACAAGATGGGCTAGAAAATAATTTTGTGACTGATTTATTGTTGCAACAACATAAAAGAGCAGATTAATAGACGCCAACTTCTCTTTTTTGGTGCTGCATAGATTCATTCAGTCTAAAAATGTTGTTTGGTTGAATTTACACAAGTTTAGCAATGTGTGCATTAAGGCTGCATTTCCCCAGAATAAAAGCTGATTTCTCAGACCCTAAAACACACCGGGAATTAAATACCACTTAGCCAGTCAAATAAGAGGTATTTTTGAAGTATTACAAAAGGAAAGAATAGACAAATATTATGGCCCAGTGATTCCAATAAATACAAATGATCCAAAAATCCACAAACTAGGAATCAAATATAAGCAAGGCCCAGTTTCTTTGAATGCTTTGGAGAAGACATCATGGGAATAATTATAAGGCTGAGAAAAGCTTAGCAAAATAAGAGCTTGGTTAGGGTTCCTGTACAAGCTCTTGCAATAAAAAAACAAGAAAAGAACTTGTGCCTCATGCCTGGTGCAGGTGAACACTGAGCACTCGGGTTGAGCATCTGAAATCACAAACCTTGGCTGCTTGCCCACCTCCATGAAAGACTCTGCCTCATTTTTTTTCCTTCATGAAGCAGAATGAGGTGATCTGAATCTAGGAGGAGTCTATTTCTTCCCTAGATGCATATGTACAATTCTTATTAATTTTAATGAGAATTATGTTTGCACATTGAGGCAGAATAAATCCCTGAGGGAGGAATCTTGCCCTTGGATGCATACTCATAATTTCCATTAAAGGCACTGAACCCCAAGGGAACCATACATGGGTGCCTGAGGGCAAAATCTGACCCCACGTAAAAACAAAGAAAAAAAAACAAGCCTCCAAAATGAAAAAAGAAAAAAGAAAAAAGAAAAAACAAAATGAAACCTCTACGCAAATCCGCAGGTCATCCTAGACTTGTGGATGACCAAAATATAAATGTAAACAAGTGTTTAGTTCATGGTTCCTGTAAGGTGAGAGCACCATCACATAATGGTGTCCATGCTTTCAGTTAGGGTAGTATTGAGAAACAATAATGTGTACAGCATAGGCTGCATCATGTATTTCTAAGCCTGAAACACAACCGCTGAAACAGGAGACACAATTAATGATCATTGTATTAATGAAGAAAGTGTCTGACTTTGTGACTGCAGCTTCCACAGGGGATATCAAAGATTATGGACAATTGACGTGTTTTTGCCAGTGAATACTGCAAAGAAGTTTTTAAAGTGGCCCTAATATATAATGGACACTCTCAGGGCAGCGATCTGTTTGAAGGAGATATGATTGATGGTCTTTCATTCCTAATTCACTGTTTATACTTGTAGCCAGCCTACTGGGAAAATACCTCATTCATCAGGGTATTAGCGAATTCAACCAACGTATGGCACCTTCATTTTAACAAACTAAAGGAGAAAAGCTAAATGGGGGGGAATTGACAACCATCTCTGATTCTATGATAATGCAATTAGGCTGCTCCTCTCCAGAGCTTTGCTAATTCACAAAGCAGCTTCAGTCGGCAGGTCATAAATATATGATCATTTTTCACACTTTGAAAAGTAATGATGCCTTGACGTGAATCAATAAATCTTGGTGAAGTCCTTTATACTTTTATGTTTGCCATGCTCTGCAAGTCAGTTTCCAAACTCGTGTGTATTAAATCTGACTTGCTATCCAGCCTGTGTTTACATAATCTAATTTAACAAAGTCTCAAATAAACGTGTAAATGAAGTGTTTATAGTAAGCACAAGGGAAGTTTCCCTTTCATTGAGAAAGTGTGATATGGTGCATCAAACTATTTTAATTTGCACCCTGAAATACTCATATTTGCAAATGTGCCACACACAGAGAGCTGTTGCTCCTAAAATTTGGTAGTTTCTATATTGAGCTTTGCATGTTATGCTCAATAACTGAATTAAAAAAATTCTACTGCATACAACACAGTGTGTAATGCATTATTTATCTGAAATGGATCTGTTGCAGCACATCCAGAAAATGTTAATATTTATCTCCAAGACCCCAAAAAGGGGGGAGGGGCTTTGCTCATCTTTCTAAAACAATTGCATAAAAATAAGTGGCATATATATGTATGTATATTAAGTAGCAAATATACACAGCAGCATAGCACTTTTCTAACAATTGTAGTTCCCCACGCTCTACAGGGAATAGGAAGATGGACAGGCTAATGAATACAGCAGGTAGCAAGTGGTTGAGGTTTGCTTAAGAATGAATTATCAAACAGCTACAAATTGCCAATTTAAAGAGGTTATACTACACAGTACATAGCATTTTATTTTTTATTCCTGGAAGGGCTGACAATTTTCCTGGATGAAAACTGAAATGATACTAAATCATAAATGTTCCTGCTGTGCTGTCATTCCCATTAAACTCCTCCTTTGTTTTGTTTATTCACTGTTCACGGTTGGAAAAAAATGTGATGCTTTGTGATGGGGAAGCAGCATTTTTTTATTAAAGATATAGGTGACAATGCATTTTAAAATTAAAAATAAAACAATCGGTGCTTGACTCCTAAGACTTTCGCATGCATTTGGACGTGGTTATGAAAACCAATACAGCATATAATATTGTTTGTGAAGTGTTTGTACCTTGTGCTTAATCTCCGTTATTCGGTGCTTGCTATGATGCGGATTTGATATGATACACCGCCTGGAAGCAGACTGCATGTGCGAACACACCGGGAAGGGTGAGAAGAACACTAATTCTACCGACTGCAATGCTAATTTTATATTGAGCGCTGTCAATGTTGTTTCAAGCATTCATGTTCCTTTCAGTCAAAGTCAGCAGTGGCCAGCACATTACAGCTTCATAGTAATTTTAATATTTCAAAATTAGGTGGACAAAGCAGAAACCATGTCAGAAAAGGAGGGTTGGAAAAACCTTCAGATAGTCACAAAGGGATACTGATGCTCACCTTTCAGCTAATACGTGTGTGTATATGTAGATACACATTTGTGTGTGTGAGTGAATGTGAGTCCACACATATCACGGCACACACGTGGAAGTTAGAGGAGACCTCAGGTATTGACCAGAGT
Source organism: Mesocricetus auratus (assembly GCF_017639785.1). Classification (NCBI taxonomy): domain Eukaryota; kingdom Metazoa; phylum Chordata; class Mammalia; order Rodentia; family Cricetidae; genus Mesocricetus; species Mesocricetus auratus. The sequence goes on along the minus strand of NW_024429184.1, from coordinate 43,514,984 downwards.
ATCCAGAGATTCTGCTACCTCTATCTCCATGTATGAGCACGATATTACAGATGCTCATGGTACATATTTGCTTTTATGTGGGTTATGGAGATTCACACTTAAGTCCTCATACTTGACAGCAAACACCTACCCACCGGGCTGTCTCCCAGACCCTATCGAGGGATTTTTATTCGTCAGATCTACACACAGCACAATGAATCTTTTTGTATTTCTTACAGAGGACCCTGGTTTGATTTCAAGGTAATATATACAGTATCCTCCAGATAACCACATTACTTTAAAATGGATTGAGAGAAGTGATGGGAAGCATCCTCTAAAATTACTGGACTGCATCTCATGTCTTGCCCTCTATTTCTGATCATGAGTCTGTTGGTGTTCCGGAATCTATTTTATGAAGGTCATTGCAAAGAAAATATGTGGATTAATGATGCCAGTTAGCAACAATTTGGTGACAGTAGGTCTAACCTCAGCTGAGTGACAGCAGAATTGAGAAAGTAAAGCAGTAGGGCAAACAAGACAGTGGCTGTTGGGGCAGCAGCAGGGAGGCCACAGGGGTCACTCTGATTGGCATTGTCACTTTCCCCATTCATCAAGCAAGGGCAGACATCTCAAATCATTTACCAGATGGGGTTGCTCGTAGGTTTAAACACCTGATATGAAGCCATTCGTCATCTGATAACTTGGTGGTTGGGCTGCAGCTGGCTGGGTGCTAAGCAGCTTGAGCGCACATGTGATGGTCTCGAGCCAGGGAGCAGACTTCATGGGGTTGCGATCCTCCACTGGACCACAGAACAGGTGGAGGCTGAGAGACAGTGAAAAAAATCCACCCTGTGCTACAGAGGTTAGAACTGCACTCAGTCACTGCTACTTTTGAACAGCCATCACGGCAGCCGACACTGACCATGAATTAGGTCAGGTTTAGACCAGGTTAGAGGACCGCATCAGAAGATATGCAGGAAAATCCCGGAGACCTGGCTCCCTACTGGAATAACTGTTGTAATAACACGCAAGCTCGCATGCACGCAGGCACACATGCACGCAGGCACGCATGTGCGCGTGCGAACACACACACACGCACACGCATGCACGCACATCAAAGGCTTATAGAGACAAATTTTCTCTCAAGCCCAACTTAGTTTTTCTTCCTTAAAAAAGTAAGCAAAGCATCTTGATCATTTTTTAAAAAGGGGTGGGGGAGGGGGGTAACCTCTAGGGAATCATCATGCATCCTGTTATTTTGTGCTCACCATGGAGAAAAACTAACGCAACAAAGAGAATCAGACAAAGAGACAAATTATGCACATTTAAACTGAAAATGTTTATTGCCATGTGAAATATAATTATGATGATTTAAAATGTTCACTGCTCAGACAGGCTAGAGCATATTCGAATAAGGGACAGCCTTTGAAAAGAGAAAGAGTCTTTCCCTCAGTTCCATAAGAGCATGGAAAATGCGGTTGAGCTGAAGGTAGCCTCCTTTTTTCTTTTCTTTTCTTTTACCCTGGTGGTCAGTGCAGGAAACCAGCCTTTTATTTGTCAAAATTAAAACCATTCAATTGGAGAGTCCATAACGGAGATAACACATTAACTAGTAAAGACTTAATCCTCTTATGTCCTTAGTGGAATAAAATAAAGAAGTTTATTCTGCTTAGTGTGTGACACTCCTTATTGTCCTAATTCCCAGTGAGGTTTGTTTCTGCAGCACACACCAGTCCTTCCTAGAGTGTGTACCACTTGCATCATGTTTGGGTTAGATGGATGACTTGCTGTTTCCATCCTAACTGCCTCCTTGAGTATGACTTGCAGCTGTGTAAGGGCAGAGCTGCTCCCGATGGGAATTCTGCCCCATGTTCCCATTCTTTCCCTCCTTCACCTTTGCTTGGGGATCATTCTGTGTCCTGGAGACACGGATATTCCTGCCTACTCCTACCAGGGTGGGAACTTTAAGTGTTTATCCACACACATAAGAAAAGTCAAGTCAAACTGAAAGCATGACCCTCATCTCTGACAGTATTGAACCCCTCGGCTTTTTCTTTAAAAAACAAAACAAAGCAAAACAAAAAACAACCCTCTTTGTATAGTTGTGCTCAAACAGTTAACCTTGAATGTAATAAATATGTTTCTGAGATGAAATGTTAAAAACATAAGGAGTACAGAGAATCTTAACATGGAAAAGAAAGACGGTCTACCTCTGTTCAGATATTAGGCTTGTTCAAAGTCTCTAGGAAACTTTAGAAAGCTCCTCAGCTTCCCTACATTGTTAGTTTTTTTAGTCATGGAACTATGACTATTCAGTGTTTTTCATTGTGAAATACTTATCTTGATGGTTTAGAAAATTAAACAGGACATTGCACTAAATCATTAACTTGCTGCTTGTCAACACGATAAAATATTATTAGTAACAGTTATTTTCTATACATGTTCAAGTAAAAATAATATGTTACTCCTAATAGACAGGGAGCATTTTACATTTTTCCTTCAATTGCATTCACAGAAGGTTATACAATGCCAATGGCCATGCAAGATATTAGGGAGAAAAGGACATTTATGTCATAGTCCTTCACCTTCTAAATCTAGGTCAAGGTTCTTAAGGTTGTACAAAGAAACAAACCCACAAATGAAATCCATTTTTCATAGCAAAATTAAAATATACATGAAAGCATAATGCCCATCTTTGAGGGAATACACTGAATGACGCCTATATGGAATAGATAAATTATAAGCTTAAGCTTTATGTTTTTCCTTTACCTACTAATTGGTTTTGATTGATTAATTAATGTCTTCATTTGTTGTGTGCGAAAGTGTCTAAGCGTCAGAAGACAAGTTGTGGGAGTTGGTTCTCTTTTTCCATCATGTGGGTCTCAGGATCAAACTCAGGTCATCAGGCTTAGTGGCACGTACTTTAACCCAATGAACAATCCCACCGACCCTATTTCTGCCTTTTAAATCTTAATGCTTTCCTTACAGCTAATTTTTTTCCCTAGAAAGACAATACTTTGCACACATTATATTAGAATAAGTTAAAAGTATAACATCGCCTTTCTAACATTATCTTTTAAAAGTTTCCTGTGTATGTATTTAATTGTGCAAATATAGTACAACTTGTATTGCATACATACACATATATACACACAACATATTATGATTATGTTCATTCCCCTCACCACACTACTTATTGTTACCTTCTGTTCCTGTCCTTCTGTCCTCTTTTTCCTATCTTGTCCCTCAGTGACTATACCATGAAGAAAATGACACACCTTCCCATGCAACTGCTGACCCCAGGAAGGAGTGGGGTCCCATGGATAATTAATTCCTCCATCCAATTATAGAAGCTTGAGGGACCTATGATGGGGCAACTCAACTGTTGTGATGTATTCACAGCAACCATGCTATCATATCTGAATAGCAGAGTTTCATGGCACTGTAGCCCATTCTCCATCTCTTATACTCCTTTCTGGCTCTGCTTTTGCTGTGTCCCCTAGTCCTTATCAGAGTTATATAACTAAAACATCATTTGAAAATACTTTTATTGAACTGAGTAGTTAGCTTAGTGGTTAAGAGCACTTGTTGCTCCTGCAGAGACCTGAGTTTGATTTCCAGCATCCGCATGGTTCGCAACCACCTGTCATTCCAGTCTCAAGATATCTGAGACCCTCTTCTGATCTCCAAACATGGTGTACATCCTTGTACATACATGGTGTACATATGGATACGTAGGCAAAATGTTAGTACACATAAAACAATAAAAAATTGAAAAAGAGCCGGGCGGTGGTCGCGCACGCCTTTAATCCCAGCACTCGGGAGTCAGAGGCAGGCGGATCTCTGTGAGTTCGAGGCTCTGCTGGACCGATAGCCTCCAAAACAATACAGAGAAACCCTGCCTCGTAAAAACCAAAAAAAAAAATTAAAAAAGAAAAAATTGATAAAATTCAAATATTTTATTAATTATTTGAGAACTTTTCCCCTCTCTTAATCCCCTCCAAGATCCATCCCTTTTCCTACTAACCCAACTTTGTGAGTATTTTTTATTGTTTGTTTTCTACAAAATCCATCCAGCCTAATTGCTGCAGCCCATATACTCCTGGCTGTGTGGTCATCTACTAGAGTATGGTGGACCTACCAGGAATACACTCTTAAAGAAAGCTGACTCTTTGAGGCAACTATCAACTATCAGTACTCCCTCAGCTAGGGTTGGAACTTTATGCCTACTTACATACTCCATGCTGGGGTTTTGCCTGGTTGAGCTTGTGCAGGGCTCGTACATATTATTACAAACACTGTGAATTCATATGTGTCACTGCCCTGCTGTGTCCAGAAAACACTATTTCCCTAGCTTCATCCACTATCTCTGGCTCCTGAAATCCCCTTGGCCCCTCTTCTAGGATGACAATTGAACATTGGGAGTACTGCATGTGGTATAGATACCTCAAATAGGACTGAGCATTCTGCAATCTCTTAGTCTCTGAATATTTTCCAATTGTGGGTCTCTGTGTTAATTGTCATCTACTGCAAAAATAAGCTTCTCTGATGCTTACTGAATATATCGATATAGCAAAGGCAATTAGGAGTTGGTTTGATTTTATGTTCATTTAGCAGAATGGCAGCAGTAGGTTCTACTCTAGGTCTTAATACTTATCTAGCCATACATTCTTGGTCCAGATAATGGTTCCAGTTACAGGTTTCATCTTGTAGAGCAGATTGTAAATCAAATCAGGAAGTGAATAAATACTCCATGATATTCATGCCATATTTATCAGTAAGCAGGTATTGTCCAACTAATCATTATGGTAGCTTGTAGGGTACACAATTGGGTAAGATGGGTGATTGATTATATTTTTTATTTCAATAGCAAGCACAGCATCTTCCACCACTTTGAGAGCGAGCCAATAGGGATTAAGTGTCCAGGTCAGTGCCATCTTGATTTCTCCACATTCTGATTCAAGCATGTGGTATCTTTAACAATAGGGTCTTAACTTTCAAGTTCTGGAGATAACCAAGGGCAATATCCTGCAGCGTTTGGGGGTTTTTGGAGCCATGTTGCCAACAGCCCCATAATTGCTAATCTGTTCCTGGCACTGGGCTTTTTGTTAGTCTGTAGTGTATGGTAGGGTCTATGTCATCCCATTATAATGCAATTACACACACACACACACACACACACATACACACACACACACACACGCATACACACACACTTTCTATGGGCTACTAAATGGGAGAACAGGGTAGAGCAGGGAATATAGAATGAGAAAATTAACACTAAAGATCTTTTGAGAAAGTTTTATAATCATCACTTTTTAAATTCTTTTTTTTATTTTTATTTTTAAATTTAAATTTAAATTAGAAGCAAGGTTGCTTCACATGTCAATTCCAGGTCCCTCTCCCTTTCCCTCCCCTCCTCCCAAGCCCTCCCATCAACCCCTCTAATACCCCCTCATTTCCCCAGGGAGGGTGAGGTTCACCATGGGGGTGTCCATAGTCTGTCATTTCATCCAGGGCAGGGCCTAGACCCTCCCCCAAGAGTCCAGGGTGAGAGTGGATCTCTCATTGTTGGATGGGTGCCCAAAGTCCATTTGTATACCCGGGATAAATACTGATCTACTACCCAAGGCCCAATAGATTCCCTAGGCCTCCTCACTGACACCCACGTACAGGGGGTCTTGCTCAGTCCCATGCTGGATTCCCACCATCAGTCTGGGATTCAAGAGCTAACCCTTGTCAGGTCAGCTGTTTCTGGGGGTTAAACCAGCCCAGTCTTAACCCCTTTTCTCATCAGTCCTCCCTCTCTGTCACCAGATTCCTTTAGTTCAGCTCAGTGCTTAGCTGTGGGAGTCTGCCTCTGCTTCCATCAGCCATTGAATGGAGGTTCTCTTTCCCAGACTCTCTGGCCATGGGACTGTAGGCTGGCACTCCCCAGATCTAGGGCTAAAATCCATACATGAGAGAGTACATGCCATTAAACATCACTTTTTATGAAACTCATTTCCTTATATTCACATAATTCAAAGGAAAACAAGCATGTGTCTGTAACAATATGGAAACAATATGAACTTCTCTGTCAACTTTGATGTGACACATACCGTGGGCATAGCACTGTTTTAGTTAATATAAGAAATGTTTTCACACACTTTAGAGGAGAGATTAGTGATTAAAATAATATATTATCTTCATCTGTGGTTCACAGTAGTTTATTGTATAAATATTTTGGAATATGTCAATGCATTTTACTTTATGGGGTACAAAAACTGCAGAGTAAATAAGATGGGTATGGGGACAGTTACTTAAGGTGGAAGATCTAAAAGTTATTTCTACAAAAGAGATTTATATTAAATTCAATAGGTAAAGAATGAAAATCACTTTATGGAGGGTATATGTTCATTCAGTCATTCTTAATAGGGACAATAATATTGGAACATTGAGGAGGTCTGAGAAAAGTTTGATAGAACTGTATAAGCTAAAAGAGACTTTTAACAAGACAAAGAATATTCATCTGCTTACTAAAGAAATATGCAAAGACATATATCAACCATCCATAGTTGCCTTGTAAACTTGCACTGAAGAATTCTTTAATTCTAATGTATACCAAGGGAGTATATGACGATGACGACAGTGCTGGTGATGGTGATGGAATAGCGATGATGATAGTGACATGGTGGTTATACTGGTGATGATGATTATGATGATAATTAGTCTGAGACAAGTTCTGGCTGTGTAGCTTAAGCTGGTCTTGAACTTGCTATGCAGATTAGACTAGTCTATAATTTATCATCTTACTTCACCTTCCCAAGTGTTTCAATTACAGGCATGCATCACCATGCCAGGTTATGAGATATATTTTTAATGCAAACTGTAAAATGAAAATTGATATGCTAAAGCAACCAATTAAAAGAAATAAAATGTCTCCATTGACATAGTAAATGAAAGTATAGACAGTTGTCCTGTACAAGTTTGTAGAGTAGAACCAACTTCACTACTTGAAACCTCAGCTTGGGTGACAGGTGGTTTCTGTGAAATCATGGGAAACAGAAAAGAGCACATACAGTTGGTGACTTTGAACCGCGTCTCAAGAGGACCTTGACAGGGACTGTGGATTTCTTCATATCTTTGCTGTGTAAGAGCATTTTTCAACAATGAGATACGGTTTTAATATGAGAAGTTCTGAGAACAGGGTAGAAGAATCATGAAAAGAGGCGAAGAGGAACAGATGAAGGAGGGATCCCTGGAGTACTTCTTATACTCACAGGGCAGAACAAATCAAGCCCTAAGAAAGATATAACACCAAAACTGCGGGCTTGATATTTGGCTTATAAAATTTCTCTTAGTAAACCATGTCTGGTGACTCAGGCCTTGATCCCAGCTACATGGCAGTCTGAGCAAGGAGGATTTCAAGTTAAAGGCCTACTTGAGATACAGAGTGAGATCAAAGTCAATCTTGGCAGCATAGTTAGACATTGTCTCCAACTAGGAAGTGAAAAGGGAGCAGAGAATGCAGCTTACTGGGACAAGTGCTTGTTCGGTGTGCAGAGAGACCAAGGTTCAATCCCCACCTCTTCAAGAAAAATGTTTATGCAGTAGAACACCTGCAAATATTGTAACACAAGCATGTTTAGGATAGTTTAAGTTATAAGAAACAACATCTGGGAGGATGGTAGTGGGGGAGGAAAAAAAAAACCACATCCATAAGGAGGAACAACAAAATGAGTGAGTTAGGAAAAACTGGTCAATCATCTCCAAAGCCAATGTAGCCAGAGGGGAAGATCTGGGAGGAGCTGAGTTGGAGAAAGAATGTGATTGCAATATATTTTATACAAAATATTTAAAAAATTAAATTAAAAAGATCAACAAGAAAACTGGACAAACAAGGGAATGCCTTACAAATTGGACTGAGATCTTTGTATCGCAACAGTGCCGAAAGGCTGGCACCTTACCCTGAAAGAGAAGCACAGGAGAGTGCCCTCTGACCTCAGCCAGCTGTTGTCTGCACCTACCCCACTGCTGCTTCCCCAGGGTCAGAAATGCTTGTGCATGGCTCTGAAGAGTGGCATCCCACTCCTTGAGTTGAGCTAGCTTGCTGCTCCTACCCACAAATGTCTGACAGGAGGCTGAGCCCTGTGGCAGCATTAGCCTTTGAAGAGAACAGTCTTAGTGAGAAGTTGATTACACAGAATCTTGTCTCCCCTGAGAGGGGCAGCAATTCATTTTGGCTAGAGTTGACATATATTCTGGGTATGGAGCCTCTTTTCCTGCCCTTGGGAGCTCAACCCGTACAGCATGCCTGATTCAGTGACACAGAACATTACAAAAATCACCACAGACTAGTAACAGCAGGGCAGATGTGGCACATGGCCAGGGTCCTATCTCATTACAGTGCCTCCAAAGCTGCGGGGCTGGCAGGGTAACAAGTGTAACCAGTGGTGTGGCTGATTGCCTTCCATCCTATGGACATATATTACAGTGTATAATTCATTTGGATTTCCCCAGTGCTTTGGTTTCTTACAAATAAAGTCTATTGTAAAAAGTAGCTTTAAATCACATGTTCTTTCTTTATTCTCTGTCTCTCTCTCTCTGTCTCTCTCTGTCTCTGTCTCTGTCTCTGTCTCTGTCTCTCTCTCTCTCTTTCTGTGTGTGTGTGTGTGTGTGTGATGTACATCCCACAGCGATTGTGTGATGGTCACAGCACAACTGGTGAGAGTCAGTTTTCTTTTACCAGAGGGTCATGGGATCTTAGGTAGGTTGTCTGCTTGGTGACAAATGATGGCCTTATGTAGAAGTCTTTGCATAGACTTATGCTTTTCACTTCTTTGGAGTAAATGACTAAAATGTAATATTTAATTTTATAAGAAGCTGCTAAATCATTTCTTCAATAACCGTATCAGTTTTAATTCCTACAAACAAGTATGAAGCTTCCGTGCTAATACTTGAGATTATTAGTTTTAGGTAAAACATGTCTTTCTAGAAGTCTTCTATTGCTATTTCCTTATATTTTCATTTAAATATTTCTAATAATCTTTTTGTGTAATAACTCTATAATATAAAATGCTTTTGACTATTAATTTTGCTCATATTTAGTCTTGTAAATGCAATGTCTGAATCTTTTGATTTTTTTTGCTCATACACTAGATTATGAGAATTTTATACAAATCTTCAATAAGATACTTTTATAAATTTTTGCCAGGGGGTGGTGGTATACATGCCTTAAATCCCAGTCTTTGGGAAGCAGAGGCAGGAGGATCTCTGAGTTTGAGACCACCCTGGTCTATATAGTGAATTGTCTAGTAACGAACTACAGAAATGATCCCTGAAAGTATAGTCTTTATAGTGAATTCTCGGACAGCCAGAGCTACACAGAGAAACTCTGCCTCAAAAAATCAAAAACTAAAATCACCTACACAAAAAAGAAAGAGAAAACAAAACCCCAAAACAACAAAGAGAAAAAAAACCCGTAAAATTTTATTGAAAATTATTCAACTTTTGATATACAATTCTCCATTTTTCTTATATACACTTTTGGTGCAGATTGAAGAATTTTTAATAAATCAAAGACACAAAGAATTTCAGTGTTTTTGCCCAGAAATTGCAGTTTTCCTTGTATACATACAAAGCTCAATAATGCTTTGGAAACTAAGTATTTTATATCTCTAGGCAAATATTAGAGTTTATTCTTTTGTATATAGATGTCACAGCATGAACTATTTCTCTATGGAGTTAAGTTGGCACCTTTGTCAAAAATTGACCATATGTATGCAGATGATTGGAAAAACTTCAATATTAACTAGTAAGTGTTGCTAAATAGCTGATTAGTCAGTGTATAGAACTTCATATACCTAGCTCACCTCTGTACATATGTCTTCCATTAGTAAAACTTCATTCTATGCTAGAATGCTAACTGTAGCAAATGAAATGATATTGGAATACTAGTAACTATAATCAAAAGTTTATATTGCTTCTTCTGTTGTGGTAGAAAATTCTATCCTAACTCAACAGTACTGTACAATCCAAATGGCTTGAGGGTATGTAGCAATCATGGAAATCTTATAGAAAACTATTTTCAGGGTGCTAACAGTCTTTGCTCCAGCCATTCACTCACACCTATATTCCTTAAAACATTGGACAACAATTTGCCCTTTAACTGTCTCTATAACTTTGTCTACTGCAAAATTTCCAACAGTGGACATTGTACAGGATGAGCCTTCTCATATTGGCTTATTTTACTTGCTAATATATACTTAAAGTTCCTCTATATCTTTTTATGTCTTAATAGGTAATTTCATTTTTACTAATGAATGATATTTCATTATATAAATATATCCATGTTTATTAGTTCCTTTAGTTAAATACACACCATTAAGTTCAGTTTCTGGTGATGATGGATAAGGCCAGTGTAGAAAAATGATTTGTGCATTTTTGTGCAGACATAAACTTTCAGTTCGACTTAGCAATTTCAAGGAGTGCTACTGCTGGACCTCAAGGGAACACTACATTTTGCTTTGTAAGGTGTGGTCTCCTAGAATGGCTGCATTATTTTGTATTCCCACAATGAATAAGAGCTCCTACTTCTCCTCACCTTTTCCAGCACTCTTTTATTTTAGATTCAGTGTTCTAACTTTCCTGCACTGACAGGCATTCAGTGTTGCTTTAATTTTAATTTCCTGGTAACATGTAGTGGCAACATTATTATTTATAGCTCACAAAACTTCTGTTAGTTTCTCTTTCATTTTTAAAAAATTGAGTTATTTGGCTGGGCGGTGGTGGCATATGCCTTTAATCCCAGCATGCAGAAGCAGGAAGGGTTCTGTGAGTTTGAGGCCAGCATGGTCTGCAAAGTTACACAGAGAAACTCTGTCATGAAAAATCAAAACAAAATAAACCAACAAAATCCCCAAATTGAGTTATTTTTATTGTTTTAATTGAGTTTTAGATGTTCTTTGTACTTTTTGGATACAAGTCCCTTATTACATGTGTTTATAAATATTCTCTATGTTTGTGGAAATCTAAGAATATTTCAAACTAAACTTTTTATGCCAAAGGTTTAAAGTAGGCACTAACAGTAATCAAAAGCTTCCAGGTTAGTATAGAAAAAATAGCAGACTGTCATATAACACTATTCATCTAAGAGAGAAGAAAGTAAGAAAAAAAGCAAACAAAATAGTAAGTAGAATGTGAAAAGTAGAAATACCAGAGCAATGGTCCCATACATCAAACAGTAAGTGTACATATATTGAATGCGCCTATTAAAATGCCCCACTTTCAGGCCTGATTAAAACTGTGCCATGGAACTGAATATGGCTAATGTTTTGAATCCCAGCACTCAGAAGGGTGAACAGAAAGATTGCCTGGAGCTCAGGAATAGCCTGAGCTACTTAGTGACCCCACCAGTCATCAGCCAGCCTGGGCTATCATGAGAGACCCCGTGTCAAGAAACAATGACAAACATGAATTATATGTAACAAAGAATAGTAAATATGGTTAATAAAGAAATGGAAAGTTAAAAGAATATGAGAAAGTGTTGTAAATTTGCCCAAAGTACATCGTTTAGCAATGTTAATATCTGACAAAACGAATTTTGGAAAAATATAACAACATATTATATTACTATATTAAAGAAGGAGAAATGCAACAATTGACATATAAGGATTCAATGTTTAGTTATGATTGTATAATGTTTGTCATGGAGATGTTAAAATGAATAAATTATGTGTTTTAAAAAGTGAATGAATGAAAACCTAGCCAACAGGGCAAAGGTTAACAACTGAACTGTCATTCATTTATATCTCTTTGAGAGGGAAAAATCAATTTTCTCCAGTGGAATGACAATGCATAGTTAGGACTAGTTCAGCAACAAATAATGGACTCTACAATTTTTTTTTAGTGATTTTACTTAGTTATAAGTTGGTGTTTTGTTTTTTCTTTTTGGATGATGTTGCATGTTTATTTTCTAGGTTTGGGAGGTTTTGTTTTTTATTTTATTTTTTTGGTTTGTTATTTTGAGGAAGAACTTACAGTTGTGGGGAGAGGGAAGCATAGAGGATCTGGAAGGACGTGGAGGAAGACTATGATCAAAATATTTTTATTTTAAAAATTGTTTTAAGCAATAAACATATAATGAAGTGATTCAACTATAACAGCACCAAACAGATCAATGAATTGCCAACTAGGATACGCGTATGTTTTACAGATGGAAGACTGGAGTGGTTAGCTAGTGTTTAAGATCACTTGCTGGTTTCATATAACACCATGGTATTTCTGCACTCTACTGAGCCACTGAGCAAGCAAAATGCCCTCCGGCTTCCTATGACAAGCCACACTAGTAAGATCTGCCTGTAGTCGTCCTGTTCACTGTGTGCAGAATTTAAGCTGAGAAACAGTCAAAGGCACAGTACAGAGGAGTTAGGAACAAAATCCAGGAAGCAGAGGCTGGGAGTGTCAAAGGCCATCCTGCCCTGGGAGGCTCATCAGACTGGAGGTTAAAAAAACGGAAGAGGATTCACTGTCAACCCTCTTTTCGTGTCACTTGTTAGACATCTTCCCTTGTGTTTAGAGAAACTTCAACTCTTTCTCATGGTTAATTGCTCCACCCAAACAAAATAAAATACTTCTCAGAAATAGTATGAGATACATTTATGTGTTTGCTATATGTTTGGAATGCCCTAAAAAGCATTTACAGTCCTTAAAATGATGGGTTCCATTTAGAAACCCTGTTGTACAAATTAATCAGAATCAATTAGAGAATTCTGAATATGTTTAATAAACCTGTTCTTTGGGAAAGCATTTACCTATGCTTAATATTGAAATTTATTTTGTGTCTATCCTACTCCAAGCAAAGTGGGTTTGCACAGTGCAAACTCTCAAGATTAATAAGAAAATGTTAGATATAGAAGAGGCTCCCATGAGAATTTCATTGTCTCATAATGTGAGCAATATGATCAAAGGAGTTATATGTAATGCATTTTTGCAAGATAATGAAGAACTAAATGGAAATAACAAATATTTTTTATTCAACACATCTGGAATTATATACAAACACATCCATGTACCAATGTATTTGATAGTACCCAGAAAATATTTCAAATCCATGTTTGTTACTTTTCATGTTCTTTAAGTGTACTTTTTAAGCATAGAAAAAATTAAAATGTTTACATATAACACAGAGTGAAAAAGAATAAATTCAGTTTAATATGCACCAGTATTTGAAGAAGTCTAATTAGAGTCTTTTTTTCAATCTGAGAAACAGTGAGTCTGTGTTTATGGCTTTGTAACAGTAAAGATATTTCAGTAGGGTGAGGTGGTAGAAGTCCACGATCTCAGCATTTAAGATGCTAAGGCATGAGGAATGTGAGTTGGAGGCCATCCTGGGTTAAATAAGACTCTCTCTTTTTAAATTTAAATTAGAAACAAGCTTGTTTTACATGTCAATCCCAGTTCCCTCTCCCTCCCCTCCTCCCCTGCCCCCCCCACCTCCTATTCCATCTCCCTTTCTACACTACAGGGAGGGTGAGGCCTTCCATGGGGAATCTTCAAAGTCTGTCATATCATTTGGAGTAGCACCTAGACACTTCCCTAGTGTGTCTAGGCTGAGAGAGTATCCATCTATGTGGAGTGGGCTCCCAAAGTCCATTCTTGTACTAGGTAGATACTGATCTACTACCAGAAGCCCCATAGATTGCACAGACCTCCAAACTGACATCCTCGTTCAGATGGTCTGGAACAGTCCTATGCTGGTTTCCTGTGAGCTCCCCCCTTGTTCAGGTCAGCTGTTTCTGTGGGTCTCTTCAGCCTGATATTGACCCCTTTTCTCATAACTCCTCCCTCTATGCAACTGGATTCCAGTTCAGTTCAGTGTTTAGCGGTGGGTGTCTGCTTCTGCTTCCATCAGCTACTGGATGGCATATAAGATGTACTCACTCATATATGAATTTTAGACATAGAGCAAAGGATTACCAGCCTACAATCCACACCACCAGAGAAGCTAGGAAATAAGAGGACCCTAAGAGAGACATACATGATTCCCCGGCGAAGGGGAAAGGGACAAGATATCTTGAGCTAATTGGGAGCATGGGGGGAGGGGAGAGGGAGTTAGGAGAAAGAGAAGGGGAGAAAAGGAGGGGAGAGGAGGACATGAGGAGCAGGAAGATTGAGTCAGGGGAAGAATAGAGGAAAGCAAGAAAAGAGATATCATAATAGAAGGAGTCATTATAGGCTTGAAGAGAAATCTGGCACTAGGGACATGTCCAGAGATCTACAAGGATGACCCCAACTAGCAATCTAAGTAATAGTGGAGAAGCTACCTTAAATGTCCTTCTCCGATAATAAGACTCTATCTTAAGAAATAAAATAGCTAATTGAATCAAAGTAAAATCATAGCAGCAAAATGAAGTGTTTTAATTATCTGAAACAAAAACCAAGTGACATTTTCTATGCATTTGGAGAATCTTAAGAGTCTAAATATGAGTCTTCATAGGAGGCAACAAAATTTTGGATTGTATGGCTCAGATGCTGAAAGAATGGAGAACTAGTATGAGGTGAGTATCTCTCAGAGTACACCACAGGCCAGAAGGAGCTTGAATTGTTGAAGAGGCTGCATCTAAAGGGTAACAGGATTGTTTTGACTGAGTGGAGAGTTAACAGGGGTCCACTTGAATGACTGATTGGATCAATATAGCAAACAATCCATCAACAAGTTATTTCGGCAAAGAATACAGATGCAAAGCCTCTGATTAGAGGGAAGCATTCTTTTAATTAAGCATTAAGACATGAATTCCAGTAAGATTTAGACTCTGTCCCTTAAGCTCTTACACATTAGAGTAGGCAGCTATATGGACTGAGTAATTTAATCAGCCAATAAATATTTAGTTAGGACCTACATTTTTTCTAACAACTATCCAAAACAAAAGACTATCTAAAATTAATTAAAACATCTCACAATCTGCTATAGTTTCAATTGTTCACTGCTAAAATATTTCTTGAAATAGTAATTCCCCTATGCATGTGAATATGACCTTTATTGGAAATAGGTCAGTTGCAAATGTTAAGGTTAAGAAGAGGTTATTGGTGCAGGGCTTCAGCTGATTCAGTGGGGATCCTTGTAAAGAGAGGAGATAAAGGAGAGATGCTCATGTGGTGAGAAACAGGGAGAAACTGTGAGCAGGGGCAAGCACAATTCAAACTGCATCCACAGCCTCAGAATGCCAAGGACTGCCAGTGAGTGCTCAGTCCAGGTGAGAGGCACTGAGCAGATTCTGCCCAGAATTCCCTGAAGGAACTAATCCTATTGACACCCCCTAAACCACTTTAATGATCTTTCCCACTACAAATACCCCTCTCATTTTTCTACATGATATAAATTAAAAATTACTCATTCGTATGGAATCTAAGATTCTTCACTCTCTGTTTCTGCATTGGAACATTGTAGTTCTTTGAATAAGGCTGGATCTTTACATATACTGACCTGTTAATAGCAATGTTCTCACTTCTCTACTTCCTGCATAGTTGCTCATTTTCTAGTTTTGCTTGGCACTGTTTGTGTTCTAAGGATTATTTATAATTTGTTGCATATATACTATCTATCCATTATCTATCCATCACCTATCTATTTTATCTATCTATTTATAATCTATCTATCTATCTATCTATCTATCTATCTATCTATCTATCTATCTCCACAATAACCATTTAATCTGACTCTAAGTTACTCATTTTATATTATGGTTTTAGCCATAAAACATTCTTTTTTCTATTTCTAGAAATAGATATTAAATTGTCTATTGATGGGTTTAAGTGTTGCTTGTATACTCAAAGATTTTAATTAAGAGGTTGGTGAACTAGTATGCGGAACTCTCAGACTAGTTCATCAGTTGTAGATATCATACCAGACTGTCCGACTTAGTGGCGAGGAATCTCATTGGACATTGTATAGAATGAGGGTGCAAGCCTTGAGGTTTAGAGGGTAAATTGTTTCTGAATTAATGTGGATTCATAATAAATGGGCTTACATTCTGGCCTAGATGGAATAAGGGCTATTAAATTTGGGATGATGATCCATGCAAAGGTGTTACTCATCTATAGAGCAAAATGATGAGCAATGTTACCTACAAAGTGTGTCACGCAGTTTCTATGATTGGGTAATTTGCTGAAAATTATTTCAGATCATCCTCACAGGCAGAGGAGCAAGAAGAATCTTTTGCAATTTCACTGTCTGGCATTTTTCTGTTTGACTAGGTTTATATCTGGGTTGGGGAAACCCTTGCCAGAACCCCGTACAACAGCTGTGAGAATCATGTTCAGTGCCAATTAATGAAGTCACTGACTCTGACCCAACTCACTCGGATTAGATTTCCTTGGAGGCTTGCATGCTTGAGCCTTGTAAAAGCACAATGGTCCCTGTCCAGTCTCCACCCCCTTAATCGTTCATCACTACGTCTATATGGGAATGTTTCAAAGATGCTGGATAGAGGGTAAATCATGATGCTGCCAAAGGCTCTCTGCCAGTGATAGCGCAACAGGTCCACTGTTCTGTGGGCAGCTTGAATTTTTACCTTTATGTCCAGCTCTGCAAATTTCCCTGAGTTTCGCAAAGATCATGTTTGTGAGTGCTCTTTCCTTTTGGAATTCTTGAGACAGTGCATCCTAGCCTCCATTTACACTTATGAAGACGTTTGCAGTCAGTTCTGTGATCTCCATATCATGTACAGGATCCAGCACAACACTGTATTGCTGCCATCGCAGTTCCAAAGCACAGGGGCTGGCAAAAGGTCAAACATGTAGAAGTGAGATCCCAAATTGCTATTCTTCATTTTTATTGATCTTTGCTTTATTTTCATAGTTTGTAGACCCAGAAGATTTATCCATCTACTTCCTTCCTCCCCTAATTTTTGGTTGTTGTGGAGATAGAATTCAGGGTTCTGCACATCCTAGTCTAGCACTATCACTGAGCAAAACCCCTAATCCTAATATATAATAGATATAGTAATATCTACTACATATGCACATACAATTTATTTTGTGAGAACATCAAGGCCATTTCTGAGATCCAAGGAGGAACCATACTCCCAGATCAAGGGAAAATACATGATGCCAAACTTTACCACTTCCTTAGGAGTTTGTTTGAGTTAAAACAGAAGTAGAACTACATTTATTTCCAATATAATGAAATAAGATAAACTGATTGCTTTTATATTTAAAGATCCATGAAAATGAAGTGGTATGATTTGTATTATGAAACTGACTAAAATGGGGTTGAGATAGCACTTAAAGTCTCTTGAATGTTATTTACCTTTTTATTCATTGTTGTGTGCGTGCACACAAATGCTTGCTTATGTGAATATGTGTGCATGTGTATCACATAGTGAATGTGGGATCCAGAAGACATTCCCCAATTGGTCTTCACCCTCTATCTTGTTTGAGACAGGGTCTCTTATTTTTCCACTCGGTATGCCAGGCTAGCTGGCCTGGGACCATCTAGAGACTCTGATGTCTGCCTTCCACATCCCCAGAGCAGCTCTGGGATCATAGGCGTGCTACTGTGTCTTACTTTGGTCTGGTTCTGGGGATCCAAACTCAAGTCATCAGTCTTACACTGCAAGTGCTTTACCCATTGAGCCATTTCTGAGTCTGATATCTTTAGTAATATTGCTGAATTTGTTGTAACAGCTTACAGTAAACACAGGAGGCCAATCACTCAAAATTCACCTTCACATCTCAACTTACTCGAATTCTCTCCATTTTGCCCTCAGTGTTTTCCTTTCACTTGATATAAGCTTTATTAGAATAGAGACTTTTTTCTTGTCTTATTCAGTATAGTATCTTATTGCCTGACTCAGAGTAGGTGTTCAACATATGGTTATTATTAGGGTAATACTTATATTGTTCCTTCTCTATCTCATCTATCTATCTATCTATCTATCTATCTATCTATCTATCTATCTATCTATCATCTATTTACATAGCTACCTATATTTGTCCTAGGAAATCATATTCCTCCTGAGGAAAATTTAATCTTTGATAGAGATTCTTGCTGAATTTCCCACCTGGTTCTGCAGCCACCTTGCCCTAAATAAGCACACCAAGACTTTTATTAATTATAAAATTGTTGGCTGATGACTAGGACTTCTTACAGGCTAGCTCTGTTTTAGTTGTTAACTCATTTCTATTAATCTATGTGTTTCCATGTGGTCTTGGCTTACCGGAGAATGGCCAGACCTTCTACTCCCTTATAGACTTCATGTACATCAGTACACCTTTCATACAGTAGGATGATGGCTCACCTCTTTCGTAAATATGATTGGATTGAGAAGTTCCTAGAAGACTAGTAGGGCAATATAGGGCTGTACAGATGGCTCAGAAGCTAGGAATACATATTGCTTTTCCAGAAGACCTGCCTGAGTTTCCCACGACCCCTATTCAAGCAGCTCAAACCACTTTCAACTCCAGCTCTGCAGGGTCTATTGCTGCCTAAGAGGGCACCTGCACTCATGTGCACATATACAGAGGTAACAGAATATTTTAGCCTTTTTAAAAAGTCTTAATTTCTATATTAAAAATTAAGGATTTTGTTTATTTTTATCTTTTTGTCTTGTTTCTTCAAGGTTTATTTCCTTTTTGCTTATGTGTATGTGTGTACATGTGGACATCTGCATGTTCATATGCACACATGCAAGCAGACATCAGGGATGTCCGAAGAGGATTAATATCCCCTGGATTAGGAGTGTCAGGTGGTTGTGAACCACTTGATGTGGGTGCTGGGATCCATCTTCAAGAACAAGTACTCTTAACCACTGAGACATTTCTCTAGCTTCTTGCCTTAGTTTTATAATAGAATAACTTTATGTTTTAAAATTACTTTGAGAATTGAGGACAAATCTGCACATTATCTATGCTTTGCCAGTACTTATTATTTTCTTTATTTAATTTTGATTTCCACTTTAATCTTTTCCATTTGTGTTTGCTTTTTCAAAGGCAAGTGTTCTCTTTTGTTTATGCCAGTCATCGTAACTATATTGTTTTAAAAGGAGATGGTGTATTTTTTGTGAAGCAGAAAACTTTTCCGTTCATTTTTTGACTTAAAAGTATCCCTCGAACATGTGTAGAAGAAGATGCTACAGATATTTGTTTTTCAAGTGGAGTACAATAATCTAGGTGTAAGTCACGTGGGGTAAGTGCTCTGAGAGAACAGTACATTTATACAGAAGACTACAAAGACTCACACAGTAAGAAGTAGCTGATCTCTGTAAGTACTTCCAAAATAACAGCACAGTAGAAATCACAGCATAGCTATAACAAAAACATAAATGCTGCTTACTTCAATATTATACTATTAATGTCTAATTAAATATTAGGGAGTATTATTAATGAATTTCAGGCATACAACCAAGTCACTAACTTTAATATTGCTTCTAGATTTACAAAACATTATTTCACTAATTGTTACTTAGAAAAGCTACATTATATACACTAGTGATTAAAATATGTAACAATTGGGTTATTATTTTTGTTTTAAAGAAGAATAGAGGGATTTCCCTTTAAATTTAGCTGGGGGACCTGCATGGGACCAAACTAGGCTCTCTGAATGTGGGTAACAGTTACATGGCTTGATCTGTTGGGATGACCCTGGCAGCCAGGACCTAACCCAGCTGCATGAACTGGCTTTTTGGAGCCCATTCCCTATGGTGGGATACCTTGCTCAGTCTTGGTATGGGGGGGAAGGGGCTTGGTCCTGCCTCAACTTGGTATGCCAGACTTTGTTGACTTCTCTGAGGAGTGCATGGGGGGGTGTGGGGAGGGGGAAGATGGGGGTGGGAGGAGAGGAGGGAGGGATTGGTATGTACAATAAAAATTTTTAAAATAAAAAATGAATTTAGAATATAATAAACATTAAGAATATATCAAATTCTCAGATAGGTTTAATGCCTGAATGAGGTCAATAAAACAGTAAATAATACTAAAATATTTTTAATGGATTTCTCCCTAACATGAAAAAGCAGTCAGCTTGAAGATTGCTTTTGTTTAAATGCTTATTGCTACAGAATGGAAAAACCAATTGTATATAGAAATTCCAGTTGTATCACACTATCTAAGAGTGTTTTCTTCTCAACTGTTCTTTTAATTTGGGTCTTATTATGGAGCCTAGGCAACCCTTGAACTCATAGTAATCCCTTTGTTTCCATCTCCCAAGTCCTGAGATTATGCAGCAGGCATAATTAACTCAATTTCACAGATAACATAGGATGTGGTTGAGTGAAACTGTTTTATCCAAGTCAAATAGTAGCTACTCAACCAGGATGCAAGTAGTCTCCATTGTCATTATTTCAGTGGCAAAATCTTCACACACACACACAAAGGCAAACTATATATATATAGCAAAATGTACCCCTTCTGCTGTACTTCTTGATAAGCCCTAACAATCTCATACAGCTGTGCAACTCCTCACTTAATAATGATAGAGAATAGTATCTGACCTCGAAATCGATCTTTTGCTGTCAATCCCTCCTTGCTGCTGACCTATTTTTTTTTGTCTCTGTTACTTTTCTTCATCTGAAGTGTAAACTAAGGGATCATCCAATGCATTATATTTATGTCTGCTTTTGTATTTACTTCACATTAGCATGTTTAATTCTCATCCTCATTACTACACCAGTCATTTATTTTCTTATACTGCTTAGTAGTATTCTATATTGTGTGCATACCACAGTGTGGTTTTCCATGCTCCACTGACCAACACTTCATTTGTTTATTAACTTCTGACCTCATTTCACAACAATTGACAGATGCTTTTATTTTTTTTTCTTGAAAGAAATATTGAGTCATATGTTATGCACATGTTTGCTACTATGGAAGATATCAAAGTATTTTGTTTATGTATTATTTTGCACCCCTGTCAAAGGATTGCACAAAAAGTTCTAGTTAAGTCAAATCTTCACCAGTGGTTGGCTTCATCAGTTCTTTTCATTTCACATGAATTGATAGACAGCTGAATCTCACTGCAGTTTGCCATTTCCCAGAGACTAAGGATGAACACATTTTTTTTTGGTTTTTACGAGACAGGGTTTCTCTGTATTGTTTTGGAGGCTGTCGGTCCAGCCTGGCCTCGAACTCACAGAGATCCACCTACCTCTGCCTCCCGAGTGCTGGGATTAAAGGCGTGCGCCACAACCGCCTGGCAGGATGAACACATTTTAACATCCTCACTAAGAATGTCTCAAAAACTCTGTAATAAGGCACAAAGGTAATTTGAAAACTGTATAAAAGATTGACATGGACACTGCCCAAAGATATTTGAAAATTGACTCTTAATGTGTTGCAAATATCCTGAATCCTCTAAGTTTTGTCAGCTTCCTGCTCCCATTAAGTTTCCTGAGCTCCTCAGTGTGCAGAGTACCCACTCCCTCCAGGAGGGAATGTTTTCATTTTGAGGAAATACCTACACATCAGTCAGTGTGGGATCTTGTTAAACGCGCTGTGTGTACTAACTGAGAGGATTGTTTTCTTTTCTGATGAATTATCTTTACATTGAAACAACTATTCTTTATAAGAATGTATTTTTCCTGAAAGTAATGAATTATTAGATTTGCTATTATTTTCTTCAGGAATTTTGTGTGGGAGAGGCTTTGCTTTTCTGTACACTTGAGGAGCATGGTCTCATTTGCTTTCTCCAGGGTAAGGATTTGTACTTCTAAAAACTTTGTGTGGAACTGGTGTTAATGCTGTTACTTTAAATACATAAAGCATTTCTTTATGGTTCATCGTTCTTTTGTGGCAAAGTATTGGACTAAATTTAACTTCGATGGTCAGTGTAGAATTCTTTAGCTTTTCCCCCTTATGTGACATTAGGTTATTTGAACTCAAAGAGTTTGTTCCTTTTTTCAAGGCATAAAATTTGTGACCACAGAGTTGTTTGTAATATTCCTTTATCTTTATTAATGCATATAGGAGCTGCATAAATAGTGATTCTTATTTCCTGAATTGTTTACTTCCATTTTATCTTATGTGGTAGCAAGTTATTTATGATTTCTTGGTCTTTGTCTTCCTACAGACCTAGAAAACAAATCATATCTTGGTTAATTCAATTCCTCAATTGTTCCTCCCATTTTCCAGGAAACTAACAATTCTTTCTCAAATAATTACATATAGCAAAGAAATTCAAAAATTGTATGTCTTCCCCAAAAGGATATTGGGAAGATCAACTATTTTATAGACTTGAGATTTAACCTTTCTCTGAAACCATTTTAGATTCTTTTTAGTCATTTCCTCTATTGCTTAATTAAAGTTTAAACTGATAAAAACAAAATGACCATATATATATATAAAACACTGACAATACTCAGTCTGGAATTTCGGAGATATTAGTCAAGCTTTTAATACTAATTTTACAGATGTGCCAAACAATAGATTTTTAGGGGATGTGGCACTGAAAAGCAAAGATTGTGTGTGTGTGTGTGTGTGTGTGTGTGTGTATAGAATTTTGTGATGAACTCATTTTATTTTTGCTGACAACAACATCATCTTGGCATATTAGGATTTCATGGAGAATGATACTGATATATACTATAGTATAGCAACAGCAAATTCATATTTTCACAGTCAAACATTTCTTTAAGGATTCATTCAGCTATCAGCTATCATTGTCTCTGTGAAGACATTTCCCTAATAACACAGCTTTAGGATGGTCCAGTAAGGAGAAGAGTAGTGGATCCAGGTTTTGATATGAGCCTTTGTGCAAACTAACTGATAGGCAGGGATTGGTTATTTCTTGTTCACAGAGAGCAGTCACTTGTCAGTGGCTACTTATGGCACTACCTAGGCAGAACGGAGAGCAATTCTCTCATACTTTATGGTACCTTCTGTACTGCCTAAGTACTATTTGATGGGGTAGAAACATAGTTTGGGCAAGTAGGTTTCACCCTGTGCATGATGTCTTATTTTTACTACCTGTGCTGAAACCTCAAGGGGCGAGAAGTGTGGAGCAGGTATCAATTTATGATTACATATGAAATGGATTATTAATCCTCACCTCATTTTCATGGTCACAAGGTAAAAAATGGACTGCTAAGTACAAAGACATCCGGAGACCATGGAATTTAGAGAAAGAAGTTCCTTATACATTTAGGATGGTACCATCAGAGAATCCCAGTTTTTTCTTCTTCATTAAACTAGCATAGGAAAAGCAAGGCAAGCTTAAATGATGCTGAAAAGACTGCTTAAGTCATTGGATACATTGTCAGTGGCTGTCAGGAAGAAGGTCATAGAATACCACAACTCAGTGGCTTTTTATCTTGGCTCAGTGATAAATGCCAGGTTCAGTTCACTCAGTCAGCTTGCTTCCCTAATGACGTGCTGGGGCATTAAAAATGGATTTCTTCTTTGTCAACAGTCCATCATATATAGCTAATATGGATGGCAGTTTTCCACTCTAATTCGTTTTTAGAATTTTTTAAACAGTAAGTTGAACTTGGTGTGTAATGTGGCTTAGGACTACAGATACTCAACCTTGGAAATTTTTTTTTGTGGGTATAATTGAAGTCAGAGTGTTTGTCATTTACTGTGTAAACTGGTTAGTAAGTACTCCTTCTAAAATTAATTTTTTCAAATTGTAAAATTCTTCCTTATTGAAGATTGTAAGAATTAAACAGAATATAATTAATACAGGTATAACATGTGATTGATTTCTAGAAATGTCTGTTTAACTCTAGAGCCATTTTTTTTAGCATGAATAATACAAAACCTGAGACAGATATTGGGGTTCAAGCTGAAGATAAGAAAAGCAAAGTGGCCAGCCATTTGGGAGTTCTCACCTCTGGCAATGCTCAGACGGAAGGGGTGATCCACTGAATCTCAGATTGTATCCCCAGACTGCACTCCTCCTCACCAAATCTCAGACTGCTCCTGAGACTGCACCAAGCTCCTTAAATTCTCTCTAATGCTGGGATTAAAGGCATGAGCTCTGTTTCCATTTTAAACTGATTTATTCTCATGTAGCCCAGGTGGCCTTGAACTCACAGAAAGTCATCTGCATCTGTCTCCTGAGTTCTGGGATTAAAGGTGTGTGCCAACACTGCCCAGCTTCTATGACTGTAGCTAGCTTTGCATTCTGATCGCCAGGAAAGTTTTATTACATCATAAACAATATATCATCTCAGTTTTTTTTCTGAGACAGGTCATATGGATTCCTGATTTTTTCCCCTAACATTTCTAATGATGAAAGTACAGATGTATGTGACTGTCTATTTCAGTAATACCTTTAAAATGAGTCTATGAAACTCACTGAAAGTTTCCTAGTTCTAGTAAGTCTGGTACAAAATAACTAACGGTAGATTGTGGGACAACAGGAACACTGAACCAATGTCAGTAGGGCATCAATTCAATGACTTTGGAAATACTATAGAATTGCTTTAGGAAAATGTAAAGATAGATTAAGCGCCTCCTACCTGCAATCCCATTATTTGGGAGGCTGAACTAGGAGGACTGTGATGAGTTTAAGGGCAGCCTGGGTTACCTAGTGAAATCTAGGCTTACCTGAGTTATCTAGTGAGTTCTAGACCAGTCTGGGCTACAGAGTAAAACCTGGTTCAGCCCCACCCCCAAAGCAAGTGTTGAATACATGAAAAGGCATATCCTTAAGCCTGATGACTCTGATCCAAAGTAAACTTTCTATCTTTAGTATTTGTTTTTATTATTGTACTTATGTATATGACTCTATGTATGTGAGTATGTGCAGATGAGCACAGGTGCATTCTCAAGCTAAAATTATACACAGCTATAAGCTGATGGTCCAATGCAAGCATTGGAGCCAAGCTCAGGTCCTCTGAAGAAGCAATAAGTGCTGACTCATCTCTTCAACTCCCAAAGGAATATTTTCATATGTGATGGTTATTCTTGGCTGTCAAGTAGACTACTTCTCGAATTAACTAAAACCCAAAAAGTGGGGGCACACCTGTGAGTATTTCTGCCTAATTTGATGTTGGAAAATCTACTTATAATCCAGATCTTTGAGGTAGGAAGACATATCTTTAATCCTGTGGAGTGAGGGATATTAAGGTTGGAAAGGATAAATGGAAGTCTTTAGAGTTGCCTCTGCCAAAGAAAATAGTGAACCAAAATCAGTATTGCATCCCTGGAGGAGTTGCAGAAATTAGTGCCACCATCAAGGACTTGAAAGATTCAGGGGTGGTGGTTCCAGTCACATCTCCCTTTAACTCTCCTATCTGGCCATTGCAGAAGTCAGACAGATCATGGAGAATGACAACTGACTATAGAAAACTCAACCAGGTAGTGACATATGAAAATATTCAATTTCAGTTGCCATACCAGATGTGGTGTCATTGCCTGACCAAATTAACATGTCTCCTTGTAATGATATGCAACCATTGATCTAGCAAATGCCCTTTTCTCATAAGGACCACCAGAAGCAGTTTGCTTTCAGTTGGCAAGGCCAGGAGTGTACCTTTACATTTTTACCTCAAGGATATATATATATATATATATTAGCTTTCATAACAGAAGGGATCTTGATTGTCTGTCTCTTCCACAAAGTCACATTCATGCACTATATTGATGACATCATGCTATTTGAACCAAGGAGAAACCACTTTAATCTCATTGGTAGCACATATATGCATCAAAGGATACAAAATTCAAGGGTCTTCTACCTTGGAGAAATTCTTAGGAGTCCAGTGGGTGGGGCATGCAGAGATAATCCTTCTATGATGAAGGATAAGTTATTGTACTGGTCCCTCCCGTCACCAAGAAGGAAACACAAGGTATAGTGGGGTTACTTGGATTCTGGAGACAGCATATTCCTCACTCGGGTGTGTTACTCCAGCCCATACACAAAGTGAATTAAAAAACTGTTATCTTTGTATCTGGGCTGGAACAAGAGAAGGCTCTTCAATAGGTACAGGCTTCTCTGCAGCCATATTGACATTTGATCCAGTAGATTTGATGTTGCTTGAGGTTTCAATGGCTGATAGGAATCCTGTTTGGAGCCTTTGTCCAGGCCTTTGGGATTTTGGCTCTACCTTAATATATAGACAATTATTCTCCCTTTGAAAGAGAGCTCTTGGCTTGCTATTGGGCCTTAGTGGAGACTGAACATTTGACAATGGACCACCAAATAACCATACAACATAACCTGACCTGCCTGTCATAAACTGGGGTGTTGTTTGGCCCACCAAGTCATAAAGTATGATGTACAGAGCAGTGCTCTATTATCAAATGGAAGTGAAATATACGTGATGGGACTGGAAGGCACAAGCAAGTTATATGAAGAAGTTGCCCAGATGCCTATGGTTTCTGCTATACTCCCATTACAATGTCATCTGATGCAAAGTATGCAGCTCATGGGGTGGGCCCTATCAGTTCACCGAGGAAGAGAAGACTTGGCTCTGGTTTACTGAAGGTATTCAGGTGTCACCCGGAAGTGGATAGCCACAACATTACAATCCCTTTTTGGGATAACCCTGAAAGACAGTAATGAAGGGAAATCTTTACAGTGGGCAGGATTTCGGGCAGTACCATGGTCATACAGTATGTTTGGAAGGAGAAATGATCAGATGCATGCTTGTTCACTGATTCATGGGCTGTAGCCGTGGATTGGCTGTATAATCAGCAACTTGGAAAGAACATGAATGGAAAATTGGTGAGAAAGACATCTGGGGAAGAAGTATGTGGATAGATGTCTCCATGTGGGCAAAGGCTGTGAAGACATCTCTGTCCCATGTAAATGCTCATCCAATGGTGAATTCAACTGAGGAGGTGTTCAATAATCACATAGAAGGATGGCCTGTTCTGTAGATAGTCAGCCTCTTTCCCCAGCCATTCATGTTGTTAGTTAGTGGGCCCACGAACAAAGTGGCCATGGTAACAAAGATGGGGATTATGCATGGGCCTAATAACATGGACTTCCACTCATCAAGGCTTACCTGGCGATTGCTGCTGCTGAGTGCCAGATCTGACAAGAGCAAAGGCAAACACTGAGCCCCAGACATGACACCATTCCCCAGGGTAGCCAGCCAGCAACCTAGTGGCAGCTTGACTACATTGGACCACTTCATCCATGGAAAGTGCTTTGTCCTTACTGTAGTAGATGCTTATTCTGGTTATGGATTTCTGTTTCTTGAACGTAATGCTTCTGCCAAAACCACCATTGGTGGACTTAAAGTGTTCCACACAGTAACTCATTTCAGAGTCAGAAAGTGTGACAGTGTACCCACAATCATGGAATCCACTGGTCCTACAATGTTTGACACTATCATGAAACACCTGATTTGATAGAAAGATGGAATGGCATTTTGAAGACACAGTTACAGCACCAGTTAGGTGGCAGCAACCTAGAGTGCTGGGGAAGATTTCTCCAGAAGGCAGTATTTGCTTTGAATCAGTATGGGGTATGATTTCTCCCATTGTCAGGATCCACTAATTAAACTCACAATCACCCCAAGTGGTCCTCTAGGACCTAGAAGTTTTGGTTCCAGAGTGGCGAGCACTCCTGCCAGGAGTCACAACAAACATTCCATTTGACTAGAAACTAAAACTTTTCTTTGGCCATTTTGGGCTTCTGATGCCCTAAACCAATAGGCTATGTAAGGAATAACAGTGTTAGAAGGGTGATTGATCCAGATTACCATGGAGAAATTGGATCGCTTCCCCACAATAGAGGTAAGAAAGTTCATGTCTGGAGTGCAGGAGATGTTTTAGGGCACCGTTTGGTGCCACCATGTCCTGTAATAAGAGTCAACAGGAAACTGCAACAGCCTGATCCATGTTAGATGAAAAGAACCACAGACATATCAGAAATGAAGGCATGGGCCAGTCCTCCAGGAAAGAGCCAAGATGAGCTGAAGTGCTTGCCTTTACACTTGTGGAGGAATAGTAGTAGAGGAAGGCAGCTCTAGATGACATCTAAGGCCATGTGACCAGATGCAGAAATGAGGATCACATATGAACTGAGTGCTTTTGTCCAGTTTTCTTAAAAATGCATTTTACAGATACTTGTGTTTTCATCCCTCAATTTCTTCATCATGAGATATGATATCAATTAAGAGAATATGGTTATAATATTTAAGTTTGAGATATGGTTAAATGCATAATATGTTTGTTATTGTATGTAGGGTAGTTATGTTTAGGCATTATTATGACCTGGTTATTGTTTTCATTTTGAAATTAGTCACAACATAAGGAGATATGATTGTGTGTCAAGTTGACAAAGGGTATATTTGTGATGGTTGTTTTTGGTTTTCAGCTTGACTGCCTCTGGAGTTAAAGAAAATCCAAAAATAGAGGACACACCTGTGAGGGATTTCTGATTAATTTGAAGTTGAAAGTTGTAAGTTATAGGAACCCTTGCCAACCCACACATGACTTTAACAGCATTATTTGTGAGAGAGGAAAAAAATGTACCTATATAAATAACACATTTACCTAATAATAGAATTAGTAAACACAATGGGTAGGTGAAAATGAATCAATCTTTCTAAATCAACATAAAAGGATCTCATAAGCATAATATTGGGGCAAAGGGTAAGTTAGAAGACTATATAGTATATAATATCAAGAATTTTCTTTCTTTCTTTCTTTTTTTTTTTGGTTTTTTGAGACAGGGTTTCTCTGAATTGTTTTGGAGGCTGTCCTGGAACTCACTTTGTAGACCAGGCTGGCCTTGAACTCACAGAGACCTTTCTGCCTCTGCCTCCCGGGTGCTGGGATTAAAGGTGTGTGCCACCAACGCTGGCTCAAGAATTTTCAAGAATTATTTCTTCCAGAAACTGCTAGGAAACAAGCATCATTTTATCATTTACCATCTATTTATCCATCATCTATCATTTATTTCTGTTTCTTTATGATAACAAATGAAAACAAGAGAATGATTAATGTAAGATTTATAATGGTTAATTTTAGTACAGAAGGAGGGTAATGCTATTGGTGAGGGTCGCAAACATAAATATATTTTAAAAATGTATTTACTATTAATGTGACTGTAGTGTGTGTGTGCACCTGCACGTGTGTGTGTGTGTGTGTGTGTGTGTGTGTGTTTTGGGTGTGGAATCGACATGACTTCTTGTTCTCTGCATTTTGATTGATTGTCATTTTTTACACTGGTTCTATCTGTTGCAAACAGAAGGTTCTCTTGTGAGAGGCAAGCTCTACACCTATTTGTAGGAATTAAGATAAATATTTAAAATGTAGCTAAGAATTACGTTGGTTTGTAGTAAAGTGGTAGTTGTAGATTATCCACCAGATTTATGACCTCATTGGCCCTAGGTAGTTGGTTAGTTTTCCTTTTGTTAAGTGGGTCTTAAATCTAATTAGAGAGCTGTTGGTTACCACCAAGGGATGTGTGCCATTATTGCATCCTTAGGGTTGTTTGTGCTATGCTAGCTATTGCTGTGGTCAGTTGTCGCCCTCCTTTGAAGCTTACTACATGGCACTTTCTGGTACCATGAAAGTCAGTGCTCAGGGAGGAAGTCTTCAGGTCAGATCCAGCTCAGGTCCCTGCGGGTCCAGTGTCTGAAGTGCATGTTGTCTTTAGCAATGGGTACTTACCTGTCACCTCTGGAGGGCAATCATGGACAACAGCAATAGCTTGTAATATTTGTCAAGCATCTTTATTACTAATTTTAAAATACTGATTATCCATGTTCTACTTCTCTAGTATGAGTGTATTTTGTCACAATCTTTCATGAGTGCAATTTGGCAATATTTTTTCAAAATTTTAAAATATTTGTTTAGACCTGTGACTCTCATAATTCTGTTTAATGGAATTTTTACCGAAGAAATAGTTAGAATCTGTATAGATTATATACAAATAATACAGAATGATTACACTGAGAATAAACAAATTTTCACAAACAATGCATTAAATAGTAAAGTTCTACTTGTCTACTGCTATGTGTGGTTCACATTGATTTTCTACATGACAGGACCTAGAATCACCTTAGATGTAAGTCTGTTGACATGCCTCTCATAAATTATCTAAATTGCATTATTTCCTGGGCATGTCTGTCAGGGATTACCTAGACTAGGTTCTCCTTTGGGCATATTTGTGAAATATCTAGATAAGGCTCATTCAAGGAGGAAGATCCATCCTGAATACACTCCATGGGCTGGGGTCCCAGGACTCCACAAAAAGGAGATAATCCCAGTATGAGCATTCATCACTGTCTTCTTCCTGACCTGGGACACAGAGTGACCTGTTGCTTCAAGCTTCTTTTATCTTAATTTCCCCATCATGATGAATTGTACCTTGACATTGTGAGCCTAAATGAACTCCTTCTCAAGTTGCTTTGGTCAAAGCAGTTTATTGTAGCAACCAGAAAAGTAGTTTATAAACTATGTAACAAACTGCTTCCAAAATTAGTGGCTTCAAATAAAATAAGTTATCATGTCTCATGAGGTTTGTGTGTGTGTGTGTGTGTGTGTGTGTGTGTGTGTGTGTGTGTGTGTGTGTGTGAAGAGTACACTATTAGCCCAACACTTTGTGTGTCCTCTGCTAGGTGAGCATACAAGCTGAGATCTAGATGGGATGGATATCAGAAGATGGAACATTTACTGGTTCTGTTTTCTGCATGATTCTTCCATGTGGCTAGTTTGTATTTCTTCACAGTATGGTGGGCTCAGTTTTACTGGACTTTTGATGTAGCAGTTCAAGAGTTCAACAGTGAGCACTAGAAGAGAAGGAATGGAAGCTGATAGTATCCTGCAACCTCCCTGGAACATGATAAAGTATATTTTACTTCATCCATACTTTCTTGGTAAAAGCTGTGGCTGAACTTAACAGCACGGGAAGGGGAAATCTAACTTTTGATGGAAGAAGTGCCAAAAATTTTGAGGCGATCTTTAAGTTGTGGCATTTACGATGGAATAGTAGCCATTAAAATGTAGTATACCACTAATTATTAGAAGTGAAGGAGGGCAACCAAGATGAATGATACGGTTTGGGTTCTGAATATAATAATCATGTCTGATTTTTAAAAATAATTCTTAAAGCAGGAAACAAGTCTTCATATAATAGTGGAGTTTGTGAACCAAAATAAAAATCTTCCATTGAGAGTTCTTTGATGATTGACAGGTATTTATGTGTATTGTTTTGAAAAGTTTCCATAAGCTGTTGCCAGTTTTATAGATATATTTTTATGAGCACCAGAATAAATTGAGCTTCATGTAGTTTCAAAGTAAAAGAGACGTTAGTGACAGAAATCAGTTGAAGGCAGAAGGAAATGAAGTCTTGGAGAAATCTATAGCCTAAGGAATTGGATGTAATGAGAAAATTTAGCAAAGAAAAAAAATAGAGAAAACAAGCAAGAAACAAAGAGGTGGAATTTAAACAGTATTCTAAGAAAAAAAGAGTGGCTATTGTGGTGGTTTAATGAGAATAACCACCATAAGACATGCTTGAATGCCTGGTCCCCATTTGGCCCCTTTGGTAGAAGGGTTTGGTAAGGATTAGGAGATGTGGCATTGTTGGAGGAGGTATGTCACTGGGGATCAGCTTTGAGTTTTCAAAAGCTCACACCATTTCAACTAGCTCTCCCCACTCTCTCCGCCCATGCCTCCTCTCTGCCTCTAACTTGTTGATAAGAAGTAAGTCCTCAGATATTATTCTTATGCCATGCCTTCCCTGTTGCTGCCTTTCTCCCTTCAGTGTTGGCCATGGAATCATGTTCTAATGAGATGCTTTCTCTCATAATTTGAATTGGACACAGTGTCTCTTTACAGTAGTAAAAAAGTATTTAAAGGGTTGTGGAATAATCTTTTGTACACTGTGAAGATGTGTCACTTTGAATGGCTTAATAAAAAGCTGAATGGCCAATAGCTAGGCAGGATTTCCACGCACAGAGGACACTGGGAAGAAGAGAGGAAGAGACTTGGGGAGCTGTTAGCCAGATGGGAAAGAAGCAACATGGACTGAAACAAAAACTAGATTGATAAAAAAATGGGTTAATTTAAGCTGTGATAGTTAGTCAATAGCCTAAGCTATCAGCCGAGTGCTCATAATTTACAAGAAGTCTCCATGTTGTGATTTGATAGCTGGCAGGGGGAACAAAAATCTGCCTACACTAGAGCAACTAAGGTAGCCATTTATAAGAAAATTAATTAAATTCACTATTCCATCCTTACAATCCCAGTGGCTGGAATTTCAGCAAACTAGTAAAGCCTTTCCATAGATATATGTTGCAGTAAAATTTAAAGGCTATAAGCAGTGATAAATAGAGTTAAAGAGATGGCTTGGTGATTAAATGTTCATATTGCTCTTTCAGTGGATAAGAGTTCAATTCCCTGCACCCATGTCAGTTGGCTCACACCTAACCCTAACTCCAGCTCCAGGGGTATCTGATAGCTCTGGCCTCTGAGGACAAACACACACACACACACACACACACACTTAAAATAAACTAATAATTAAAATTATAAAATATATGGAGTCATGACTGAAGTAATAGCCAATCTTGTTATGGAGGATCAACTTATTGGATGCTATGTAATTGTAATACTTTAAAGACTAAAAACAAAAAATCCATTCATATAACAAACCTGACTGAAAAAGTAAAATGTTAAATGCAAAACTACTAGTATTAGTATTTTGTGAAATACAAATAAAAATTAGTAATCATCTTAAAGTTGAAAATGCATAAAGGACTGTGTTTTCTTTTGTATTTCTTACTAGTTTTGTTTAGCATTGTAGATTTCATAGTATTCTATAGGGAGGGATTAGTCAAGTACTCAACATATACCAACAAGGCTTAACTCTAAAATTTAAAGATATTTATGTTTGAGTTTTATAATCAACTTAGTTATAATTTTGAAGCTATTTTACTGTGTTGAGAGAGCATGACACAGTTGCACTCATCTAAATGATGAGATTCAAACTCTATCAAAGCACTGTCATGTTTCAGCTATCATGATTTTCCAACTACAGTGCTAACACTACTAAAAAAGACTCCCTGTCATTTTTAAGGACATATGGTTCAGTTTAATATCTTGTAACCACAAAACCAACTACTGCCCTTCCTTCACACGGAGTGAGAATGAACAACTGTTTATATACTTTGCCCTTAACATGTGGCAAGAAAATCAGGCCTGCTAAAACTCACATTTAATCCTCTTGCTTTTACCTCCTAAGTGGTGGATTACAGGCCTCCTCTACCATGCCTGATTTAATCTGAATTTAGAGTTTTCCAATATTTTTGTAATGTTTTTATTTAAATTAGAAACATGAATGCTTCACATGTCAATCCCAGCTCCCTCTCCCACCCCTCCTCCCTTGTCTCTCTACCAGCCCCCCAGCCCCCCCACCCAATTCGCACATCATTCCCCAGGGATGGTGAGGCCCTCCTTGGAGGGATCTCTAAAGTCTGTCATTTCATCCTGGGCAGGACCTAGGCCTTTCCCTATGTGTCCAGGCTGAGAGAGCATCCCTCTATTTGGAATAGGTTCCCAAAGATCATTCATAAACCATGGTAAACACTGATCTACTACCCAAGGCCCCATTGATTTCTGTGGCCTCCTTACTGAGACTACATTCATGGAGTCTGGATCAGTCCCCTGTTGGCCTCTCAGGCATCAGTTTGGGATTCAAGAGCTCCCCCTTATTCGGTCAGCTGTCTTTGTGGGCTTCACCATCATGGTCTTAACCCCTTTGCTCATCACTCCTCCATCTCTGTCACTAGGTTCCAGGAGTTCAGTTAAGTGTTTAGCTATGGCTATCTGTCTCTGCTTTCATCAGTCACTGGATGAAGGTTATAGGATGGCATATAGGGTAGTCATCAACCCTATCATCAAGGAGGGGCATTTAATGTAGTCTCTCCACTATTGCTTAGTTTCCCAGTTTGTGTTATCCTTGTAGATCTCTGGAGACCTCATTTGTGTCAGCTCTCTCCTCAAGCCTATAATGACTTAATCTATTATGGTATCTCTCATCCTGCTCTCCTCTGTTCTTACCTTGACTCAACCTTCCTGCTTCCCCATACCTTCTTCTCCTCTCCTCTTATCCCCCTCTCTTTTTCCCGGCTCCATCTCCCCTTCCACAATGTTCCCAATCTGCTCAGGAGATCTTGCCTCATTCTACTTCTCTGGGGTATCATGCATCTCTCTTGGGAACCTCCCTGTTTCTCAGACTCACTGGCACTGGGATTGTAGGCTGAAATTCCCCTTATCCATATCTAAAAGAGTTTTCCAATATTAAGTGACTTACCCCAAACCCAAAGCTACTTGGTGACTCGAGACTTTGTTATATCAGATATCTCTAATATGCTACCCCAGATCATCTCTTATCCTCCATAGATGACATGGCCACTTGCTCTGCCCAGCCACTATTTGGGAATCCATCCAGTTTTATAATAGTGTGATTGTGGAACTTTACTGTGCACCAGCCATGCGCATCAGATTATCATACATCACCACCAAGGTTCCCAGTTCATAGATTTGAGGTGGGCTTGAAATCTTGCACTACTTCTAAGTCTTCAGATAATGCTAATGCTGCCAGGTCAGGGCCATGACTTCAGAACCACGGCTGGTATAAAACCTTTCTTTGTTAATGTCACTATGTTTAAAGCATATTTGGGAACATTTAAATGATAGCAATGAAGGCAGATTTTCAGTTGCTCTGCAGCCTTTTGGGTACTGCTTATTGAATTTGTGTATTCCATTTTAAAGCAGATGTTCATCTTGTCCCTGGTAGACTGGTAGAAAGCTCATCTTGTTAAAAAAGCCCCTAACATTTCTCCCAGAAGTACAGCACCTTTCCTCTTTAGGTTGAATATTGCTCTCCAGTAGATCAGAAAGCCACACAAAGCCATGATCTAATGTGATTAATCCTTAACCTTCAATTTCCAGTAACATTTCAAATGCTAGAGAACTATTATAACCACAGTACAATCATAAAATGGGCACTAATGATCTTCCAGTGACAAATGTATTTGAAGTAGAAACCATTAGGTTTCTACTTTTTAGACACATTATTCTGACTAATTCTACTAGTTTGTGGTTTATGCTTCATGTGAGTTTCTACATTTGTGTTTCCATATATCACTCTTTAAAAGAAAAAAAATCAATATTACAGCATTGGGGTTTCTGTAAAGTTTACAGTTACTACCAGAAGGTAGATAAGAAGGTCTGTAATGTTTGAGAAGAGTAGCGTTCAACAAAGGGAGAGAAGTAATAACTGCAAGATTAGTCAAGTGGGATCATCACCTGAATGCCCCCCCATAATTTCCTCTATTCTTGTCTGTATTTTGAGGTGAAGATATGGCTTGGAAAAATCATTATCCTGTGGTTATATTGAAATGGCATCAATGGGCCCATCTGAGAACTTACTAGAACATGCTGCCCTCTCTTCTGTTATTCCCGTTTGTGTTGAATAAAATCAGTGAGAGAGGTGTTGCCCATGCAGTGCTCTCCCTTCCCCACTACCCGACTAGCCTCAAAATGAGTACAATTTGCTGCTGACTACAACTGGTGGGGAGTGTTTCATTGCATTAACTATAATGAGCAGGTCACTTGGTGACAGATGGTATCATGCAAAGGTTGAAGTTGGGGGTGACATGAACTTCATCCCTGATGGTATCCTCCTGATGTTTGTGCAGTGCTCATAATAAAGGAATGCTCAATAGCACGTAGTTATAGGAATACTCAACTTCTCATTTGGACAAGCTTTAGTGTTCCCATTGAAAGTTCTTAATAATTGATAACCGAGGCTTATGTAACTGGAAGTTAAGATACAGAACATTAACTTAGAAGTGTCTTGGATTTGCAGGGATGACAAAGACTTTCT
This sequence comes from Mesocricetus auratus, assembly GCF_017639785.1. Taxonomy (NCBI): domain Eukaryota; kingdom Metazoa; phylum Chordata; class Mammalia; order Rodentia; family Cricetidae; genus Mesocricetus; species Mesocricetus auratus. The sequence goes on along the minus strand of NW_024429184.1, from coordinate 43,479,229 downwards.
GTGTTATTATACTTTGTCATCCTAGATTTTAAGTGTACATTTAAACTTCAGTCAGTACATTCAGGTACTTTGCAAACCAATTAATGATTTCAATAAAGTCTACAGGTGAGTGCAATAGAGTGCTTTGTCTAAAGTATGAACAATATATTTTCATGTGTGCATTTTCACTTTAAAATATATTAATATCTTAAATAGTAGGTAGGAAATGTAAGTCTTTCAAGATGAAAATGATATGTGTGCTTTATCTTATGATGAAAATTATATTACATCTGAGAAAAATAAGATTTTGGTCTGGTTTCATAATGATTGTCCAATATTTAGAAAAATATAAAAATATGAAAGTGGTACATAAAAGACACAGTTCTTGTTTTCTAGGAATAAAAAGGAAAGGAAATGTTTCTTTTCTCTGGTTTAATGAAGACCATTCGATCAATGCAGACAACTCTGAGCATGTAACTGAAAAAGTTCACCTAAGTAGGAAACAGATGTCTTTCAAATATTCACAGCTGAAGGGTGTACCAGGGAGAAGTGTAAGATTAAAATAGCCAAGGCCAAAATCTGGATTCTCCCCTCGGGTTCTGTCAGTCTTGACAAAAATCTTCATAACCTCCCAAATCTGAAGGATCAGCATATCAGATTAGAGGGACAATGATGTCACATAGTAATCTTCCCTGTGCCACTCTCATGAATTGCCAGCTTTATAAGGGAGACTAAGTAAGGGGCTCAGTGTTTGAAGCAGGTCTGACAGTTTTTTTCCCTGACTTATGTCTGTTTCTATGTGTGTTGTCATCATTTAGACCTTTGTCACCCAATGCAGTTATTCTTATTGTGTTCCTTTTACCATCACATGCCTAATTGTCCATTCTCCTTTTTATCCCTCTGCAAAGAGAGGACAGAGAATTTGGCTTGTTTGAATGGAATTTCCTTTATTATGGGTATAAACGCTTTAGCCAGGACTAATTGTGGGCCAGTTACCTACATCTTCAAAATTAAATGTCTAATTATTCCCATAATAGTCTAATTTGGGCTGCAATTAACAGAAGGTGCAGTGTTTGCATTTGTAGGAATGGAGAAAAGAAGCCACCCAAACAAGTTTCTTAGGCAAAGTCTTAGTACCCTTGATTCAGATCTCCATAAACGCTTAGGATTAAAGACATTATTTAGCCTCCTTTACTGTCAGGAGGACTTACTTACGCTGATCTTGCTTTGCTTCTGCTGTTACAGCTTCTAATTTATACATGCTGGAGAGAGGCAAACCTGTGTATCTCCATATTTTTTTCTTAATTTGAAAGATGTCTTGTACACAGTTCCTGAAAGAATAAGGAACCAAACTCTTTTTCTCAATAGCCCCCCCTTTCTTTTCCTGGGCAGAGATCCTCCTTTCCCAAAAGAGAGGTGAAGGAGCCATATAAAGGGTTGTTTTATGGCAGAGACTTTCTGCAACATGCTCCCCATTCTAAAGGATAAACATTATCAATTGAGAAGACCCCTTGTCTAACAACTTGGGTTGAGATGTCTCATCATCCTCATCATTTATTTACACATAGTTCACCAAATAACAATAAGATTTTTGGGCTCAGGAGTTTTGGATAAGATGTCTTTGAGGATATAAGCACTGGCCTGGGAAATCTACAGAGTGAGCTGCATCTCTGAAACATACATGATTGGAGTAAAGAGTGATTCCTACAAGCTGTCTTCTGGCCCCCACACATGCACTGTCCCATATGTACATCTTTCCATACACACAGAAATGATGAATACAAATTAAAAAGTAATAATGTTAATAATAAAATAATAGCACTTTTGGCCACATGCTTACTTTAAATGGCTCATCAATGCTGTCTAATGAAAACAAGTGCTTTAGAATTCCGCATAGTGCCTTCTACACATTAGCTACTTATTAGCTACTTTTGAAAAAGGGACATGGAAGGCATTGCTGTGGTACTTTGATTAATTTACAGGTCTCGTCACATAGGCTTAGGTTTTTCTGACTTTTCCTGACTTTCTCCTCAAGTTCCATGGCTCCAGATAGAGCTATTTCTTAATTTACATTTCCTTTTATCACACTTTCTTCCTGGGAGTGTCTAAGTAGCAATTTATACAGTTGGTCTTTCTGATGGGTAGAGCTAGTCTCTGCAACAGCCTGCAACACTGTAGGGTGGGGTACCAAGCATAAGCAAATTGGTCCACCCATTTGCCCTAGGTGTGGAAGGTATCTGTACAGATTGGACAACTGGAACATGGCTTTTACTGCTTGGTGCTGACTTTCTGCCCTGAACCCATTTCATAAAAACTGAAGCTTGTACCAACAGACTTTGAGAGGATGAAGACCTTTGCAGTTTCCAACTTTTGACCTCTGACTTTCCTGGGTGACTTGTGTTTCATTGATAGCTACAGAATCTCTGGTCAGGTTTGGATGGGTTCAGAACTAGGTTTTTAGTGGATCTCAAATTAATGACAAGAGAAACATAATGTGGGGTTGAGGTTAAAGGTGACCCTCACTATGTTGGACTATCTTTAAAGGCTTTGTTAAGTGAAGAAGTATCACCTTTACAGTTCTTACCAACCACAGAGAGCTGTCTTGGACTTTGAAATTGCTGGCATTAATAACTCTGACATGCTGTCATAATATTTAGGAGAGTACCAAGAATTGTTTTTAGCATCAACATCTCTGAAACACTTTCTAAGCATTATGACTAGCTTAAAATCTTGAGAAAAATGAGTTTCTTTTAAAATAAAATATTGACTTAGGATAGTGTTATGGATATAGATGATAACTTTAAAGAAAACAAAAAGAATTCTCTAAGGTTCAAATAATAAAAATACTAAAATGCTAAAAATAAACCACAATGAAAATGGTAAGTAGCTATTTTAAAATACTGGTCATATTTAAAGTAAGTACAGATTAAAATAGCATGCTTGAAGTTGTAAGACACACAAAGGTGGCTATTAATAAGTATAGCATGTTCTAAGAAACTCTGTTTTAGAAGTGTAGAGAACTCAATCTCTATAGCTAAAATCCATCTTGACTGTATAATACACATGCCAATCTCTTGCACAGTATTTTAAACTGTGTACCTCAGTAGCAAATGGGAATGGAAAATGATTATTAACTACTGAAAATAAGACAAGAAAAGCAACAAGAACAAATAACATTCAGAACAATTAATAAAATAGATATATTTACTTGTACATAATTTATTAATCATAAAAAGACACAAATGTCAGGCAAGATTTAAATAACTATTATTACAGTTTATAAGAGAACACAAATTGCAAAAGCATACATTAAAAATGATTTTGGCTATTCTAAATACACGCACGTAACCATAACCTCACATATGAGTCCTCTGTTTATCTCAAAAATAAAAAGTAATGTTTTTGCTAATGGTAAGAGTCTCACCTTTCCTTGAAAGATTACTAGTACACATAACATATAACATCATAACAGCTCACTTTAGGAAATGTTTCACTGTGCATTCAATCAGTAAGTTTCAGAATCTGACAAGCTGAATCCAGTAACAGTCCAGCTATCTCAGCGTCTATTGCTATAAACTCCTTTGAGTCGTGGGCTCCAATCCTAACTTCTTATGACTAGATGATTAGTTTCGAGAAGATATTATAGTTAAGAGACCCTCTAAGTAATAACTTCTCTACCTAAGAAATGAAAATTCACATGTTGAACATTTTTGAAGCAATGTCAGAGTTGTTGAAAATGTTTATGTATCTTTGTAGTTCATTTACACTTATTTTTCTTTGAATATGTGGTAAGAAGCTAGAGATGAAAGTTGTTAGTATCAAAGTAATTATTTCTATGGCTTCCTTTCTTCAGTGACAAGTTGGTAGTTCATAGTTATTTTAGGCCTATTTTACTTGTTTGTTTATGTAAAGAATCTAATGTGTGTGGTTGTTTTGTCTGTGCACCATGTGCATGCCTGGTACCTGTGGAACCCAGAAGGGGGTATTGCATCTCCTGAAACTGTAGCTGTAGATCATGTGGGCACTGCAAATCTAACCTGGTTCTCCAGAAGACCAGTGACTGCTATAAATCACCAAGCTATCCAAGACTAAAACTTTATTTGTGTGTCAAGAACTGTGACATCTCCAGAGATGCCAATTTTATTCTAGGAATATTCTTGTAATTTTGCAATCTTATGATACTTCAAAATGAACACGTGCTTCTCAATGGGTTACTATGTGCCCCCATTTGTCACCCTAGACATGACAGACACAGTGGTATGATGCCCAGATTCCTCTTTCTGGAACAGGGCATCCATTTCCTTAGTATCCAAAAATGTTGACATCTGATGGCTCCTGGCCAGCCTGTGCCCTGTGTTCAAGGGCCTTGCCATCTTGGTACATGGAGCAGGGATAAAATACCTGAGCCTTTTGTTCAGTGGAAGGTGGGGAAGACAGATTTAAAGAGCTAGCTGCTTGTAGCATTCTTTAAGCACTTAGGAAGTCTTTGCTCTAACTCCTATTTTATTCCTCTTGTCAAAATCCTGCTTCCCCCTCCCTTGTAGTTCTGAGAGTAAGCTCCAATAAAATATTAACATGTCTGTTATTATCTCAGAGACTGTGCTCAAAGAAGTCAACAGGAGTAGAAAATTGAAGTGAAGCCACTAGACGTCAGATGTTCCACGAAACTTTCTTTCTCTTTTGCAAACACTGCTCTTCTACTCTGTATTTGTCTAAAAGCTGGTACATTCAGGCTCTGCAGATGGGCCATTTTAGTAGAACTTCTGTTAACACATTTTAAAATCTTTTAGTGCCAAGTAAAGCACCTAATACTAATTCTACTAGGCTCTTTCTAGGCCATAAGATTACTGTGCTAAACAGACTTGGAAACAGCATGTGTGTAGAGCTGAGGAGTTAATGGAGAAGACCATCTTATTGAGCACACACTAAACCATCTGCAAGACTTCATGTCTCAGAATGCAAGTGACCGGGTGACTGCACTCTCTAAACACAAAAGGAAATGTTTCCAAAGGCAGGCACCAAGAATGATTTGTTTTGCACTTAGTAAATCCCTTACAAAGCAGTCAGATATATGGATTGATCTCCTGGAAGGTTTGCCCTTCTGTCATGCATACGTGGATATATGGCCCTGGGGGGTTCTTCCATTTCCTAGGAAGATAAATGGTATATGGTATAACCAATGCTGAGCGTTTACATGTTCTTGGGAGATAGCTTGGAATTTTCTGGAGGGTGGCTTCAGAGATGTTATGAAAAAGCTGAGTGAAAGAAATACAAATAAGAGAAGGGCAGAGGCAGGGAGAGCAGTAACATGGAATTGTGCCCTCATTTTACTTCATATTTTCTTCCTGATTACATCAACTATTCACTCATTCATTTATTCATTTATACATTCAGTTGTTTAGTAAATGCCTAATCCCAAACTCTATCTACTTAGACCTAATACAGACCCAGATGCTTAAGAGACTCATTCCTAAAAACACAGATCACAATGAAATGAAATATTGGTTTTGTGAGCTTGTGGGATGCCCAGGAAAGCTATTTTGTAGTGCCGCTGGGTTTAGACAAGACAGTAAGTCAAGCGATATCACACGGTATGGAGCTTAGCAGAGGGCCTCTGTGAACCCTCTAACTGTGGAGATGGATAGTCCAGTGGGGATCTACACTTTCAAGTGTTGCTTGTGAGTTCCCCACTTTTGCATAGCCACACCAATGTACATGAGAGTACAACAGTGGCCTGGAAATAGAGTTTTGCTTTTACTTCTACTGCTTGTCTTTCACTGCTGTTTTTTTTCCAGATTATTTCCAGAAAGATTCTGAAATTGCCCACAGAATTTTAGCAATAGGAACTGAGTGATCAATTATGGTGAATGGATAAGACCCCTTCTGTCTTAGGGTTTCTATTGCTTCAGTGAACCGCCAAGACCAAAAAGCAAGTTGGAGAGGGAAGGGTGTATTTGACTTACACTTACAAATTGCTGTTCATTATCTAAGGAAGTCAGGACAGGAACCCAAACAGGGCAGGAACCGGGAGGCAGGAGCTCATGCAGTAGTCATGGAGGGGATTTGCTTACTGGCTTTCTTCCCTGGCTTGCTCAACCTGATTTCTTATGGAACCCAGGGCCACCAGTCCAGGGATAGACACACCTACAATGGCTTGGGCCCTCCCATGTCTATTGCTAATTAAGAAAATTCCCTGCAGCCAGATGGTATGGAAGCATTTTCTCATTTGAGTTTCTGTCCTTTCAGATAACTCTAGTTTGTGTGCCAAATAGACATAAGACCAGTCAGCACACCTGCTTTCAGACAAATGCTTTTTATTAAGATAATTCTTTGAAACAAGACCACAGAATGGTGCATGGATAAATATGCATTCATCTGTAGAGTTTGTTGAGTTTTAATCTGGGCAGGAAAGTTTTGACTACTTATAGCTGTGTTTGGTCATGCTGAACTCTTACACCTTTGAGGTGTAAGTAAACTTCTAGTATAAATGAGCTGCATGCATGAATGATGTTGATTTTTCTGTATGTAAATTAGAGAAAGAATGTAGTACATGGTCTTGTTGACACTTGAGGTTTAGAAGGGTAAACTGTATTCCCTTTAAACCAGGGAGTTGAAGAAGCAAGAATCAATACATTTTCTTATGTGTGACAGATGTCACAGCAGTTTGGGTATGACAAACATTAAGGGGGATGGTTATATATAAGTCACAGTTATTTTTGCATCGGTAACAGTTAGATGTGGGTTTTTGCCAAGTTCTTGAAAGAAGAATATTCCCATCAATGGCTCAGGAAACACCAGAATCATGGATCTATCTGAAACCTTGTTCTATGGCTTGTTTTAAAGTGAAAGTTATTAACAATGGATAAAATTTTTACCTAATTTACCTAGCTTGGAGAATTCTGTTAGCCCTCTCACAGTTAGGGGGCACTTACTAGGTAAGGCTGGGTCTGAAATATGGCTGCCATCCTTATATTGAGAGAAAGAATAGGGTTCTGTAAGCATAAAATTTTAACAATTTGCCACATTAAGATTTTTTTCTTTGTTTTTGTGGTGCTGAGGATTGAGTCTAGGGCCACACAGTAGGGAAGCTCTCTACCACTTAGGTGTCCCAAGATGAGGTATAATGCAAACATGCAAGTATACAAACCTTTGTAAATATTATGGCCCTGGCATTTAAGCACATATTTTAAATATGTATTTAGATTTTTATCTGTGTAAGAGTAAAATTTTTATCCGTTATCTGCTTATCACTTTTATCTGTCTTTTACAAGACTTTTACAGAAGTGACATAGTGATTTATAGAGTTCAAAAGGTATCATATATTGTTTAAGAAAATAACCTCTGGGGAACACTGGTTTATAAGGCTTCGAGTTACTGGAGACAGGGCTGGCTACTTAAGCAGTCAATTTGTATACTGTGATGAGGATGACTTTTGACTTTGATGGCCTGACATCTAAATAGGAAGAGGTATTCTTATTAAGCCATTCCCCATAAGGATCCTTCAACCTGACTGCGTTCAATAACAGTTCTATGAAGTTAACCCATCTTCCAGCTCTGTGGAGAGAGCTGAAAGACGTGAAAGACAGGTGAATTCATGAGACCAAAGGAAGGGAACCAACTGATCTCTGAGAACTGGTTAGGACTCAGAAGACTAGATTCCAAGAGATGAAAGGATACCTTTAAAATTGGAATCTAATATTAGCATTCTGTGTCCTCCAAGAGTTACCATATTTAACTGGTAATGATAGTTACCAGCTTGAATGTGTAACACTTAATTTCTCTTCCAATCAATGGAAATGTTGAGAAACAATGAGAATACAGCACAGTGGTCCCATGAAACCTGGTTACGAGTAAATGCATGGGATATATTTATACTGAGTTCCTTAGATTCAAAATACTCCTAGAAACTAGTCATAAAATGGGGTATCGTAAAGAAATACTAAGTCAAATTGTAAACTGTACGTGTTTTAGTGAAACATTTAAAAAAAGCCTCAGGTATCATTAGAATAAAGAAATTAAAAATGGAAAAAATCTATTTTCAATTAAAAAAAGGATTTAATTTCCTTCATGGGAACTTCTTGGGTCTTTAAGGTATAGTTTTCATCAATTTTCTTACATACAACAGGAGTCTCAATAACATACCTTTAACAAAGCCTAAGTCATATCTTTTATTACTCCAGAGGCAACTTTTGCTACTATGTCCTTGTTTTAGGTCTGGATGACAGCGCTCTGTGAAACTCAGTCACTGATATTTGTTAGACTCAATAGGATATGCTAACCTGACTAACCTAAATATTTTAACTGAATCGTAACCCAAATGTCAATTTTGGTAGAGATAGTATAACTGAGTGATTAAGTCTATAGACTTCAGATTGAACACTCTCAGACACACTGAGATCTGACTCACTTACCTACTGAGTGACTAACAAAAACTGATTGATGTCTCAATAGTAGTTATTTCATCCCACAGAATCATCAGTGGGATTTAATGAGATATCTACACAGAAATGGCCAGAGCTGCTGATACACAAAGAAATGGGTATTTGCTTTATTGAAAAAGGAAAAGTATATTTTTCGTTTGAAGTAACATTTTCTTGTATATTTACTTGGTGCTTTTGTGTGTGTGTGTACCATGGCACTTACATGGAAATCAAAGGATAACTTGTGGGAGTTGGTTATCTTATTCTATCATATGGTTTCTAGGAAACATGTCATCAGGTTTGGTGGCAAGCAGTTTATCCACTGATCCCTCCTTGGCACATTTTAGGGACCACAAAATGATTATTTGATAACAGAGTGAGTGCACATATTTTCTGTAATTATTTAGCAAGATTGGGCTTGTTAAGGATGGTATGACTATAAATTTCAGTTATTATTTGTGAACTTGAGAATAAATGGCCATATGTATATTCTTACAAAGTACATAATATAGTGGATTGCTGTGGCATAGTGTCTTGTATATTGTCCAGGCTGTCCTTGAACTCATGATCCTCCTATCTCTGCCTCTAGAGTACTGGGATTACAGGCTTGAGACACCACGTATGGTTTTAAAGTTGTGCTATATTGATTCAATCCCTTCTCCATGAACTTGGTTCTGTTTCTCACCTTATGCTTCCTGGTTCAGCTTCTCACTGTGCTTTATCGATATCTGATGACTGATCTGCTGTCAGAGATGATTTCCAGCCACAGAGAGGTTTCAAGTCCACTGGTCTCAATTTAGATTTCAAAGATGCGTTGAGTTCTGCCTCCACCACAAAGACCTCATTATTTGATTTATCCTTCTATTTGCATTGGCTTTTGGCTCAGGGTAATAAGTGTATATAATATGATCAGTTACGTATTTCTTTTGTTTTATTTGTCGTTACTATGTTCTTGTCATTGCAATCTCTCAAAACCACTGATATGTAAAATTATGACTTGAACACAGAATGCAAGTAAACAGAAGATCAGAATAGAAACAATTTCCCACCATTAATGTAGCCCAGGGTGGCCTCCAACTCTCAATCCTTCTGTCTCAGCCTAGCAAGTAGCCCCTCTCACATCAGTTCTCAAATGCTAAGAGCTCCCTAGCTATTGTAGGATTAGATTATATGTCCACCTTTCATGCCTCTATGATGGGGTTTTGTCTAGACAGATCTTACACTGTCTTGTGGGCATTCTCAAAACCACTGTGAGTTCACATGTGTATCTCTCTGCTGTGTTTGGAATACACTGTTTCCTTAATGCTATCAACCACCTCTGGCTCTTACACTCTTTTTTTTTTAATTATAAAGCTGTTGTCTGTTGTCTTGGTTTCTTACTGATTAGCTCTGGCTTAAGTATTTAACCCATAATTGTTCATCTAAGTATTTCTCTTATCAGAGAAAAGGGTCTGGACCTCTTACTCCTCTGGCAGCCTACATGGTGTCTGACTCTGCCTCTCTTTCCCAGAATCCTCCTTGACTCCTAGTCCCACCTATCTTGCTTCCCTATTAGCCAACGGTGCTTTATTCAGCAACCAATAAGAGACAGATTTACAGAATGACATCTCCCATCATCTCCTCTTTTCTGTCTAAATAAAAAGAAAGGTTTTAAGTTCAACATAGTCAAATTATATATAACATCAACAGTTATCAAGTAAGAACTATAGTTATAATATTTTGTCCATTAACATTTAGTAAAATTTGAAGAAAATATTTTATCATCTATCCTATTTGTGTGAGTCTTAAGTCTTATATGTGGCTTATCTTTTATCATAACTAAAAAAAACTATGATTATAACTATCTGTCTTCAACTCCATCAAACACCACAGAAGGATAATATACAAACACTGGAATTGTCAGAGACATCTTGCTACCTGGACGGCCACCCAAAGTTCTGCTGTAACGTTTGGGCATTCAACTTCAGCCCATAGGCCACAATGTGTCTAGAAGTCTTCTCAGCAAAGCAGGAAATTTCAAACTGTCCATTTGTGTCTTACAGAAAGTCTGGCAGATTCTTCTGTGAAGTAGGAATCCTTTAAGACAGTCCAAATTCAGTAGTGACTTTTCTGTGGGTCCTGCATGTCCAGATTATACAGCAACAGTCAGTCTAGGCAAGAGCAGTTTCTTGCCTAAATGACTTATCTTGCCATGTTGGAAGCAAACTCCATAACGAGTCTCTTAGATGCCCATCTTCCTCTCAGACATAATTGGTGCTGCCAGGAGCAGACATTTCTCATTGTCATGAAAAACCCTAAACCATTTTAAATGCCATTTTCTGAAGGTCTTTGAAAGGTTTGAAGACCATCTATCTATCTTAAATATATCTCTGTATATCTATAAAACCTAATTAACCAACTAAGTTCTGACTATTATAAGTAACTACCTATAATCTGTATTTATTTATGCATTACATTTTAAAAGATCAGTATAAACACAATACTTAATCAAGAGGAGAAATATACATATCACAAAATTGACCTTGAATTTATATCAACAAATGAAAAACCATACCAATACAAAGTATTCATTTCCATACCATAATCCTCTTTTACCTTTAAAAAGAGATTGGTTGTGATCATTAACCAATTATAAGCAGCCCCATTCAAATGAAAACAAAGATTTATAAACAATATTTGGGAATTTGGATGTTGCTCATTCCAAACTGCTTCCTGCTGATTGGGACGCTGCCCATATCATGGGGATCATGACAAAACACAGAAACCTGGCTAAGTCCTTTTTTTGTAGTCCTTAAAGCTGTTTCAGATGCTGGATCACCTGGGCTACTGCTTCCTAGGGTCTTGGTTCATCAAACTACAGAAATCTGGAAAGAATCCACAGCTTTCCTTTTTCTGTGGAAACATCAACAAAAACTTTTCCCAAGTAATCGGTCCTTATATTTAAAGTTAGAAGTCAAAGCATTTTTGATATATTTAAGTTTGATTAATTTAGCAGCATTTATAATCAAGTATATTTTAGCAGTTGTTCCTTCCTTAGCCACTGAACAACTGAATAACACAATAGTATACATTATCCAGACTTTCTGTGTATTTTCCATCTTTACATGGTTTATATTACTCTATTTCTCTTACTTTTATTTATTTTTCTCTGAGACAGGGTGTCTCTTTGGAAATCTACCTGCCTCTGCCTCTAGAGTGCTGGGATTAAAGTTGTGTACCACTATACCCAGCTACTTTCTTTGTTTATACTTTCCTCTCCAGTTCTGGGATTAAAGGCAGCTACTTTCTTTATTTTTATATTTTCCAATATCTCGTTTCTTTTACTCTCCCAAGTCTGCCTATATTTTTCTGCATCTGAATCTAACTTTACAGTAAAACTTTATGTTTTTCTGGACACATGACTTATATAGGCTAAAGAACATTGCTAAAATTAAAGCGGAAACAGCTGGTGACTTTCCAACATGGCGGGCATAAGTTTGACTCCAGCTCACTGCCTTAAGTCTATGCTGACATCCAGCAGCATGGTGCGGGTTTGGACATGTGGTCACTGCCACTGCCATTCAATTAGTAGAGCCTCTTTAAAGAACCTTGCTGGTTTTTTGTTTGTTTGTTTGTTTTGTTTTGTTTTTTGCTTATGCTGAGTCAGGAAGACTCCCTTAAGTGAGTCATGTGAGTCTCTGCTTGTCACTAGCAAAACAGAGTCCACCTGAGAAAAGTGCTGCTTAATCTCACTGATTAGCTAAGCTGGCAGCCCAGTGGGCACCTAGGGTTCTTCCCTGTCTGCCTCTGAGCAGTGGGATAACAGACAGGGATTGTTACACTCAGCATTCTACTTAGATGCTGGGATTCCAGACTCAGTCCTTATGCTTCAGCCTCAAGCATATCACACAATGAGATGTCACCTCCTTTGCCACTCTGTGTGCCTTTTGATGTCCTCTCCTGACAGTTTGCCACGTGGGATTTCTTTTTTGACTTGAACATACTCTTTTCTAGCTCAGTCTAGTGCTCATGGCACATTCCCCAAGCCTTTTTACTGGCCAGGGAGGCCTAGATCTGCTGCAATCCTTGTTCTTGTTACAGTATCTCTGTAGTGACAGGGTCCTACCTTCTTTGAAGTGGCCATTTTCTTTCTAGACAGGTGGGAAAAAGACACAAAATCATGTTTGTGAAAGTGGGACCTGTAGGTTGTGTTACAGTCACGTGTGTGCAGAGATGAGCATGAGACAGAGACGAGGTAGACAGGCAGATTCAGAGCTCTACCCTGAGCAAGTTTGCTTCAGCTGCTAGATTTTAACATATTTAAACCCCTGTTCAGAGTATCAGAGTAGGGGCTGAGGCATATACGCAAATGATCATTGTTTGTAGATCTTCCTTCAGCTTTGATTTAATGTTTTTAAAATTAAAAAAAGAGATGTTTTGCCTGTGTAAGTCTATGTACCCACATTCACATTTGGTGTCCAAGAAGGCCAGAAGGCTTTATATCTAATGGCACTGGAAATACAGATGATTGGGGGTTGCATTGTGGGTGCTAGGAATCAAACATGGTCTTTTGGAACAGCAAGTGGTTTTCTTAATCACTGAGCTATCTCTCTAGCCCCAATTTAATGTTTTAGGAGATACAAACTCTTCTAGTGATGCCTCTCAAGGATTCTAGGTCTCATAATGTAAAAATGGACTCCCAACCCTCCATTTTCTCTGGCAAAAATATTTCCCAAACCTTCCTCTAACCAAAATACCAGGCATCAGGACTTAAGAAAAACAACAGTTTAAAAGTCTGAAGATAAAGATGAGTTATTAAAATGCTGGCCACTGCCATATACTAGATCTAATGCAGTATAATGACATGTATACAGAACAAGTACATGGGGATTTCCTAATTAAATTGCATTTAATTTATGAGTCAGGAAATTAATTGGTCAAAAACAGCAGTGAAACTGCTGGAAAGGGGAGTCAAGAAAGAGGCGTTGAAGAAATTTCTAGTTGTTCTCTTAAAGTCTCTGTAGGTTTTGAGTCTCATTTCTTCTCCTGTTTCCCACTGGGCTGTCTTGGGCAAGCCCCTGGAGTGTCACAGGGCTATTTCCATCCATGAAACAGAAAGAATAACATACCCCAATACCTTGCAAAAAAGTATCTGTTCGATGTAATCAGTGAAATGACACATCGTGCAAGAGCACTGTGTAAGAGTCTTCCCCTGCTTGACTGAGTGTAGCGGAAACTCTACTGTGCTTCATTTGTTTGGAAGCCACCCTCCACTACAGTGAGGTGAAGGTATGTTCACCAGAGCTATTGTCACAATCTCAGTAGTACATAGTGGCAACCTGTAGACAGGCAAGGACAACGACTTGAGGCACCATGCTTTAAGGGCAGCCATAACCTTCAGTGCTGTGTCTAGGGTAGTTGTTCTCAACCTTCCTAATGTTGCAGCCTTTAACACATTTCCCCATGTTGTGGTAACTCCACGATAAAACTATTTTGGTTGCTACTTCATAAGTATTTCTGCTCTTATGAATCATAAGGACATCTGCTATGTGACCTCAGTGAAGGGGGTCACTCAATCCCAACAGGGTTGTGAGCCACAGATTGAGAACTGCTTGCTTAGATGTTTGTTTGCTCCCACCTACATTTATAGGCTGAAACCTAACTGCAAGTGATGATATTGAAACAGGGAACTTCAGAAAACAATTAGATCACAGGAGTGGAACCTCCTTGTAAAAGAGGCTTGAAGGAGTTTACATTTTTCTTCCCTTTTCATAAGTGAAGCTAATGGAAGGTAGAATCTACAAGAAAAGGAAAGGGCCCCTCACCAAATACTGTGCCTGCTGTCTTGCTTATGGTCATCTCAGAACAACGAGCAATACATTTCTCTTACTTCTGTTACTCATAGGAATAGATGACTCCATGTTTATATATTTTTTTTGCATAGTCATTTTCTTAGAGGGTAACCCATTTTCACATTCCTGGACTGGACAGCAGCAGTTTTTGTTGGCACTGGAAGTGATAGGAGGCAGGGTACTCTCATAAATCCCCAAGGCTCAGTCAGATTTCTAAACACTTATGAAGGTTTATTTACTCCCCTGTTCTCAACTATTTTATCAGAATGCAAACTAAGACTGAATCTAAGAATAAGGATAGATTATATCTTGTAGAATTAATATTTTTGTTTGTAACTTCCTATTCCCATGGCTCTCTCCTCAACATAGACAGGGAAAGTAAGCTATTGCCAATTGGCTAAATACTGGAAGGTATAATTTGGGATAGGGTTTTGGCTGCCCTGTGGTGTTAGTGTGGCCTTACAAGCAGACAGTAGGACCCTAGGATTCATCATTCTTGACTAATACTCATCCAGCAACTCTTAAGTGCAGCATTTATCCTGGAAACATGGCACACAGCAGTGACTATAGTGCTGAAAAGGCTAAACCTCCTGAAGCTTGGAATTCACTAAGGGAGATAGACTTTGAACAATGAGAAAAAAATGAGTAGAATATATAGCCAATGAAATAATATCAAGTGCTCTGTAGAAAAATAAGGAAGAATGGTGATGGGAATTAGAAAAAAAGTGTGGCTTAAAGGTTCTGCATCTATTTGATTGTGAATAATCTTTAAACAATGTTTATTTTCTATGTATGGATATTTTGTCTCATGTATGTCTGTGTGGCGCATGCATGTCAGGTGCTGGTAGAGGGCCGAAGAGTGTAATCAGATCCTCTAGACGGCAGTTATACATCATGGGAGCCTCTGTGTGGGTACTGGGCATCGAACTGAGGTCCTCTGAAAGAGTAGTATCGAGAATCTGAAAGAGCTGTAAGTGTACTTGACCTCTGAGTCCTCTCCAGCACCCTGTTGTGAGAATTCTTTATAAAACTGTCAAGAAGCTGCCAGGGAACTTCTGTATTAAGGAGCAAGATTTTCACATTTTTACTTGGAATTCTCCACCATCAAGATTAGGGCCATGACTCCTTCCCGGGAGCCTGGTCTGAGAATGTGTTTCTTATTTAGTGCCAGAGACCATTCCCTCTTGTTTCTCTATTTCCTGTATCCTCTTGTTCTCATAGTTGGAAAGTAACTCTCCAGTTTTAAGTAAAATCTGTTAGCTGTTCTTCCTAACATTTGACTGACTCTTCAATCATGTGGTTTCTTGTGTACTGTATTTCCCTTTAGAGGCCTGAACTTTACAAAGCCTATGCCATCTTTGGTACTAAGGGCCAATGTTCTATGAAAAGGTTGTTAACGCAGGATAGGAGGATGTCATCTTTTGTTGTTGTTGTAACTGTACACCCTACACTACATACACATATAATTCCGAATGAAAATACTCACTCACATTCCAAATAATTTTCCACAAGAGAAAGTGACCATGATTAGGAATTTAAAAAATCCTGCACTCTAATGGAAATGCTTTATAGCCATAATGAACTAAATTTTGGGCGGGCCTTGAAAGATCTAGTAGTTCAAACAGTATCCAAAAGTACAAAAATTTGGGCTGTGTTATTGAAATTTTATCATGCTCTTTTAGATTATTGGACAAATACTTCCTTCACTGAAGAAAATAAGTGTTAGAATTTGTTTAAATAGAATTACGTGTTCTTCATAAATTGTCTTTGAAATAAGAAAACATTTTATCGGCAAAATTTTGTATTTAATGGCCCATTTTTAAATTTATATTCTGTACCATTTTTTTTACTTCATTATGACTTTCATCATATCATTGTCTTTTCAAGATAAAAAGATTTAGTGGAGAAACTCCTTAACCAAGTGGAGGTGGTGTCCACCTTTAATCCTGGCACTCGGGAGGCAGAGACAGATAAATCTCTGTGAGTTCTAGGCCAGCCTGATCTACAGAGTGAGTTCCAAGACAGCCAGGCTGTTACATGGAGGAGCATTGTCTTGGAAAACCAGGAGAGAGAGAGAGAGAGAGAGAGAGAGAGAGAGAGAGAGAGAGAGAGAGAGAGAGAGAGAGAGAGAGAAAGAGAGAGACAGAGACAGAGACAGAGACAGAGAGACAGAGATAGAGAGACAGAGAGAGACTTCTTAGAGTTGTTTTAAGTAATGAGAAAAATCTACCTTATACCTATCCAGATTTTATAACTTCACATTAAATGAAAGACGGTTAAATTAGCTTTGTCATTTCTTTCTCAGTATTATTGAAAACAACCATTTGCAGTGTGGCAGCAAAATTTAATCCCCCCTTTAAATTCTTACTTTAAACATTTAGTTCCTAACCTTGCATGTGTGTGGATGGGTATGTGCTTACATAAGTTGATGTGCACCACATGCATTCAGGAGTCGGCAGAGGTCAGAGGGCATCAGATACCCTAGAACTGGAGTTCTGGGCATTGTGAGCTCCATGGGAGGGTTGGGAATTAAACTCAAGTCTTCTGTAAGAGCAGTAAGTGCTCTTAACTGCTGAGCAAACTCTTCAACCCCTTAATCATTTCCTTAATATATACAAAAATGTTTTAAAATTCTTCTTGAGACAGGGTCTCCTGTGACACAGGTTGATCTCTGTCTCTCTATGTAGTTGAGGATGACTCTGAACTTCCGGCTTTACCTATCTCCATGTTGAGACTGTAGTTGTGTGCCAGCTTTAATTATGTCTCTGCTAACAGACACCTGGCTATGTTATCCTGTATGGCTTTAATTATGCATTCTTGCTAATAAACACTTCAATATTAGGTCTGGAAAGCTAAGAATTATACAAATGTTTGATGTTTTGCTATTGCTAGCCCTTCATAGGGTCCAATGCACGTGAGTTGAATTTGTTAAAGGACTTACTCAACTACACAGACCAACTGAGTAGAAAGATAAACAGTACTCAAGGCCGGATAACACGAGCACTAGCTGGGTGCTAGTTTGAAGATCTCTATTCACAGTTCTACTGTCAATCAGCTATGTGACACCAAGGCTGTGAATTCTTATTCTTTCTAATAGAGTGAGTACTATATTGAATACCTACCTCAGAGAGCTATTTTGAGAACCAGATGAGATGAGACATAGAGATATGTGTATAAACTAGAAATATTGCTTAAGGATAAAACCATATTTGTTATTTTTCAAGTGTTAGATGACTGGCTTCGCTGCCTAGTTACTTTTTTTCCTCTCTACTTCAGTTTTCGGAACTAGGTTTCCAATTGAACTTGGAGCTTGCCATTTTTAGCTAGATTATCTGGCTAGTAGATGCCAAACAACCACCTGTCTCTGCTTCCCCAGCACCGGGGTTACATGTGTTTCTGCTATGCTTGGCTTCTGTGGGGGCTGGAGATTCAAACTCAGGTCCTCACACTTATGCAGCAAACACTTTACCTATTGAGCCATCTCCCCAGTTCCTGGAATAGATCTTTAAAGAACATTAAAACAAAGTTTTTCTTATGTTTTTTAGACTTGTGGTATCAAAGTGATTATTTATTCTTATCCATTAAAATTTAAAGCTTACATCTCAAACAATAAACAAATATTGATGTACATTACTTACGCAATTATGACCACTTATTTATCTGTAATTATGTATATTTTTGAGCATGTAATTTATAAATTAGAAAAAACCCACAGTGAGCAGGAAAAAGATACATAGTGTTTGAGTGTGCAATATAAATTTAGTGTAATTCCTCATTAGCAGTATGGATTTATGGCATATACTAAATAGTCCTGTCAACAGTTCTGAATACCTAGTGTTTTTCTTGTCAGCTCTGCCTTGATGGGCATTAACTGTACCTTACTCTGTACAGATAGGGAGATCAGGCCAGAAAATGCTATGTGGGCGAGAATCATAGCTTGCTTGTGTTTGAGAAAACTCCCTATCTGCCAACACCATGCTTTTCTCAGCATCTTCAGGAAGAAGCCTCTTGTCAATTTGAACATGAAGCTTTATTTGTTTAGTCCTGGTGATGTGACCTCTCAAGGCAACAGTGTTGTTGCAGTGTGCTTTAGCTCAGGCTCCCTGGTGACAAAAGGAAGCTAGCAGAGCAGACTAGATGCAGGATGACTCGAGTCGAGGGACTCCAGGGTGGCATCACGACAGGAGTCCAGTGGGAAGCACATGTGAGATACACTAAAACCGTTTCTTGTTCATACATTAAACGCAGATACAAATAACAACCCAATTTTTCTAAAAAATATTTACATTGCAAATATCTTCCATATTTTGGAATTATATATCATATCTGAAAATATTTCATGATGGCATCTTGCAACATTTTATAAGTGTATGGGGGGAATCTACATATCACTGTGATAATTTACAGTGGGATCCTTTATGTACATTCTTAGACCTTCAGTGGGTGCCTGAATCTATAAATAGTGCCAAATGTTTTATATATATATTCTTTTTTTCTGGTTAGCCTTACTATGGCATCATGCTATTGTTTTCTATATTTTTATATACATTTATTCATAAACATAATACTAAATAAATCTTTCAAGGCATCATGACATACACAGAACTCAGAAGGCAGAGGTAGGTAAATATCTATGAGTTTAAGGCCAGGCTGGTCTATACAATGAATTCTAGGCCTGCTAAGGCTACACAGTGAGACCCTGTTTTTAACAACAACAAAAATAAACAAAATTTACTCCAAACAAAACAACTTAATTTGAGAAAACAAATTATGAATTAAAAAATGCAAAATTATTAGAGTAAATGATGATCTAAAAAGGTCTCAAGTAAAACAAAGACTTGCAGTTTATATGCTGACTGAGAAAAAACTTAAGATGAGGACTTTACTTAAAGGGAGCACTTTGGAGCCTCTCTGACTCGGTGTTGCTAGTATCAGTTTTCTTGTACTTTGAGGCATTGCTCAGAACCGTTGGTTGCACAGTGAGCCTGCACTATGAGGCAGCACAATGAGTCTGCAAAGCGGGCTGGCTACTGAGATGCTGGAACAGGTACACTGATGGGACATTCATGCAGCAGAAAAGTGTTGGACCCTGAGATGCTTCACCCCCTAGGCAAGGAGGAGGGGATAATACAGTATTTCAACATGTTATTCAAGACAGCACAGGATTGAACAATATACACACTTTTCTTTTTCTGGAATTTTTCCCGTTAATATTTTTGGATAGTAGTTGACTGTGGGTAACTGAAACCATAGAAAGAAAGACCACACATAAGAAAGGACTTGTGTATTTATGTATTCATACATGGAGCATGCAGGGACTAAACATATACATTTACTACAACCCTATACAAATAAAGTGTTTGGATTAAAGAATTCAAGATAAAGTAGAGATAACAGGGAACTTTTAAGTTTCCAACGTTTATGTGCTTTGGTGCTGGGGACGAAAGACAGGGCAATGGTCAGGCTTGGCAAACCCACTACATCTGAGCTACATGCCAAACTCTATACAGCATTTTGGAAATCAGTGGAGACATTTATGTAGATTATTTCACATTTTCAAGCAAAGGAAGAGGCATGAATAATTGAAAAAAACCAGAAATGTCTAATGGTGGCTATTTTTGTGGCTTCCATATGTCCTCACCTTCTTAGAAGTGATCCTGATTAAGGTTTGCAGTTTCTGCCTTATCATCTGGATTCTCAAGGTCTCAGGGACTCTCATCATTACACAGCACCATGAGTTTAATCAACTCTCTATCTGCAGGAAGACAAGTTATCTTACAATCTGTCAGTTGAGACAAAAATCCAGGCCCTACTCAATGGGCGAAGGGTCATTCTGTCAAGCTTGCGAGTGATACAGAACATGAGTCTTGCTGGAGGATGATGAGGGTAATTTTCAGAAACATAAACTTGTTGAGTATTGAGCAATGAAGACTACTCAGAAGTTAGCAACACTTCTGAATAAAATAGCTTCTATAGCTTCATTTGTCCATTCACTAGTAAGCTTATTTTATGTTGTACGTAACCTACTAAGAGATGCATCAATAGATTTTATTTAATAATTTTTATTATTATATAAAAACAATGTCTTGTTTGTTTTAAGTGATCATATTAAATCCAAAAGCTGAAAGTAGCTTTCTTAATAAGGAATGCTACATAAATAAATGATTGAATACTCATGGCTTTTAGATAAGCATGATCATCATAATTACATTCACAATTTAGGGTATCAGTTTTCTGTTGCTCTACTGTGTTCAAACACCTTTATATGTGCAATAGTCTCTCATTAAATCAGGCATTCCTTAAATGGTATTAATCAGCATGCATAAAGTCCATCTTGAAAACTCATTTGATTTTACAAATTATAACACTCCATATTAGTACTCCTGGAGCTTCATCAAGCCTCTGATTTTTAAATAATTTTTAAGTGAAAAGGCCTTTTTAAATAAATACACGCTGAAGTCCTCTTCTGTGTCATAGTTAGCAAGAAGGCTTGAACTATTGGCTTTCAAAAATCTCTTTATCTTTCCAATCCATTCCATGGCCTCCTAAGCACCATAGGTGATGCTAGGCCTGGTTGGGAAGATAATGTGCCTGTTCTTAAGGAATAAAGACAGTAGCAGGGCATACAAGGTGTAAATCTGCCCAGTGTTGATATAAAGACATTCAAGTCTTGTTAGACACGGAGGTAGGCCAATCTCTGTGAGTTTAAGGCCAGCCTCTACATAGTACCAAGTCAATTGTGGTTATATAACAAGACTGTGGTTCAAAAAGCAAATAATAAATTCTTATTAAAATTCACAAGTATGGAGGATCTTCACAAAGAATATTTTCTGGCCTTTTATATGTGACTCCAATCCAGGCTGGGGCAGGTAAGGAAGTTTCACCCCAACACTTCAGATCCAGGGAGCTAGGCAACTTGTTGTGTGATAAGACTTTTCTGGGGCAATGCAACACATGTCTACTCACATCAGATAGAAAGCCCATAGAAGTCCATCTTTGGGAGCCAACAACTTTTGTTGAGTTTACTTATAGGTGAAGGGCTACTTTCAGGAGCCGAAATGATTAAAAGACAGCTCTATCATCCAGCCCACCCTAACATGGGAGGCAGCTCACAAAAGCTAGCAATATGGAGCACATTGCACAGCCTGCAGGCAGCTTACAAGGCTGAGGAGTGTCCTTTTGAGGTGCCTTTGTCAGACTTTTCCAGGCATCTCAGCTGGTTCCTGCTTCTTACAGGCAGCTGTTCTAGTCCCAGAGTCTTCTTGGTGCCTTGGCTTGTCTGAGAGGAACTCTCAACAATCTTACTGTTTTAATCTTGGGCGTGGGGAGGATAGTGAGTCTGGTCAGTTTCAGGACTTCCTGAAGCTGCTTTGTTTACCTTTTGTTTTAAGGGGCTTTCCTGGAGGTTGGGCTGTTTCAATCACGGAGGATACTGTTACACAACAGCCATCCTGATTTGTCTCTTAGTCTCCCTGATGTGCACTGATCATAATGCCTCACAACTGTAAAATTGAAAAAGGGATAATGTGAACCTTTAAAATTTCTAGTTTTGGAAATGGAACTTTCTTTTTTTCTTCTTCATGCCACCAACTTCAGGGGGTCATGTGGTCAAGGGAAGAGAAAGTTCACTTTACTCATAATAAAGCACTATCTTAACTGAAAATGTAGTTCTGGAGATAAATCTTAAAGAGCCAGGGATGCTTTTCTATACTGCAGTGCATCTCTCGGAACTGATGAGTGAGTTTGGAGCCTGGAGGATCAGCCGATGGATAATTAAACTTCAATAGCCCATTTTACATAAAGAACTATAGCTCTCTAGGTTGTTTGCATTGGATTGATTCCAGGAAGCCCCTCTCCAAGTTATTCTCAGCCACTAAAATTCTGAGGGGAGACATGGGAATGTAATCCAGAAAAAGAGCCATCTAAAGGAAATTACCAAATTCTTTAAATGAAACTTTTGTTTATTTGGTAAAATAACAATAAAGTCATGGTTAATTTGGTCAGTATTCCAAATATGAGCTATCTTGAAGCTAATAAAATTCAAGATTTTTTAAAAAAAGAAACATTAATGATAAAAATCCATGATTTTGAAAATATAATGGATGACAAGTTTTGCAAGAAAGACATAGGGGAGATGAAAATAAGTTACAAGCAATTTGTAATATTTCATTGTCTAACAATGTCTAACACCTCCATCTTGGAGAAACTAAAGAAAGTACCGTCCTATAAGAACTTTGCCAGTGAATTATGAAGCAGTCTGCTTTCAGTAAAGTTGTCAGTTGTGGCTGGCTAATTCATTGCATTAGCATTCTGTTTTACAGCTGCTAATTGGGGATGCTGCAAAGCGCACACACTGTAGACAAGGATGAGATTCACTTCCTAAGCAAACAGTCTCTCCCTCTCCTCCTCTCTTCTACTCTTATTTTCTCTCTCTGTTATCCATCCTTTCTCTCAGACATGATAGAACAAGATAAAAATTCAAGCACTATCTAAAACATATGTGAGGAAAATATTATAATATTATACACAAAAGTAGATTTAAAATAATTAGAAAAGTATATTCATGGTTTTTGATTTCATGACATATCATCAATAAAATTGTCAGTGCTATCCAAGTTAATTTATTAGTTCAATGAAGACTTTGTGAAAATGCTGCTATGCTTTATTATGAACCCAGACAAATTCATTATAAGATGCATTTGGTAGAGCATAAAAGGCAAGAATATTGAAGAGAATCCTAGGAAAACAGGCTCATGAGGGGGAACAACTCTAAAAGATTAAGATACATTTTAGAGCCTCTATAATTAAAGCAATATGTGTCATCTCATCCATAGCTGTGAATGAATTAATATAATATGTTGTAAAATTCAGAAATAGTTCTAAAATTACATGTCATCATATACTAAAGCACATTCTTACCCAATTCAGGAAAAAATGAAAAATCTTATGGATATCAAATGGCTAGATAATCATATAAGAAAACAAGACTGCATCTACTTCTTATATCATCCATTATGATAAATTCTATTTTCTTACAAGATACACATGTAAATAATTAGTTGCTATATGTATATTAAAGGAAGCATGAAGGCTTTTATGTAGTCTGAGAGTGAGGTGGACTTGGCCCTACATCCGTGAGTTTATGGGTAGCGCAAATTAGAATTGGTGAGTCGTAGAACATGTAGTAAAAGTTCACATGAAGTTAGGAGGGCATTAAAGGGAATAAGGATGGATTTGCTAGGAGCTGAGGAAGGACTGGGAGGTTAATGTGATCAAAAGATTATATATGTATGAAATTCCAAAAGGGTCAATAAAAATATTAAAACCAAAGACTATATTAATTATTAGTGATTTTTGAGGTACATTCAATTAAGGTAAGATGCATATTATTCAGTTATTTAATCACAGAAAAATCTATAACTATATGTATTTTCCTAAATGATACCAACCACAAAATTGACCCAATAGTCATCTCTAAGGTGAAGCAGTCAACATGGGATAGAGTTGAGGAATCAGACCTAGATTTCTCAAGGAGATATTTCATTTTGCTGACCTGAAGTTATAACAATGTTTTATGTGAATATATTGAAATGATACAAAGAAACTTCTAAAATTTAAAATCAAGACTAAACGAATGGCCAGGCATTATGTATGTCCATATCCCAGTACTCAGGAGGCTGAGTGAATTACGCATTCAAAGTGAGCCTAGACTACCCAATAAGACCCTGCCCTCCTGCTTTCAGAAAAATAAATTTAAAAATAAAGCAAATATTTAAATTAATAGACTAAACTTTATGTTGAGCTGACAGCTTAGCCAAGAACTAAGAAACAGTTTCAAGTGATCATAAAACTCAGTAGTGCTTATATGTCCTGGTTTCCCCTGGTATGTATACCAACGTTATCTCAAGGCAAAACAAGTAAGTGGTTTTTGGTCATACTACAGTTATTATTCTGAAAATATTGCATGTAGTATCACACATATGTTATATGTGATAAACAAGTCAACTGAGAAATTAACATTTTAATTAAGATTTTTGTTTAATATTTCTCAGCTAAAAACACCTAGATGTCCAACCAGCCCAGCAACTGTTAGCCTTCCTTGCCTTTTGAGTTGGCCTACAAATACAACTTCACATTTCAAAATGCCCTTCTGGAACAAACATCTGACTGTGAATACTGACAGTTGTGAGATGAGCCTGAAATATCTGTACTACAGAATAAAGAAGCGTTCGGAAGCAAGCAGTGCTGTGTGACAAGGGCTTGTATGGTTTATACCATTCAGAGGAAGGAGAAAAAGTGTCCAATCCTTGGCCCTACATTCAGTTATCAGTTTGCAGGAAATATAAAGAAGAGGAATATTTTAAAGTGACACTGAGGTTACAGTCAGAAAAATTCTAGAATGAGAGGTGATTCACAGGATAAAAGACTGAAAATCTTAAAAATTCACTTTAAAGCAGAGGTAAGATAATGAAACAAAATAGAGATAATCCATTAGAAATAATCAATCAATCAATCAATTAGAAAAAAGGTGACATGTAGATGTACAGAGATTCAGGGGCTCAAATAAACTGTTGAAAACCACATCTTCTTTAAACTCCAGGAAATAGCACGAAACAGTAAAAACTACACATACTTCTGAGGGAATACTTCATGTCCATAAAGACTTTATTTTACATTTTAGGAGTAGTTATTGTATTTTGAAATATCTGCAAATATGATGATATGCCTGATATGTGCTCAAGGGAGAATGGGGCTGTACTTGGGAAGTATGGAATGATGCTGGTCTAGCTGGGGATGGAAGCCAGGGTGGCTGCTGTCCTCCATACTGCTGGGAATATTTAAAACCATCCATAATAAAATGGTAAGACCCGAAATACTCTTCATGTTGCCAAATTCATTAAAACTGAAGGTTATACTTGAGATTTTTCCCCTATCTAATATATGCCAAAAATGATAAGGTGGGTGTAAACTCTCACTGACCGAGATGATATGAAAGAATGAGATGGTCAAATATTGAGACTGCTGCAAACCTCCCTCACGTATGCACACACACACGCACGTACACGCGCGCGCACACACACACACACACTCACACACACACTCTGTGGAGAAGTGTCCCAGTGTCTGGCATGTGCTTGGCTTAGCATTGCAAGTAGTAATTTAGACTGACCTCTGATCATGTGAATGGGTCTCAGCCACAAAGAAAAATGTGTTAAGACATATTTACCCCCAGAGATGAGTAACATTACTGCTGGTAGCTGGTGGTTCAGGTAAGCAGCACAGTGGTGTGATTGGATATGGCTTTGGAGTTAGTCAGATTCGTATGTCACTGTTTGTTATTTACTAGATAAAGGAATCTAGTCTTAGTTCCATTATCTTAAAATTAAGGTGAAAAATGCATATCTGACAGGGTTGCTATGGTGATTGTAGATTCCATGCAGTATCTGGTACATATGAAGGTGCTGTATTGTTTCAGTGTACTAATTATTATTAGCATTGTTAACTGGTGATTACTGTCTGAGCCAATGAAGCAGAATTCTGAACTCAAATACAAAGGCAGGGGAAAGAAATCTAATGTTCTTTATGCAAAGCTTGTAATTTGTGGGTCATCGACAGCAAATGATGCTTTGTAATTTTTCCTATGACAGAGAACCCCCAAATTTCTCTGATTCACTACTAAACAGTTCAACTTCTCAAAGAACACCCAAACAGATACATTTTATGCTCCTACCAGACAATTTAATTCTTATCAAAGTAGACAGCTCACTGTGCAGTGGGTCTTAAATATTGGCCACAAAATATCCATTACATTGCCAACCCTCAAACCATGTGTAATTTAATTTATACTGCCACTGCAAAGAAGGCCTGGCAACTTTATTTTTGTGTGACTTCATTTGCCCTATAAATGGACACATAGAGTCACAGAGAGTAAGTGTACATAAAGGAAGAAATAAATATATTATCAGAAATGACCTGGGGGAATTTCACAAAAGCAGTGATATTTTAACTTGCCTAGAACGATGACTGAGAATTCTCAGGAAGATAAGTAGGGAAGTCTCTGAAAGAGGAAGTAGTCTGGAGAAAGGATGTTGGACTAGATGCTCTAAGCTCTTTGGGCTCGTGGGTTGTCCATGATGAGGTTGGCTACAGGGTGAGTGTGAGAAATTTTTCTGAGATGTTACCTTCTAGGAAATAGTGGGCATATTTTTAAGGTGGGGGTTAGGTACAAGTGGACATTTGAGGTAAAACATTCAAGTTCGAGGAGGATGGGGAGGAAAGGGAGATTTTTATATTCTCTGTCATGTGTGGGGTAGTGGCATACATCAAGAGCATTCTATGTTATGTGTGGAGGGAAGGGCAGCTGTTTGGATTAGCGACATACTCACAGCAAGAGTGTCTTGGGAAACAGAGTTGATAGGACTGAAATAAAATTCATGATGACAAAGAAGTCTTTAATTGGAAATGTGAGTGAAGACTGCCTTTCCACAATAGAGGTTGAGTGGACAGACACACCAAGAGAGGTTGTGGGCAGGTTCCATACACACATTTTTATTACCACAAGTGCCCTGGCCTCCTTCACTGGTTGTAGGAAACAGTGGGGATGGTTGGATACTTTCCAGTATTTTCAAATGATGTCTAGGAAGGACAAAGCAAGGGAGAGAAAGTGACACACAGTGTGGGGTTTGAATTGGAGAATCCTTTGGCAGTTCTATAGATGAAATTTATGCCTTACTCAGACCACGGAATTACAGATCTATAATCTGAATTTTTAATGGTTATTTATGTAAAGACATGTAGGAGATTCTTAGAAGAAATGGTAAAAGAATCAGGGTCAAACTGGAAGGAGTGTGACATGTGGACAAGAAACCAAGTCTGATTTTGGTTTATCACCTAGCTATTCAGTTGGAAGGACTGAGGCAAAATGGTCAGGAGGACAGGCCAGTTTGCCATATATCCCCACCCAGATAGAGGGAGAAAAGAATCAGTACCTTAAATATGCCCTCCTTACATCCACAGACACAGGCACTGTCCTTCCCAAACTTGCTGCCTGCTACCAGTGAGTTATTAACATATCTTGCTAGACTCGAGATCCACTCATGTTTATTTTATCATTACTTACAGGGAGTGAGTCAGACAGAATGATGGAGAGAGTTATAGGTAGAAAGAAATTGCAGCCCCAGCTGGAAAAGGAATTGACTGACAAAGCCTATACAACCTCTGATGCCAGGCCTAGGGCATCACTAATGATGGAGTTTAGTAAATGAACAGGTTGAAGGTTTTTGATCATGAGTTGTTTTTCTGTTCTTAAAACAATTGTTTAGGATATTACTAGTTGTTGGAACATTATGGAATTGCCTGAAGAGTAACCCGAAACTTCACCAAAGATAGTAAAGCAATGCAGAACCAGAGTTGGAGTTATACTGACCACACAGATCTGAACAGAATTATTTATTTCATAATACCAAGTCCCATAGTGTAGCCAATGACCAAGCCTGAAAACAGAGGCCAAGAAGTGAATTGTGAATGTATAGTGCAATGAAGACTAGTATCCTAGGTTTTTTGAAAGAAATGACCTAGAATACCTACATTTAAGAGCTTGGAATGTGCATTGTAATTCTGTCCCTTTGCGAGACCATTCCAGAAGATTTATTTCTATTTTTAGGTTTTAGGAAACTGGTGTTTATTCCACCTCCATCTTGTTTCAGATTTAAGCAGACATCTACAGGACAATAGTTTAAGCCACCTTTGTGCTTTCTCCTTTCAGTGACCTGCACAGTGGGAGCTGTAGATTGTTCTTCCACAGCCAGCTGGGCACCGCAGTTTTTAGTAGGTTCCTGAATACAGTTCAACCAGCTTGTTGTCTCATGAGGAACTGAAGTGAACTCAGGAATTGGTGCAGTCGATTTGTCCTAAAATTTCTCCTTCTTCACAGCCTTTTCCAGCTTCCATTTGTGCTTTCTTCCCAATTTTCTCAAGGTTTCTGTAGTATTGACCAGCCATGAACATCCCATAGGTGTTGACAGGGAGTGAACAGCATATGTGCAGAACTCCCCAGGCCATCATATACCATATCATACACATTGAGTGGGCTCCTTTGTAATGTAACATGATAATGTCCACACAACCCAGAGAAGAATCAGTGTGACATCGAGCAATGAAGGCAGGTTGATGCTCTGTGAGAAGCTTTGTGTTAGTTATTACTATAGGCTGTAGCTCTAGGAAGGCAGTTTGGAACTGAGTACTGCAGGTCCCAGAGGTGAAGCAGCCAGCACTTGGAGGAGCTCCAGAGAGTGGCAAGCCTGCTGATACTCTGGAGGTGAAGGTGCCAACATCAACAACTGCTAGCTGCCAGCAGTGGCTTCCTTCAGGCCCTCTTCAGATCTAAGATGCAAGAGTATCACTTTCCCTTTTGTGGATACACATTTTCATGTGGAAAACAATGTTTGTGTCCCCAGGGTGAGTCCCACTACAAGGAACCTGAAGATATCCTCCTCTTTCATTTCTAGGACATTAAGGATTCTGGACACTGTGCCAGACTCTCCCTTTGCATTACAATGGGTGTCAAGAACACCAACTTCTGGAAGTTCCTAAGATGTCCCTTTTGTTATTGAGCCACACAGGGTTTTCAGAACTAGTTCAAGTTTAAAGGGTGATTTTTGAGGAGAATATGTGTTAATCATAAGTGTGAATTTTCAGAAATGCATCTATGTAAGTAGATTGTAAATGCTAAATACACTGCTTCTGTGTTCCCAGCTCTGGAGAGTCCTGGAGACAGAGTACACAGCACTCAATGGCCCAAGCTGACAGACAATAAAACAAGTGAAGGTATGTATTATTTTCAGAACTTACTTCCAGAAACCATTTTTCAGACTTGGACAACTGCTCTAGCAGTAGTGTTATCTGATGCAGTTCCTACTTCTTGAGATACAGGCAGCCAGAGAAATGGAGCTGAAAGGAGTTAAAAGAAAGAACTTGAATTGTGTAGAAACTAGAACATGAACCATATGACCGACCAGTTTGTTGCTCCATGTGGACAGTGCATGGAAGGATGTGTGTGGATCCTTGAACATTCTATAGACTTATCTATCCATGTAATAGGCAATTTCAGTTATAAAGATAAGGCTATAATGAGCAAGGTTCTCCAACAGTCTCCACCTGATACTAGAATCACTATTTTGACCTAAATGATAAACCTTGTACAAAATTGTCTAACCTATTGTTATATAATCACACTTTTAGGACACTTATAGACAAATTACTCAGTGATGAGAATTTATTTGTAACATGATAAATGGGGAGAAAATACTCTAAAAAGTAAGAATTACTGTGGAAATAAAAATCAACAAGAACGTTCTTCTAGAGTTTCATTACAAAGAAAATGACCACAACAGGCATTTGCAGTTTAGAAAATTAGAGAATGACTCTGATGAAGGAAGTGCATCTTGTCATCAATAAATAATTAAAACTGCTATACCTAGCTGATTCTACTGACCTTTCAGTCAGGAAAAGGAAAATTCTTTAATTAAGCCAAAGATCTTTATCAGGCATTTTAATTCCTTTGAAAGAACTTCCTGGAACTAATGTGTTTATAACTCAAATGACATTGGTGAGAAATTTTTCAGTTTTATTACCAAAAGATAGACTATGTGATGATATAACCTAAATTGTTGAAAATTATTTCAAAAGATGTCCAATATTCTGCTTGCTAGAAAGAAACGCAGTATGTATGCGACAGGCCATGTCCCTTTATAAGGATGCCTGTGACAGGACTGAAGGAACATCCAACAGAAGGGAGGAAATATGTATGCTCCCATTGCACAGGAAGTTTGCATTAGTAGGTACCAATCATTATTCTGAATTGAATCCACTAGGCCTACAACAGAGTCTGGTTCCACAGCAGGCACTTCATTTATTTAGTGGCTGGCTAATAAAGGAAGCATTCGTATGTCGAACTCTAGGTAGTTCATGACTTACATGGATCCCAGTGTGAAGTTACATTTAAGGATATGGAGTTATATCAGTAACCTTTAAAGTCACAATTTCAGACTTCAGGAAACTACAGAATTTCCAAAGAATCAGAATCAGTCTATGAGGAAACGAAACTTAAATTGTAATGTGCATACATACTTGAGTCATACACTGTGGAGACGTCAAGCTGGTACTGATTTAGGCTAGTTTTCATAGTATTAAAAGGTGCTACACAAGCTGCTGAGTGGGTGAAGTTATCAACAGTCTTATCCAGATGTGGAACACGAGATCTACAATAGCAAATGACCTGGCACACTATGTCCTCAGGTGCCATCAGTGATGTGAACTAACTACTTCCTCATTTGGTTTAAGGCCTGATCCACAAGATGAAACTCATGCCTATTACTGTTAATGAGATCAAGAACTCATGACCAAGTTGGTCATGGGCCCTACTACTATTATTATGCTAAATAGACACAGTATTAACCAATGCCTAATGACTAATTGCTATACACAATGAGAAGTAAATCTCTCAAACTCATCACAGAAGCTTAATTTTTGCAATAGATGGTGATTAACATAGAGGCCCACAATTGATCAATTGCAGAGAATAAGGGACTGAAGAGTTTAGGACCTACATGGGACATTGTTATTACATGTCTGCCTCCAAAGATATGGCAGATAGATTGTAGGAGCTAGACATAGTATGCGATCATAAAGAAACAGAGTTTTCTGTACATGTCAGGGATGTTGCATATCAACTCACAGAAGTTGTGACTGCATGCACAAGACTTGTACAACATGAAGCTAGACACAACTCCTCCATGGACAGAGGGGGGGTGCAATAAAAGGATTTACATAGAAGAGTGTCTTTGTTAGCCACTGAGGATTAGTTCTGAGGCTAGGAAACAGGTTTTCTGACTCAGTCAGCATATTACATTACCTTGAACTTAAATGCTATGAACTTGTTACTTGTGGGAGTTTGATATTGTTCTTTAATACCTAATAAGTAAGGAAGCCTGAGTGAACACTGGCATCTGTTCTTTTTTTTCTCTCTTTTTAAATTTTTTTATTTAGGTTTGAAACAATCTTGTTTCACATGTCAATCCCAGCTCCCTCTCCCTCCCCTCCTCCCCTGCCCTCCCCACCAGGTCCCTAAGTCCCCCACCCAATCTCCACTCAGATCCCCAAGGAGGGTGAGGTGATCCATGGTGGATCTCCAGTAACTGTCATGTCATCCAGGGCAGGGCCTAGGCCCTCTCCCAAGAGTCCTGGCTGAGAGGGCCTCCCATATTGTGGCATGGGCACTCAAAGTCGATTTGTACGCCAGGGGTAAATACTACCCAAGGTCCCATAGATTACCTAGGCCTCCTCACTGATGCCTACATTCAGGGGGGTCTGGAACAGTCCCATGCTTTCTACACATGGCATATGTTCTAAGGGATCCAATATAGAGAAACAATGAGTGGCTGTCTTATTTTAAATGTTTTTCAAATTATTATTAAAAGGAGTAATATCACATTTCTCTTTTCTCTTAAAGAAAGGAATGCATAAAGTACTAGCACATCCAAGATCTATGCTACTAGAGGATTGTTTTTATCTTTCATATTTCTACAAGACCACATGATTGCTCAGGAAATTCTAAAATTTTTGTGAGACTTTGAGTTTTACTATAATGCAGTGGTTCTCAACCTGTAGGCTATGGCCCAGAAAACACAGATGTTTACATTACGATTCATAACAGTAACAAAATTACAGTTATGAAGAGGCAGTGAAAATCATTTTGTGATGGGGTCATCACAATATGAGGAACTGTATTAAATACATTAGGAAGACTGAGAACCACTGTTGTAATGTATCTTTTCCCTTTGAGCCTTCAGAAAGTTCAAAGGTAAAGACATGACCATATCTGAGAAGACACCATGTATTAACAACATATTAGGAAATATCACACTTTAGAGTATTTTGCCATTACTTATATTTAAATAGGAAATGCTTTCTTAAACCCCTTTGTTCAGCCAATTGGTATTACATAGTTTTGTCATGCCAGAACTAAACTCAGTAGAGTTTTAGCTAACTTATTATTGTTAGGACACAAGAAGGATTCTACATTAATTTTCACAGAAACAATGCTTGTATATTTGCTTAGTTCTAGTTTGGATCTACTCTGTTGTCGATGAAAAGTGTCTCTGAGAGTAGTGCAGAGAACTATATAGCAACAATAACCAGGGCAGACATTACAGGACTCCATGCTCCTGGCCATTATGTTTAATAACACACATTCTATCCTAACTTCCAGTGGTCTGGCTCTTTTCATTTGTGCAAATTCCACTTTTGTGGGCTTGCATGTTAAAAAAAAATCTGAGTGTCTTCTTCCGAAGTTGAGAGAAATCTTCTCTCCTTACAAATGCTCTCTCAAGCAATGGGGATGGTACCACAGGCTTCCCGACAGATGGTAGCCAATCCAAATTCAGTATGGTAAGCAGGCACCACTCAATAAAACTTTAATTGCTGCATATGGTATCTGCTAACTTGTTTAGAAAATGGATCTGCAGCATTAGCTCGAAGCATTTAAATGGCCTGATAGCACTGGACAGCATGTTGGGCTGCCACCTGGAAGACCCAAATTTCATAGCAGATGTAACACTAGAAGAATAAAGCTGGTGGTTGATAGTTCTGGAATGGAGATGACACAGTCAGCACCCAGCTGTTCCCCCCACCATGCTGACTCCTATAGCTTTGGTGTCACTTCCACCAAGCCCTCAAATTACTCATGTGTTGTATTTTCCTCCCAAAGTGAGGTGGAGAAAAAAAACTATACCATAAGGCTGAGATGGGAAGGGGTTCATGTCCCTACTACAGCCTAGGAAAAGTGGAGAATGCTTTTGCATGCAGTTGGGGGTGGGGGGATTGTAAAGATCTGGAGAGAGAACGCCTGACATATGTGCAAATTTCTGCCAAAAGATGGGAGCCAAGACAGACTAGAAAGAAAGCTCCTTCTGAGCACGTTGGAGCGATCCTTGCAATTTCTCACTCACAGTTGTTTTACCCCAGCAAACAATCACATTCGCCACATACCAACAGGGTCAACTTACCAGCCCCCTAGCTTGTTGGACTAAAGAGGGAAACTTACCATTTCTGAAAACAGGGACTCATTAACCCCCTCCCATCAACTTAGGTGGCAGCATAAAGAGCTGAAAAGAAAAGTGAAGCACAATATCTTAGACTATTTAAAGACAGAGGCTATTAAAGGAAGGGGGAAAAACCTAATTGTTTTATTTAAATGGAGAGATTGCAAAGGAATATTCACTTTTGAACATTAGTGCTCTGAGCTACCTCAACTCCAATCTAAATTCAGAAAACCCACAGATGCACTTTCCAGACACACTATTGATTTCTGACCTGTAAATTACTTTCCATCAAAAAGGTCTTGGTACAGACTAGGGGTTTGGAGTAGCCTGGGCACTTCTCAGCTGCAATCTGCATAATGTTTAGTATTCAGTGAGTTAAAGCAGGCAATGAAAGGGAACTGTCAACGCAATCTAGAAGATATAAAGAAATGAAGAGGGGGGGGGGGTGAGCCGTATGCTAATAATCCACTCAGTAATTAAGTGAAGATCGCTGCCAAGCGCCACTGCCACTTTCAAAGGGTAATTTGTACAGGAAATCATAGAGTCATTGTCAAATCATTTCAGGATAAAAGGAAAGTCATCAACTGAGATAAGATAAATGCTGGGTGTCTGGCAGCGGGTGCCCTACGAAATGCCTTTGCTTTTTAAATTTTTTTCCTTAAAAAAAAAAACCTTGCAAAAGTGAGGCTGGGAAAACTTGACAGGTTGAACTGTGCGTTCACTATTAATAATAGGGGCACTCTGTGTAGGGATGCATTTTAAAATAGGTTACTTGAGCAAAAATGTGGCAAAATAAATCAGTTAAGAAGACTTAACTCATAAGTAGTACACTGTGTATGATTTCTCTTTCCCTCTCTCCTACCTTTCGAGTCAAAGAATTCTCAGTTGTGTTCCTTTGGCTTCTCTTTTCTAGCTAAATTATAGTATTTTAAAATATTTTAAACTATCTTGTTGTCTCCGGAGGACAATGCTCTAGACAATTAAAAAAGAGTGGGAATGATAATGATCTTTCTCTGTTACTTTCCCATTTTATAGTCTTAAATTTGACACTGCAATGTAGAATTTGTTCACATCACAGAAACTATTGCAAAATTGGTATGTGATGTTTGCAAAGTATATGTCCTTTTTTCTGTAGAAGGGGCAACAATAGTGCTTGAAAATTGCTATTCGTATACTACAATTTCAACAAAAAAGATGTGCAGTTGTGTATTTGTCATTCAAATTTATGCCTTCTCTCATTTACTCATTCTGACTTAACCTGTCTCAGATAAATGTCTCCCAAAGCATAGCTTGATGTGTCCATTTGTGGGTCGCTATTTTTATGTAGCCAAATGGGTGAAATGTTTCACCCAAATATTTCCTTAACACTGATGTCTTCTGTCCCCCTGAAAGAAAAGTTTGTTAGCTCCTGAGAGCAATTTTTTTGAGTCTTATTGTTTAGACTTGCCCTATAGTGTCATTGCTCCATCCAGAAAAACACTGACTGTTTTGAAAGCAAGATTAAAAACTTGTTCCTGGGCAACTGAGTATAAGAAATATGTCTCTTTACTGAAAGCATTTCCTTTAGGTTTTTTTTTTTTTTGATGACTGGGCACAGGTATTTTCAAATAAAGGCGTGCATTTTACAGTCCATGGATAATGGGATCCCTCATCTTAGCGGTATGTTTAGAAGCTCACCCCTTTGAGTGGGTTCTGTGTCAGGATGTTGACCACAGTGCTGAGGAGTTTGGGAGAAGAGCAAATAACCTCTTTATTTGAGCATTTTCATTTGCTAACCATCTATTCATCATATGACAGGATTTGTTTGGTTCTCAGGTAAAATGGTATCGGCCAATGTATCATAAGCTTTTGGATTCCTTTAGAACAGCCATGAACCTGTGGGCCCTTCCGCCTCCTGTCTGTCCTTTATCCCTCTGTCTCTCTTCCTCTCCTCCATTTCCTCTTTGCATCTGTCCACCTGCCTTCAGGTGAGGCAATCTGATCACTCGTTGCTTCTGAGTAACCACTTTGTACTGATAGAGTGATTTCATGCTATAAAGCACTTTTGCTTTTGAAACTACAACCTAATGAGTAGTGCAGATGAGGGTATGAAATTAAGGGGAAATCTTGCCATAAATACTTTTTTTCTAAAGTGTCAGTTGACTATCTTCTGAGCAGAATTTACAGAATTCACTTAGAGAATAATGTTAAGTTTGGTAATTGATTTTTTGAGAAATAATGTCTTTTTTTTCTCTTGATTAAAAAGAAAAAAACAAGGAAGCAGTTGAGAAGGGAGTCACAGAGCAGGCATAAGGAGGCTGAGTTGTCTGCAGAGATCGAAAAACTTAGCTATTAAAGTTTTAGATCATTTAGTTAAAGGGGAAATGTTATTACAACATAAATTAAATTATGTTTGGACAATCCAGACACAAGTAATCTAAATAAAGACCTTGATTTGTTATGAATTTTTAAAAGTATATAAGGCTAATCAATACTAGGATAAAAATTTGGGGCTGTGGGTAATTCATTTAAATATTGTTGTTTTTTTTCCTGTGAAGTAAATAAAACCCTCAATGTGTGTAGACTACATGGTAGTCTGTTTATGATTTCATGGTTAATTTGGATACTATACATTTATATGATTTTAATATTTGAATCATGATAAGTTAGATAAATTAAAGATACTTTAAATTTTTGTAAAGGAATGAAAAATATATAATATTTCCTAAATATATTTGACTACTAAGTTCATTTCAAGGGGTATTTTGGAAGATTAATAATTCATGGACATGTTGTTTCTCACAAAAATGAAATTAATAAAATCTACCTTATAGGGGCTCAAAAGTACTGAAACACCATTTAACATCTACATATTTGATAAGCAAATTAATGAAAAGTAGGCCATTTACTCAAAACTCTGCTAAAAAATTTCAAAGTGAGAGCTGCCTATTTGCTGAGTGCTCTGTTCCATCACATGCCTGAGCCTAGAAATTCATGCATCTATTAATATTTTATTCTTCCCACATCTCTGTGTGGTAGATGAGCTCATTCCTATTCTAGAAATGAACAGATGATGACTTATTGTTAAGTGTACTGTTAAAGTCCATATACTATGTAACTAGTGGAAATAGGGTTGTAAACTCATGTCTTTCTGGTGGCAAAGACTCTGTCGTAGTGCTTTCCTGATTGGGAAAAGCATCAAACATTGTTCCAAAGGTTAATCTTGAAACAATTTATTCATAAATAAAGTTAGAAATGACTTGATCCTTACTTGTAGAATAGGTTCTGTGACACCACTGGAAAGTCCTGAACCAGAATAATATCATTTTGGTGCTTGCAATTTTGAGCAATGAGAGAAGAGTAGAAGAGTAAAGCCAACTGTGTAGTTATGAAACAAGTGGATTCTGCTTTTACCAGTGCAATTAATAGTCTTACAACACATTTCACAATATGATAAAGTTTTTTTTGGATGCTGATATTGAAAGAGTCAAAAAGAAAAATACTTCCTGGACTAGTTCTTCAGCTGCTTAAAAGCAGAATATTCTTTCAAAATGCCAAACCTAACCATTTTTGTAATGTTAAAGAAAGTGTTACTTGCCCTAGATCTTTAGAGAACAATTGTTAAACATCATTCTTCCGAGGTAAGTATTTACATTTCAAAAAGCATCAATACTTTGCAAAGTTGAGACTACAATGTTTATCAGCAATAATTTCCCTGGTGAGTATAGTACTATATGCCTTCTAGCACTTGGGAGAGATAGCCAAGTGAATCTCTGTGAGTTTGAGGTTAGCCTGGTCTATACAGGTTATATGTATCTATGGTTAGTTGATGTTGCATGAATTGGTCAAAATCATCCATGCTAAACAAGTATTTTTGTAGTTTACCATTCTCTATGACAACAATTTATAAACTTAAAGAAGTCAATGATTTTTTTTTTCTAATAGGAATGCTTCATCACCATTGGCAAGTAGACACTTTCTTAGGTAATGAGATAGATTTTAAAGATGGCTGCCATCAAGTCTCCTTTCTCTTTCTATTCAAAGCTCATTCTTCTATTCAGGGTTGACTCTAGTCTTTCAACCTTAAATCAGAGACCATCACTAGGTTTGATTCAATCAATAGAAAATAGTGATGTAGGGCTGAGTTAATTTGAAGCTTAAACTTTGAAGAGACTGGAAACTTCTTCCTTAGAAATTTAATCACTATTCTGTAAAGAAATTTTAGTTAGCGTGTGGAATGAAGAAATATTTTTTTGTGTGTGAGAGAAGGAGAGGGGGGTGGGGGTGGGGGAGGGGGAGGGAGTGGGAGAGAGAGAGAGAGAGAGAGAGAGAGAGAGAGAGAGAGAGAGAGAGAGAGAGAGAGAGAGAGAGAGAGAGAGAGAGAGCACATGCAGACAACCCAGATCACTCGCTTGGATGTTAGACCCATGAGAAGCATGTCAGTTGAGCTTGGTGGCAGCTGAAGCCAACTGAGTCAGTACTTTAGTCAATGCTACAAGAAATGTAAGGTCAGCTCTATGACATATGGCTCAAATTCTGGATCCAGAGACTCCAAAGAACTACTACATAGTGTTGATCAAAGCCATGAGGTTTGGATATGGGTTAAAATATACAAAGAATGGGCAAGAATGGTGGGCAAATTTGAGCAAAACATGCATGTATGCAATAAATCCCAAGCTAGTAGTGTAGTGAAAACATGAAGAAAGGTGTACAAATCCATGGGACAGAGAATTTATGTTTAACACTCATGTTTGCTCTGATAATGTTTTAGAAGGACCAAAATCATTTGATTTGTCTAAAGGCAAATAAATTAATAAATACTGTTGGGAAAAAGTGTTTTTTGTTGCAAAAGAATGAAATTTACATTGCACCATAGACATATTCAAAATAGTCTTAAAAACAAGAAAAAAATACCTAAAAACTCTTGTAAAAATATGTCACAATGACTTATTGTTTGTGAAAACACACGTCCAAGTAATAATTTGTAAAAATGAAGAAATTCAGAAACAAAGACAGTAGAAAAAAATTACAGAATGACTTAATTCTTAATTATGTTCTTCAAAATTATATAGGCAATTAGGGTCCTCAGATGAGATTCAAATAGATGGGACAAGTAACACAATTCAAATTTTCATCCAGTTGTAAGAATTCAGGGAATGAAAAATAAGCTGTGATAACATTTTAGAAATACTTTTCAAAATGTTAACAGAATGTCTCCACTTAAAAATAAGCTATTAGATTGGTCTTGTTCAACTTGCTTCAATACCACAAGAAAATATCAAATTTAAATTCAGCCAGTTAAAAATATGAATATGTTTAGTTTATCTTTTATTAAGTGGATTTCCATTAGATTAAAAAACAATCTTATGTCACAATGGAAAAAATATTCAGAGTTGCAAGGGAAGACATTTAATTTGAGTTAAGTACGACCAACTTGCTTATTCAACTAAACGCATAAACAGCTTTTTGAAGCTGAGACATATTTGATACATGGTAAGTATATTTGAGAATAATGATTTTTAGAAACTAAGAAGTCTGAAGCCACAGTGCTATTTAGAACCAATTTCCACAGTGTTCCTGAATAATTGCCAGTTTTCCCAGTAGAGAATTTTGTTTAGTATGGATGGCTTGCAACAGTGGGAAGGTCAGATAGCAATAAGACTTAGATTTCTTCATCAGCAGGTCATGACCCAAATCACTAAGAAAAAGGCTCTTGCTACTGCGAGAGTTCCTGAGACTCAGATTTCTTAGTGCATGAAAATAACTTCTGAAGCTGCGTGCTATAAGCAGCCCACTTACAGCTTTCTTCGTTTCTCATTTGGAAATTAAAGCAATGCATCTAACCCTCTTGGTAATTCTATGACTCTTGGTAATACCAAACATAGCAGAAAATACATAAGCCCAGTACTTGCCTTTTCTTAGGTAGAAATTTGGTGAAAATTACTTTACTTAACCCAAACTGATATCATTCAGATGTAGGTTTAAAATAGCACTTGTACTCTCAAAGTATCATGGAAGAGGTTTACAAAGTAATGTGTAAAAATAGTGGAGGGCAGCACAAGCATGCTGGCAAATGGATCAGCCATTGTGTGCCCCATGATGGCTCCCACACGTATGAGTAATTAATGTCCTTCGCACGTACTCTTTCATACTTACTTTCCACAGTGTTAAATTATTACTCTAATTTTTATTCCTGAGACTTTCCTATTTATCTGGTATTTAATTATTTTATTGAGAACATTACCACTTATTTTTTTAAAATCACTATCATTTCAATTATCCTTGACGGAGCTTTCTAGTTCATTTCCCTACATATAATCTCATGGGCCACTTCTTGAGATATTGTAAGAAAAATTAACATTGAGAATAGTATAAAATGTAAATGCCCAACTAGAATAAAATCTATTACTTTGTGCTTCTACATATAAAACCAGAGTCCTTTCAAGCTCAAGACAGGTGGGTGGGTGCGTGTGTGTGTGTGTGGGGGGGGGGTGTGGGTGTAATTTTTGTATGGGCTTTTATTAGTTTCTCATTAAGGCGCATTATATTGACTACAAAACAAAGTACTTTAGAAAAGATGTTCAAATTGCATCATTGTTAAGGTATTTTTTACTGGGTAAAAAGTCACATCACTTGCACTGGAAGCCACTGAATACTTCTGATTGCGGGCTCATAACAGACACAGTGGCTTTGTGCAACCAGCATTTCACAAAGGTGGTCACTGAATGCACGGACTTGAAAACAAGTCCCAGCACACAGAACAATAAATGGTGTGGCAATGAATACTTATCAGCCTTGCAGACACTAATCACTCCATGGATTGTCTTAATAGCAGTTAAATATGCTCCCTGAATTCCTTTCTCTGTAGCAATATTTAGATTTCTTCATGCTCCTGTTGGTGATATTTTCCAAATCAAGTGAAGGAAAAGAAAACTCAGTCATCAGAAAACATAAAGCAATCTGTAAAATTATAAAGCTTTTCCTTCCTCTCCCCCCACTGCTCTCCCCACATCAAATTCAGACCATATGCTGAGGCCACTCCTTAACTATAACTGACTGTTGTTACTGTAGCAATCAGTCTCTGTCAGAGCAATTACGCAAAATCATCCGTCCTGGTTGTTTTTCACAATCCACAGCACACTGAGCAGAACAATGCCGCTGACAGTCCGAAGGGCACAGATGGAATTATCATACCTCACCCCACCCCCGCTGACTGACAGTTACCTGCAGGAAGGGGACGGACCCTATCATCTGGAGGACCGGCTTTCTTGTTACCAGAGAGGGAGAGGGAGAGCCCTTGCTGCACCTTTGTCATCCAGGCACTCAGCAGACATTTCCTCCTGGCATGTGTAAAACAAACAATGTCATTATTCTTCTGGGTAGGTGGTGGGGTGGGTGTTATCTATGTTGAGGCACTGGCTTTAAGATACTAAACAGGTTAATCAATAGGTGGTCCAGCCTCTGCAAGACCCTTATTAGCAGGCCAGATGGATTGAAATTCGTTAGTCTCTCTTGCCTGTATCTGGATCAATATTTCTAGGTACTGCCCCAAAGTATACTGTTCAGAAAAATGTCCTAACCAATAGCTGTTGAGTGGAGGTGATGGGATGGGATATTTATGTGTGTGAGGCAGTGACAGAGGACTGTGGGTTGAGGGCTAAGGAGGGTCATAGACTCTGACTCAATTTTATCAACCGCCACATTCACTA
This sequence comes from Mesocricetus auratus, assembly GCF_017639785.1. Lineage (NCBI taxonomy): Eukaryota > Metazoa > Chordata > Mammalia > Rodentia > Cricetidae > Mesocricetus > Mesocricetus auratus. The sequence goes on along the minus strand of NW_024429184.1, from coordinate 43,438,211 downwards.
TTGTCTAGATACATCCTTTAGGGCTCTTTATCCTGCCCTTTCCTAAAAGCCAGCTAGCTACACAACAACAAAAGACAGACAGTTCTTCCGGGGAGGCAGGGTTGTACTGGATTGGAAAATGGAATCAGACAAACTGCTGGTGTGTCCCACAAAGATCTGCCTGTCTCCAAGTAGTGGTGGCCTTAATTAGTGGAATTGGATCCTGCAGAGGGAAGCCACCCTGAGCATATATATCTACCCTAATGGAAGTCACACAGGTATTAGGTGGCTCCACAGGCCTGAGATCTAGAGATGTAGTCAAATGAATTCTCAATGAACTCAGCTCAAAATATTTAGAGAAAAGAGATGTGGTATACCTTACAGGTTTCCATCTTTTGCTTTCTCTACCAAAGGCACAGGGCACAATTGCCACACGTTGATAGCACTGCTTCTCATAGAGTCTTACTTTGCAGCACAGGTTCTACACTCACTGTGTAGCTCAGGTTGGCAATCCTCCTGCCTCATCCTCCTGTGCTTTAGCATCACAGATGCAAGGCATCACTATCCCCAGCTGCATAGCCTTTAAAAATATTTAACATTCAACAATAGTTATTAGTTGAAATTAATTGTACAAAATAATGTATTCCATTATGACATTTCATACATGTATGTATTTTTAAAAATTTCTCTGACTGACAAGATTCAAAACACTAGCAAAGAAAAGAATCCATTTGTTTCAGTAGAGGGGACAAAGCAAATTAGAAGATCTGAATTCTTATGGCATGCTAATGATTAAACGTACATTAATCATAAGCATCAACGGGCCACCAACAGAGCTTAATCATTTGCTACCAATTGTGTGACTGATGCACTCTTCTGTTGGGGCTTCTCCAAAGTGTTTCCTTATTTGGACAAAGATATTAAAATAACTAGATCTCCTGGGTAATCAGAAAAATATTGCATAGCTATTCAGAAAATGCCCCATATAGAACTTGCTAAAGCGACACAAGCAAATGCCTATCTTTTTCTTGTATTCATTTTTAGATAACTGGGCTTCTAGTGTAAAGAAACTATGTTAATTTCATTTTTTAATTCAGTTAAATCTGGGCAGTGTGGTCAGGGAAATCCTATCTAACTGGGTACTGGGAAGTGGTAGGAGACCTTACCTGCCTGTGTTGGGTTCTAAATGTTTGAAGGGCAGATGGCAGGAGCAAGAGCACACTGGCAAGTAACTCGTTGGTACCCAAGGAAATGACGAGACCATGTCTTTTGCTTGAGGTCTCCACCTATGTTCTTTGTCCATAAAATTTGACACGAGCTACATATGGCTGTTTAGTGCTGAAAATGCCACTGGTCTGAATTGAGATCCACTGGAAGAAGAAAATACATACCAGATTTTTAAAACTTAGTAGAAGGGCACAGAATATCTTATTGGTTGTTGTCAGTGTTTATTATGTGTCAAAGCAATAGATTAAAAAAATTAAGATTTGCTTTGTATGTATGATGGTTTTGCAGAAGAATGCCTGGTGCCCAGGGAGGTCAGAAGAGGATGCTAGATCCCCTGGAGCTGGATCATTGTGAGATAGAGACCACATGGTTTCTGGGAACAGGATCTAGTTTCTTTGCAAGAGCAACAGGGTTCTTAACCACTGAACCATCTTTCTAGTCCCCATGGTAGGTTTTATGTATACCAGGTTAAATTAAATATTTTCCCATGTCCTTTCAACCTTTCGAAAGCATTTATTTATCATTTTTGTGTATGTATGTGCAGGTATGGGTGTGCCATAAAACACATCTGTAGAAGTTGGTTCTCTTTTTCCAATGTGGGTTCTGGGAAATCAAACTCAGGGCATTAGGCTTGGTGACAAGTGCCTTTATCTGCTGAGCCACTCTGATGGCTTCTTACCTCAAAGATGTGTTTCTAAGTAGACAGTTTAACATTATACATGTGTTCTTGTTGTATTAGATACCACTGGCCTGCACAACCATCTCATATAACTACTTCACACACTCTTGAAATCATTGCAACAACAAAATTAGAGAAGGAAGTTCATATTTATTGATAAAAGTCAAGGTCCAGAGACATCAGGGTGCTTGCTTAGCAAACTGAGGTAGAAAAACTTATATTCCTTATATTCAGAGATTATTGTCCACACTTCAACAGCTTTCTTTCTAGAAAGCCTTGGTTGCCTCCATGTCCCATTGCTGATTTTCTATGAGTCAGAATGGAAGTGACTGTTTTGGTGTTTAATACACATGCTGTTCATCTTTGTCAAATCAAGTGTTTCTCATAGAGATGTCACATGTGGTCAGAATTCTTGTGCAGATGTGTACAGATGAGCCTGTTCCTAGATCTTTGCAGGCACTTAGATTCCCTGCAACTCTGAATTCTTAGGATTGAGATGATGACAATATTAACAGAAAAGGTAGGTAGAGTTCCTGTCACACAAGCATGATGACCTGAATTGAATTCTCAGAGCCCATATAAAAATTCCAGATATAGGGGCACATGCTTGTGTTTCCAGTACTGGGGACACAGACATAGCGGGACCCTTGGGCTTAGTGACTAAACAGCCTACTCTACTTTGCTAACAGATAACAGATTTTGTTACAAACTCAAAATTAAGCCAAACCTAAGGTTAATAGAACCTAAAAACACGACACTAAGGCTGACCTCTGGTAACCATATGTATGTACACACAAATACATGGAGACCCACAAGCACTCCCACCAGTAAACAAAACTAAATGTCTTTTATTACAAACAATCTCTAGGCAAGGGGTCACCCTATATTTGGAAACATTGAAGTAGGTGAGCTTAGGGCTATCTTGTTTCTGTAAAGACAGTTTTTCTTAGAGCACCGCCATGAGGTTTTCTGCTTTTACACTATGAGGACAGAGTTGAGCATTTACTACAGACAATACCCAGATCGCCAAAGAAAGGAGGAAAGATGTATGTAGCTCCATGCCATGTCTTAGTCTGGACCAGTTTCTTTCAAGTGTGGTTCGGCTTTGTGTCCTTGATTCTGATTCTTTACATATTTAAACTGCATTATTCTCATTTGTACGTACAGGGGAACTTGTAAAAATTATTTTTAAAATTTATTATTACTATTGTTATTATTATTATTATTATTGTAGAGTTGAGATGGACCCTGGGTACTTGTGCATCACAGGCACATGGTCTACCACTAATCTATCCAATCCAAAGATGCATCAACTTTCATGATGCTGACAGGATCTGAGTGCCTACGCTGGACCCAGAACCTGGACAGGTTCCTTCTGCTTCACTACATTGTGTCCAGATAAGAGAGTGGCAAATTCCCTTGTGCTTTTGTATGAACACACCTCCACCTCTGTTGTTTCTCTTGGTAGTTCAAGCACTGCTTTAGGTGTTTCTTCTGTAGTTTTCAAGAACGTCATCATGGGTGTCACATATAGTGTCACATGCCTGTGGTCTAAGCTCTTGGGAGGTGGAAACAGGGAGATAAGGACTTTAAAGTCAGCCTCCACTCCAGTAGTGAGTTTGAGGCCAGCCTGCATGATACCTTCCTAAAATCAAAGATTGAAAACAAAAACAAATAAACCAAAAGAAATGTCATTATGAGACTATTTATCTTACTAGAAGCATTTCCCTCCCTCATGAAACAGGCCAGTGGGTTCTAGTTGTGACGAGGGTCACTGAAGTAGACCTCCAGGCAAAGGAGGGGACACTGAATTCAATTTGTAGTTGACCAGATGCTCAGAAATCAAAGAGGTGCCATGTTGTCTTATTGCTTAAAGCCAGTAAATAACCTTGCAAAGAAGTTCAGAATTAATTGGAGTTGAAATAATTATAGATGATGATAAGCCAGCCACCAGAGAAATGCAATAGTCAAGCTGTGTGGTAACAAATGCATTGATTAACATATGTCAGGACAGCACAGAACGGAGCCAAGAAACAGAATTGTGAAGGTGAAAAAAAAATTAACGTTTCAATAACAGTTTGTAGTTATAGTTCAGTTCTTTATTTTTGAGAAGGGTGAGACTCCGGTCTTTGAAGGGAAATGTTTTAGTAACAGAATTAGCCTGAAAGGCCAACATAACACACAACTTGCTGAGACTAACTGATTTAGGATAAACAAATAGATGTTAACATTTGATCTGGCTGGAAGTGCATGCTGCTTGTGTGATCTGTTGATTAGAGGGCTATCCCTCTGCAGCTCCTGCCATGGAACAGTGTTCTTACAAGTCATCGCCTCACAGACGAGGTCCTCACTCACTGGTCCTCCAAGAATAAGGAGATCTCTCACAGTTGGGATGCCTCCAGCTTTAGTGTGCCTGGAAAACACTTCACCTGAAAGTATCCTAGTGCCTACAAAACGATTGGTGTGTGACTACACTGAGGCTCACAGTTGAAAAAGCATCTGGGATAATGTCTACTTGCACACAGTATGAGAATTTACAGAGCCATTTGCCCTGTGTTAATTAGCTCAGGTGCAGTGACCAAATTCACAAATTGACTGAGAGACAAAATCTCTCTGCAGAGGACTGGTTCCTCCCAGTCTCTTGAATTTTTCCACAGAATTTAGGACATGACTCAGTTTCTTAACACATTGGAGGAAAATTTCTTCAAAGAAAGGAGTGATGTGTGAAATTAAGAAACAGAAGGAACATAAGGAAGACAATATGGTAACACACAGTTAAGTTTCCAAGACTCGAGAATATATCTCTTGCAAAATATCCCTGTATGCTAAAGTGCATTCTGTTTATTCTAGCTTGGTAGCTCAGCTGGTCATGTAATATGTTAGCAAATGGTAGACTGAAAATGTAGAGCAAGGTTGGGCTAACGGATTTTTATCAAGAGGAAATGCTGGGGCATGATGTTTGTTTGTGCAAGTCTAGAGAGCATCAGGAAGTAGCTGAAAAGAATAATGGTGAGGACAGGCAATGAAAAAAGAACGTAAGAGCCTTGTGGGCATAGTGCTCACCATCCATAGCCTCTCCCAGAATCACCTATGTCACTAAAACACAAATCACTTCTCTGAGAGGAGCAGTGTGTTGGGCTCTTTATTATTGTAATCAGCATGGACTCACTTTGGAGAAGCCCTGCAGTAACAGAACAGTCACTGGGGTTCAGAATACACATTGATGCTGGGAAGTCTGTTCTACCACACAATGCATCCAGGTAAGAGAATGCCTCTTGACCTGAGTGTTTCTAAAGAACAGATCAAGCCATGTCATTTGGCAATGAAGGAACTCTTGCCAGAAAAGTGATTATCAACATTTTATATTACACAAAGCCTCATGAACATTTAATGGAATACACCCTCCTCACTCTCCTGCTGTTTTCTTTGTGTGTGTGTGTGTGTGTGTGTGTTTTACCTTCTTCTATAAATCAGGAAACTGAGGTTCAGTGACTTGGAGAGACTTGCTAGGGTCAACAGTAATTCAACAGCAAAGCTTCATAGTATCACAAAATCACAATAACAGGATTTAAAAATAGCCCTCTGATACATTTGCAGAGCGAATTATACCCAGAAGGCTTGCTTTTGGATAGAAAAATAGACACGTCTCTCTACTTCCTTTGTGCCAATCTCATTATACTTCTAAGGTAATAGACTTTACAAGGGAAAAAGATTTCATAACACAAATGAAAATTCCACTAAAAACCCTTAGAACAAGGAAAATATATTATATATGTGTATATATTAACTAATTTTCTCATGTTTATAATTATGCTGATTCTGAAAAAATCATTGGCTCATCTCAGTTTTAGAGAGGACCACACCCAACTATCAAATCCTTTGTGCACTGGGGGTAGGGAGGGGATATGGAGGTGTGCAGGGAAGGGAGGAGGGAAGTGGGAAGAAAGTCCAAGAAAAACAAAGTATTTGTGTAAGAATGTAATAGAAACCATGCCATATAAAATCCCTTACTTATATGATAATATTGAAAAATCTAATAAAAACAATGTAAAAGATATTTGATTGTGTCTTGTCTCAAGATTTCAAGAGAGAAATGTCCTTTAGCCTTTCTTAGATGTGGCTGTGGGTTTTGGTTTACTATGCAACTTTTCCTGAAAAATCCTCAAGGACACCTGAAAGCATATTATCAAGTTCCCCAATCTTAGCAGAGTAGGCCATCTGAGAATAAAATAATCAGCTCTATTCATCAGACAGAGATCTCTACTGCACATCTAGACTCACAATGAAAATCATTTAACTACACATGGTATTTTTATAAGTCTATGTTCACAAATATATATATATATATATCTTAAATTGTTTTTCTTTATTGGATGAACAAGATTCAATTTAAAATGAAATTTACCAGCTTTAGTGATCTCTCAAGAAAGACATAAGAATTGAGTTGGCAAGATGGCTCAACAGATCCGTGTGTTCGCCATGAAGCCTGACCATCCCAGTTAAGTCTCCATATAATGGGAGAATTGACTCCCACAAATTGTCACCTGACCCTCATATGTGCTCCTCTTGCCTTCCAAAACAAACAAATAAATGCTAACAATTTCTTTTTAAAGGCATAAATCTTAAAACCAAGTTTAATTGTCTGGTCTGGGAAAGGCTTTTTGTTTTGTTTTTGCCCCTCCCCCAAGTTGTAGGTGAAAATGGATAAATCATCACCACAGAGGGAAAAACATGAATTAACCAGATCAGTCAGTGGTAGACAGAAATAGCTCAGAATTAGCTCTAAAATGTTTCAGTAGCTTTGTAACTGAATTCGTTTTTGTCTCATTTTTAACATCTCCCATTCAGACCTGGGTGGGTAGCACCACAGGCCTGTGATCTGAGCTCAGTATGTATTAGATTGAGAGGGAAAGAGCAAAGTTGGAGGATAGCCTGGAATAGAGAGAGACTTTGTCCCTGAATTGTGAGGTATCCTCCTAGCCAGTTTACTTTCATCTGTTCTTCCTCTCAACACCCAGTGCTTCCCAGCGAGGCTTTCTCTTTAAGGTGCTTGAAGATCTGCTTCCTTTAAAGGTGAACACTTTTGTGAGCCCAACTGGTCTAGTCATTTTCACCATCAACAACTCCTCTCTGCATTTCCACTATTTAACTACTTCTCAAATTTTGTGACAAACTTCTCTCGTCTTTTTATTCTTTGTGTGTGTGTGTGTGTGTGTGTGTGTGTGTGTGTGTGTGTGTGTGTGTGTGTGTGTTTTGAGACAGGGTCTCTCTACATGGCCCTGACTATTTTAAAAGTCACTGCATTCCAGGCTGGCCTTGAACTCACTGAGATTAGCTTACCTCTGCCTCCTGAGTATTGGGACTACAGCCAGTGCAGCCATTCCAGGCTTTAAAATTATCATTCAATACCTGCTTCTTCCATAGAAGTCTTGTAATTTCTTTACACTCTCTTCACATCTAATACATGTCATATTGTGTGATCATATAGCTTTCCTGTTACATTGTTCTGTGTACAAGTGCTATGGTCCTGGGATCCTGCAGTTGTTGACTCTTGGCAGTACCAAAGATGAGTTAACACTGTGTGTCAGGAAAACCACATGGACTAAGCCTTTGCAAGTATTACTTGGTATAATCTCACACTAACCCTAAGAGATGGAGATCAACAAGGATCTGATTAACAGTGTGCCACTCAGGTAGTAAATGATGGATTTGTGGTTTGAACTCAGATATTTCCATTCTGGAACCCATATGTACAAGATGGCATTTATTGAAGACAGCAGCTTTAAAACTTCTAATTATGAGGCATGTTTTTGTAGCATGAGAAGAGGAGAAAAGCTAAAAATGCCATATTTAATTTTAAAAGGGTATTTCTTGGAAGACCAAAGTTTTATAAATTCTGTTATCTTAAATGGATAAAAATACATTGTTGTCAGAAGTTCTATTAGTATGTGGATAGATAACCAGTTTATTTGAGTCCCCCATCTGTGTAGGGGAACTTTTATTCCAGTCTTCTGCTCAGGCCACTGCTACTTGAGGAGAAACACAGATCCAGAACTTTCTTCAAGAATCTCTGAAATCCTAGACTTGATATTATTAAGTACGTGTCCTATATCTGTCTTTCAAAATGTCAAAGATGCCTTTATAAAATCATGATTGTTTCAAGATGAGAACATTTTCCATCATCTATCAAGGAACTTGTGTTTTTGATGTGGTATGTTAAACCAGTCCAAATCTCAGTACTTCAGATGTACTGGGGAGGAAAACTGTCACTTACAGGACACTTTTGATGGGGTTAATAATTCAGAGAAAATTTGAAAATGTTTGTAAGTTGCTTATTTTGAGATTCTTTAACATTGAATTAATAAATGGTGTCTATTAATATTTAACCTTTAAAATTTTGTGGTATATATAATATGAATATTTCCCTTTACATCTAATTATGTAATTGGATAGATACCACAGTTTTTTAAAGGACTTTAAAGCATTTGTACCTTGTAACCACTAATTCCATTTATAGAAATATATCATTAGAAATTAAGACGAAACAGAAGAAAATTTAAAAGCAAGAATGTTTATCACAGTGTAAGTTATACAATGAAAACTAAACCTCTTTAAGTATCCTGAACTACAGAAAGTAAATTATGGTACAGTATACAATAGAATATTTATGTAATAATTACCAATGAAAAGTGTTTTGATGACAAAAATGTTTTACTAATCAGGAGTGTTGGACACAATGCAGTGCATACAATTACATATACAGCGTGATCACACATATTAAGCAATGAGCAGATAGGAAAGTAATCAGAAATATGCTGACAGGAGTAGTAAAAGAAGAAACCTATGGAAAAAAAGACAAGAAGTAATTATGAAATGCTGCTTCTGAGGGAAGTGCTGCACAGGGTAATTATAGATGGTCAATTTTCTTCTTTTTACATTGCTTTGTTTTAACAAAATTTAAATGCAGACTTAAAAATTTTGTTATCAGTGAAAAAATCTTTGGTCTTTGGTTTAAAAATATTAATGATATTCTATTCCAAGTACTAAACACACACACACACACACACACACACACACACACACACACACACACAAATAAAATCAATAGAAGCTTCAATGGGAAGGTTCATTAAAATATGAAACAAAATATGAGTCTGACATTTTACTTCTTAAGATGATTGGTGATGTCATTGGTAATTACATACCCTTATAGAAAGAGCCAAGCTAAAATCTGAGAAGCTAGCTTATTCAATAAATAATGCAAGAACGGAGACTGGAGAGATGCCTCAGTAGGTCAGAGCTCGTTTGAGAAGTCCCAAATGCAGGTCTCAACACCCATGTCAGGTGACTCACAACTGCCTCTACCTCCAGCTCCAAGATGTACAGCATAGCTGCCCTCTGTGGATGAACACCTGCTTTCATGAGTATAAACCTATACACACATCACATAATTAGAAATACAGCAAAACTTCTAAAGAGAGAATATTGAACAATATGTGGTCTTTTAGGAGTCTTACATCATTCTTTATATATATCTCAAAAATTTGTTCTTATTAATTATTTAAAGATTACACAACAAATTCTTCCGATTGTTTCATGAGTAATTCACTATCGTATTCTTTCTGAATATTAATTGTGAAGCAAGGACATTGCCGATAATGTTCTAATATTGAGTTAGGAGTATTTTTTTTATTTATTAAGATGATTTTCCCATGTCATGCATTTCATTTCATAAATACTTATAGCAAGTATAGCAGTGCCTGCTTATCATACACCTTGAGTCTTTTTTTTTGTATTTGTTTTTTGTCTTTGGTAGACAGCATGTGATTCCAGTGTACATTTGGTCAACAATTATGTTCAGAAAAGAATTAACTGAAAGCAGTATTTGAACCAAGATTTATTTGAAATCTAACATTCCAAGGAGAATGGAATCAGTGGGAGGCAGACTTGGTTCTGTCCTTTGGGCTTATGTAAGAAGCACAGGACCGGGTTACAGGTGGAACCTCTGGGTGATCTCTTTCCGAAGGAAACTTGTTGGTAATCTATGCCATCAGTTTCCAATTTCGTGTAAGCTACAATGCTTTTAGTCTCACTGAGAAACAATGAAGATAGATTTTGTTTACAAGTATACTATCATTTAGAAAAATATTGATATGCAAGTGGGTTTGTGGCTGTACTCTTTTCAATTTAATGTACATAGTTTAAAAAAAAGGTGAATCATTCTAAAAATTCAAGGCTGGAAGAACTTACGGTCCCTAAGATTTTACATCATCATTAAAATAATTTTGCTGTTTAACTGAAGGGGGAAGATAATTTCAATGTATAGAGTAGGAAATAGATCTAAAGTAGCATATAACACTATTACATTAGTCAATTTTTAAGTGAGTTCTCAGTATCCTGTCTCAATTTTTTAGTAGATGATCAAAATGAAGTGTGTTTACAGGAAACTCTCAGCACTTTGTCTGTGTACTTGAAGCCATTTAACACTCTGAAGGTTTCGGGGGACATCCTTCATTAACAAAATGGCCTAGTTACCAGCAATTATTGAAGACAGAACTGCAACTCAAATGGAGACCATTTTTTAATCTCTCTATATGTACTTACACAGCCTGTGCAGGAAACTCTGTAGCTGTCAACTCATTTCATATATGAGAAAACAATTCCAGTTATTTATAGAAGGATCCAGTGACAAGCTCTTCTTCATGTCACTGGTCAGGGATCCCTCCTTGACATAGGAGCAAACACTTAAGTGGAAATATCTTTTTAACATTTAAGTTCACTGTTCTTGGTCTCACTGAAAAATTCAAGTAAACAAACTGAATTCTGAATACCACATCAAATAAAAGTAGAAATGCAGCAATGATCATTTTTATACTTATCTTTTCTATCTTTGTCTTAATTGGATAAAGGGAGTATAAACTTGTTCCATTTAACTAAGAGAAGCTACATGAGAAAAAAAGTAAGTCTATTATAAATCTACTTAGTTTGACTTATAGTTCAGTGTGTTGCCTGTAAATCAGAATAGGAATAATTTTTAAAAGCTAATTTGAGTCTTACTAAAAACGGCTTTAAAGAATGTAGTGTTAAGATTTTTTTTTTTACATTAAATGGTTGTCTACACTCCCCCCCCACCCTCCCACATACAAACCAGTGTTTGGGCAAAGATTGCCTATTTTGAATTCAGCACTCTTTGAGCTATCATCTCAGAGATTTCCTTATAGAATCTACAGCAGAGCTGCGTGGTGCTTTTCTTTGAAGGAAATAGAGCTCATGAGAAGAGCTACAGCGATGACAGTTTCTCAGGAACTGAAAGAAATCAGATCATGTTTAATTAAGTCAGGCAGCCACCCCAAAGTCTAAGAGAGTTTTGTTTTCTTGTTTGATTTTTGTGGGAATCAGCATTGGTGAGATATCTCTGAGTGTTTTTCTTACACTTCCATTTTCTAATCCAAAATATAGTGTAAGATGAAGAAGTACATGTGATGGAAATAAAATTAATGTTTTAGCAGCTTCATGCTTGGTGCAGGTATTAGCTCATGTAATAGAAATAGAGACGAAATCGCTATAGCAACTCCAACCATACACAATGTAAATATAATAGGGTGAATTTAATGTTGGTTGCAATAGCCATAATTTATGTATTTCTGGTCTGTCTGCCAGGTATATAAGAATCCCTCTCTAAAAGGCTAGACATAGTTATATAGAAAATATATCTTCCATGTGAGTTTAGCTTGGAGATGAACTAATCAAACAGGCATGTAGTAAATAAGCCGATTTATTTTTTCAATGGGTAGTTATTGAGTACTTACTATCTTCTAGTCATTGTTATGAATTCTAGAGATAGATGGTTCATGAGGCAAAGTCTTTATACACTTGGATCTTAGAAGTTGCTCATATGGCATTGATATTAAGTAGGTAGGGCAGACAGTAAACATGTATTAGGTAATATTAAATGCCTAGCTAAGACTGGAATGAACATGGGTGGTAGAGTCTACTTTCAGTCAAATGCTAACCATGGCTTTCTTTTGTAGATGACAACGGGCAGCATCTCACTTAATCTTTGTGGCAATCCACAAAGTTCATGATAGCCTTCTTAATGTTTATAAACCTAGGTAAGGCTCATTGTAAGCCCAGGGTCTCTTAACTACCACTTTGCCCCTCCTAAATTCATTTTGGGTTCTCAGGCTCTTTTAAGATTTTCTCTTCAACGTTAAATGGTAATTTCTTTTAAATTAAAAACTTCCTTTTGTATGTATGTATGTACATACGTACACATGTATGTATGTGTGTTTTGTGCATGCGCTTGTGTGTTTGTGTGCATCTGTGTCGATGGGTATACACACACTTGTGCCCATGTGAGAATCAGGGGTGATATCTGGTGTCTTCCTTAGTTTCTGCCTGCCTTTGTTTTGGAGCCAGGGTCTCTCACTGAACCCACAGTTTACAATTTGGACAGCAATCCTCCTGCTGTCACCTTCCCCCTTCTCAGCATGGCGATTTACAATACATGGGTGCTAGGATTCCAAACTCAGGTCCTGAAGCATATGAAGCAAAACTTTACTGATGAAGCCATCTCCCCAGCCCAAAGACTCTGAGTTTCTAAACTAATTATAGGTTGTGGGAAGTGAGGTCGGCCTCCACTCTAATTACATGAAAATTTCAGGGACCATGGGGTTGGTTTTTTTCTCTTAATCCAGGAAAACAAGCAATGGGGGGAATGATGCTGATGGCTGCTCTTCAGCTTTCCAGCAGACATCTTCCTTTGGTAAACACTTGGAACAAAGATCCATTTTCTGGCTGGCTGGTTTGTTTGTTTGTTTTGAAAATCATTGCCTCTCTGGAAAGCATGTTTGTCCTGGAATCAATTTATTTATTTATTTTTATTTTTATTTTTTTGCTGAAGTCCCACACTGAGGATGGCGTCTCGGGATAGCCTCATACAGAATGTATGAATTTCCATCATGTGCTAAAATGTGAACTTGAACAATAGACAGTTGGCTCTTCTCCACTCCTAAATAAAGCTGTGTAAGAGCCATAGAAAACTTTCCCTGTGGTCACGGGAAGAGGCAGCGGAAAGCTTGTAGTTCTGATGGTGTTTAGAGAAGCTCTTCAGGAGAAATTCACCCTTTTCACCTGAACAACAAAACTGTGGGTCTTCCTTTCTCCACAGTGACTTGCTGACATTATGCTTACTGAGGGAACAAAGAGTGGGCAATTTCACTGCCAGCATACTTGCAGCCTCCACCTTTCTAAGATTTGAGCTTCTGTTTGGTATTTTTCTAAAATAAATTTAGCATAGTTTTGCAAAACTTCCCGACTCTTGCTCCTTTGTTTATTGGTTTGTTTTGTCTACTCGATAACAGTACATTTGAAAATGTGGTGGTTCACTAGTCTTTTATTGTCTCATACCCCATATTTGCTCAAGATATATTTGTTTTTAATCCACGCAACAATCACTTACAGAAATTCAGTTGCTATGCTCGGGGTGGGAGTTATTCAACTGTATCAGGTTTTATCCCAAAGTGTACTGTAATTCATACTGTTGCTATTTCCTTTGGCTTCAATGTCTATGGAGCATTTCATCTGATGTCCTATCCTTCCAGCCACTCTCCTCATTCACTTCCCACACCTATTTTCCTCTGCAATTTTTATGGCTTCTGTTTGGTGGTATCCTTACCCTTTCCACTATTCCTCCATATTCTCAAGTCTCTCAGTATTGCCTGTTGTCTTCTTACCATAACGTGTGTGGCTGTCTTTGTACTCTTGTTGCCAGGACTATAGTCATGGGCTTTGTTGTAATGGCAGTTTTCTGTCCCGGCTGGTCCCACCGCCACTTCCAGTGCCAAACGAACACTTGGAGACTTATACTAGTTATAAAATTGTTGGCCAGTGACTAGGGCTTCTATTGGCTAGCTCTCTCTTAATTATTAACACAAAACTACTAATGTATCTCTTTCCATATGGTCTTGGCTTACTGGAGAATGCTGGATGTACAACTCCTTTGCCTGATACATTGAGACTGTTCTGGAGGGCTCTCTTGCCTATCTTTCCCAGATTTCTCCTCCTCTCCTAGTCCTGTCTATCTTCCTGCCTCATTGGTCGTTGGCCCAACAGTGTTTTATTCATCAACCAATAAGAGAAACATATACAAAAAGAAATACTCCATCACTTTGTGATCCTATTCAGTTGCTCTGTTGCAGTCATCTCTTACCTTGTCTTTCTGATGGCATTAAGTGCTTTTCTCTTTACTGTGATTAAATATCTGACAAAGCAACTTAAAGAAGGGAAGGTTTGTTTTGGCTCACACTTTCAGGGCATAGTCACAGTAAGAGAAGTCATGGCAACAGAAACTTGAGGAGGTGGCTGGACACACGGCATCCACGGTAAGGAAGCAAAGAGATATGAATGTTACCAGTCATCTCTCTCCTTTTTACTCAGTAAATTAGGGTAAGTCTCTGTAACTCAGTTGACATAATCTAGACAATCCCCACTGGTACTCCCAGAGATTTGTTTTCATGGTGATTCTAAATTTCATCAAGTTCACCATCAAACTGCTTCTTATTTCCCTCTATTCCATTCTTTTTTTTTTTTTTTTTGGTCTTTTCGAAACAGGGTTTCTTTGTATTGTTTTGGAGGCTGTCCTGGAACTAGCTCTTGTAGACCAGGCTGGCCTCGAACTCACAGAGATCCACCTGCCTCTGCCTCCCCAGTGCTGGGATTAAAGGCGTGCGCCACCAACGCCCAACTATTCCATTCATTTTAAATGCAACTCTCCAAAACACCTTGTTGTCTAACATAGGACCACTCAGCAATCTTCATGGCTGGAATTAGCTTGGGCTTCAGTGACTCCCTGTTTGAGACTGCCCCACCTAGTTCACTTTTCAAATACCCTTGCACCAGTGCTCCATGCAGCCAGATTGTCTTTACAAGCATTCTTCATGTTCACTTTTGCTTCCTGATATTTTCTCCACTTACCTTGTAACAGACACAAATTGTTCATTCTTCTAGTCCTATGCACATGGCTTACCTTTGTCCTCTAAATCTTATGTATGATTTGATATCTCAAACCTTCCTAGTCATGAATGATTTCTTACTTCCCCCAAAACCTTCTTCCCTGTGCTACTTAAGGTAACTATAGAGATAGTCACTTAGATGACTATAGAGATGGTCACTTGATTTTTTTCTCTATCTTTTTCCTTCTTGTTTGATTCTTCCTGCCGCTGTGTTGTCTGATCTCTTCCTGGACTACACTGAGAAAACTACCTAAACAGGTAAGGCAATTGTACACCTAGATCTCTCTGCCCAGGCCACTGCTTCACGAGATATGAATTTGTCCTGCTCCTATACTTCTTTTAGATATCTCCCAAATTTTATCCCTAATAATGTTAAATAAGTTAATAATTCCCTTCAATATATTTCTCTTTATATCATTTGGTCTTCACATTCTCAGCATTCATTCTATGATTAATTTCTATTGAAAACTTGATTGGCTTAAGAAATAGTGGTACTCCCTTGGCTAAGCCCTTTCCAGACAGGATTAACTGAGGAGTAAGATCTGAAGATGGTGGTACTCCCCCATTGGCTACAGCCCCATACTGAATAAAAGAGGAGGAAATGACAAAGTGAGATGAACATCAGCACCCTTCCTTCTCTTTTTCTAAGTCTACCAGCATGTGAGACAATGACAACCTGCTTTCCACACAATTGGTTCAAACCACTCCTGCAACCATGCTTTTCTCCTGTGATGGAGTATATCCCCAGACCATAAGCCCAAATATGTCTTCCCCTTTTAAGTTGCTCTGGTCAGATACTTTGACATAACAACAAGAGAAGTAGCTCATACAGAAAATTGTTACCAAGAAAAAAAATTGTTGCATTTGCTATGAGAGATCTGTGTTGTGGAACAATCTTCAGTACACTGAGGCGATTTGTCTCTCAGATTGGTTTAATAAAAAGCTGAATGTCCAATAGGTAGGCAGGATTTCAGGTCAGAGGATGCCTGGAAGAAGGGCCAGGATGCAGAGGAAGCAGCATGTACAGTACAGAATAAAAGTAATAAAGCCACAAGGCAAAAAATAAATTAATAGAAGTGGGTTAATTTAAGTTATAAGCGGTAGTTAGAAATAAGCCTAAGCTATTGGCAGACCTTTCATAATTAATGAGAAGTCTCCATGTCATTATTTGAGAGCTGGCAGTTGGGACAGAAACATCCAACAACAAATGGTGCCCAATGTCCAGCCATGTATATCCACATAAAACCTGAGAAAGCTTAAAAAAAAGGTTCTAAACTCATGAAAATTGAGTCAAATGTGACTTCCTGGTCTCAGGTCTCTCATGCTGGCTGAGGTACAGAGACACCTCTTCTGGCAGCTACCTCCGTGCTTGAGCCACCAGTACATCATGTAACAAGCTATGTGGCTATAGATATTCAGTAAAGCAGGTTCAGATGAAAAACAAACAAAAACCTCTGAACATGTTACAGTGTGCTTAACAATGTGTATAGGCTTACGAAAAAGAAAAATCGTATAATGAATAGTTTAAAAATAGTAGTTCTAGATATCCCCTAGGTGGAAGGAATTGGCAATAGGGTGGGAGGCTTGGGGGGGTGGGGGGGAGCAGGAGGAGGGGAGGGAGAGGGATCTGGGATTGACATGTAAAACAAACTATTGGGAGGCAGAGGCAGGCAGATCTCTGTGAGTTCGAGGCCGGGCTGGACCGACAGCCTCCAAAACAATACAGAGAAACCCTGTCTCGTAAAACAAAACAAAACAAAACAACAACAACAACAAAAATAAACTCCATAAACTTTGCCGGGTGTTGGTGGTGTGTGCCTTTAATCTCAGCACTCGGGAGACAGAGGCCGGTGGATCTCTGTGAGTTCAAGGACATCCCGCTCTACAGAGCGAGTTCCAGGACAGCCTCCAAAGCAATACAATTAAAACAAAAAGAAATAAAAAAATAGTTTAAACTCTTTAAAGAAAGAGAAATTAATTTTAAAAAGCCACACAGAGATGGGAAATACACAGGAAACCTGGATCCTGTATGTTATTGTGTTGTCTTTGAATTTTTTGATTGCTGATGAAAAAATAATAACTACTGAGAGGCATTTGGTTACGGAAATTGCTAAATTAAACCAACCCATATGTTTTAAGAATGCTTTAACTCCAAAATGAAAGTAAAAAATATGTTGTGTTAGAGAAGAGGTTATGCTTTTGTTCCACAGAAAAGGAAGGCTATGGATTCCTTCCAGAGTAATAGAGATCAGATTTGATTAGGGGAGACCTCCTGAGTATCTTAGCTACAGACATGGGAGAGGAAGACAAAAAAGACTAGAGAACAGGTGATGTGTAATGACTTTCATGCTTTTGGGACTGGTTTATAGGAAGAATGTTGAAGACCTTGAAGCCATGGGCCATAGAAGTCCTGGAGTGCACTTCACAGAACTTAATGCCGTATTGTGGTGGGAGTTTGGAAGACGAGAATGCAGAGATTAAAGACTGTGGCTCACAAGTGTTTGGGAGGGAAAAAAGACTCTGTCAAGAGCTCAACTGGAGTTGCTCATGTTATAATCTGGAGAAGGACCTGGCTGCATTCTGCTCAGGTCCTGAAAGCTGGAGGGAAACTAGATTTAGAAGTAAGCGATTGTGTGATTTGGTGGAGGTCTTTTCAAGACAGCATAACAACAATAGCACAGCTATTGCACATGCATTCAAGAAGACTTATGGTGAGTGAGCAAGAGCAGAAACAGGAATGATAAGTAGCTTGTACAGGAACACGAACCTGGTTAAAGTTACAGGGTAAATGTGAACAAAGCAGCTGTATTTGTTAAAGAAATTATTGTGATTGACAGAAAAGAGTTATTTGTCTATCCTAGTTTGGACAATAGGACAGATGCTTTGATAGCAACACCACATTCAAGAGCACCAGAATGTGACAAAGGGAATACCTGAACAGGTAGGAGCCTTCAGGGTACCCTGATGGAAAATGGTCACCTAGGAATTATTTAATCAGGTTAACCCACAAAGACACACATAGGCATTTGAACCCATGGTCAGAAGGGACCAAGCTACATCTCTAGCTTGCAGCAGAAAATGACATCTTCCACGTGTGCTTGGTGCTGGCTTTGAGGTCAGTTGAAACTTGAGGATATTGGAAATGCCAGAAGGATGGATTTTCACCTGGAAAAATTGCAGTCACTAGGTAATGCCATATATGCCTCTAAAGTGGCCACATGTGTTGTATGCAGCAAGTCACTGGGTGGCACAACCCATCAAGGCTCAGGGGTCAGATGCCAGACATGGAGCTGTTGGGTTTCAATATTGCTTTGATTTTATGATTCCTTCCATCTCCCTCCTTTTCCCTTTTGGAATAGTAATGTTTGTCCTGTGATGTCTGTTGGAATTATGTAACTGCCTTTTTTTAAAATTGATGTTCATGACTGTGAGTTTGTCTTAAGTTTCAAAAGAGACTTTGGATCCTAGGCCTTTGAACAGTGAACTATAAGACTATGGGGACTCTTGAAGTTTTACTGAATGTATTTTGGAATCATAACATTGCGATGTATCATTCATGGAACGGGTAGGATATTTCAGGTAGGATATGAAATGTTCCTTACAGGTGAGTGCGTTTGAATACTTATCGCTAACTGGTGGAACTGA
Source organism: Mesocricetus auratus (assembly GCF_017639785.1). Taxonomy (NCBI): domain Eukaryota; kingdom Metazoa; phylum Chordata; class Mammalia; order Rodentia; family Cricetidae; genus Mesocricetus; species Mesocricetus auratus. The sequence goes on along the minus strand of NW_024429184.1, from coordinate 43,419,668 downwards.
GAGACTCTGGGACCATTAGGAGGTGGGGTGCCCCTGGGGGAAGTGCCATTGGTGTTAGAGAATATGCACATGAAGGTTTATAGTTCAGCATTACATCCAGTCTCATTTCTGTTTCTTAATCTCACAGGATGTGAGCAAGTGTCCTCTTGCCTCCACTGCCTTGTTATCCTTGCCATGATGCCTCACAATGTGAGTCAAATAAACTCCTCCTTCTTTAAGCCAGCTTTATTAGATATTTTCCATAGTAATGAGAAAAGCAACTACCACACGTTGTACTATTTCTCTTTAGTAACATATTGAAAGACTTGAATAGTAGAATAAGTGTTCCATGTAAACAGCAATTTTGCCTGAGGTGTGTTTTACTTGCTCTTGATGCTTAGAGAATATCTGACACATAGTTGTGCTCAATAAGTAGTGACTGCCTGCCTCTTTACTCTTGTCTAATCCTGCAAGAAGCAGAAAACCTCTTTAAAATAGATAATACCTTATGATGACCTTGGTAACCAGTCCCAATGAAGGATTCCATCGACACAGTCACTTCTATAGAATAATAGACAAATAAAATCCTATTTTCGGACTGTTTTGTATTCTGTAATATTGTACATTATTAGGCATATTCTACTTTTCTAAGTGCTCTCTCTCTCCTTGGTTTCTAATGCTTCATTATCAATTTCTCTTGTTTCTACTGGCTTGCCCCCTTCTCCTTTTGCAGTCTTCTGGATATTCATTCTGCAATTCCAACTTTCTTTATTCTCTCACCACTTCTCTTGAATGATTGATGGTTGTTTGCTCTGATGATGTCTCCCTATTTTCATCTCCCCAGGGCTCTCTATGTTTTTGGGGGCCATGCAAACTTTGGGTTTTAGAAATAGGTCTTGGGTGACTTCTCCAGATTCATATTCCATAGTCCTCCTAACACCCTTGCTTTCACCAGAGATGCCATTTTGTCTCTCATATCATACTTCTCTGTGTGCCTTTAAATATCATCCTACTATTCTGAAACATCCCTCCATCCTTCTGAGTATATATGTAAAACTCTTACTCACCTTTGGGTTGAATCTTTGTGAAGATTTCCTATTGCTCAGGCAGATGGATGCTTCCATGACATCTCCGATGGCTTTGTCTTTCAGTTTCAGGAGGCATGTTTTTATTGTTCTTGTATATCTCACATTTGCAATGAACTCCAATATGTCCCTCACAGAGAAGGGCCAGATGATTCTTCTCATCTGGACCTCTGGCACCATCCCAGATAGTGGGATGTGCTTAGTTAGCATCATGTAGTGAGTGAAGTGAAAGAAAAAAATCATTGCATGATGATGAGTTGTGCATCTCTCCTAATAAGACATTTCCTCGAATCAAGATAAGAAAATTCTACTAATATATTTAATAAAAGGGAGTATTTGCAACTATTTCTTTTTATACTTGAGAATAATCAAACATAAAATATCAAGAGAATTCACTCACTGATGGCACAAGTTACAAAAAGACTTATTACAAAGTGATTCCATTAACATTATCCATGGAATAGCAAATACTTGTTGAATGTATAAATAGAAAAATAATTAATAATTTTGCTTTTGTTTGGAGACATGTGTCTCTTTTCCTTCCTTTTGTTTTTCTTTCTTTATATTCTTTTTTTTTTGAGACAGAACCTTCTTAGATAGCCTAGCCTGTCATCAGATGCATGATCCTCTTGCATCAGTCTTGGAAGTGCTAGGATTATAGGTGTGCATCATATTCTTGGCTTCATATAGCTTTAAGAATACTAGAATGAAGGCTAAGATTTAAAACAACTTAATTATAGAAACATTTATTTCAACCTTTCTGGACTGCCACTTCTTAAAATGGGATAATAACACTCCAAGCTGAAGGTCAGACTGAAAATGTGACAATATGCTGCTTAAGAATCCATGTTGTGAGCTGCAGTACACACCATACAAAAGGAGATAATTATGTCAGCATTTAAGTTTATCTGAAATGTGCATGTCCACCTTTGCTGTAACCAAGATACACATCTCCTTTATGCTAATATTGTAGTTGCTCCCAATACTTGGCTCAGAATAATGGTTCCATAAAAAAGACATAGCCTGTGTTGGTTTGCAGAAATTTCTATATGCAGAACATTTTATAGATGTTTTACACAATGACAAGTGCTTGCTCATAGACAGATGCCTGCCATGTGCTGTTCAACATCAGTGAAAAATTCAACAAATGAGAAACTGGGAGAACAGACATACACTTACTGCAGCAGGAAACTTCTTGCCTGGAAACCTTAAAAGCTCCAAGTCTCTCCAGTATGATTATGGCTATGAAGGAGTGTGGGTGTGACTTTGCTCAGTGGGTGTGACTTTGCTCAGCTAACTCCATCATAGCTCAGTTAGGTAAGCATCTTGGTTTTAAAATGGTTACGTTCTCCATGTGGGTATGAAGGGCAGAAAGGAGACGTTAAAAGGAAAAAATACAGATAAGGTAAAGAAGCATGAAAAGTGTAAAGAGAAGCCTTTCCTTGTTAGCCATTTTGGTTTATCACCCGCCAGTCTCCTGGGCTCTGCCGCGTTGTAGTCCCCAAATAACACACAAGATGCTGTATTAATTATGAAGCTGTTGGCCTTGCTTGTTTCTTACTGGCTAGCTCTGACTTAAGTAATTACCCCATAATTGTTAATCTAAGTATTTCTCTTACTGGAGAGGTTTCCGGGCTTCCTACCCCATGGCGTTACATCTTGACTTCCTGTGTTTCTCCTTCTTAGAGTCCTCCTGGACTCCTAGTCCCACCTATCTTGATTCCATATTGGCCAGCAGTGCTTTATTGCCATATACACAGGACTTCCCCCACCAGAAAAGTAGCTAAGTTTCTCTGTCATTTCCTTATTATTAGAATTTGATTTTGTAGAAAGGGTAATAGGGCAACTGAGGCCAACTAGGGCTTTGTACTAAAAGCTTCTTAGATATTCTGAATTATTTTCTCTTTGTTAAGGAGTTTTCCTCACTTGATGTAACCTAAAGAAAGTACAATTTACAAGGTGGCAATTACAAAACGCTTGGATTGCATAAAATACCTAGTGTACATAAATATTTCTTAATATTGGTGATAATTTTATATTAAGAAATTATGTTGATTGAAAACATTAAAATATTTTCTTTGGAGGTTAACTAAAACAATAACAAAATGCCACACTGTATTGGGACATGTTTGAGATAGAATTTGGTGATCTTTTTATTACAGCCAGGACCCATCATGCTAGAAGCTGTGGACTCTCCAAGTCCACTGAATGTTTGAGGTGGGGCATCCTATGAATGAACAAGGTATTCTCTGTAGTTAACCACTGTAACTGTTTGAGGAAATAGATTTCCCCCATACAATGTTTATCTCATAGCTCTGTCAAAGAATATCAAATCTGAATGGTGTATTCTGAAGAAGCTGGCCTCTAGGTAATTTATTTTTCTTGTGAAACGTCTTTCATTCTTATGTTCTTCATCCAAATACCCACTATTAGTTGACTTCCTCCTCACATGCCAGGTGTGGTTTCCATTTCTGAAAACAAACAAACCAACACACAACAGCCAAAGTTCCCAGTCGCTGGAGACTTTTATTCCTTCCCAGCTACTGTGAATGTCTTCCCTATACTAAAGCATTTCAATACATTTTCTCTTACTGTTGGAGAACTGTTTGAAGTGGACCTATTGTTATTCTAAAGTTGAGAACATAAGCAATGAAAGATGAAATGCCTTTCTTAAGTAAGAAGTAACCATAGAAACTGATTTTTTGGTCACAAGCATGTCTTTCTAGATGGTGTCACTTTCCATGGTATACCATTGCTCCATTGCCATCAAGGGTTTGATCCTGGTAAGATAATTTTTTGATATCCTTGGAACCACCATGCACTCTTTCTTCCTTCTCATTTATCACTATCTCTTACAGGTCATGCTGTAGTGTTGAGACAGCCAGAGAAGTAGCTTTAGCAGCAGCTCTGACTGTGTTAGGAGGAGTTGGCATTCCTGTGAGTTTTCTTCTTTGTGCTTCACACATTCCACTGAAGGCATCTTTATGATTAAGACTATGATTTCGTCTCCTTCCTTCCTTCCTTCCTTTCTTCCCTCCCTCCTTCCCTCCCCCCTTCCCTCATTTCTTCCTTCCTTCCTTATTTTTTTAACATCCAATCATTATTTCACAAAGGCCTGTTACATATTAGGCATTGTACTCATGTGGGATAGGATTAGGCAGTTTAAATAAATTAAAAATAATCAGTATAGTATATACATGTGATATTAAAACCTAAATATTACTTCAGAACTTATTACAGACTCTAGCAATTTATACCCATTGCCCTTTATTGCCAACTAGTCCCTTTCATATGGTGATCTCCTTTGCCATTTACACATTTGCGGATTATGTGCTACAATCTTTGTTTGATGTATGAAGCATTTACTTTCTGAACTTTGTTTTCATGCACTGACCAGTTTCCCCCATCTTCCCAATATAGTATATTGCAATTTTGAGTTAGTTATTCTTCACTGTTCAGTAGTCATTATTATTTCTATGCAAATATTATTTACAAATGTGTTTCAATGTATGATTCTCCTTGTATGTACGACTAATTTTTGTTAACTTCTAGCATCATTTTTCTTAATATTAGACACTTAAAATTTCATTTTGCTGTAGAAAAATCCTTCTTTAGAGAATGATATCACTTAAAAAAACTTTTAAATTTATTGTTGCTTTTGCTTAGTGTTCTGTTTCTCTTTTTACTCCATTTTTCCTGAACTTGCTTGCCAATTTACCCTTTCTAATTTTTTGAAAACATTAATTTAACCAGGTTACAAAAGCCCATTTTCACACGTGTATATAGTTAGTAATTGTAAGCACATCCTCCAGCCAGCTTGGTCTCACCTTTCTCCCATCTATTGATCTTACTCACTTGTCAATTTCAAGTAAAAGTTTTTCTTTGCTTAGTTTTTCAAGACCATGACACATGAAGGCCTGACTTTTCTCTAGGTCACACATCTGAGGTTACGGCTACTGTGATGATAATGCCAGTGGCTCAACAAACACTACCTCTTTACTCCAAATCCTACTTCAGTCAGACCTGGAAGATGCCATTCTCATCCAGCTAGTGAAATGGTAAAGAACATGGTGACACAGTACACCAGCCTCTGGACATGGATCAAACCAGTCTTCACTTAGACTCCAAAAGTATTTGATTCAAATTCCACTTGAAAATAAAGCCAGCCTCCAACCATTTGCAATTACTTCAAAATAGTAATAAGATAGGTATTTCACATTTTCTTTTTCTGGTGTTGGGGGTCAAGTACAGGGTGTTGGGCATGCTAGGTAAGTACTCTACCATACAGCTATATCTTCAGCTCAGACTTTGAGACAGTGTCTCAATTTGCAGGCCACATTGGCCTTGAACCCACAAAATAGCTCTGGCTGGCTTCAGATTGACTACCATCTATCTCAGCCTTCTGATGCAGAGATGACTAGAATGTATAAGCCTGTCTGGATGAAGGGAGCTCTCTGACTGCCTTTATTACAAACAAATAATGAATATGTGAGGGGATGCAAATGCAAATCACATTACTTGTCTATCATACAGGGTACGCATATCCTGAAGCTGCAAGCTGTACTTCATAAATACATAAAATTATGCATCAATTTTTAGGAAATAAAAATGAAAGGAAGGTAACCTCAAATCAAATTGTATTTGTAGATAAACCGTGGGTATTTACAAGGCTCCTAACAGACTAGGAAAAAGGGAGGCAGAAGAACAGTGAGTCCATGAACCCCAACACTATAAAATAAACACACATGCGCTCCCATATGGAGCGACTGTGGGATTCTGGAGTTGCATAAAAAGGCACACAGCTCCTCTGAGGGAAGCAGGCAGGATGCTGGATTCAGGGAGACTGTGTCTCCACCATTCAAGATGCTTCTCTCCCACCACCCCAGGCGGGCGGCATTAGCATTTGCTTCTCAGGTAAATGCTTTCCATGTAATTACATTTTTTATTTGTGATCTTCAGCAAAACTGGAAGAGCAATCTCCTCCATTCAAACACAACTGGGCACACTAAGCCTCGTGATAACGCTGATCTTTGTTCTCTTCAGAGGTGCTTTCATCCCCTGCATCAGAAGACGCAGGTGAGATTTCTGCAGGGTAGTCAAGGAAGGGTTACAGACTCACTGTGATGAGCCCCTCTTTGACCTCCATCAGTGACCCCTAGAAATGTCCCCCTAAAGCTCAACCTTCAATTACTCTGCTCAGGTTGTGCAGATAGACACTGCTATGTGGCTTTTGCCAGATCAAAAGGAAGCTCACACCAACCCAAAGCAGGCTGCCTCTGCCCTTAAATATGTAGAAAGCAAAACTCAACAAAACAGGTGCCCATGTTAATTGCTACTCTCAAGGGGGTGAGCCGGGGACAAGAAAATGAGCAAGCTTTAAAATTGTAGTCAGGGCAAAGACCTTGAGCGACAAGGTTAGCCAAGAAAGATTAAAAAAAAAACATCTAGTTAAAAACCTCACCAGTTGAATGGGATGACAGATGAATGATGGATGCAGGTGGGAAAATGGGATTCCCTTCAAAGAGAAGTGTGTGATGCGCAAGGCAATGAGGAAACTCAAGGTCCTGGTGCGTGGTGCGGGGAGCAGACAATGCCTGTCTGTGTGCTCATTGTATTGTCAGAGCAGCTGAAATAAACCCTCTGGGGAGCTGCTATAAAAGAAGGCGAAGCCAAGAGCAGCTTCCCGTTTGGGTACAAATTTAGAGGAATTGTAATTGTCATTGTGCTACTCGTTAAGGTCAAGCTTTTTATGAAAAGAGGGGCATAATAAATAAATCTCTGAAGAAAGTGGGCTTGAAGCCAGACATGTCAAGGCCCTATTCACTGCTAATTAGTTTAGGGAGCTGTTTGAAGTCTCACTGAGTCTTGAGGTTTTCATCTGTAAAATGGGAATAGCAGCAAGCCCCTTTCCATCTTTTGTGAGGAGTAGTTATATCCGGTTTTAATAAGTCTGAACAGTGCCACTGTGGAAGTAAGTGCTGTGAGAACCTACTTTCTGAAAGCTGGAAATCCAGTGGAGAAGAAACCTCTGAATGCAGTAAATATGTCTGAAACATTGATTCATTAAATGTTTTGTCCTGGAGAGTGCGGGGTTCAGACTGATTGAGAGTGAAAAGGATGTTATTGATTGTAGCTGGAAAACAAATTAATGAGTAACAAACAAAATTAGATAAGTAAAGATTAACACAACTTTTTGAAAACAAAACAAAGCAAAAAACTTAAGGAGAGGGCCCAGACTTGAACACTATGTCACATACCCAAACAGATTGATAAATTGTATGTGCCAGTCAACAGGTTGAAGAATTTAATACTAAAAACAGAAACATTTCTTACTTTAAGCTGACAACGTTGTGGGAATTTGGAAGATATTGGAATCATTATTCTGTTTCATATCTGTGTTCCTTCAAACTGAACTACTGAAATTGTCTCACAGTCTAATATTTAGCAGTGTGCTGGCATTCTCCATTTGGGAACTAATGAAACAAATGTGTTGTAAATGTGTGGACTCCATCAAATCCTTATACCATCTGATTAGCTTTTTTATCTCACTTTTTACCTTCCTTCTTATTTATTTTTTACATTTTCCACATTATGCATGTCAGTCCCATTCACTTCCCATCCCTTTGTATCTACCTTCTACCCTTGTACCACCCCCAATAAAATAAAATTTAAGAGAAAGAAAGGAAAATAGAAGAAAAATGGAAGAAAGTAAAAATCTCTTCAAGGAAGCTGTAGTGTTACAGACTCAGTGAGTCACGCAGTAAATCTTTTGGCCATACATCTTTACTTCCAAGTGTTCATTGCAATGAGTCATTGGTTCTGGCTTGAGGCCTCTGGTTTCTACCACACAATCAATGCTTGACCCTCACTGAGACTCCTCTTGGATATCCTGTTGTTGTCCTGTGTCTTGGCGATCCTGCAGCTTTGGGTCTGCAGGACCAGACCCTTCATGTGCTTCTGCAGATCATGGATGGGTGGATGTTGGGATGGGTCAACGCATAACCCTGCTTCTGGGCCTGGGTAGTTGCATGGTTGGTCAGCCCATAAACTCTACCTTATCCTCATTATCAGTGTGAACTCTCCTGCATTTTTATGTTAATCCTACTGATAAATGTTCATCTTACCAAAAACAATCTACAGATTCAATGACATTCCCATCAATATTCCAACACAATTCTTTACAGACCTTGAAAGAACAATACTTAGCTTGTTATAGAAAAACAAAAAACAGATAGCAAAAAGGCTTCCTATACAATAAAAGAACTACCAAAGATATCACCACAAAGCTCTGCCACAAAGCTATAGTAATAAAATCAGCATGATATTGGCATTAAAACAGACACAATGATCAACAGAAAGAAATTTAAGATCCAGATGTAAATTCACACACCTATGGACACTTGATTTTCTTTTTACAAAGAAACAAAAACTATACAATTGAGAAAAGAAAGCATCTTCAACAAATGGTGCTGGCATAACTGGATGTTGTCATGTAGAAGAATTCAAATAGATACATATTTGTCACCCCGCACAAAACTCAAGCTCAAGTGGATCTAAGATCTCAGCATAAATCAAATTACATGAACCTAATAGAAGAGAAAATGGGAATGCCCTTGAACACATTGGCACAAGAGACAGCTTGCTGAATAGAACACCAGTAGCATAGACCCTAAGACCTACAATCAATAAATGGGACCTCATGAAACTGAAAAGCTTCTGTAAGGTAAAGGACATCATCAATAAGACAAAATGGCAGCATAATATTGGGCAAAGATCTTCACCAATCCCAAATGAGATACAAGGCTGACCTCTAAAATACACAAAGGGCTTAAGAAACTAGACATCCAAAACAAACAAACAAACAAAAAACAAAACCACAATCTAATTAAAAATGGGGTACTAATGACAGCTATGCTGGATATAGTGTGGAGGAAGGGGAACACCCCTCCATTGCTGGTGGATGTGCAAACTTGTATAGCCACTTTGGGAATCAGTATGGTGGTTTCTCAGGAAAATGGGAATCAGTCTACCTCAAGTCCCAGCAATCCCATTCTTAGGCATGTACCCAAAGGTTGCACACTCATACCACAAGGACATCTGTTCAACTATGTTCATAGCAGCATTATTTGTAGTAGCCAGAACCTGGAAGCAACCTAGATGCCCCTAAACTGAAGACTGGATAAAGAAAATGTGGTATATTTCCATAATGGTCAAAAAGCAATGACATCTTGAAATTTGCAGGCAAATGGATGGAACTAGAAGAAACCATTCTGTGTGAGGTAACCAGACGCAGAAAGACAAACATGGTACATACTCACTCATAACTCATAACTGGATATTAGACATAGAGCAAAGGATAACCAGTCTACAATCTACAACCACAGAGAAGCTAGGAAACAAGGAGGACCCTAAGAAAGATATACATGGACTTCCAAGAAGGGAAAAGGGACAAGATTTCCTGAGTAAATTGGGAGCATGGGAGGGAGGGAAGAGAGAAAGGATGGGAGAAAGGAGGGAGAGGAGAATATGAGGGATCAGGAAAGTCAAGTTGTAACAAGGACAGAGAAGGAGAACAAGGAAAGAGATACCCTGATAGAGGATGCCATTATGGTTTTAAGGAAAACCTAGACTAGGGAAATTCTCATGAATCCACAAGGATAACCCTTGCTAAGAATCTAAGCGATAGTGGAGAGGGTACCTTAAATGCCCTTCCCCTATAATGAGATTGATGGCTACCTTAAATGCCACCATAGAGCCTTCATATAGTAGCTGATGGAAGCAGAAGCAGAGATTCACAGCTAAGCGCTGAGTCCAACTCCTGGAGTCCAGTTGTAGAGAGGGAGGAGTGATGAGGAAAGGGGTCAAGATCATATTGAGGAAATCCACAGAAACAGCTGACCTGAACAAGTTGAAGCTCACGGTCTCTAGAATGACAGCTGGGGAACTAGGCTCCCTGAACGTGGGTGTCTGTTGAGGGTCTATGGGGCCACTGGCAGTGGAACCAGTATTTATCCCTAGTGTATGAACAGGCTTTTTGGAGTCTATTCCCAATGGAAGGATACTTTCTCAGCCAAGATGCAGGAGGCAGGGCCCCCAAATGATGTGACAGACTTTGATAATCCCCCATAGGAGGTCTCACCCTCTCTGAGGAGTGGATGGGAGATGGGATGCGGAGATAGTTGGGGGGGGAATGGAAGGGTGGGAGAGAGAGGGGACTGGGATTGGCATGTAAAATAAGATTGTTATAATTAATTATTTTTTTTAAAAAATGGGGTACTGACATAAGCAGAGATTCTCAACAGAAGAGTCTCAAATGGCAAAGAAACACTTAAATAAATGTTCATCATTTTTAGCCATTAGCAAATCAAAATCAGAATGGCTAAGATCAAAAATATGGTGACAGCTTATGCTGGAGAGGATGCAGTGTAAAAGGTGCACTTCTCCATTGATGGTGGGAGTGCAAACTTGTACAGACACTTTGGAAAGTAATATGGAGGTTTCTCAGAAAATAGAAAATCAATCTTCCTCAAGACCCAGCTATGCTACTCCTGGGCATATATATATACCGAAAGAATGCTCAGTCATACCACAAAGGCAGTTGTTCAACTATGTTCATAGCAGCCTTATTTGTAATAGTCAGGACCTGGAAACAACCTAGATATCTTTCAACTGAAAAAATAGATACAGAAAATGTGATGCACAATGGAGTATAACTCAGCTGTTAAAAAAACAATAACATCAGGGAATTTGAAAGCAAATAGACAGAACTAGAAAAATTATCCTGAGTGAGGTAACCCAGACCCACAAAGACAAGCATGGTATATACTCATTCATAAATGGGTATTTAAGAATAACAATGCTACAATCCATAGAACCCAGAGAGACTATGAAACAAGGAGGGAATGCATGAATCTCCCAAGGAAGGGAAAATAGAGGAGATCTCCTGGTTGTACTTGGGGTGGGTGGGTAGTTGAGTGACTGGGTTGGATGGTGGTTGGAGGGGGAAAGTACTGAGAAAGATGACTGGAAAGGGAGGCTTTACAAAGTCAGGTAGAAGCCTTATGCAAGGGAAGCTTCCACAAGTTTGTAAGGATGATCCCCACTAAGACCCCTGGCAGCAGTAGATGCACAGCCTGAACTGGATGTCCATTCTCTATGATCTGCTTGGTTTCTATCTTGGTTGTCAGTGGAGAGCCTTCATCCAGTGACTGATGGAGGCAAATTCAGAGATCCATGGCCAAACATTGGGCTGAACTCTAAAATTTTGCTGAGGTGTGGAAGGAGAGATTGTATGAACCAGGGGATGTGGACATTACAGGAAAACCCACATGAGCCTGTCTCATGAGAAGTCAGAGTCTGAACTAAAAACTAGGGAGCCTGCATGGAACCAACCTAAACCCTGCATATATGTGACAGTTGTATAGCTTGATCTATGTGTGGGACTCCTGACAATGGGAGCAGGGGTTGTGCATGGTGTTTTGGCTGGCTCTTGGGAACCTATTTCTCATGCTGGATTGCTTAGCCCAGCCTGGACACAGGGCGAGGTGCTTGGTCTTATGACAGCTTGATACACCATGTTTCTCTGATGCCCACAGGAGACTTGCTCCTTTCTGAGCAAATACAGAGGAGTGGGTTGGGAAGGGAGAGGTAGTAGGAGATGAGGAATGGAGGTTGCAGTAAGGATGTGAAGTAAATAAATAAATTAATGAAAAAAATAATTGAAAAACAGGTATGGCCTATATGAACTTCTGACTGACTGATTCCGGAGTCCTCACTACAAGAGTAGTCCAAATAATTTCCTAGAACGCCTCACAGAATTTAGGGACATAATTTCCTTATATTTACCAGTTTCTTATGAAGGACATTACCAGATTATAATCAATAGTCACATGGGAATGTTAGTGATACACAGTGGCATGTGTGTGGGAAAGGGTAGGAGCTTCCATACATCCTCTGGTTGCTGTGGTTTGGAAGGGAAATGTGTTTAAGGTTTGGTCCAGCTGATAGCACTGTGGAGAAATGACTACATCATAAGAATGTTAGTTTCTCCCATGGTTTAGTTCATTCATACATCCATAATCAAGTTGGATGTTACTGGATGGGTCCTAGTTGCAGAAAACTGGTCAAGATGCCTTTGAAAGACAAATCTTTTCCCTGTTTATCTTGTCTTCTCCTCTCACCCGTCCACCATCTCTGCTACAAGGAAATAAACAGCTTTCTCTATCACACATTTCTCTTACTAGATATTCTGCCTTGTCCAGAATACAAACCTAGGAGCCAGCTGACCTTTGACTGAACCCTCTAAAGCCTTGAACGAGAACTGATATTCTTCCCTTGAGATTGTGCCTCTTGGGTATTCTGTTACAGAGTTAAATAAGATACTGTGAACTATCCTCTAGAAATGCCCACGTGTGCAGTTTTCTGCAGGCCCCTCTGGATCTCTGTTTCCTCTAGGAACCCCCAGGTATGCACTCTGTGCAGGTCCCTCTGGACACAGCACCTCTGTACCCTCTAGGAACCCCATGTGTGCAGCTCTCTGCAGGTCCCTCTGGACACAGCATCTCTGGTGTTTTAAGGCATTGAGGACTGTTAAAATGGACTGTCATGAAATTTTAAGTAAGCAATGCACTTCTGTTTCTGTTTTTTCTACACACCTGTCTAGCTGAGAGTTTGTAACCATGAAAGGAAGTCAGTTTTTATTTTTCTACCATGCATTATTGAAATGAGTTTTATGTTTTCCTTTTTTTCCACAATACTAATGCTGTCTCCTCCTTCTCTATTGTTTTCTTTGACTGGGTCTCTTTGTACAGCCTAAGTTGGCCTCAATACATAGTTCAGTCTGTCTTCAAACTTGCAATCTTCCCACCTCTGATTCTCTGGTACTGAGATTATATACATGCTTTATCATACCATCTGGTGGTTCTTTGGTTTCAACCTTAAGCACTTTCAAGTATTTCTTATAAGTATCCATGGTAAGATATTCCTTTAACTTTTCTTTGAATGAGAATGTCTTTATCTCTTCCTCTGTTGTAACCGGTGACTTTGGTATGTAACATATTCTTGACTTGCATGCTTTTAATTTTTCTGACACTTAGAGTAAGTAGGCTACCCTACTTTTATCCGGCCTGGGAAGTTTCTGTTTAAAAGTCCACTGACAGTTCAGAAGCAGTTCCCTTGTAAACAGGGATACTCCTCTTTTGCTACATTAAAATTTCATATCTTTGATTGCTTTTTTAAAGTTCCTTTACAAATACATTGTCTTAGTGAAGGTTTCTATTGCTGGGAAGAGATACTATGACCATGGCAATTCTTTTTTGTTTTTTTGTTTTTGTTTTTGTTTTTTTGTTTTTTCGAGACAGGGTTTCTCTGTGGCTTTGGAGGCTGTCCTGGAACTCCCTTGGTAGTCCAGGCTGGTCTTGAACTCACAGAGATCCGCCTGCCTCTGCCTCCCGAGTACTGGGATTAAAGGCGTGCGCCACCAACGCCCAGCTGACCATGGCAATTCTTACAAAGGAAAAAATTGAATTAGGGCTATCTTACAGTTCAGAGGTTCAGTCCATTATTGTCTTGGCTGGTGGCAATAGTGGCATGCAGACAGACATGCTGCTGGAGAAGGAGTTGAGAGTTCTACATCTTGATCTGCAGGCAGCAGAAGCTACTGTGTGTCACACTGAGCATAGCTTGAGCAAAGGAGAACTCAAAACCCACCGTCAGAGTGACATACTTCCTTCAGCAATGCCCCACCTCCTAATAGTGCCACTCCCTATTGGGCCATTTTCTACCACATACGTCTTGATGAAAACTTTGTGTTTAACCCATTGGACCACTTTTCCACTCATATATTTGAGATCTACATCTCTTTATAACATCTTAAATCTTGGATCTATTATTTCTTTAAATACACTTTCTGATATTTTCTTTCACTTTCCCTCCGGAGGTGACTTATTTCTCTTGATGATGCCCACATATCAAACACTTTCTTCACTTTTTTTCTGAGTGGTTACTTTTGCATTATCTGTTCCCCAGTTCACAGATTCCCCATCTGCTTCAACAGGCTGTTTGTGAAGCTTTGTGTTGACTTTTCCATTTTACTCATTTTTTCAGCTCCTGAATATCACTCGGTTAAAGCTTGTTTCTTTTTAAAGATGGATTCTAGCTTATTGAGCTTGTTCTGTCCGTTGTTATTCTCTTGCTGACACCCAGTTGTTTGTCTCATTGTGGCTTGCAGAGATCTCTTAAAACTGTGATTTTGTCAGGTTTGCTTTCATTTATAGGGTTATGTTTTGAAAGTCTGTTCTGGTTCTGGTGTTGTTTTCTTGCCATTTTATGTACCTTCAAATCTCTGATGAACATTTTCACATTAACTTTTAAATTACATTATTTATTTAGTGTGTGTGTGTGTGTGTGTGTGTGCGTGCATATGTGTGAGGATGTGTGCACCATGGTATATATGGAGATCAGAAAACAGATTGTGGGAACAGGTTCTCTCCTGGTACCAAGCAGGTCCTGAGGCATTAAACTCACAGTGTTAGGGTTAGTTGCAGAAGCCCTTTATTCACCGCTTTATCAACTCACACTAAAGAATATACAGTGGATTAGGGGTACCTTATATGCTAGACACGAGGAGAAGATGTGTATATAAATCATTCCTGGTGGCCATTGCACAGGGATTTTGATGGAGCTTATGACATAATTCATTGGATATTTCCATCAGTTATTCTTTTTTTTGGTTATTGTGAGCAAATATCTGACTAAAGTAATCTTAGCAAAAGAAGTCTGTACTTTGCTGTAGGGTTTAAGAATGGATGCACTGCATTATGATAAGAAGTTCATTAAAACAGAGGAGAGGTAGCTAGTCATATGCTACTTCCAACTGGAAGTAGGGAGAGATGAATGCTATTTCTCTACTCATTTGTCTCCTTTAATCAGTCTAGGACCCTAGTCTACTGGAATCGTTCCATTCAGAGTGTGCCTTCGTTCCTCATTAAATCTTTCTGAAAATATTTTCATAGATAAGTCCCAAAGCTGTATCTATGGGTAATTCCAAATCCTGTCAAGTTAACAATCAAGATTGACTCTCACAGGTCTGATCCTTGTCAATATGGCACCCAATGTCTTAATTTTGGCACACACCATTCCACCTTTGGTTCTCAAAGTCTCATAAACATTCATAGCACAAATGCATTCTGTTCATATGTAACAGTTTTCTAAATATCAGCCAACTTATGTTTGGAGGGGGTGGCTGGAGGCTGGCAGTTGCATCAAGACCTATCCCAGGGGCATTAACAGGCTTTTTGGACCCCATTCCCTATGGTGGGATCTCTTACTCAGCCTTGATACGGGGGGAAGGGCTTGATTCTGCTTCAACTTGCTATGTCAGACTTTGTTGACTCCCTAAAGAAGGCCTTACCTTCTTTGAGAAGTGGATGGGGTGGAAAGGGAGAATGTGGGGGGGGTGAAGGGGTGGGAGGTGGTCTGGGGTTGTTATGTAAAATGAAAAATAATTGTTTAAATTTAAAGAAAGAAACCCTAAGACAGAAGTTGGTACCATGGACTGGGGTATCACTATGATAGGCCAAACCATGTTTCTGCTTGGAGGAATATGGATTTAGGGACTATGGATTAGAAAAGCAGTTGATTGCTTTAAGTGCAATTTAATGAGTCATTCTAGTATGAAAATGAAAGACAGTGGTGCTGATGGTGATTTGAACTGTGTGGGCCTGCCTCAAGAGGTTTCAGGAGAAAAGAATGATGCCATGTGGCCTAGTAACCTGTCAAATAATATTTTGATGAAGTATGTGGCTGCTTTTTGTCCTTGTATGAAAAAGTTTGCATGAGGCTAAAGTGAAGAGTTTTAGATTAATTCTGTTGGTAGATGACATCTCAAGACATCCTAGTATTTACTCTGTCATTTTGTTATTACTGTTAACACAAGTGAAGGTTTATACTGAAAAGAACCCTGCTGATAATGGAAAAATACAAAATGTACAATTTGAGGAGAAAAGAAGCCCTAGGAAGTAGAATGGAGCTAAGTCCTGTATTCAAGGGAATAAACAGACTACAGTAATGGAATAAAGGTAATGGTTACTACAGGGAAAGATCCCACCCAACTAATTTTCCAACTTGTGAAAATGGATTAAAGAAAAACTCAGAGCCAAGTGTGGTGGTCCAGTGTTTCTTTACTGTGCTCCCTTCCCTTTGTTTTGAAGCATTAACGTACTTTCAGTGACATTATATGTTGGAAGTATGTGTTCTGCTTTTTGATTTTATAGGGGATTATAGCTCAGATATTCCATGGCTATCAGAAGACACCGTGAACTTTGGACTTTTAAATAAATTTGAGGCTGTTATATAATGTGGGGATTTTTGAAGTTGGACTGAATGAATTTTTGCATTATGATATGTATAAAAGCCTATGGGTGTCACAGAGTGTAATGTGGTGTCTTGAAAGAGAATGTCGTCCCCCCCACAGGAAATAGAACTATTAGGAAGTGTGACCTTTTGGCAGAAGTGTGTCTCTGTGGGAAGGGACTGTTTTGAGGTCTCCTATGTTCAAGCTGTGCTCAGTGTGACATGTAGTTGCCTCTGTGTTTGCAGATAAAGATGTAAAACTCTCTGCTCTTTCTCCAGTACCATGTTAGCCTTCACATCGCCATATCCTGCTATGAAGATTACAGACTAAACCTCCAAAATTATGAGCCAGTCCCAATTAAATACTTTCTTTTATAAGAGTTGCTGTGGTAATGGTGTCAATAATAAAGAATAAATATTCCCAATCTAAAGGGAGGGTGGAGAACATAAAAAAGCAAAACAAAGCAATGGCCATCTAATATGAAATCCTACATCATGCCCAGGATCTGGGACTCTATCATATCTGGGTAGCCCAGAGCCTTCAGTTCTGCTACAGGTAATGTATCCTTCTCTTAGGCAAGCTCCATTCTCCTTGCAACTTTTCTTAGCAGTTGTCCCATCGTCCTGGCATCCCTAACATTATAAAGTCTCTACTTCAATGTAGGATTCCCTTGAACATCTTCACATAATGGCCTTGGAAATCTGACCTAGCTATACCTACCCCCATCATACCTTGGTATCTTTCTGGAATCTTGCCTTTAGTTTTATTTTATATTTTGCATTACTGTAAAGTCAATGTGTGGACAATGCTGACAAGTTCTGCTTCCAGTCAGTACCTTTCAACCACAGTTGTATTCCCTTTGATGCAGCTAAGTGGTTGAACCAGATATATCTTTCATTATTTTCGAGTAAAGAATACCTATACCACATTCCTAGTCCAAGATCTGTACTTTCAAAGTACTTACTAAATTCTTATATTGGAGCCTTCACTGGGTGGGGACTTATTCTCATGCACCTTCCTTGCTCTAATGAAGAACACCAGATTTCTTTTCAATATATAGTGCTAATCTTTAATATTTACAACCGCTTTTCTCTACTTTTCTTGTCTTCAAGTAAACTTTATATTCTCCCAAGCTTCTTCCCTTGTAACACTACACAGTTTCACATATTCTGTTTTTTTCCTCATGCACAATTTACTAATAACAGTCAGCAATAACCACATTAACAGACTGTATGCCATATTGTCTTAAAACTTCTTTTACTGTATAACTTACTCCATAATTTTAAATTCGGTCTCATTCAATCTTTCAGGACATGAGTAGAATGAAACAACATTTGCTTCTGTGAGAATATCGTATGAAGACACTTGTCCTAGTTTTCTTTCTGCTACTATAATGAATCACTGGTCAAAATCAACTTTGGGTAGAACAGTTTTATTTCATCTTACAGTTTATAGTCCATCAGGGGAGAAAGTCAGGGCAAAAGTTCAAGACAGGAACCTAGAAGTAGGAGACTATTCAGGAATATTACCTCTTGGACTGCTGTCTAAGGCTTGCTCAGCTTGCTCTGGGAGCATCCTCACAGACACTGTTGGAGGTGATTCTATATCCTGTCAAGTTGAGCATCAATACTAAGTACCAAAGATGTGTTTTCCTTTTTTGAGTTCTGAGTACTGAGTTGGGGAGTCCCCATCTCTCTCCCTTTTTGCCATCTTTCTCTAGCTGCTGAGGTATGCTGATCTCCTATGTATCTCTATGGGGTCAAATAGGCAGACTCCTTGGTTACTGTTACCAAGAGACAGAGAAGTCAAGCTCACTAGTTTTCTTCTTTATCCTGTGGAGAGATCACAAGTGGAGAGATACTTGGGGGTGCTTCCTTTGATGCCTAGCTGTGCTCCTTAGGGCAGGATGGCACAGGAGAAAGGAATTGTTTTATTTACATTTAATATATCTGTTGTGTATCTTTCTTCTTTGATGGTATTCTGAAACTCTTATACCCCAGCAAAGACATTTTCATCTGTTGCTGATTGTTAATTCAGTATATCTTGGAGAGAGCATAGTAGCAAGTTCATATTGTGCAATCTTGCTGGGGTCACACCCTCTGAGACAATGATGCATTCCTAGCAGCTGCCATATAATTATTGGTCTGAAGTTTTACTACATGAATTATTTTTCTTATTAGTCATGATTCTTATGATTCTGTTCCATATCAAGAAGTCGTAATAAATGTTCTGAGTCTGATAGTGGTCTGTTTTAACCAAGACAACAGAAGAGTGTTCCTCCCTGAAAGGGATCTGACTTCTTTTGCATATTTTATAAACAATTTGACAGTTTACAAAAGCAGAAACAAACAGAAATATATTTTGAAATATTTTGGATTCTATTTTTCAAATCAGAGAAAATTGGTATTTTTCCAGAACTGAGCTTTCAAGTTTCTAAATGTGAGTCTTTAACTAGCTTCAGTAATATTTTATAGTTTCCCTCATACCTTTTGATTGGTCTCATTCATTCATTGGCATATTTACTTTTACATTGTAATTTTTAAAAAAGAAATCTCATTCTTAGTCTCCACGGCTAGTATATAGAAAAACAGATGATATATTTAATATTAAGATTGTACCTGGTAATGTTGTTAAAATCACTTGTTTCAGCACTTTTTTAGATCAGTGTTTCTTTTTAACAATTAAGATTAAGGGCCTTTTCAAAATAACCTTTTCTGTCTCCCATCTGCTTCCAAAGCAATAGAACTTGATCATGTATTCAGACAAGTTTCCAAAATGATTTTGATGTAAAAATCTAGTTGTGAGCCACTGTTCTGTACCAATGCAATGATGTGAGATATAAATCAATTTTCTGTGCAATGGAAGTCCTAAATGTGCTTTGTTTTCAACTATCTGAGTAACTGAGGCAAAAACATACATTGTTTTAGACACATTTGTCAAATTTCCTTTTACCCTTGATTAGATAAGTGTAGACTCTAAAAGCAACTAGTAGAAATTTAAATACAAAATTTGTGTGGAAGAGGAAAAGGGGATTCAGAGGTGAAGTTCCCTGACTCCTTTAGAAGATCTATGGCAGAGCAAGCTCAGAGAAGGATGTCAGAAATAGAGGTGGCTGGATATGTTCTCTCTTGGCCAAGATCTCCACAAACAACAAAGGACAATGAGTAAATCATTTTTAAATGGATAAGACTAGGCATCCAGATGTTTGGAAACAAGATACTAGCTGGGAATGCACTGCAGCCCATCATCCAGGCTCTTTCTGAGGGAAATGATAGCGAATCCAGGCACTCTGCTTTCTAAATATCCTCTAGAAACCAATCTTGTTGTCACCAACATCACAACTTTGTTGCAGCTGGCAATTTGCCAACATCTGCTTGGCAAGGACTTCTTCCCCTTGCCTCTCAGACATGTATTTTCCCATTTTAACACATTGAGCCTAACACACAGCAGAGCAAGGATATTGGAATCACATCAGCCATACTCCAACTTATTTGCAGGAAAACCTCCAATCTTTATATTTAAAGTATTATTTTTTGCCTTCCAAATATTGGCAGCAAAAATTATCAGTGTGTGTATCACTGTTAAGAGTAATCCAAAAAAGTAAAAACATATATCTGTATAGCCACACAGGTGGCTCTTTGCAGTTATTTTGAGTTTTACAAAGCAAACTGGTCAAAGCAGTTTTAAAGTATAGTATACAAAAAATGCCATTGACTAGTATTTTAATTTAAAGGTCACTGGATTTTACAAATGAAATGATTAGCAGTTGAGAAACTTGTTATGCAATACAAAATCATCGATAAATTTATTATTTGGCTGGAATAAGGTCAAACACACCTTTTCAGTTAGTTCTCTGACCACTTTTATGAATATCAAACATATCCAGTCATTTGTGGACTGCAAAAGAATATTTATTAGGAAGGGTACAGAATGTTTCCTTGGATGATAGTTGGCCAGATAAATCATGTCAGCTTTATACAAGCCAGAAGAGAGAAAATTAAGTCATTTAAATGTGAGGTTTCTTGGCTTCCCTTTCCTGCTTTTCCCCTTGTCTCTTGGAAGCAGAAACTATGGATCCCATCCCAAGCTCATCTTAACTATGGCCTTCTCCAGGCTCATCTTAACATTTCTCATCCTTTCCGAGGTCAAAAGACAGAATCTCCTTTTGCTGAGGAAAAAAGAATATTGAGAACAAATGCTAGCCAAGATCCGTATGCTAAATGATAGATTTCTGTACAGCCATGCAAGTGTGTATGTGTTGACCTCACTTTATCTCAAATTGATCTATTTATGTATCCTTTCTCCTTTAGGTTATAAATTTTGGCAGGAGAGGGTATGTCTCATTCGTCTCAGTGCTTCTAAGACCTGATATATAATAGGTGACAAGGAATATTTCTTGAACAAAACTCAGCTGAAGATAAACTAGAATACATCTTATTTACTTTAGGGATAATGAGACAGACCAGATGGTGAAGTTATTAGCACAGGTTTCCATGAATGGAAGTGGCAATGACCTTCTTCTCTGCTGAAAAGTCTTAAAAGCCAGCACCTATTTATTATTTATCTATTTATTTATCTACCCATTTATTTATTTACCATTGACCATTTGTTTGCTCCGTTGCGTGACTCAAGTAGAGGAGACACTAAGCATATGAGGCCACTTGGAGGCATTGTAAGATGTTTTGGGCAGTGGGACCATCATTTGGCTGGTGGTCTTTGGCACTCCACATTCTGTTCTCAGAGTCCCAGATGGCAGCTTAGCATAATTTCCCATGCGCTGTGCCCAGCCAAATGATTCTGTCCAAGCTCAATATCAAAAATACAGAATGATGTAATTTGGGAGGGAAACATACTTCGGAATCTATAACATAGATATTCTATGTTCCTTTAATTAGTAAAATGTAACTCTATCTTGCCATACAAAGGCTAAACGCAAACCAATTTTGTTTTTATACCTTCAAAACAATGTAACTTTCATAAATTCTAAACTTTTAGGTATTAAAAAGTCTTTAAAATCTTAAGATTTTTCATTTTATTATTTGTGTGTGTGTGTGTGTGTGTGTATACATACATGTATCACAGCATGCATATGGATGGCAGGGGATAACTCGAGGGAGTGTGATATCTTCATCTTCCATGCAGGTTCCCAGGGTTGCAGTCAGGTCATCAAACTTCATCACAAGCACATTTACTCGCTGAGACATCTTTCCAGACTTATATTTAAAACCTTCCAAACTGAAAAAATTGATGCCTTATACACAGAATGTATGCATTTGTCACAGGAGCCAATACCAATATTTATTCGACGAAGGACCCCATGCGTGGTGGTCGCCCATATCGCCTAGGTATAACAGGCTGTTCTATCTATCTATTTAGTATGCATTTCTCTGATTGCATTCTTATCCTTAAGCTATGACTCTCTATATATGAATGTGCATACATATACCCAGACTGATGCCTGGGAATCCAGCATGGGACTGATCAAGACCCCCTGAATGTGGGTGTCAGTGAGGAGGCCTAGGCAATCTATTGAACCTTGGGTAGTAGATCAGTATTTATTCCGGGTATACAAATGGACTTTGGACCCCCATCCAACAATGAGAGATGCACTCTCACCCTGAACTCTTAGGGGAGGGTCCAGGCCCTGCCCTGGATGAAGTAACAGACTATGGGCACCCCCATGGAGGGCCTCACCCTCCCTGGGGAAATGAGGGGATATTGGGGAGGTTGGGGAGAGGGCATGGGAGGAGGGGAGGGAAACAGAGAGGGACCTGGAATTGACATGTAAAGCAATCTTGTTTCTAATTTAAATTTAAATTTAAAAATAAAAAATATCTAAAAAACATGTCAAACATCTAAAAATGTGATTTAAATGTTTCTCATACACATTTAATAATGTCAATATTTCATTTCTTTTACCTCATAGGCAGTGTTATCCTCCAAGAAATTTTTTGAGATATTTCATTACAAAATTATTTGAAGTGGTTTTTCTATATAACTAAGGGTTTGACTTATTTTCTGTAAACACAGGGTGTAATATTTGAAATAAGAGGCATCGGTTGTTTTCCCCCCAAAATTGATATGAGCTATTTAGTTCACATCTGAGCTATAATACAGCATTGTGCCTGTTTTGACTGCTGTTTTGACTTAAACAAAATCATTCCCTATGTAATCTCCAACAAATGTTGAATTTCAAGATAAAATTACATACATTTGAAGAAATTCAGTATACAAATAAATACAGCACGCTGCTGGTGCAATCTGTTGCCAATTCTTAAAGCATTAAACCCTACAACTCTTCTACTAAATAATAATGCAGGCTTGAGGTGTGCTGGAGAACAGGGGTGATGCAGCTATTGAAATCAACAGAATCAAACATTCTGTTACCAATTTGGACTGGAAAATTGGCAAGGTAAATTTTATTTATTTATTTATTTATTTGTTTATTTATTACTACTGTTAAAGAGGACAGAATTAAGATATAAATATATACTATAAAATACACTCAAACTCTAAAAAAAAAAACACAGACATATAACATTTAGAGAGTATATCTAGCAGAGTTCTCTAAAGGAACACACACACACACACACACACACACACACCAAAATACTTTTCTTTTTTTTAATTGGCTGATAGTGTGATAAGAGGTCCGGTAGTCCAACAATGTCGGTCTGCACACAAGAGAGACTGGAAACCAGGATACTGTGTAGTCTATGCAACTGACTGCCTCAGCACACCCAGTGCAACGCTGATGGCCAGGAGTTCCTTGGGGAGTAGCTGGGTGGTAAGGATAAGTTGGATTGCCAAAACAGCTGGAGTCCAATGTAGAGGGTGGCAACAGGAGCAACAGATGAACTCCCTAGGGAAGAAGAATAAAAAGAAGGCAGGCACTTAGGAGCAGGTCTTTCCTCTCTATTAATCCTTCCTGGAAGTGGACCTCTTTTGTGCGTTCTTCTACTGCCTTGAACTAATGTATGGGCTTAGCTCTATCTTTTGCAAGTTTGTAATTATCAACTTAAAAATTGCACAATTATAAAATGTAAAAAAAATGTGGGATAACCCAAGAACTATCCACAAAGTAACAGCAAATTTACATAGTGTTAAGCTGAGGTGTGAGTGGGAGAGTGCTTTGCCAGAATGTGGGAGGCCCTGGATTTGATCCCCCAGCATAGAGAAGTCAGATTATGTCACCACCTCCTTTTCCTAAACATCCAATAACAAGCAGGATCAGTAGATTTTTAATTGGGTATCACACCAATGCTTTTTGATATTTAATAGGATTATTCAAAATCAGGATTTCTTGGCATTTCCATGAGGTTTTATTTCTATTATCTCCAATACGTTCAGATTTATAAAGAACAGTTTTGGTGCTAATTACCAGATTTTGACTTTTATGAAAACCCCATACCACATGTCGCTATTTCATACTCAGCTACATGTGGAATCTGAAATGTGGTTTTATCAAAATGAACTCACACTTTGGTGTGTGGAATTTCACTTCTAAAGTAAAGATCATAATTTCAAAAACAAACATAATTTGCACTCTGTTTTTTATGAAAAACTATGATGGTTGGCTGTGATCTGATGAAAAATGTTTTACTCAGTCAAGTACTAGCTTTTCTATGCAATGCATCTGTGACTAAAACCAGTTGGTCATGAGCAGCATCTTCCTCCCCACAAGCATGATGACATCTTTTTAATTGGTACCTTTTTAAAGAAAAGGACTTGGAAATTTTTCTTTAAAGTTATTTTACTCTTCTTTGCAAACCCAAAATCCATTTAGTATTTCATATTTACTTGAATCAAGATCAGTGGTTTGAAGGACTAGTGATGGGAGCAAATATGGTCTGTGACTTACTAATTAATTCCGATGAAAGAGTTGGCTAATTGTCATGTGAGATAGAAATAGTCCTTCATTTCCCTGGTGACAGCTGACCCATCAGAAGACAGGCAAGTGTTTTAATTCCCACCACCTGCTAGCCATTTTACCTTGAATAAGTTATGTAAGCTCATTTGCATCAGGATTCTCTACCCAGTGAGTGGCAGAAAATTATAGAACAATTTTGAAGACAAAATGACAGATACAATGTTTAAAATCTTTTGGTAAGTGCTTGAAGAAAGGTGGTTAGTCAGAGGTGTGGCTGGTGTCTTTTGCGGAAGTTTCCAGACCCCAGAAAAGAAAACAGGGCTGGGGAACAGCTCAGTGGGTAAAGTCCTGATCATGGAGACATCAGTACATCACCTGAGCTTAGTTACCCAAAGCCCACATTTCTAAAAATGCTGAGCATGGTAGTATGGATTTGTAATCTCAGTGCTAGAAATATGGATGCAAGCAGATCCATGAGTCTTACTGATCAGTAAGCTTAGCATAGTCAGTAAGTTCCAAGATAATGAAATAAAATGCTTCAAAATAAGAGGAGGAGAACATCTAAGGAACCATACCTGAAGTGTCCTCTGACCTCCACAGACACATGTGTACACACATATACACACAGACACCCAAACACATGTACAATCGTGCACACATATACACATGCACACACACACACAGACACATGTGCACATGCACACACACAGGAACATCAAATGAATCATGTCATACCACTTTGGTTATTTCGACTTTCAAGTTTTTATAGTGTGACATTGAGAAATGGTTTATAATAGTATCATCTTTCATAAACTTTATAAAAATTCTTGATTGTGTTAGAAATTAAGCTAATTCCAAGAATTAATCTTCATAGTCAAACAGATACATAATCCAATGAGAAAAGAATACAATAAAAGCTTCTAAAAGAAGAGGAATCACATGAAAGATTATCTTTGTAGTTAGCAAGATGTACAACGGATCCCGGGATTCCTCTGAGAACAGCATAAAAGGGAGATATATAACTTGTGGTCCTGTTGTCAGTGAGTAGGGGTTGAGAGCCACTTCTATAATTTATATTGTAAATCTGTCAGTAGGTTAATTAGCCTCTGAGATAGATAGTAGCACATATTTCAGAGTTATTTTGAAAATCAAATGACATATTACCTCAAAGTCTTAACAAGATCCTTGGCACATGATGAACATTCCAGAGATGCTTCAGTTTATCCCTCATTGTAAATAGTTCTCTCCTTTGCAGGCTTACACTTAGAGGATTGCATTTGCTTTCTTGAAAGGAAAACAAAGTGGAGTAGAACATATGGTTTTATGTTAGACTGTCTCTTTCTGCTCATGACCTTGTCCCAAAGTCTCATCTCTATATAGAAACCCAACTTCTCTTTTGAGAAGAGTCCTTTCTTGAAAGGAAAACAAAGTGGAATAAAACATACAGTTTTGATGTTAGATGTCTCTTTCTGCTCATGACCTTGTCCCAAAGTCTCATATTTATATGGAAACCCAACTTCTCTTTTGAGAAGGGTCATTGGGTCTACTTGATTGAATCATTGGAACATTTAATCCACCTTCAGTGGGGTTCGCCCTCCATCTTGGACATGCTGTAGCAATCTAGACAAGTAGTTTTAGGCTTTTGTAATTCATTGTGAACATCCATTTTATGAGTCCACTGTTAAATCTGTATCTTTATGAGATTTATCAAAGTGAATAACACTGTGAGGTCTCTAAGAGTCTCTTACCCAGGAATGATTTATAACAGAGGGAGCTACTTCATTAAAAGGCTCTTGTGTTCCAGAGGCCCTTGTGAGCTCTGAGAGCTAAGAGTTGCCATTATTATAGTAGAAGAAAGAGATGCTTATTCATGAGAAATAAAGAGAACATGGGATGTTTATCAATTTGTTGGACAGTTGTATTTTCACAGAGATTCCTTTTCCTTTGTATTTCCAAGCAAGCCTCTTTCACCTGTTTGTTCAGTGAGTTTTTCCTGCATGCCTCGGTGTCCTAGGTCCTGCTCTATACAAGAGTAAGACTAGCAGTGGCTCTGCCTTCAAAGAGCTACTGATGACACCCAAAGGGGGCTGCTTAAGAGTGTCCATTCAACTGTCACATCAGTCGCTGGGTGTAGGCAGAGACCCAGAGGCAGAGAGAGCCTTTAGAAGGTCTGGAAAAGAGGCGAGAAGGCTGGACTGTAGTGACTGAAGCATACCATGTTGGAGATGAGTGTGTCAGAGAAACAGGGACCCTTCTTCATACTTCCAAACATGTGTGCTTTTTAAAAATAAAACTAGATTTTAGAAGACATTCATTCAATTGATCAGGTCTGGTCCGTCTAAAATTTTATAATAAGAAAGGGGTTTTAAAAAGGGATTTTTGAAGAACTTGTAACTCACTGCAAATACATTCTACAATTTAAACCCTAGTTAATATGGCTTCCACATTAATTTTTTCAAGTCTGGGAAAAGGTGGCCTCAGATGTCTATAGTGAAAATTTCTTAATCACTTAAACTATGCGACATGTTAATAATGTTCTGTACTTTGAGTCAAAGTCTAATTATATAGTTAAAGCTGTGTTTGAACTCACTATGTAGCTCTAGGTGATCTTGAACTCATGATCCTTCTGTCTCAGGTTCATCAGTGCTAGGATTATAGTATGTGCCACCACATCTGTCTCTCATGACAATTATTTTGTCTCTATGCCCTTGCTACATTTTACCAGTACAATGCTCCACATACCTTATAACTTTATACTAAAGGTTAAGACTATATGTTTCCCTTTTACTTGACTCCTTACACATAGTTTTCCAATTATATGTATAATTTATCATTTGGCCAGATGTTATCATCTTGTTACCATAAAGATGGAATATCAGCATCAGCCTGGGAATCTAGCATGGGACTGATCAAGACCCCCTGAATGTGGGTGTCAGTGAGGAGGCCTAGGTAATTTATTGAGCCTTGGGCAGTAGATCAGTACTCATCCCAACTATACACATGGACTTTGGACTCCCATCCAACAATGTGAGATGCACTTTTACCCTGAACTCTTCGGGGAGGGTCTAGGCCCTGCCCTGGATGAAATGACAGACTATGGACACCCCCATGGAGGGCCTCACCCTCCCTGGGGAAATGGGAGGATAATGGAGGGGTTGGTGGGAGGACATGGGAGGAGGGGAGAGAAAGGGAGAGGGACCTGGAACTGACTTGTGAAGCAAACTTGTTTCTAACCTAAATTTAAACAAAAATAAATAATAATAAAAAAGAATAAAAAAAGATGGAATATCAGAGGAGAATAACATGAAGGTTGTATACCTGTGGGACTTCAGGAACTTATTGGTATTGTTTTGGTATGTACTTTTAGTGAAACTTACTTAAAACGATAGCTGGATGAAGTTATGACTTGTGATGATTTTAATCTATAATCATTATGTGGATCTGGTTTCATTTTATTGTATGTTTAGAAGGACTACTGGATCTATGAAAAGTCAGCTAATGGTTTATTAGAACATTGATTTGTTTGATTCATTAATACATAATGAAATATGCATTGTAAGAAACTACTGAAACACCTTTTTGGCTGTAATTCAAGAACATTTACATGATCGAAGAGAATTATTTTTCCAGGAGAATAAAGTTTAATAGTAATCAGATGTTTCTTCTGGAAGCACAAGGTTAGTAGTAACAGTGTTTGAATGAACTTCAAATGCTTGCCTTGTAGTTTTCTTCTGTAGAACCCTAGTGAGGCCAAATATATAGAGAGCAAACTTGCTTTCATGTGTTTTGATGATGCAGTTTTTCCATGAAGTTTGAGTGGCAGCTCTAGTCAGAGATGATTAAAAAAAATAAAAAAGAAACAACCCAAAAACGGTTCCCTGTTCACTGTTGTAGTGACTTGAGCCCATATATGGGTAGATAGCACAAGTTGATGGAC
The DNA here is from genome assembly GCF_017639785.1 of Mesocricetus auratus. NCBI lineage: Eukaryota > Metazoa > Chordata > Mammalia > Rodentia > Cricetidae > Mesocricetus > Mesocricetus auratus. Next base: position 43,391,445 of record NW_024429184.1, on the reverse strand, counting down.
CATCATTTGAACGATGTCTCCAGTTGGATAACACAGTGCTATGACTTTAAAAAACATTTGCTTCTGTGTCTGTTTTGCATGTATGTGCTATTCCACATGTTTCATAAGTGAGTTCTCCTTTTAGTAGGGTGTTTTGCAGACAAAGCTGTCCTCAAACTTGTTATATAATTAAGGACAAACTTGTACTTCTGATCCTCAAACTCCTCACCTCTTTAAGTACTGTGATTACAGGTGTGTGCTAGCTGGTCCCCCCCACCGTGTGTGTGTGTGTGCGTGTGTGTGTGTGTGCGTGTGCGTGTGTGCGTGTGTGTGCGCGTGTGTGTGTGCGTGTGTGTGTGCGTGCATGTGTGTGCGTGCGTGCGTGCATGTGTGTGTGTGTGTGTGTGTTGTTATTGTTGTTGTTTGTGGTGCCAGGCACCTGAAAATGAAACCTCAGGCTTTGTAAGTGCTAGCATGCACTCTATCAACTGAGCTACACACACAGCCTTCTGACAAGCATCTTAAATATTATCTTGCAGTCAATGATAACTCTATAAAGCATATATCATCCATTTTTTCTGGAGGAAATATGAGAGGGAAAGTTAAAGGAGTAGAATATCTGCTGGAAACTGGCAAAGAAGAATGATTTAAATCTCCCTGACTCTATCTGCTTCAATCACTTGTTGTGTCTGGCTTCTATACCTTCTTAATGCCATAGCCTTAATTCTTACAAGTTTTTATCATTTTTGTAACTGTTCTTATGTCTTATGGATTAAATCATTATGGATAATGAAAATTCAAACACCTTAGGGCAACTTTGACTTCTTTGAGACCTGGCTCTGTTTACTTTTCCAACTTTAGTTCCTCTTGGCATTTCAACACTGACATTGTCTGTGCCCCTCTCCCCATAGTCTTTAACAGATCCCCACCCTCATATTACTTAATTTGAGTAGATCTTCAGCCCTTAGCTGGCATTGCTTCCTCCAGAGAGTGGCCCTGGTTGTTCCCATTCCTTTAGTGAGAGTTTGTGCAGACTATTATAGCTCACCTCAATGGGCAGATAAGCCATCTTCAGACTGTATGTCTGACCTCACTAGGTGTAATCTTATACAGATTGGAATTGCATTTTAATTTCCTATGTTACCAACACCTGTCATAGCACTTGACATCTGTTAAGCAATTAAAACCCATGCAAATAATGAATGAGTGAATGAATGAACGAAATGAATAGTAACTGAAAGACGCAGACAGGTTTGTGGGGGTTCTCAATAGCAAAATAAAAATAAAGGATTTAAGATTTAATTTTATTTTCCAAAGTCCTTCATTTAAAATGTACTAATATATTTATTTTGTCATGTCAGTCTCAACAGTTTCCTCTTATCTCGAGGTGGGGTGAACAATGTAAGTATATATACCACAAAAATAATTGTATTCATATTATTTATATGTTTAGGAATAATTAGTTTTTAAAAATTGCATTAATTGCTGTGAGCCAATTTGAAGATGCATGCCTCTATATCAATGTGCCACAATGCTGCCTGGGAAATAGGATAATGTAGACAAAGGCCCAAATGACATTGGCCTGAATTAATAGGGGAAAATGACCATCTCTGGTTGTTCTATCAAAACCTCTCAGGATTTTTGATCCCATGAATATTAGTATAGAATTTGTTGTTGAAATGGTGATTGTGAAATCTTTATTGGTGTAATTACATCATGGGGTCAAAGGACTGAATTTCTTTTTTGTTGTTGTTTTGTTTTTTCTACTTCCTTTTTTTAAAATTAAGTTAAAAACAAGCTTGTTTCACATGTCGATCCCAGTTGCCTCTCCCTCCCCTTCTCCCCCGCCCTCCCTACAAGGCCCCCCAGGCCCCCACCCAATCTCCACTCTGATACCCAGGGAGGGTAAGGCCCTCCATGGTGGATCTACGGAGTCTGTCATTTCATCCAGGGCAGAACCTAGGCCCTCCCACAAGAGTCCAGGCTGAGAGAGCATCCCTCATTGTGAGATGGACACTCAAAGTCTATTTGTACGCCAGGGATAAATACTACCCAAGGCCCCATAGATTACTTAGGCCTCCTCACTGACACCCACATTCAGCTGGTCTGGGTCAGTCCCATGCTGTCTACCCAACCATCAGTCTGGGGTCAAAGAGCTCCCCCTTATTCAGGTCAACTGTTTCTCTGGGTTAAACCAGCGCAGTCCTAACTCCTTTGCTCATCAGTTCTACCTTTCTGTCAATGGATTCCAGGAATTCAGTTCAGTGTTTAGCTGTGGGAGTCTGCCTCTGCTTCCATCAGTCACTGGATGAAGGTTCTGTTTCCCAGACTCTCTGGTAGTGGGATTGTATGCTGGCACTCCCCTGATTCATGTCTAAAATCCATATATGAGTGAGTACATACTATGTTTCTTTTTTTATGCCTGGGTTACCTCACTCAGGATGGTTTCTTCTAGGGCCATCCATTTTCCTGCCAATTTCAAGATTCCATTGTTTTGTTTTGTTTTCTGCTGAATAGTACTCCATTGTGTAAATGTGCCACATTTTCTCTATTGACTCTTCAGTTGAGGGGCATCTATGTTGTTTCCAGGTTCTGGCTATTACAAATAGTACTGCTATGAACATAGTTGAACAGATGTCCTTGTTGGGTATTAGTCTAAGAGTGGAATTGCTGGATCTTGTGGTAGACTGATTCCCGTTTTCCTGAGGAATCTTCATACTGATTTCCAAAGTGGCTGTACGAGTCAGCACTTTCACCAGCAGTGAAGGAGTGTTCCCCTTTCTCCACATCCTCTGCAGCATAAACTGTCATTGGAGTTTTCGATTTCAGCCATTCTGACAGGAATAAGATGATATCTCAGAATTCTTTTGATTTGCATTTCCCGGATGACTAGGGATGTTGAGTACTTCTTTAAGTGTCTGTCAGGCATTTTAGACTCCTCTACTGAGAGTTCTCTATTTAGTTCAGTACCCCACTTTTTGATTGGATCCTTTAGTGTTTTGGAGACTTTTTTCTTGAGTATTTTGTAAATTTTGGAGATCAGACCTCTGTTAGATGGGGGTTTAGTGAATATGGATCTATCTGCAGTCTTTACATGAAAGCCTCCAGTTATGCCAGCACCATTTGTTGAAGATGCTTCCTTTTTTCCATTGTATAATTTTAGCTTCTTTGTCAAAGATCAGGTGTTCATGTGTGTATGGGTTAATGTTGGAGTGTTCAATTCGATTCCATTGGTCTATCTGTTTATTTTTGTGCTAATACCAAATTGTTTTCAGGACTATAGCTCTGTAATACAGCTGGAAGTCAGGGATGGTGATGCCTTCGGATGTTGCCTTGTTGAGCAGAGTTGTTTTGGCTATCCTCGGTCTTTTGTTTTTCCATATAAAGTTGAACATTGTTCTTTCAAGGTCTGTGAAGAATTGTGCTGGGATTTTAATGGGGATTGTGTTAAATATGTATATTGCTTTCGGTAAGATAGGCTAAATCCTATCTATCTGGCTCTCCGATGCTGTTTGAATGACAGTCAAGTTCTTAAAATACTGGAGTAAAGATTTGTCCTAATGAATCCAACATGCAGCAGATCTACTTCCTGGAAGAGGCACAGCCTGAATGGCAGATTCACTTAGCTGTCTGATTCATGCTCCAGATTCCAGTCTTCAAGCATTAGTTGGTTCCACTCAGTTGTGATGTTACGCATGAATCAAGTCAAACACACTGTAAAGGATGGACCATAGCAGTGACAGGAATAGACCCAGATGAACCTTGTTTGCACTTGATTTGTTATCAAGCCAGTAGCCCAGAATTATTGCACATCCATAGTCTCTCACACACACAGACACACAGACACACAGGCACACAGACACACACACACACACACTCACACACTCACGAGTAATACATATACACCAGTAATACATATGAATAGACGTAGGTTTTCAAGCTACTTTCAGGGAAGCATCTAAAATTCAGGGAGCAATTCATTTGGCATGAGCAGACTAATTCATTAAGGAACTTGGGGTCTAAGATATTGGACTTTCCTTCCTGCAGGCTATGGGCACAGCCATGTCAGCACACAAAGGCTCAACTTATTACTCATAAGAGAACTCTATCTACACTGAAATTATATTTGTCCAGAGTTTAATTCTTGCTATGTCACCATTTCATATGTGCTTATATAGTTCATTATTGCAGTTTAGTTCTCAAAATCATTTCCATGTCAGTGTATAAGATAGATAAGCTGAAATTAATGCCAGTTCTTTAAAGAAAGCAAACAGGGAAACCATAATTATTCTCACATCCTGACCTTTGCTGGATGGTTTGTTCTTTTTAAGTCACTGTGACGAGTAATTTTCATGGTCAACTTGATGGGCTCTGGAATCCAGGCCTCTGAGGATGTTTCTTGAGAAGTTTAGTTGAAGAGGTAGTCTCATCTCAAATGTGGTTGGTCTGTCCCATAAGCTGGGAAGGTAGCTGATCACCAACATTCATGTCTCTCAGCTTTCTGACTGTGGTTGCAATATGACCTGCTCCTGTCACCTGATGCACCTGCTCCTGTCACCCTCCATGCCCTTCCCACCACAGTGAATTGTGTCTTATCAAACTGTGACCCCCAAATAAACCCTTCTTTCATTTCCTTTTGTCAGCTGTTTCTTCACAGTAATAAAACATTTAGCAAAACAGACCCTGATTGTCTGCATTCTAAGATTTTATTTTAGTATCTTGTTCTTCCCAAACCCATCCCAGGGATTATTCTAGGCAACAGCTCCTTCCCGTTTGGTCAGTATAGTCTTGAGAATTAGTGCCATCTCATCTACCCACTCTTGATAGACTTAAAGTAGAGGTAATAAGAGATTGGAACTCTGGTCTATTGTTAGCAACACAATAGTGAAACTTTTCTTGGAATGAAGCCAGCACAGTAGAGAAAAACTTAAATGATGGGTGCAGGAAAATAGGAATCTGGTGACATCATTCTGTGTAGTGTGTGTGTGCGCATGTGTGTGTGTTGAGACAGGGTCCTAGGTAGCCCAATCTTGTCATAAAATTGTTATGCAGCCAAGAACGATCTTGGACATCTGATTCACCTTTTGTGACCTCCTGAATACTGGGGTTACAGGAGTGCATTACCACACCTAGTTTATATGATGGCAGGTATAAATGGATTCTTAATTCGTCTACATAATAAAAATCCAGAGTCAGATATAGAGGAAAATGCAGAGAAAAGAAGGAGCAAGCCACTGCCATGCCTTACCTCATTAGTGTCTCAGAAGACAAGAGCTTGATTTCCTGTTTCTCCCTGCTCCTGCTTATATCCTTTTGTTTTCTGCCTAGCTCTCTGACTTCCTTTCTGTCTTTACAGACCTTGTGACCTCTATGGCTAGCTAGTGGCAAGCTTCAATCTCTAACCTTCAGACAGCCTTCATTTGTAGACCCAAAACCTCATCACAAGCAGGGATGGAGCCTAGATTTTGCATGCGAGGCAAGTACGCTACCAAATGGCCAACACCCTCAGTTCTTAATTGAATTCTTTTCCAATTGACTCTATTCTTGTACTCACACTGAAACTGGCTGTTAATTGTTGTTGGCTTTAAGAAGTTTGGGCTGGCTTTGTGCCTTGAATCTTGGAGTCTATACTTGCAGAACATGTCTACCTGAAGAAGAATTGGTAAGTTTAATTCATATATGACTGAGTTGTACATGAGCGTTATCCACTATATGCCTCTATATGAAGCTTCCCAGTGCAAACATGTCTCATAGACTTTGAGACTGATGCATCTTTTGATCTGCTTGCAAGTTTTCATTGTTTTATACAGCACTACCTCATGCTCATTCTTCTATGGCAGTGGTCAAGTCCTCAAAGACTCCCGCCTGCAGCAGCAGCAGCAGCAGCACAAATGTTGATGTGTGGAATGCCAGCAATCATTTTCCATGAGAGCCAGGGATGATGGGAGTCGTTTCAAAGCCTCCACTGCATCTGTCTCATATGCTGCATGTGATTCGTGAGAAGTATCCCTCCAGTTTTCCTATAAAACTAACATCAGTGTTTACCTATAAACAGACACAGAAGTCACTGCTGACTGTACTCTGCTTTGTATACAATCCTATTATATAAAGAGCTCAAGCAGCATGTCTGTCTGCCTAGATGTGTGTGTTCTCCTCTCCAGCTGCCAACCACCTAAATTATTCAGCAAGCCCTGATCATGCCAAGTTTTTAGTCAACAATGGAGATCCTGCCAAAGAGCTAATAATGTTTAAAAAAAAGCAATGTTTGTGACAATTAACGGAGCCTGCAGCCTGCAGCACACATTGGACTCATTTGTAAAGGAAAATTTAAATGATATGCTTCATTATAAATGGTCCCATGCAGCACATTGCTAATCAACCAAAGCAGCTTCTTCATCTCCCTTACAACCCCTCCCAACTTCCTTTCTGATAAACCCAAATGACAGCACTGTGTCAAGACTCTTGGCCACTGCTCACTGCAGTTGTAAAAGTGGTGTGGTTATCTATCAGTACTATAATCAGCCAAGATCAAACTGAATAATTAGCTGGAACATGGATGAATAGAGCACCAGCCTCTTATCTTGTCTATTAATAATCACAAGTATAACTTCACAGTCAAATCAAGAGGTATGTTACTGTTCCCCCGAGAGCCTGTTTGGGTAAAACCCCCTGGTGACTGTACAATCTAAGCAGTGCAGATGGGACAGTGAGCCAATAATGACAACCTGACAGCTGCCAAACACACTGATACCTCCCCCAATCTTGAATGGGGGGAGAGAGGAGGGAGAGAGGGAGGAAGGAATGGAGGAGGAAGGGAGGGAGAATGCCAAATGGGTATTATTTTTCAAAGATATTGTGAGAGAAGGGAGGAGGAAAGAGGACAGAATAATTGCTGGTTCATCAAACCACACATCACATCCTTCTGGAGGATGCTGAGCTCAGGGTTATTGTATGCACACCTTATCCCCTTCTCTTCAAGGTTGGTGGCTGCTCTTTCTGTAAGGGCACATTGCATAACCCAGTTCTTTAGGCTATGACAATGTTTCCTGTATAGTAATGATTCATCTTTAAATGCATCTTTTTACAAATAAAGGACAAAAATTGCTTATAAGAAAAATACATTTTTAGTATTTCTAAGCTTTTAAAAACAATCTCTTGTGTGCATAAAGTTAGTTCTCCCCAGTTGCTTTAATTTGTATATGCCAATTTGTTGAAAGTTTCAGGCTTCCACCCCAGAAACACTGCACACATGTAAATTTACATATGGTCCATTAAATTTTCATGGGATGATGTGAACAAATCTCTGTTCACCCCAGATAGGGCAACATCAGACTAAAGAACCAATTCTGCCAAAATCTGAGCTGGGTAAATCATTGATTTGATTAGGCATACTTACAGAGCATGCATGAAAGCTTCTATAAGAGTGTGTACAACTTCCAAACAGCTCATCACTGAAAATAATATACCATTATGGATGAAAACCCCATGAAAGTTGCATGGTGCAGTAGCACTTTATTCTACTTTTTATATACTCTAACATCTGCCAAGATCACTTGCAAATGGTGGGGAGTCAGAGAAGGGTGAAGTGGCTGAAATGTCAGCTGCAGGTCATGTGAAGTCCCCTTCTGTGGAGTGTCAAGAACTCCATTACAACTGCAGTAGACTTAGCTATTACTGCTTTGCTCTGCTTGTTTTGTTGTCATGACGACCAAGCCAAGGTTATCTCTATTTAAATATGGTGATGGGATGATAGTATTATACCTAAAGGAAGAAGCCACACTACAATAACACAGCAGTTTTCAGAAGAAAGTGAGGAATTTGTAACCTCCCTGATAGCCCTGTATGGACTTTTATGGACTTATACCCTGTACCTCAAAAATACTTGGTTTAAGCACATAAAATAAATAATGAAAAAAGATATAATAAGACAAGGTGAAATCCCTCATGTTGTAGCTGGACAAGGCAACCCATAGGAGGAAAAGAGTCCCAAGAACAGGCAAAGGAGTCAGAGAGGCCTGCTTTTTTAAAAAGGAAACAGAGAGGATGTGCAAGGGAGCTAGGAGGAATGGAAGGAGAGGAAACTATGGTTGGGATGTATCGTATGAGAGAAGAAACTATCTTCAATAACAAATAAATAAATAAACAAATAAATAATGAAGTCTTTTATGAGACAGAACAGGAGAATTAGTGAGTCTAGCTATGGGAAATAAGTTGTATGTGTGGAATATATATTGTATTGTTCATGAAGTTTTCCAAGTTCTTCCACTTCAGGGACTAATGTTCCTACAATATTCTTAATTGTTCAATTAAATAGTGATAATATGAATTTTGGAAATTTAGAAGAATATCCTCCATTGGAACATAGTTTATGAAAGTCCATTGATTCATTCATTAACTTTTATTTTACTTCTCATCTCTCCACTTGCTCAGTGACCCCTGCCCCAAGCACCTACTGCATGAAATCACTAAACTGAGTTCAGAGAACATGGTGCTAAAAGGCTTTAAAGAGTCTCAGGCCAGTGGATCTCAGGTGCTTATTAAAAAATGTCTGCTGCAACATCAAAGAAGAGAGCAAACAGTAAGGGCTAGAGGACCAGGATGCCTGCTGTGAAACTGTATTTTCTAGATATCACAGTGAAGAGGAACACAGGAAATCACAGCAATATAGCTGCCTGAAAATGAGAGGACCAGCTAATATGTAATCATAGATAGGGAGATTTTATAAGACCCTGTTCCTAGATTAACACACACACACACACACACACACACACACTGTATATGATATATATCACATATGTGTATGTATATATATATATCTCACATGCATATAATGTATATGTGTCATTATCTAGATATATAGACAAGCAAATGCTGCTGAGGACTTTCTTCATGGATGAGACCCTTGATAGGTTATCCAGTCCCAAATGGGAACTTAACATATGTTCATACAAGCAACCTTGAATGCAGTCAGTATTGTGAGTGTGTCCTTGAATTTGCTGCAGACTAAGGGGTAACTTTGACTTCAGATCCGATACTTTTATCTTCTACAGTGGTTCTCAACCTGTGGGCCATATTCCCTTTGAGTGTTGAATGATCTCTTCACAGGGGTCTCATATTAGATATCCTGCAGGTAGAATATCTTCTTTACGATGCCTAACAGTAGTAAAATTACAGTTATGGAGCCGCAATGAAATAATCTTATGGTTGGGGTCACAACAACAATGAGGAACTCATTAAAGGGTTGAAGCACTTGAAGAGTGCCTCTGTATGTCTTTTATGAGGTATTGGGTATTGAGGCCAAGGCTTCCAGCATGGTAGGCAAGTGCTATACCTAGTAAGCTAAATTCCCATCTCTTTGAAAATATCATTAAATAATTTTATTTTATTCTATGGTGTATGAATATTTTGGTCTAAAAATGGTTGTTTGTGTACCACATGAATGCCTGGTGTCTACAGAGACTGGAAGAGGGCATCAGATCCCTTGGTACTGGAGTTATGGACATTATGAGCTGCCCTGTAGATGATGGACATTAAACCTAGATCATTTGCAAGAACAACAAGTGCTGATCAATGCCTCTAGCCCCGCCTTTGACCTGGTGACCTTCATTTTAAAAAAAGACAGAGAAAAAGATTGGTAGGAAAAGGGGAGGTGAGAAAAAAGTTTCAAATGAAACTCCTATCATTATATTCAAATGTGGATCTAAAAAACCAGTTGAGAAAGGAAACTGACGGTGTCCAAAAGGAGAAATATATCTGTAGGTGCAAATACCCTTGAATGCAAGGCAGCAAGGCAGCAGCATAAGACTGTAAGCATTTCGTGATGGGTCGGGACAGGATGGAACAGGAGTGGGTCAGGTATTCTGGCACTCGGGAGCCACAGAATACTGAGTGTTACACAGCTCAGGTGGAAAGGTATCCTGGAGCTCGGGAGCCAAGGACCACCACAGGTTGCAGTAAGCTTAGCAGCTTACAGCCTTGTCTCAGAGAAAGGCTTCTCTGGTGTATCGGCTCTGCTCTGGCAGGACAGGGTCTTCCAGCTGGGGGGATGTTCGCTGGTGTAGCAGTTTTGCTCAGCAGGAGGTTTCTCAGGCGAAATTGCTACAGTTCAGCTCTGCTCCTGGAGAGCAGAGAGTGGAGAGTGGGGAGCTGGGAGTGAAGTGTAATAACTCTGCTCTGCCAAGAGAAGGTTTCTCCGGCAAGTGTTACAGCCCTCCTCACTCTGCTCTGCTCTGCTCTGCCCAGGGTCACCTCTGCTCAGTCCCAAAGCTCATTGAAGGGAAGAATCCAGGAGAGTGGCTGTCCTGGGTAGCTGGAACAGACACAAGCTGAACAGACACAGGGTTTATATAAGGCTTCCATGGTGGGGATTGGTCAGATTTTAGTGCTGAGCTCAGATTGGCTAGAGCTCTGCTCAGGGATTGGTTAGTTTTCTGCACAGGATTAGGGTCAGACTTGGCTCTGGTTTCAGGGCCAAAGTGTGTTTCTTTCTCTGGTCCTTTTTAGCCTTTTGGTTCCAATTTTAGGGCCAGGGTGCATTTCTTTTTTTTTTTTTTTTTTTTTTTTTTGGTTTTTCGAGACAGGGTTTCTCTGTATTGTCTTGGAAGCTGTCCTGGAACTCGCTTTGTAGACCAGGCTGGCCTCGAACTCACAGAGATCCATCTGTCTCTGCCTCTCGAGTGCTGGGATTAAAGGCGTGCGCCACCAATGCCCGGACAGAGTGCATTTCTTTCACTGACTCTGATTCCAGGGACAAAGTGTGTTCTTTTGGCACTGTTTTCAGGGTCAGAGCACATTTCTTTGGATCTGGTTGCAGGGCCAAAGTGTGTTTCTTTGGCTCTGTTCAGGGTGTGTTTCTTTGACTGGCCCCTTATCCCTACAAAGACAATGCAGTTGGTCTTATAGAAGTGCACAGACATCTGCCCATTTATGGTAGATGGCTGGTGGGAGTAATACTGCCAAGAATTTTGCTTGTTGGAAACAGAAAGAAACAGGGAGTTCTAGATGCAAAGGAAGTCCCCAGTTCAGAAGTGGTTCTAAATAACATGACACATTTTTTAACTCTTCAGACTCTGGTTGTGCTCTCCATATGTTCTCTGGCTCAACAGAACAGAATGAAACAAGCCCCAGACCATAGTAGGCACTGAGACATTAGCATAACTGACTCCATGGTGAAAGTACCATATAAACTGTAAAACTCAGCACATAGCATCATCTGTCAAAACTTAAACAAAGACCTAATCCATCAAAGTCTATAGTTCTGGGAAAGTCTCTAAATGTATTACCCTTGCCTTTTCAGCTTTAACAGTTCTGCTTCTGGCTAACTGTTCTTGTTAACTGAGGTATGTCAACCCAGAACATTGTTCTTGTGCTTAAAAGCTTATCCTGAGAAAGGTTTGGGGCTAAAGTGAGATCTTGAACACTAGTGTAGTTAACACTTGGTGTAGTCTCGAACCAGCTAATAAAGACTTTCTATTGGCTTAATCCCATGTCCCAACAATCTTCTCTGGTGGATATCCCATGCTGGATTACCTCACCAAGCCTATATGCAGGGGGAGGAGCTTGGTCCTACCTCAATTTATGCCACACTTTGTTCAAGTCCGTGGGAATCCTTCCCCTTTCTGAATGGAGACTGAGGAGGAGTGGGTGGGGAGGGAGGTAAATGGGAGTCAGGGAGTAGGAAAAAAAACAGGAAGAGAGGACAGAAAGGAAACTGGTTGATATGTAAAATAAATGAAAAAAACTAATTTAAAACAATAACAACAAAAAGGAATCATTGCCATTTGATAAGGACTGAATTTTCTTGGAGATTTCAGAACATTATTCTAGTCTTGTTCAGATTGAAGTCTTTCTTTTCTTATCATATTTCTTGTGTGTTATTATTTCTTTAATAATTAAAACTTGTTCTTGTGCCTTTGTTAAGTTGTTTTTTCCTTCCTATCTTCCATATATCAAGTTTGTACCCTCAGATATACTTGTTTTCTTTCCTACAATATGTTTTTTGGTTTTCATTTTCCCTTTCATGTTTTACCTTAGGTAGGACTTCTTTGTGTTGATCTGTCATTCTTGTATTTTCATAAGTATTTCTCTTTCTCTCTTGTTTTTTTTTATCTTTTGAGAGAGGGTCTCTCTATTATGCAACTTTGGCTGTGCAGACAACACTGGCCTCAAACTCACAGAGATCTCCTGGCGTCTGCTTCTCTAGTGCTGGGATCAAAGGCATGCACTACCATGCCCAGAATCATATATTTCTTAAGTTCTTCTACTGAGTCATGACAAATATTGGGTTAATGTGCTAGTTAATAATGGAAGATCGCCCAAAACCCCATCTGGTCTTTGGTGGCAAACTATGGTGAGAGCACATGACAAATCCTTTCAAAGGTAAGGCTTGTTGGAAGGATCAGTAAGTTAGATCACTGTAGCTCTTGAAGATCTGCCCTTAGTCCTTACTTCCTACCACTTCCAGTTCTTAGTCTCCATGCCTTCCAGGTAGTCAAGAGATAAGTGTTTTCTCTACCCATTCTTCAGGATTTGCTGCTTCACCACAGGTCCAAAGCAGTGGTATCACTCAGTCATGGACCAAAACTTATAAAATTTTCAGATAAAATAGCCCTTTTTCTTTTTGAAATCTAGCTATCTTTTAAAAAGTGTTTTTCATTTTGTTGAAAATATTTTCTCATACAATATATGATAACTGCAGTTTCTCCTCTCTCCACTCCTCCCAGTTCCTCCCCACACCATTTTCTCTAGATCTACTCATCCCATCTATCACTAGAAAAAAAACCCAGGAATCCATGAGATAACAACCAAAATATGACAAAATAAAATCTAATAAGATAAAACAAACTACACCACATCAAGGCTTGACAAGCCCAACTCAACAGAAGGAAAAGAAACCCAAGAGCAGGCACAAGAATCAAATACTTACTCATTCATACACTCAGGAAATTCATAAAAATACTAAGCTGAAATTTAAATAAAAAAACTAAAATAAAAATACTAAGCTGAATGCTATAATATATACACAGAGGATGTGGTACAGATGTGTGAATGCCTTATGTTTGTTGGAAAGTTAGCTAGTGATTTTAGACATTTTTTATAGAGAAAGAAAGCAAACTAACACAAATTAAAATTTTATCTACTCAATAGCAACATATCCTCCTACTCCACATATCTGCCATTTGTTTTTCCTTTTATTTATAATTTTTTATACAGATTCTGTTCTGGTAAGTTTACATTTTGGTGACTCTTTGTTATAAAAGTTTAATGTGGGGAAGACAAAATTGTGTGTGTATGTGTGTGTGTGCTTGTGTGTGTGTGCACACGCATGCTTGATTGTATATTTCCTCATTATTCCTGAGTTTGTTACTGTTCATAACATCATGATTCCAGCCCTCAGCCAGTTGCAACACATGCACATTCAATATATTTGTTCCTAGAGGTACTAGATAACAAAGATCACATTTTATTTTTTGAGATTCATAGTGTCCTCCTGTGCCTGTAGCTGATCCTTGTCTTCTGCCCAGTCAAATTTGGACACAACAGCTAATACTTAATTTTGATGGAGCTCATGTTTGATTCTTAATCTTGGAGAATCTAAACCTTAAAGAGTGTAATAGTAATGAACCTTAGGTTACTTTTAGCAGTATTTTTAGTATTTAAAGAAAAATAACTTGCTATTGCTTGCTCTTTGGGATCTCCTGGTCTGCGGACTGCTGCCAGGTGGACTCTCCCCAGATGGCCCAAGCAATCTAGATTCTGCTCACATTGCTATGATAATCCCACCCCCACTCAGAGGAGAGATGACCAAGGGTCCCTGTCCAAGGCCTGATTTCCTTCTGCCTGCCCTTTTTGGGATCTCCTGGCCTGCGGACTGCTGGCAGGTTAGGTTGGCCCCAGAAGTCCAAGCAAGCCAGAGTCTGCAGACTTCATGGTACTAGTCCTGCCTCCATCCACCAAGAGAGGGAGTGCCTCAGACACTCATCATGAGACCCATCAGAGTATGGGACCTGCTTGTACCCACTGGAAGAGAACCTTGGACCAGTAATCATCAGGAGAGGAAGAAACCCAACCTGTACCCACTGGAAGAAGATATGGGAAGAAGACAATATAAAAATATATTCAACAACAGAAAAACCAATATTATACCACCATAGTCTAGGGACTCTACACCAGCAAGACATGAACATCCCAATGTAGATGAAGCAGAAGAGAATGACCTTAAAAACAACTTCATGAAAATGGTAGAGGCTATCAAAGAGTATATGAGAAAAACAAAGAAATGGAAGAAAAAACAAACAAAAAATTTCAAGAAATCAACAAATCTCTTAAAGCAAGGAAAGCCAAGAAAAAAAAATCAAACAGATTAAGGAAACAATTCAAACACTTCAAGACCTGAAAACTGAAATAGAGACAATAAAGAAAACACAAACTGAGGGAGTGCTGGAAGTAGAAAAGCAGGGTAAACAATCAGGAACTACAGATGCAAGTATAGTCAACAGAATACAAGAAATTGAAGAGAGAATCTCAGGAATTGAAGACATACTAGGAGAAATAGATTCATCAAACAAAGAAAATCTCAAGTCCAACAAATCCCAACACAAAATATTCAAGAAATATGGGACACCATGAAAAGACCAAACTTAAAAATAATAGGTATAGAAGAAAGAGAAGAAACCCAATTCAAAGATGCAGAAAATATATTCAACAAAATCATAGAAGAAAACTTTCCCAACCTAAGGACATGCCAATGAAAGTACAAGAAGCTTACAGAACACAAAATAGAGTGGATCACACACACGCAAAAAGTCCCCTCAGCACATAATAATCAAGACACCAAACATACAGAATAAAGAAAGACTATTAAGAGCAGCTAAGAAAAAAGGCCAAGTAACATATAGGAAAACCTATCAGAATTACACCTGAATTCTCCATGGAAACTCTGAAAGTCAGAAAGTCCTAGACAGATATTCTAAAAACACTAAGAGACTACCATACCCAGCAAAGCGTTCAATCACTATACATGGAGAAAAAAAAGATATTTCATGACAAAACCAGATTTAAACAATACATATCCACTAGCCCAGTCCTACAGAAAGTTCTGGAAGGCAAACATCAACCTGAGGAAGTTAACTACACTCACAAAAACATAGGCAATAAATATTCCCACTTTACCAAAAGACAAAATAAAAAGTGGGGTACACCCACACATAATACCACCACCACCACCAAATCCAAATAAACAAGAATTAACACTCAATGGTCCTTAATTTCCCTCAATATTAATGGACTTAACTCACCTATAAAATGACACAGGATAGCAGTGTGGATATGAAGATAGAATCTATTGACATGCTGAATAAAAGAAACACATCTCAACTTTAAAGACAGACATTACCTCAGAGTAAAGGATTGATAAGATTTTCCAATCAAACTGACCCAAGAAACCAGTTGTGGTATCTATTCTAATATCTAACAAATTAGACTTCAAACTTAAATCAATCAAAAGAGATGAAAAAGGTCATTTCATATTCATCACAGGAAAAATCCATCAGGATGAAGTCTTTATTCTGAACATCTATGTCCAAATACAAAGTCACCCACATGTTTCTGGATAGATATCAATTACCAAAGTTAAATCAAGAACAAATGAGCGATTTGAACAAACCTATAAACCCTAATGTAATAGAAGCAGTCATCAAAAGTCTCCCAAGCAAAAAAGCCCAGGGACAGATGGTTTCAGTGCAAAAATCTACCAGAAATTCAAAGAAGAGCTAATACCAATATTCCCAAGAGTTTTCCACACAATAGAATCAGAAAGCTCATTGCCAAACTCTTTATATGAGGTTCCAACCACCTTGGTACCAAAGTCACACAAAGACACAACTAAGAAAGAGAACTAGAGACCAATATCCCTCATGAGCATTAATGCAAAAATACTCAATAAAATACTGGCAAATTGAATCCAAGAACACACCAGAGAAATCGTCCTTCATGACCAAGTATGCTTCATCCCTGGGATGCAGGGATGGTTCAACAAACAAAAATCTATCAATGTAATCCACCATATAAACAGACTAAAATAGAAAAACCACATGATCATCTCACTAGATGTTGAAAAACCCTTTGACAAAATCCAACATCCCTTTATGATGAAGGTCTTGGAGAGATCAGGGATAACAGGAACATATCTAAATATAATAAAAGCAACACATAGTAAGCCAACAGCCAACATCAATGTAAATGCAGAGAAACTCAATGTGATTCTTCTAAAATCAGGAACAAGTCCATGCTGTACACCTTCTCAATATCTCTTCAATATTGTACTCTAAGTTCTAGCTAGAGCAATAAGACAACAAAAGGACATCAAGGGGATACAAATTGCAAAGGAAGAAGTCAAACTTTCATTATTGCAGAGGATGTGATAGCTTACATAAGTGATCCGAAAAATTCTACCAGGGAAATCCTACAACTGATAAACACCTTCAGCAAAGTGGCAGGATACAAGATCAATGAAAAAAAATCAGTACCCCTACTTTCTCAGCCCTGTTTATAGTAGGGCTGAGAAAGAAATCAGAGAAACATCACCATTTATAATATCCACAAACAACAGAAAAATATCTTGGGGTAATTCTAACCAAGCAAGTAAAAGACCTGTATAGCAAGAACTTTGAGTCTTTAAAGAAAGAAATTAGAGAAGATACCAGAAAATGAAAGATCTTCCATGCTCTTGGATAGGTAGGATCAACAAAACAAAAATGACAATCTTGCCAAAAGCAATGTACAGATTCAATGCAATCCCCATCAAATTACCAGGACAATTCTTCACAGACATTGAAAGAATAATACTCAACTTGATAAGGAAAAACAAAATACCTGGAATAGCCAAAAACAACCCTGTACAATGAAGGAACTTCTGGAGGTATCACCATCCCTGACTCCAAGCTCTATTATAGACCTATAGTCCTCAAAACAGCTTGGTATTGGCACAAAAACAGACAGGTAGACAAATGGAATCAAATTGAAAACCCTGATTTTAATCCACACACCTACAAACACTTGATTTTTGACAAAGAAGCTAAAATTATATAATGGAAAAATGAAAACATCTCCAATAAATGGTCCTGGCATAACTGGATTCTGGCATGTAGAAGACTGCAGATAGATCCATGTCTATTGCCAAACATAATACTTAAGTACAAATGGTTCAAAGACCTCAACATAAATCCAGCCACCCTGAACCTCTTAGAAGAAGAAGTGGGAAGTACCCTTGACCAAATTGGTACAGGAGACTGCTTTCTAAACCTAACACCAGTAGCACAGATATTGAGATTGACAGTTAATGAATGGGACCTCTTGAAACTGAGAAGCTTCTGTAAGGCAAAGAACACAGTCAGCAAGGTAAAATGGCAATCCACACTATGGAAAAAATCTTCACAACCCCACATCTGACAGAGGGCTGATTTCCAAAATATACCAAGAACTCAAGAAGCTGGCCACCAAAATACCAAATAATCAAATTAAAAAGTGGGGTAGAGACTAAACAGGTAATTCTCAATAGAGGAATCTAAAATGGCTGAAAGACACTTAAGAAAGTGCTCAACACCCTCAGACATCAGGGAAATACAAATCAAAACAACTCTGAGATACCATATTACTCTTGTCAGAATGGCTAAAATCAAAAACACCAAGGGCAGTTTATTCTGGAGAGGATATGGAGAAAGGGGAATACTCTTCCACTGCTGGTGGGAGTGCAAACTTGTACAGCCACTTTCAAGATCAGTATGGAGATTCCTCAGGAAAATGGGAATCAGTCCACCACAAGACCCAGCAATTCCACTGTTAAGCATATACCCAAAAGATTCACATTCATACAATAAGGACATCTGTTCCACTATGTTCATAGCAGCATTGTTTGTAATAGCCAGAACCTGGAAGCAACCTAGATGCCCATCAGAAGAATGGGTAAAGAAAATGTGGTACATTTACACAATGGGGTACTACTCAATGGAAAATAAAACAATGGATGGAACTAGAAGAAACCATCCTGAGTGAGGTTACTTAGTCACAAAAAGACAAACAAGGTATGCACTCACTCATATATGGATTTTAGACATAGAGCAAAGCATTACCAGCTTACAGTCCACACTGCCAGAGAAGCTAGGAAACAAGGAATACCCTAAGAGAGACTGACATGGTCCCCTGGAGTAGGGAAAAGATTTCCTGAGCTAATTGGCAGTATGGGGGAGGGAAGAGGGAGTTAGAAGAAAAAGAAGGGGAGAAGAAGAGGGAAGAGGGGGGTAGGAGGGAGCAGGTAAATTGAGTTTGGGGAAGAATAGGGAAGATCAAGAAAAGAGATACCATACTAGAGGGAGACATTAAAGGTTTAAAGAGAAATCTGGCAGTAGGGAAATGTCCAGAGATCTGTAAGGATGACACCAACTAACAATATAAGCAATAGTGGAGAGGCTGCCTTAAATCCCTTCCCCAATAATGAGATTGATGACAACATTATATGCCATCCTAGAGCCTTAATCCAGTAGCTAATGGAAGCAGAAGCAGAGACCCACAGCTAAACACTGAGTTGAACTCCTGGAATACAGTTGCAGAGAGGGAGGAGTGATGAGCAAAGGGGTCAAGACCAGGCTGGAGAAACCCACAGAAACAGCTGACCTGAACAAGGGGGAGCCCATGGACCCTAGACTGATAGCTGGGAAACCAGCATAGGACTGACCCAGACCCACCTGAATGTGGGTGTCAGTTAGGAGGCCTGGGCGATCTATGGGACCTCTAGTAATGGATCAGTATTTATCCCTAGTATATGAATGGACTTTGGGAGCCCATTCCACACAAAGGATACTGTCAGCGTAGACACAAGTGGGAGGACCTAGGCCCTGCTCCAAATGATATGACAGACTTTGAAGATCCCCCATGAAGGCCTCACCCTTCCTGGGGACAGAGAGGGGATGGGTGTAGGGAGAGTCCTTGGAGGGCAGGTGAGAAGGGGAGGGAGAGGAAACTGGGATTGACATGTAAAACAAGATTGTTTCTAATTCAAATAAAAAATAAGGAGAAATAGCTTGTTAGTATTTGGGAGAATTTACCAGGGAAAAACAAAATAAAATAATATGTCCTTTTACACCCTAATGTCAAATATCATTCAACAGGTCTTGATGCTTTTTTCTTTTTCTTTTTTTTAAAGATTTTATTTATTATGTATACACCACTTCATGTATGCCTGCAGGCCAGAAGAGGCCACCAGATCTCATTACAGATGGTTGTGAGCCACCATGTGGTTGCTGGGAATTGAACTCAGGACCTCTGGAAGAGCAGCCAGTGCTCTTAACCTCTGAGCCATCTCTCCAGCCCTGATGCTTTTTTTCTTATAGGATTTGTTTACATTTGAGCTGAAATCTCAGGTTTTGGCACCACTGCATACTGATGGGAGAGAGATTGGAGCCAGGGCACTTCAATCTTTCCAAATTGACATCTGGCAAAGACTACTAATTACATCCATAAGCCCTGTTACTCAAGATTTTTTTCTTTTTCTTTTCTGCAATAGACAACCCAAGAAATATTTGGAGCAAAAATGAAGGATTTGTAGCTTTACATTATCAGATTATTGGAAGGTTAAGAGCAGATCTGGGTGTGTTGGAAAAAGTGGAACTTGGACATAAGTGCCAATGAATTTTTAATTTCTCTGACTAGAGGTCAGTATTTGGTAACTCTCCAACTGTATTTAACTTTGGGACATCTTGAACAATAGAAAAGATAATTTTTTGTATCTATTTGAAAAATCTCAGGGGGGCGTTTGATCCTGATGAGTTATTCTGGTACCTGTTCCTTAAGCTCTCACAGTGGCCAGGATTTGCCTTGTCCCAACTGTCTAACCCATGTCATCTGAGGGATGTAGCACCTGTTGTTTGGGGGAGAAGCAGGGAGGAAGGTCATGCAGGTTAGAAGCAGTAGCCACAGCCCAACTCTGACTATGGTTGTAAGGCAGTGTATGTTTTTAATGTTTCTTTTCTGAGACCTATGTGACAAAACATAAACTAATTTTGTATATAAACACATGTGTGGAAGAAGACTTTATGGTTATCTCATGCATGCAACAAAAGTATTTTAAACAAAGAAAAATGTACGAAAATATAAATACCTATTAAGAAGCATTTGCTCAATGTTGTCTCTATCTGAACTGACCATTAATTGGTGGATACGATAAAGGGGGGCCTCAGTGAGCGGCATTTGGAAATTTGAGGCATTTACTGTAGAGACATAAACTTCCATCAGTGTACCCCAAGAATTAAAAATTAAATAGGACTCATTGACTATTCTATTGGAGTTTGTGTAATGGGAGAGAGAAAAATACTAACACAACTTCCACAATCTTTAATGGGCATCTCACTAAGGCTTCAGGATATTATCTCTATATTTCTTATTGTAAAGTCAAAACATGATTATGGAAAATCATATCACTTATTTTATTTTTTTCAGATAAATTTCCAAAATATGTGAAATATGCTAATTTTAGTGTGTAGAAAAAATGCTGGTGAAAAAGAATGCAAAATGTTTGCTAGCTCTCAAAAGAAATAATTATTGGATTTTTATTTTGTTTCAGCTTTTATTTTGCTCCTTTGAAAAGGAGTATATCTTTTTTCAGTCAGTCAGAGAGCAACTTCATACAATCTATCAGGATAATGGAAGTCTTAAAATGTCTTCTTTCAGAGCAAAACAGCTGCAAACAGGCAAAGTGAGCAATGTTTCCTTATTCTTTTGTGAATTTTATAGAAATAGTAACTTGGCACAGACCCATGTTTCCAGTATCTTACCCCTAAGGAGCTAGTTAGTGTTTAAAAAAAAAGAAAAAAAGTAAAAGTAAAAGTGAAAAACCCACTTGGGCAAATGCAAGCAGCAATTCCCTTACTGAAAAACAAGAGAAGGAAAAATAATCCATTTTTTATAGTATATTACCTACAAGTACAGACATGACTTTAGTAATCATGCTTTTGTTGCACACAGACTGTAAAATATTTATGGAGACAATGTGATTTGGGTCAAGACATTAAATAAAGTAAAAGTTGCTTTATTCAATATGTGATGAACAGTATCCATATTAAAAACCATTGGGAAAAGTGTTCAAATGAAAAAATATGCTTAAAACAAATTCATCTGTTCAATGTTCATAAATGTTTTAAGAAATGCAGACAAACAAGTCTTGAGATCCATATTTACTGTACACAGTTGAAAACACTAATAGTATTTATTTAATCCAGAGGGGGAAGTGACTCAAAATTTGGCTTTTAATGATCAACAGGAAATACTTTCCCTGAGAAATTACCAAAGTGCTTATTGTCAACCAAGCTACAATGGGGTTATCATTCTTCCCTTGGCAAATTGCTAATGCTATTAGACTAACATTGATTTACAAGCAGAAGCTTTGCTCCAGACTTGCAGAAAACCTTAAACTCTGATTCAGAAGTGCAGTCTACATTGAAGGCATGTGTGTGCAGAGAATGCAGAGCCAGACTTACTTGAGAACTTAGTGTTACTCATTGGCTATTTCACAGGAAGTTAGGTAACACGTTTACTAAGGGATGATGACTAGTGCTGATTAGCATCATAGGTTCTTGATCTGCTGTATCATTCTCCACAGTGTGTTCAGGACAGGGAAATATCAGCCTGTAGGAGTGAACCCCACAAAGCTACCCGCCCAACAGGGCGGGGTCAAGGTAGAGATAAAAGGTAGTGAAAGGAAAAGGGGCCTCCCTCTTTTCTCCTGGAAGCCAGCCAAGTTTCTAACTCCTGGTATGTGCAACTCTCTCTCTCCCTGATAAATAAATATATTGTTTTTCCCTATATAGCCTCGAGTATCGTTATATCAGCCTCATAGTTTAAATGCACAATTAAAGCACATATACATGCAGTATTTCCATCTGCATGAAATCTGTCCTCTGGACACAAGTTCTCAGCTAGCTTCAAAGTGTAAGGTCAACTGTGACAGCTCTATTTATGCACTCAGTATTTCCTAATTATTTCTACATTCCTTCATGACAAAAATCAGAATTAGCCTTTTTCATTAAAAGCAAACCTCACATGTGTCAATCTGAATTCAGCTTTAAGCGTTATGCAAACTGATGAACGCCCCCTTTCTTGTTTGTGTAAATAAATGAAAGATGTAGAGAATTCTGTATGGTCTGGTTCAGGTGAAATTGGGTCAAGCTTTAGATAAAAATATAAAAGAGAACTATTGGGCCCCTTTCATCTGTGAGGCACTTTCTAGTTATGTCCTTTGTTATCAAAGTAGTTCAGAGAACTTTTGGCTCCTGAGTGAATCATAATTTAGTATAATATGCAAAAAATCATCTAAGTCTTTTCATCCTGCTGTTTTTGGGTGGAAAGCTTTATAAAGGACCAGAAACAAATCAGAGATAGCCTGGCTATCTGAGAAAGACATTCATGGAGTCTAAGAAAAAAGGAGGCCAACAAACATGTATAAAAAACATAAAAATACCTTAAAAAGATCACTTCTTAAAGAGTTTCCAAACAGAAAACTCCTGTTAGTGGCCAATTCCTCAGCACTCATGAAGTACTCTAGACAATAGAACAGAGCCAAAACATCTATGCATACAAAAACCTGGGTGCCCTGGGGTATAATTCAGTAGTACAGAACTGGTCTAATATGTGCAAGACCCTGTGTTGCAAAGGAAAGAGTATCTTCCATCCCAAATTCCCCTTCCTGATTTATCTCCCACAAGCCCAAGTCTCTCTGTCTGTCTGTTTTTTGTTTTTTGTTTTGTTTTGTTTTTTCAAGATAGAGGTTCTCTGTAGTCCTGGCTGTCCTGGAACTTGCTCTGTAGACCAGGCTGACTTGGAACTCAGAGAATCACCTGCCTCTGCTTCCCAAGTGCTGAAATTAAAGATGTGTGCCACCACTGCCCAGCATTTTTCATGTTCCTAAGATTCTTTCATATCTATTAAGATGGGAAGAACAGAAAGTAGGCTAACAGGTTTAAAGCAGATTTCCTTTTCTTATTTAGTTATTGGTTCGTGGGCCACATAATCTGACAGCTACATTTCTACAGCCTGTGATTTAGTGTGCTTCTAAGATTTTGAAAGATTAAAAAAATTGTAAAACATTATTTTATAGCATATGATAGGCTGCAGAAAAGACCCAGCAAGATATAGGCCTCTTACTCAGCAACATGTGCTGAGCCCTAGACCTTGCCTGACCTTGCTCTAATCACTAGGATGCCAGATACACTCCATGTGGCAAGGAACCAATCAGAAGTTAGCTGGCAGACTCTGGATGTGCTTTATGGTTAACAGTGGAATGCAGAGCTTAGCAGCCTCCCTGGAAGAACCTCTAGGTATAGCAACCTTTCTGCAGCTACCATTCAACTCAGGACAGGTTGCCCAAGCCCAGAGGTGCACCAATGTTGAGACTGTTGCTATGCAACTAGCTGGCCCCCAGGCACTCCCCTTGCTCTACCTCAATATTTGCCCTGCTCCACTGCTGCTTGGGGCCCCTCCTGCTTCACCTACTGTGTAGGATGGGCAGAGTACTGGAGTTTACTCCAGTTAACTCGTTAATTATAAAAGACTCTTTGCTTTTGCATTAGATCTGGTCTCTTGGTGGTTTTGGGGGTTCAGAGTCTGGACACAGAAATTGTCAAGAAAGAAAGGCGGCAAAATGCTCTCTTTCTTGTATCTTGACCAGTATACCAGGTGCATTTTATGAGTGACCTATTTATAAAACAGTTCGATTCTTGACTTGGGTGCCAAGAACATTTTATCACTTACAGCATCAGCAGTACTCAGAATCAGCACATTTTAAATTAAAAAATTAAGAATTTCATACATGAGTGCACTGTATTTATGTCATTTTGGTCTTTCCCTCTCCTACTTATACTCCTCCATGTCCTCCACTACCCTGTCTCAATTTTATGACCTCTTCTTCTATAATTATTATTGTTACACACATACTCACAGATGCACACACACACACACATACTTCATACTAATTGTAGTGTGGCCCATATTTGCATGTGTTTATGGTTGATAACATAGGACAGAAAACTTATGGGGGCATGTCTCAGGTGAAAACTGATTCTCCCTCCACCAGCAGCCATTGATTTTCAGTAGTTGTCTAAATATGAATGGCATCTTGTTAAATTTTTTCCAATCCATGTGGCCATATAAATTGATGTAGTCATGTGCAGGTATTGTGTGAGCAACTATATAGTTCAGAGTTCACAAATATCTATGCTATGCTTAGAAGATGCTATCCCATAGTTTTTCCTTTCCTTGGGTGCTTAAAACACTTGAACCCTTTCCTTTAAATTGTTGCTTGTCCAGGTATTTGGTTGTACCATGGAGAAAACTAAACTAATACAGACATAGGTAAGAAATAGATAGACTGACTTTCTTAGTGTCAATTTGCAGTGGTCAAAAGTGACAAGGCGTATGATGGTTCTTGTTGTTTACTTGACTACATCTGGAATTAAGACCCCAAAATGGAGGACATACCCATAAGGAATTTTTCCTCAATTTGAAGTAGGAAGATCCAGTTCTAATAAGTATCTTCGAGGTAGGAAGACAAGCCTTTAATACAGATATTTTGAGCGGGAAAAAGACACAACTTTAATCTAGTTTGTATCTCTACTCCCCGCTCTACTCTGGGCCATACCTTCTACTGAGAGCCTATTAAGGACTACAAAAAGTTTTGTTCTTTGCCTGTTTGTTTGCTCTTGTCATGCTACCAACCTCATTCTTTCATTGGCATTAGAGTCTACTTCTTTTTGATTCCAGTGTACACTAAAGATCAGCTGACACATCCACATCCAGCTCATGGACTGAGCAACTGCTGGATTCTTAGACTTTCAGTTCATAGCCAGTCATTGTTGAATTAGCTAGACTGCAGCCTGAAAGTTATTATAATAAATCACTTTTCTACACACACACACACACACACACACACACACACATTCTTTCTACAAGTTTTGTTACTCTAGGGAATGCTGACTAATACAATGAGTAAATGAAACAATTCATTACAAATTAACCCCAGTGATGAGAGATAGGCTATAAAATAGTCTTTTAAAGTAGTTGTTTTACTTCATTTTTTTCTGCCTTAAAAAATAATTAAGAACTGAATCTGCCTGAAGTCAGATAACTGGTGATGTAATCTCATTTCCTATCTTTCACTCTTAATGTAGGGAATGCAAGGTGTCCTGAGTCTCAGAGAATTTTAAGATATGCTGAATTAATTTTTGGATCACCTTGGTGACAATGTTCTGAAGAGTTTTATACCATCACGAAAGGCTTCTAATTAGGTTTTTTTGCACACTTGGAGGGGAGGGGTGAAAGCATGAAGCCAGGGACAGCATAGATTCCAGCACTGATTCCAGTTCTTTGATCTTGAAGTCACTGAGCACCACTTGTCAGTTCAACACCCGTATTACCATACCTTTTGTTCTAGTGAGAGTTTATAGCAGCATTTTCCAGTTAAATATTTTCCTCCTCGAACTCTGGGCAACCCTGCTCCTGTTTGAGTGACAGATAATAGACAGTGGATGATGGATAGCTTTGTGCATCATACCCTCCAAAAGGCAGCTCCTATGTTCCCCAGAGCTTGCTGCCAGCATCTGCAACTTCTTCCTTTATGGAGAATTTCAGATGCTTTGCTTAATTTTGATTGGTTTGGGTTAGGTTTGAGAAGTACACGTTAACGTCCAAGCCAAAGGCTAACACTGGTGGAGGATGCTAGTAGCAAATGTGAAACATGTGAGGTTAATGCCTCAACATGGATGGCATGCTAGTGATAAAGGTTGTGATGCTAATTCCTGTTTATGTGTGGGTTGGCTTCTGTTTTCAGTATGGCATTGCAAGTGATGAGGTGAACAACAAAGAGACAATATTTACAGTCTGCAGGCATTGCTGTCACTCTGGTCTTGATAAGGCTTATGGCCAGATTCAGGGGACTGATAGCTATTTGATAAGGGGAAATTGTGTTGCTCACCCTTCCACAGGTGAATCAGGGCATATTTTCGGGGGTGTACGAGGGGTTCAAGTGGAAAAAAGCAGGTCTTCCTCTGCTTGCTTTCAGTTTGTCATGGTTCTCCTTACCAAGGGTAGAGTCTTTATATGAGATAACACCAAAGGTGATGAATACCGGAAGACAGGAGAACTTGAGCTATAAATTAAACCAATTTTTTGGTTTGTTTTTCAAAACAGGGTTTCTCTGTATTGTTTTGGAGGCTGTCCTGGAAATCACTCTGTAGACCAGGCTGGTCTTGAACTCACAGAGATCCGCCTGCCTTTGCCTTCTGATTGCTGGGATTAAAGGCGTGCACCACCAACACCCGACCTCATTAAACCAATTTAACACAATATCTATAAGTAAAAAGGGATGCTAAAGTTAAAAAAATGTATAGAAAACAATTTTAGTCATGTGATACTATTTTAGAAGTTAAAATCTACTAGAAAGTTATAAGTCAATATGTGTTTTTGTGTTTATTGTTCTCCAGTAATGGCTGCTGGGTAGCTTATATGTTTTTGTGTGGTTCTCTATACTTTAAAATACTTGTACTGAATAGTTTTATGTCAATTTGACACAAACTGGAGTTATCTAAAAGGAGGAGAAAATGCCTCCATAAGATCTGATTCCAGGGCAGTTTCTCAACTAGTGATTGATGGAGGAGGACTCAGCTCATTGCTGGTGGTTCTGGGCTCTATAAGAAAGCAGGCTAAGCAAGCCAGGAAGAATAAGACAGTAAGCAGCACCCCTCCATTGTCTCTGCATCAGCTCCTGCCTCTAGGTTCTTGACTATTTGAGATCCTGCCCGACTTTCTTTGATGATGATGAACAGTGGTGTGAAATGTAAGCCAAATAAACCTTTTCTTCCCTAACTTGCTTTTTGGTCATGGTGTTATGTCACAACTACAGAAACCCAGATAAGCCTTCTGCCCTAATTTTATACTATCTTTTAATAAAGTCTAGTTTTAAAATTCTAAGAAAGCTATTTGTTTTACCATGAAGTGCAGTGACTGGGAACTAGAACAAGAGGAGAAGGAGTAGTTTGTTTCTCACAACCATCTCACAGGCAAACCCATATCCTGGTCTCACCCTAGCATCTTCATCTGTCAAAGTTTCATCAGAACAGTTAAGCATTGTTTCACTGTGTCCCTTCTGTGGCAGTCAAGAACCTGCTGAGCCAGTAACTTCCTGTTGGGCAAAAGAAGCCTCCAAACCACATTGTCTGGTTTGTTTTACGTACCTACGCAGAACCATGCATATTTCAAGCTTTGCCACCATCAGTTTTGAGTGTAATGAAGTTATTTTGAATATAATCTTTCATTTTCTGTGAGTCAGCTTGTTCAGTATCTAGTTTTGAGTTCTGATGCTTTTTTCCCTGTTGGTGTCTGGAAGAGGGAAGGGAGTCTGGTCAGGAGATAATGAGAAACGTATGGTTAGGAGACTGAGAAAGTCTGTTTGTGCTAATTACTCTTTCAATACATGCTCCCTCTGGGACGTCAGTATCTGCACTTGGGGAAAAAAAAGAGAGAGAGAATGAAGAAATTACACCATCTATAGATGCTTACACAGAGAAACAAACTTCACATCGTTTATGAATATTTGTTTTACAGAGAAATGCTTCAAAATCTTCATGCTCTTGGTTTGAGTTACTGCTTGAATTGAAAACAAACTTTTGTTGGTTTTGTTAGAAGGCTAATAACCCTCAGAGGACTGTGACCTTGTGATGATTGTTCCTGCACAACAACAAAGTATTTGCTAACAGGAGACAACACTTTCTTTAAACACTTTATGTTCAAAACTCAAGAGGTTGACTCTCAAGACTGGGAATAGTAAGACTGAGGACTCTGTGATTCTGCCCATGGAAAAGGGCTAAAAGGACTGAAGCTTTTCAAACCTGTTTTCAAGGATGACCTTCATTTTCTGGATTGACACCTTGGAGTAGTTATGGGTATACATTTGTTAAAAGAGGTCAATGAATGTTAAGTGGCTTCAAAAATCTTGCTCTTGGTCAAAGTTGTCTTGCTTTGTTGTTTAAAAGGAAACCAGCCAGTCTTTAGCGGCAAACATTCCTCCTAAAATAACTGCCAGCAGGGTTCTGACAAGAGTACACGGGGCAATGAGAGGCTCCTTCCACTCCAATACAGGTGGCATGAGGCTCACACAGCGAGGCAAAATACATGTGAAGGCCGTTAAGCCAAACAAGGAGATTTTACAGTTTGACCTTGTTCTAGGTATAAAGGAAACTCCAGGACGCCTACTATTCCACATCAGTTCAGACAAAATGATTGATCTCTTTTCAATTGAAATGAAAGCTTGTTTTAATTATTTAAAAATTATCCAGACAATCATAACTTTCAGGCTATCAGAGAAAGCAGAGCAGTGACAAGAAAAATAACATCTAATTTAGTTTCCCTATTGTATATGAGCACATAGGCCTTTGTAATAGGGCAGAAGCAAGGACAGAGTAATACGGTGCTCAAACATATGACATCTGATCTAAGCCAAAATTAAAACATTTTAGTGAGGTTGCTGAGAGTCAACCATTTGCAAAAATTAAATATGCCTATGAAATTTTCACTTTTGAAGACCTTCTGTGCCATGCAAATTGCTCATAGACTGAGGGTTCTTTCTGATGCCCATTATTTTAAGTTCTGTGACATGATTTATTCTCTGAAAAAAACAGTTTTCTAATTTGTAAACTTGACATTATAGTACACAAAAATATGCTTTTTCGAATAGCTACATATTAGACATTTAAGACTCATTATCTCCCAAGTTGTTGGTATTACAGGAGTATACCACCACACCCAGAACATTATCATCTCTAATTCTCATCATTGTCTTTTGAGTACTGAAGCAGATAGAATATAAGATAAATAACTTGGTCGAGAATGACCTAAATGTTAAGTCAAGTTTCTAAGTTTTCTCCTATATAATACTGTTGATGTTGGGTTATAATTATCCACAGACTATTTTAAATAGAAAGACTGTTAAGAATGAGGAAAGATATTTCCCAGGATCTACATGGTTTTCTTCTTCAACCATCTAAAGAAGATGAGAGCCAGAGGATCAACTAGATACTCCTATAATCCTATAGTGGTCCATTGCAGAAGGTGTTGGGTGAAGACAACTACAGAGTTGGTAGGAAATGACCTGAGAGACTAGGAAGGGATGGGCTGAGGAGGAAGGTAATTTAAAGACAATGGGGGGAGGGATGAGTGTTAGTATAAGATAAAATGAGGCTTTAAACTCTGAGGAAAGAGGTAGATTTGAGAAAATCTAGGGAGTTCTACATGAAGAACTGCACAAGTACTTCCTTTCCCTTTAAGAAACTTCAAAAGAACATTGGCCTTATTGTCAAAATAAAGATTTGAGATATTGGAGTTTGGATTTTGTTTTGTATTGATATGTTTTAATGAAGCAGATATCAGAACAGGCTGTTTATGCAACCTTCATGTGCCAGGAGATGGACTCTACCTAAATTTAAGATCAAGAGTGTCAGAATCACTAGAAAGAACCACAGACATTGGGAAAG
Organism: Mesocricetus auratus; assembly: GCF_017639785.1. Taxonomy (NCBI): domain Eukaryota; kingdom Metazoa; phylum Chordata; class Mammalia; order Rodentia; family Cricetidae; genus Mesocricetus; species Mesocricetus auratus. Next base: position 43,361,899 of record NW_024429184.1, on the reverse strand, counting down.
CAGTAATCAAGAGAAGCAGGCTCAAAATTCTGTGGTGCAACTGCTGTCAGTAAGTTGTACACTCCTTTATTTTTTCTTTCCTTCTTTTTTTAATTTAAATTAGAAACAAGCTTCTTTTACATGCCAATTCCTGCCCCTCCTCCCCTGCCCCCACAGACCTGTTATCCCATCCCTTTTCTGCTCCCCAGGGAGGGTGAGGCCTTCCATGTGGGAATCTTCAAAGTCTGTCATATCATATGGAGCAGGACCATAGATTAACCAGACCTCCTAACTGACACCCACGTTCAGGGGGTCTGGAACAGTCCTATGCTGGAGTCCTATGCTGGTTTCCCAGCTGTCAGTCTGGTGTCTATGAGCTCTCCCTTGTTCAGGTTAGCTGTTTCTGTGAGTTTCTCTAGCCTGGTCTTGACCCCTTTGCTTATCACTCCTCCTTCTCTGCAACTGGATTCCAGAATTCAGCTCAGGTAGTACACTCCTTCAAAAGTGGGAGCCACAAGGTGTACCACAAACAGAAGTGTGACTTGGCCGAGGCATCCTCTGATCAGGTGCAGCTGCTCCGTGATCCCACCTGTAAGGAGTATGCAGTCAGGATGTGCTAACTCCAAGGCTGCTCTATAGCAAGCAAGAAGGGTCTGAGCTGGAGATGCCTAAGGTTTTCTTCTTCCTTGTAAGGTAGGAAGGTTGCTAGCTTTCAAGAGTTACACACCCGTGTCTGTGTGAAGCGCGGACAGGCAGGGACGGTTGGGAATTGTACTTCAGGTATGTTTCCATGGTGGGTCTTACACCATGGTTTTTTAATTCAAATTAAGATATGGAATTAGACAATGTATTAGTCAGGGTTCTTGAAAGTAGCAGAACCTATAGAATGAACCTCTTTTTCTTTATATAGAAAGGGATTTGTTAAAATCATTTACTGAACATAGTGGCTGTGAACAGAAAGTCCAAGAATCCAGAACTTGCTCAGTTCACAAGGCAAGAGGTCTCAGCTGGTCTTCAGTAGACACTGGATTCCCAAAGAAGTAGGATCCAATGGCAGTATAGCAATGAACTTGCTAGCAAGGTAAGGCCAAGCATGAAAAGAGCAAAAGCTTCCTTTTTCCATGTCCTTATATAGGTTTCCAGCAGAAGGTGTGGCCCAGATCAAAGGTGTGCCTTTCTGCCTCAGGATCTGAATTATAGACTTGTCTTCTTGCTTCAAGGTCCAGATCAAAGGTTTGTTCTTCCTACTTCAAAGCTCTAGACTAGAAATGGATTCATCCACTTCAAACCAAGAAAAAGAAATCTCTAACAGGTATGCTCTCCACTTCTGAATTGTAGTCACTTTGACAACCAAGGATAACCATCACAGGCAAGACAAAATTTTTTGAAATAAAATATATCTGGAAAAGTTTACTTTTCTATGTCACCAGAATTATAAACTGCCATTGTCACAAAAATTCTACAATCTCTTCATTTTCAAGGTCTCTGCTGGAGGGCAAAATTCTGAGTTTAGGAACAAATGCTACAGTCTTTCAATTTCGCTTCTCCATTCATGGGAACAAATAACTAGCACTTTTCTATATTTAAAAGGATCCCCCAGCCCAGAGCCTAGAGCCCAGAGCCCAGAGTCCAGAGTTGAAAGTCCAGAAATGTTTACTATCAATTCTTGCCTACTAGGAAAAAATCATGGTTGTGCCTTGTATCAATAGGGATTATAACAGATTAGGAACTCAGTTTGAGTTAATCAGAAATAATCAAGGATAAGAAGAGTTTAAACAAAATTACCATGTTGATCAAGTTACTACCTAAACAACTTGAAAAAAATAGAACAAATTTTGGAAACCAAATATGGTGAATATTGTGATGACTGGTAGATACTGAAAAACTGTGTTGTCACTGCCTTCTGTCACTCTGTATTAATTACAATTAGATGTTGTCATGGTCTAGAAAATGTCCACTTAAGAAACTTTACTGAAGTTCCTTGATTTAGAGCAATCACCCAAGAAACCCTTTTGAATTTATCCCAGTACACATAATCTTGGAAATATGCATTGACATTTGAGACTTTCCAGGTCTTTGCATGAATTAGAAGTAGACTGTAAAATAGATTACCTCAGCTTGTTCCCAAAACTGCCATAAACCTTTTGAAGGCTACAGATCAAATTTAAAATGATTTGATTGTAAAATTTGCAATGAGGTTTCCCCATAGCCACCCAAGGGCTGGTGGAGGCTAGTTTTATTTATTTATTTTTTTCAAATAATTTTTTTTCAAGGCAGGGTTTCTTAGTGTAACTGCTCTGGCTGTTCTGGAACTCGCTCTGTAAACCAAGCTGGCCTCTAACTCACAGACATCTACCTGCCTCTGCCTCCCAAGAGCTTGGATTAAAGGCATGCTCCAAAACCACCTGGCTTTTTTTGTTTTTAACTATCATTTTGTGAACATTGTTGTCTCTTAAGTGGCATTTCTTTTATCCTCTTTCTCTTGCTCAGGAACAAGACACTAGACAGAGGTTGACTGAGAAAGCCTGTCCAGGAGGAAAAGCCAGACTCTTGACCTGGAAGATCACCTCTGCCGGGAAGTATGAGAAAACTCCTGCACTCAGCAGCTCCAGTCTCACTGCCCGAGTACAAAGTGAAGATCTCTATCACTTGGTGAGGCAGTTCTGTGCCAGTGGGAAGAGCCAGCAATTGCTATTCTGGTTGCTCAGCTCTGACAATAAACTCATCACTGTAATGGAGCAAGCTGCACAAAGGAGAGAAAGACAAATGCAGGCCCAGGGCTCCTTAGTAAGTTCCTTCAGAAATAGGATGAAGAGTGTTACAGAAATTGGAGTTCAATGTCATGAACAGATAAACAGTCAGCTCTCATTCCTTGCAAGTTGTCTAGGTGATTTGCAGAAGACAGGGGAATTACTTGATTCCTCTCTACTTTCAGAAATAGATGAAGTAATTAAAAACCTGCCCCAGGAGAAAGCTCTTGGCCCTGGCGGAGCTACAGGAGATTTCTGTAAAACCTTTGGCTTAGCTCTTTCTGTACACCTACTTGATGAGCTCAGTCACATGATGGGCTCAGGTGAATTTATCCCTGCCAGCCCTTATATCCAGATTATCTTAATTGCTGAAAAGGATAAAGAGACAGAAAACTGTACCAAAACCCATTTCAGACTTGTGATTAAAATAGATTTGAAGTTTTAGAAAGGGTCCTGCAATGCCGATCAGTGTCTCAAACTGAAGGAATGTAATCAGGGCGCTGTTTGGGGATGAGCTAGTTTTTGAGTACAATGATTTCTTTTTTGACCCTAGATTCAAATTCTGTGACATCACGGGAAAATAGCACCCTCACTTATTGTTTTTCTTTAATGGTTAATAGGGTAGTTGTATTTTTTTTTGGCAGAATAGTATTACTGATGTACTATGAGCTGTATAACCCATGATCTTCATCATTTAATATGATTTTTTTCTTTTGGTTTTTGTTCCAAGTAAGTGTCTGTCTTCTGAGTAAACATGAGTTTCTCTGTGGTCCAGTATTATGATAGCAAAATGGGAAGACGATTTTTCCATTATACCAGTAACCTATTGCTAAACACAGAGAAACATCTAAGGAGAGATAATGAGAACATCTCATAGGAGAGAAACGGTTCTTATAAATACCTACATTAATTATACATCAATTAAAAAGGAAGGAAAATAAAAAATCCGAAGCAACTCTGCAAGTTACACATACCAAAGTATGTTTGCCAACATCACCCATTCCAATAAGGCTCAATCTCTCGTACATGGAGTATCTACTTCATTGCATTATTCTCTCAGCACAATGCTCTGGATAAGGTATTCTATACATGAATGCCCCGCAGAAGATGTAAGTGTAGGTGCTACCCTACCTATGCTTTGTTTGTGAGGGAAATTGTTCCATCTACTATAAGGGAAGCAATGCTGGGGGACATTCCTCTTCTTGACATTGTCCTCATGGGTACATATCAACCAATCAGCAAATGCAACAGGGAAGGCTCGGATGACAGTTAATGATCAGAGGCTTACAGGAAACTTGGCACAAAAGGTTTACCTGGAAGGGAAAATAAGGGAATTTGGAATCAGGAAAACGAGAGAAGATGAAGTGTTTTTAGTGTATGATGTTTGGAGAAGGCCAGACAAAAGAATAATTACGAACAGACACCCCAGATCACTAGGGTTTAGCTTTGGGTGGGATGAGAAAATAATCACATTGGTACTTGTAGGAGTGGCTTCCTAAATGCTTTCCAGTTCTCTAAACATTGATTACCTTCTTTGGGTTTTTTGCTATTGTTTAGTTGTTTTAAAGATACAGCTTGCAGCTTCCCTGAGATCTTGTTACTCAGTGAATGATTACTGAGCTCCCATTGCAGCCTGGACTCTTTGATAGGACCTGGCAGAGCAATGGAGACCAAAGCAAGAAAGGTTTCCTTGGTGGTATTTCCAGTTAGCACTTTCAAGGATGTGTTATTTACCTGCATTTGGGACCACAGCTGCCATTAGATATTTTAGTAGAGCATTCTGGACTGGTCATATGAGAAAGCTATCTGACGTTGATTTCTTTCCTCCCTGGTTTCTATGTGGTTCTTAGACTAAGCCCTTAGAACAAAACATGTGAATAAAAACACTAATCAATACTTTTTTTAAAGTGCAAGTTGGCTTGACTGGCAAGCATTTAGCAAGGCACAAGCATGGCAGCTAAACAGCTGGAAGGACGAGATAAGCTGTGCTGAGGGACATTGAGGAGACCCTTATCTTTTGTCAGTGGCACACCCTATGCTAGCTGTCCTCCGGTGCAACACCCTTCACTCTCCTACCCTGATGGCAAGGGCATATTAGTGTAGAACTGGACAAAAGTAAGCTAAAATAACATCAGTGTCTGAGAAACACGCTGAGGGAAACGGGAGTGCTGAAAACAAAACATCAACACATGAAAGCAGAGTTGGGAACATTTGGTGCCTTGGAGTTGCTGGCTACTTCCTTCTCCAAACATCTTACAGACATGCACTTTATTATCTCAGAGGCAGGTAACATTACCAGGTATCTACTGTACAAGGCAGGTGTCTGACTACATCAGGGGCAGGAATTTAGAAGGATAAGAAGCTACCCTTATTTATTAATTCATTGCTTCAACCGCCACTTATCAGCATTGGCTCTTATTGTTTCCTACCATAGAGCATATAAAGATAAATATGATTTTGTGCCTGCCAGATGTATTTCTTCTTGGCTGCAAGAGGTAAACTGTTGTCATGAATAGGTCTTCTCCATTGAATTAAATGTTTTCTATCATCTTTTACTTGCCTTTGAGTCCTTTCAATTTCTAGCTTAAGGCTTTGCTGATATGTATTCTACTTCCAATAAGTGTTCACTAAATGTCCAACTTGGGTCCACATTAATTAGTCTGTGAGTGGCAACTGGTGCCTCACAATACATCTAATACACACACACATATACACACACACATATATATATTTGTAATGCATATGTTTATACACATGTATATGTATACATATACATCACATAGGTGTGTGTGTGTGTTTGTGTATACCTGCAAAAGGGTCAGGTGCACATATTACATCACAGTCACTCTGGGGAAGCAAGAAAATCATGGCAGTGAGCACACAGTTGGAGAGATAATAATCAAAACAACAGGCATATATTTGTCTATATCTTGTTACATAAAGATGAAACTTCAATGAACCCAAACATGGTACCAGAAGACAGTACGTTTTAATAATAAAGTAATCCACACCAAAGCCACCCTCTCTACCTGAAAATCTACCTATAGCACTATGGAAAAATTGCTTGGCAAGTCCCCTGGCTAAATCAAAGTAGGTGCATTACCTACCAAGCAGACCAATGAGAAGACAAACCCTTCATTCTCATCCAAGAAAAGAAGGCATGCCCACCAAAGGTAAGCATGAATTGACCCATAAAGTCACCAGAGAGACATGGCACCTGAAGATAAACTCCTCTGACCTAGAAGTCATATGCTTTTCAGTCCTCTGCTTGGACATATTGACCATGACCATCTCTATGAACTGTGGGTGACTAATAGCCTGTGTCATTTTGTTACATAGATAAAATATAGTTGCTTATATAGTACTGGAAAAATATCATTTTATTATACCTTTATAATAAGTTATGTATTGTCTATGGGTATAATTCACATTTTCAATGTCTTTGGCATTTGTGTTCAGGTTATGTATCCAGGAATCTGTCAAACACTCACAATTTTATTAACTTTTAAAATGTATCATTTTCAGCTATCATTATCCACTACTTGAAAATATCCAAAATTTTGATTGCTTTATTTTGGCCTTTTCTTAAAGTTCATTCAAATCTAATTTTCTGTCTATATCAATCATTAGAAAGTTCAGCATTATTGTTTAATAACCATAAATTGTTAGTTTATTCATTGGATGTAATAAAGGAAAGATCAGTCATTATTTTTTAACTATAAATATTTTGAAATATACACAGATAATTATTCATTTGAATACTTCCATATCACATATGAAAACTATATTCTTACTCTCTATTTAGAAGGTGGTTGATAATTAAAATATAATTTTTCATGTCTACCAAGGGATTATATGTCCTACACACTAGAAGGCTACATAATGAGGAAAGCCTATATTTCACACATTATGATAAAAATCTATTTTCTCAGGTATCCACATAAAACAGTAAATATGTACTCTGCATGAATGTAAATTTAAAAATCCAGCCACCCTTTCACCAAAGGAGATGTCCGCAGGATATCTTACATCATGAAGTGTGTGGATACACTCATTAACCCATGGGAATTAGCCATCTTGTACATGATACTCTTACTGATTTGAAAGAAAAATAGGTCCTTCTCACAAAACACGTATCCATTCAATATGCAGAACAGTCATTAACAGAATCCTCAGCATTGGGTTAAAATACAGGGAAATAAGATCTGGGGCACAGAAGCAAGTCATCCTTAAAAACTTACTAGAGTCCCAGTGACATTGATAAAAGACCACACAACAACCTTTTGCCTAACCAGAGACTCAGCAACAAAGAAAACAGCTGCATATGAAAAAGAGGTCCCACTCACAAACGCCGGCAGCAGTTTACAATCCAGGTCCATCTGTCCATCTGTAGACCATTTATAACATTCCATAGGTTAACAACTGTTCATCCTACCCACAGATCTAGCATTGGTAAATGATGCTTCATGGAGTGAAGTTGGCATACACCTGTGCTGACATCTAGTCCAAGTTCATGTGAAGCTGTTGCACATGCAAGATAGGGCTGTAACAACAACCAACTCTCATCTGTTTAAGTATATGGGATTCATAACCAGACACCTAGAACAGAAATATCAGTATAGGTAAAATGATTTACTCCAATAATCTCACACTTAGACACACTGAACTGTAACTTCAAACACTGTAAATTGTATAATTACATGAAAGTCATTAACTAAGAATCACAAAAGTCAAACATTTGTTTCCTTACCACATAATTTCTTATTCTCCATGTTTAAATCAAGCAAACAAATATAATGTAAAAGAAAACTCTACTAAGAAGCAGAGGGATTAGAGAGGTATTGCGGCTTCTGGGGGCACTGGGTCCCGCACAGTGACTTTATAGAAAGGAGGGCTGGTGGTAGTGCTTTAGGTTACCTACAGCACTGGCCAAGTGTCCAAATAAGAAATTGTACCACCTTTTATTATTTGCTCATTCGTTTACTTTTCTGTCTTCACTATCCTCTTATGCAGATGCTCTTGTTCCTCATAATTGAAAGACAGGTATGCTGTTCTCCCTTGCCTCTGGATATTGTCATACTTTTAATTCATCCTACTGTGATAATGACTAGAGATAAAATAAGTTCCAATAAAGCTTTGGGTGTTTTTTTGAGTAAGTAGATAGGTTTTGGCATTGCCCCCATCATTTTGTTATTTTAGATATGTAGTTTTGGATTAAGACAAAAATGATAAAACAAGAACAAAATTCATAATAAACTAGCTTACATATCAGTAGATAAAAGATAAAAGGAGAGCTTGGGGAAAATAAAAGTGTTAGGACATTAGAAAAGACAGGAGATAAACAGTATTAAGTGCTTTTCCTGAGTAGTTTTATAGGAACATTAATGGGTATACTAGAATATTTAAAAATATAAAGTCAAATAATGTTCAGATTAAAGCACAAGACAAATGTTTCAAGTTAGAGGACCTGAAAGTAGCAAATAACATTCCACAGTGAAATAAATGAGACAGGTGTTTGGGAGTCCATTTCATGTTAGACGTTTGAAAGGGATGGGCTGCAAACTGTAGGGTAGATAGAAATAGAAACTACAGGGGGCTTTTGACCCCCCCCACCTTTCTCATATCATTTTATATCAAGGTGCAGACATTCAAAAAAGAACACATTCTCATACCAATGCTGTTTCATGTTTTTACTTTGAATTTAAAACTCAAATCTGATTATGGCCATATTACATTATCTAATTCATTTCCCAATGGAGTCTGGCTATTTCGATCTCGTATTGCCAACCTCTTTATTCCTTCTGTGTTACACTTTGCATTTCCTTCATCCCCACCCCCACCCCGTCTGCACTTCTTTGCTTCATCCAATTCAATTTACTCTGCTAATGTTTGGAAAGAACATTATAACTCAACCTTCATGTAATGGCTTATAACCTCCCGATTTTGTGATCTTTTTAAGGGCTGTTATATTGACAAGGAAATTATACTTACCTCAGCCAATTCTATGCACTTATGTCACTTTAAATTTAACTTTATCACTATTGTCAAATTCTCCCCTGTGGGCTTTTTAATGTTCCTATGTATTTGGCAATATTTTTTTATTGACATTTCAATTTTGTTTTGCAGAGTGCTAAACTTACAAGAAAACAAATGACAAAAAGTTAAACCAGAGCCAAACTCAAGCTAAAGCTAAGCTTTTGGAGTCTTAGGGGAAGATATTCCTTTTGTGGAATATTCAAACTTCTGAATCAACAAGGATCCAGCATCACCAGTCAAGATCTGGATGGGGATCACTATCTGGCCTTAAGAACAAGGTGGAGGTCATTACTATACACGTACACTCTTTATGACTCCCTACTAGCTATATTTTCATTGTTAATCTTGTGACTCATGAAAGATGGCAAATTTATTTAAGTGTCTTGGCTTGTAAGTACTTTATGTTTTCATTTGATTCATTAACTTAACATTTACAGAATTGCTTGTTTTGTTTCTTATTCAGTGATCAATTTTCCTTAGATGTTATCAGTAACCATTCACAGCTTTTTCTGTCTTGTCCTCTGCTAGTCGTTTGGCACCTATCACACACTCAATAGTTGTTTGATGACTTACAGTTACTGTCTAGCACATGGCTAAATGACACATAACATTCTTTTAAGAACAAGCATATGCCAGATGGTGGTGGCTCATACCTTTAATCCCAACCCTTGGTAGGAAGAGGCAGGCGGTTCTCTGAGTTTGAGGGCAGTCTGGTCTATAAAGTGAGTTCCAGGACTATAAATTGAGTTCCAGGACAACCAGAGATACACAGAGAAGCCTTGTTGCAAAACACACACACACACACACACACACAAACACATACACACACAGAACAAACATAGATTGCAAACTGTCAATTATGATTCATGCACTTTTCATTTTTGTAAACTGTCCATTATGGTTTATGCACTTTTCATTTATTAGTTTTGGGAAGCAAAGGCAATGTCCATTTCGGATTGTTACTTCTATTGGAAAACTCTATTGCAAACTGCATGGAAGTACACTGCCATGAGAGTGGCCACCAGCCACATGTAGCTATTTAAAACAAATGGAATTAAAGTCAAATGAGATTTACAATTTAGTTCTTCTAAACCACACTGGGAACATTTCAGATGTTCAACAGGGACATATGACTGTTGGTTTCTGAATTCTACAGGGCTGGTTACAGAATGTTTCCAGTGCAGCAGAAACTTCTTTTGGGCCATATCAGAGTATCATGTAGTCTTGAATAAGTATTCCAAGTAGATAATTATAGAATAATAAATTGTCTTTTTGGTTTCATATTGGTTTATGAAATGTCAGCTAACCCAGACCTCCAAAAATAGGTAAAACTATTGTTAGTGCTAAATGAATAAAGATATTTAATTGATGGTCTTACAAAACCAGAGTAAAAAAATGATTGTAGCTATTTATAGTAAGCAACTTTATAACAGTTGAGTTGCTTGGGTGTGGTTGTCTATGAGACCTAGCTATTAAACAATGGAGAATAGCACATTTGAGGTGTTTTGCCAGCTATTCTATATGCATACAGAGGCAAAAATTATTAGCAACATTGACAGTAGGAATATTATCCATTCCTATTCTACTACCCTTAGATGCTGTGTTTGAACACTGAAAAGGAGTTACCCTGAGATCTGTGTTTCCACTTAGAGAGAGATTTTCTTGTTTAGATCCATATCAGGAAGTCATGCTTCCTGCCAAGAGGAGATTTAAAGACTATTCTTTTTGTATCATGGGAACAAACAGATTACCAGGAACCCAGACAGACAATAACAAGCAGATCACCCTAATTAGAGAGAGTTGGAGCGCAGGACAAGCAGAGCCAACTACCTGGCAGTAAGAAGCTAAGGGCCATCTTGCTTATACCCTCAACATAAACTTCTGATAAATTATACACAGTGACTATGACTCAAAAGCTACATAGGAAAAACTGGCTTCCCACTACAAATCAGCAAAGCCTAGAGAAATGTGAGAAATTTAAAATTAAATCCATATAGATCTTGAACACAAATTGTCTTTTTGTCTTGTGGGCTGGAGGGTTTTTTCAAGATAAAGTCTTTCTAAGAAGAAAGAAGGAGTTGTTGTCTAACTTGTTTACATACGTGCTTCCATTTCCAAAAGCTATTCTGGTACAGAAGAAAGTTTCCATAGGAAGGAAAGGTAAAAAATAGTGGGTAAAATAAGATTAAATAGAGACAATAATCATTATAAGACTTATCTGGATATATTCACTGTGTATTTGCTACACTTCTTAAGAGTTATAGGAGAGACACAATATACATTAGGCTATTATAATAAGTATTTAGAGTTTCATGTGCTCAGGCAGAGAAAGATAAGTACAAGTGGTTTCATATTAGGAAGTATCATTTCTAAACACACTGCTGCAGGAGTAAAACAGTAACCACATATGCTGTGGAGAACAGGAACATTACATTAGAGAATACTTGTAAGACTTTTGTTGGCAGAAGCCTTCCCGCCAGCCTGGTCCCAGAGCTGCATCAGTCCCAAATGAACACAAAGGAGGCCATATTAATTATGAAGCTGTTGGATGTTTGCTTGTTTCTTACTGGCTATCTCTGACTAAAGTATTTAACCAATCTAAGTATTTCTCTTACCGGAGAAAAGGATCCGGACTTCTTATTTCTATGGCGGCTACATCGTGACTCCCTATTTTTCTCTTTCCCAGAATCCTTCTCGACTCCTAGTCCCACCTATCTTGCTTCCCTATTGGCCAACCATGCTTTATTCAACAACCAGTAAGAGACACATTTACAGAATGGCATTTCCCATCATCTCCTCTTTTCTGTCTAAATAAAAAGAAAGGTTTTAACTTTAACATAGTCAAATTATATCTAACAGAACAGGTATCAAGTAAGAGTATAGTTACAATATTTTGTTCATTAACATTTAGTAAGATTTTTTTTTTTGGTTTTTACGAGACAGGGTTTCTCTGTATTGTTTTTGAGGCTGTCGGTCCAGCCTGGTCTCGAACACACAGAGATCCTCCTGCCTCTGCCTCCTGAGTGCTGGGATTAAAGGCGTGCACCACCACTGCCCGGCTAACATTTAGTAAGATTTAAATAAAGTGTTTTATCATCTATCCTATCTTTGTTAATGTAAAGTCTTATATGTAGTTTATCTTTTATCATAACTAAGGAAAACTATAATTATAGCTATCTGTCTTCAACTCCATCAAAGACCACAGAAGGGTAATATGTAAACCCTAGAATTGACAGAGACATCTCCCTGCCTGGACAGTCACCCAAAGTTCCTCTGTAATGTTGGGGCATCCATCTTCAGCCCATAGGCCACAATGTGTCCAGAAGACTTCTCAGCAAAGCAGGACATTTCAAGCTGTCCATCTGCATTGGAAGTCTGTCAGTCATTTTTCTGTGTCATGCAGAAAGTCTGGTAGACTCTTCCATGAAGCAGGAACCTGTTTGAGTTCAGCAGTCCCTTTCCTATGGGTCCTGCATATCTAGTTTATACAGCAACAGTCAAACAGTCCAGGAAAGAGCATTTCTTGCCCAAATGGCTAATCTTGCCATGTTGAAAGCAAACTCCATAACGAGTTTCTTCGATGCCCATCTTCCTCTCAGACATAACTGGTGCTGCCAGGAGCAGACATTTCCCATTGTCAAGAAAACCCCTAAACCATTTTAAATGTCATTTTCTGAAGGTCTTTGAAAGGTTTGAAGACTGTCTATCTATCTCAAATATATCTCTGTATATCTAGAAAACCTAACTAACTGAAGTATAAGTTCTGACTATTATAAGTAACTTATCTATAGTCTGTATTCAAGTATGCATTATGTTTTAAAAGATCAGTATAAGCACAATACTTAATCAAGAGGAGAAATATACACATCACAAAACTGACCTTGAATTTGTATCAATGAATGAAAAACCATACCAATACAAGTACTCATTTCCATACCATAATCCCCTTTTTCCTTTAAAAAGAGATTGGTTGTGATCATTAACCAATTATAAGCAACCCCATTCAAATGAAAAAAAGATTTGTAAACAATATAGGGATTTGGACGTCGCTCATTCCAAACTGCTTCCTGCTGGATGGGGGCGCTGTTCATACCATGGGGATCATGACAAAACTCAGAAACCTGTATACGTCCTTATTTTCGGGGTCTGTAAGGCTGTATCATCTTAGCTGTTTTAGATGTTGAATCACTTGGGCCACTGCTTCCAAGGGTCTTGGTTCATCAAGCCACAAAAGCCTAGAAGGAATCCACAGCTTTCCATTTTCTGTAGAAACATAAATAAAATATCTTTTCCAAAGTAACATATCCTCAAATTTTTAAGTCAAGGCATTTTCAAAAGATATAAGTTGAATTAATTTAGCGGCATTTATAATCAAGTGTACTTTAGCAGTTGTTCCTTTAGCAATCAAAAAACTGAAAAACACAGTAGCTTAAAATATCCAGGCTCTGTGTGTATTTTCCATCTTTACGTGGCTTATTTATTTATCTATTATTACTTTATTCCTTTTACTTTTATTTCTTTATTCATTTCTCTGAGACAGGGTTTCTCTGGAAATCCTCCTGCCTCTGCCTCTGCAGCAAATCCTACTGGCGTGTGCCACCCACCACAGCTGGCTTCTCTATTTATTTACCACTGTTTCTTTTTCTCTCTCAATCTTAAGTATATTTTTAAACACTGTAAACCTCTAGAGGTTTTTCTTCATCTGAATCTGACTTTACTGTAAATCTTTATGATTTTCTGGCCGTGTGTCTTATCTGTTAAAACCGCAGCTGTTTAAACTGCAGTGTTTCCAAGATGGTGGGCATAAGTTTGACTCCAGCTAATCGCCTCAGTCTATGCTGACATCCCTCAAAAGCTGCTGGTTTGGAGATGTGGTCACTGCCACTTCTAGGTGTACACACACATCTTTCAATTGTTAGCAGAGCCTCTTAAAAGAACCTTGGTGTTTTTTGTTTCTTTTTTTGCATATGCTGAGTTAGGAAGACGACCTTAATGGAGCCACGTGAGTCTCTGCTTGTCGCTAGGAAAACAGAGCTCACCTGACAAGAAAAATGCTGTTACCAAGAAGCTGTGCTTCTCTCTGTTCTTTTTGTTCTGAAATTACTTTTCAGCTTTTGTCATTTTATGTGGAAATTCATATCCTGCTTCTGACAACCATTTTTTTGGGAGAAGCCTTCCCGCCAGCCTGGTCCCAGAGCCGCATCAGTCCCAAATGAACACACAGGAGGCTATATTAATTATGAAGCTGTTGGACGTTTGCTTGTTTCTTACTGGCTTAAGTATTTAACCTATCTAAGTATCTAAGTATTTGTCTTACCAGAGAAAAGGGTCCGGACTTCTTATTTCTATGGCGGCTACATCGTGACTCCCTGTGTTTCTCTTTCCCAGAATCCTTCTCGACTCCTAGTCCCACCTATCTTGCTTCCCTATTGGCCAACCATGCTTTACTCAACAACCAATAAGAGACAGATTTACAGAATGGCATCTCCCATCAGACTTTCATGACAGTGTGTTTCACAGAGTAAGATGAAGCTTATTGTTAGGGTCTTCATTTACACTGTTGGAGACACAGTCATATGGAAACAATTGGGACCATGCTGAAGGAAAGGTGCTAGATAAACCAAATGACATGAATGAAAGGTCAGAGTGCTCTCAGGGTTACAGAATTGCTACCCATCTTACGGGGTAGTGATGGAAATGTTTTTTGCCATAGGTGAGATTGAGATCCCCTGGTGATCATGGATCCCTCAAAAATCCCTGTGGCTGGTAGGGAAATGAGCCAGATGTAATTGGATATGAATGAAGGGTCTGTGCAATGCTAAACTTTGATATTAAAATCAAACTCATTTCTTGGCAGCAGAGATCCAGCTCCTTCACAGTGGCGCATTTGAGCAAAATAAGCATGCCTGCATTTTTGTATTCATTTATCAAGCACTGCAATAGCAAGGAAAACAATCAGATATGATCTGTCACTCTGTCATTTTTTAAAATAGATTTCTCAGTTACTACTACAATGGAGGTTCTACTGAAGCCTGAATCTTTGATGCTTATCTTGAAGTTATACAATGGAGGTTCTACTCAAGCCTGCATCTTTGATGCTTATCTTGAAGTTATTTTGCTGGCTGAACTTCTTAGGTAATAAATTATGGAAGCATGTTTTAGATATGATGAATATTATTGGGGTAAGAGTGTAAGTTACAAAAAAAGGAGTGTAAGTTACTGAGAAGTAGAATTAGACTCTGGGAGGAAAAGTAAGCAACAGGAACTCCAAGGGAATTCAGTTCTCAAGGAAGACGCATGCATGCTCATGTCCCAAGGGTAAATAAGAAATGAGCCAGGAATCCTCTTTGGACTCCTCTTTTCTTTTTCCCGTGCTCCGCAAACGAGCTGCCTTCCACCAGAAGCTTTAGAACTAATGGTTGTCTAAATTGATTCCGGGAAGTAAACATGGTTTATAACCATGAAATATTCTCAACCAAGCTAGTGAGATTGAACATGAGATATGTATAAAGGTTTTAACACATTATGGGTGTTATTCAGAAATTTCTAAATGCAGGGATATTTCTAGGACTCAAGATCTGATTGTAGCTGTGATGCCTCGGGTGAGGCTCAAAGTGTAAATTGTTCATTCATAGAATAACATGGCATGGATAAAAATGATGGTATTTTCATACCTAAAATCAACTGGAATCCAGGAAAGGGAAACTGAATGTTGTTGTCACTACTGCTGTCCCATGGATAATTCTGAAATAAGCAATGGGCTCATCATGCTGTACATTGGAGAGAATAGTCTTAAACTAGGAATCGATTGTCTATTACGACACAAGTAATCCCAAAGTTTTGTGGTACAAAATATCAACAAATTAACACATACTGACTAGAATAGTTTTTCTGTAATTGCTTAATTCACACATTGAGGCTGCTATCACCTGGGGATCAGGTTAAATGGTGAGACAGTTGTAATACATTCTTCCACTTAGTCTTGTGTCTCTTGAATTGTCATAGCATAGATCATCTCAGGAGAGACAAAAGATAAAAGCTCT
This sequence comes from Mesocricetus auratus, assembly GCF_017639785.1. NCBI lineage: Eukaryota > Metazoa > Chordata > Mammalia > Rodentia > Cricetidae > Mesocricetus > Mesocricetus auratus. The sequence goes on along the minus strand of NW_024429184.1, from coordinate 43,346,091 downwards.
TTGCAGAGACAGAGTCTGCAAATCTTTAATGTTATTTCTTCTACATTCCATTAACAAAAGATATGATAGTTTAGACACACAGAGAAGAGAAAAGACACTATCCCTTGATGACAGAAATGGAAAGACCACATAACAAGGAAGAGAGGAATTTAGTATCTTTGCAAATTATCTATCATAGCTCTTAAATCATTGCTGGTAAAAGGAATAGTTGAAGAATGGCATATTGACAAACTTATTTCTTAAATGATAGTTTTGTCTTTATTATTAAAACCCTGGTGCTTCAAGAATATGGACCTACATATAGGGTCATGTGTCTGGTGATAATGGTTTATATTAATTTGTAGCAGAAAAATCATAGTGTGTAGCTGGGTCTAGGTAGTAAATGAAATTCATCCAAAATTGAGATAGCAAGTTGACCTTCACCTTCATGACTTGTGAACTTAGAAGGTGTAGTTCTCGTCTCTCTTTCCCTCTTACAAAAATCACATCCATTGTAGTCATCAAAGAACCCTTCATATTTTAATTCTAAAATCATCATCTAACTATATCAACATTGTTGACTTTGTGAAAATTTAGTTTGTGAGTTACATAAAGCAAACACAGTTGATGTTTATACTTTAATTCCTTTCATTTTATGTGCTCCAAAAGGGGAAACAGACCAAAAATACTGACAAGAGTTCTTGTTCCCATGTCTGCATTCCTTCAGAGTCAGGACATCAAATAGAAAAACTTGTTGATAAACAGAGGGCTTTATTAGGTTAAATGACCCTCCAGGATTTCTAAGGGGAAAAAGTAAACTCACAAATGCCATCATGGAATTTCCCAGTTGATAATTTAGAGTCCTTTTGCTAATGTAGGCACATGTTACCTTCATTTGAAATTATTTTAGTCCTTTAAATTAAAAAAGGTAGGTATCAAGCTGGTTGTGTGCATCAGTCTTCACTGTGAAGAGAGAGAAGAGAGGGGAGAGAGAGACAGGCAGAGGGAACGAGAATGTTCCACTCATTCACACACAATGACCCCATCTGTCTTGTTTACATTCTTCTTGCTTTCTGGAGATTATCAAGCCTAATTCAATTATTTAACTTTGAGTGTCCAAAATCCTCAACAAAGCCATTCAGTAACTTCAACTTTCCTTTCTGAAAACATTTCTGATTATTTAAAAATGCACAAAACATTTCACAGTGATATATGAAAGCATTTGAAAAGGTTATCCAGCAATACCTAACTTTATTGTGAAGAGAAGGATTATAGTGGTGGTGAAATTGTATGCCTCACATTTTATTCAACAAATATGTTTGAAAGCTAACTAATTGAGTCAGCTTGTGAAGTATTTGCAATTTGTGAAGCCATAGATAGTCACTTCTCTTGTTGAAGCCTGTAGATCAGGAGTCGGTTAAAACTTTCTGCCAAGTAAAAGAACTTTAGAATTTTGGTAATTATAAGCTTATGCTAATAATTGTTCACTTCTGTTATCTAACATAGAAGTAGTCATAGAAAACATATGTATGAATTGATGTTACTATTTTTACATAAGATGGTATTAATAAATACAGGCAGTATATTTCATTTTGTTTCAAATTTATAATTTGTTGATTTTGTTCCATATGAAGGAGTGATATCTATATCTATATCTAATCTCTGTCTACATGTCTGTCTATCTGTATCTCTCTCTCTATATATATATATTTCAAGGGCATTGAAGTTTATCAGCCTGTGACAATATACAAAAGATAAATAACTTTTAAGAAAAAAAGACAGGCTTATTTTGGCTCATGATTTCAGAGTCTATATTTCATAACCATTTAGGTCTGTTTCTATGGATCAGTGGCAAAGCAGAGAATCACATTTAGGGGCTTGTGGTGAGGCAAAGCTGCTCATCACATGACCACTGGGAAACAAAGTAAGATAGAAAAGTGCCAAGGACATTCATAAAACAAGGACATCTGTTCCACGATGTTCATAGAAGCATTATTAGTAATAGCCAGAACTTGGAAGCAACCTAGATGTCCCTCAACTGAAGAGTGGATAGAGAAACTGTGGTATATTTACACAATGGAGTACTATTCAGCAGGAAAAAAAAACCAACGGAATCCTGAAATTTTCAGGCAAATGGATGGCACTAGAAGAACCCATCCTGAGTGAGATAACCCAGTCACAAAAAGACAAACATGGTATGTACTCTCATATATAGGGACTTTAGACATAGATCTGGGGAATGCCAGCCTACAATCCCACTGCCAGAGAGTCTGGGGAACAGAACCTTCATCCAATGGCTGATGGAAGCAGAGGCAGACTCCCATGGCTAAACACTGAGCTGACTCAAGGAACCCAGTGACAAAGAGGGAAGATTGTTGAGCAAAGGGGTTAAGACTGGGCTGGTCTAACCCCCAAGAAACAGCTGACCTGACAAGGGTTAACTCTTGAATCCCAGACTGCTGGCTGAGAATCCAGCATGGGACTGATCAAGACCCCCTGAATGTGGGTGTCAGTGAGAAGGCCTAGGCCTTGGGTAGTAGATCAGTATTTATCCCTGGCATACTAATGGACTTTAGGTGTCCATCCAACAATGAGAGATGCACTCTCAGCCTGTACTCTTGGGGTAGGGTTTAGACCCTGCCCTGGATGAAATGACAGACTATGGACACCCCATGGAGGGCCTCACCCCACCTGGGGAAATGAGGGGATATTGTGGGGGGTTGGTGGGAGAGCATGGGAGGAGGGGAGGGAAAGGGAGAGGAACCGGGGATTGACATGTGAAGCAACCTTGTTTCTAATTTAAATTTAAATAAAAAAAAGAAAAGTGCTAAGGTCCATATGTCACCCTCAAAGTCATTCCTCTAAAGACATAACTGCCTCCCAGTTGTGGCAAAAGAGAGTGTGATATGCCAGGGAAATAGCATGAGGAGGAATGTCAATATTTACACTGGTGCTTGCTTGAGGTAAATAAACTACTACATGCAATAGGTGCTATGATTGCTGCTTCATGCCTCATGGTTCTCCTTATGGTCAGGCTGTGAAAAAGAAGGAGTTGCTATCTTACTGTGCTTTTTAAGTGCATGCTTCCATTGACCTGAAGCCCTTGCAAGAGACTCCATCTAAAAGGTTTCCCACTTCCCAACAGCATCATGCTGAGAACCATGCCTTTCACTCCTGGCCTTTGAAGGTCCCTAAAGATCCAAACATAGTTATGTGTGGTAATTAACATGGCGATAGTAAGTGAAGGAGCATTAAGTGGCAAGTACAGGATTGGAGACAGTCAAAACAGTGTGGCAGGAAAGCTGAGTGGTCTTTTGTCAAGTGACCAGTGCAAGAAGAGGCAGCCTATGTTTCTAGGGAACTACAATTGGTTTGGACTGATCAGGTCATCTATGTAACTGACATGCTATCATGACAACTGGAACCAATAAAATCAAAGGATCCTTAAACTTTTAGGTCAATCACTCCTCTCTTCGGTGATCCTCTTAAAACATTCTAGAAAGAATTTGTGAAAATAAGATATACGCTTCAGTCGCACTCTTAGATACCAAATAGTCACTAAATCAAATACCTTTATATAAAATAGTGATTTCACACTTGCCAACTCATATATTTCAAGAAAGCATCGACATGATACTTTTAACGATTTTTTCTTTTTTCTTGATTCTATATATTGCTCTATGCCCTGGTTTGTCTTAAGAGATTCAGATGTACATGATCATTTGTCCTAAAAAGTCAGATCTCTGAAGCCTAAGTTTATACTTTGCGAGCTCTCTTTTATTAAAATCAAACAAACAAAACTATAAACACAAATATACTAGGTTAGACATTGGAACAACGTATGTGAATAAGACCACAGAGCTTAAGTCATTAGCTTTATCTGCTTCTGTGTAATAAATGTCCTTCACATGTTTTAACACTCAATGAACTCTACATAAAATAACTCATAAACATTCCTCTCTGACTTGGAGCTTATGTTTGGTATGTAGAATGTCTTAGAGTCAAAAAATATATTACTGTATTTTATATATGAAATATATGAGTGTTTTGTCTGCCTGTATGTCTTTGCAGTGCATGTGTTTCTGATGCCTGTGAAGATGAGAAAAAGTTGTCAGTTCCCCAGGGACGTGGATGGTTGTGAACCACCATGTAGGTGCTGGAAGTTAAACATGGGTCCTCTTCAAGAGCAGCTTGTGCTCTTAGTAAACTGATGTCTTAGATTTGAAAATCCAGGTACCCTACACTTCCATCTCTCGATTACCCCAGCGTAACACCGTGGCTCACTCCTGTGAATTTTATTTTGCGAATGACTGCCTCTTCTCCCTCTCTGCCCTCAGTCCCTCCTGACAGTTGACAGCATTTTGAGCCTCTTTACTCGTTCTCAGGCTTGTCACTCTTAATCCAGTTTTTATATTGTATTCTGAACAATTCTTCTAAAATGCAAATCAAATAAGTTTACTGTCTTCCTCAAATCTCTGAGGAGTTTTCCATGGGTCCATGGAAATATTTATTAAGGCTGTACTGAGGTTTCCATGATCGGTCTTTGCCGACACTTATTCTTTCCCATCTTTTCTATACAGACTCGCAAGAATAATTCTTTTAGTCCCCCAGTACCATTTTGTGCTTAAAGTTTGTTCAGTATTTCTATATTCCCATAAGAAAAGAAATCATTGAAATGCATTCACATAATGTGCAGGAACTTCCACCAACCATCCGTACTGATTTCTTCAGGCTCCAAACACTTCACATTCTCTTAGGCTTCCTAGATTTTCATAGCTATTTATGCTTTCTGAACACCTTCTCCCTCTTGCCCACCTGGTTCACTACACTGAATTCTCTAAGTCGTGCTCTGTTAACATTCCGTATTCCCTTAGTTATATGATGTAAACCAGGATGTGCTTTTCTTCTACATATTGACTAGGTCTTCAATAGACAATCAGGTGTTTAGATTCACCTACTGTAAATTCTTCTTTTTATATAATCTAGCTGCCTAGGCAGATAAAACTTTTAAATAGTTTTTTTCTGAAGACTGCATTATATTAGGATCAAAATACATATTTCATGAAAAATGAAGATTGAATGTATTTGAAAATAAAGAAAGCATACATAAGTCAATGACTCATAGCACTTCAAACAATAAAGTATATTCATTTTTCATATTAAAATACTTAAAAGATTCAGAATTTTAGGTTCTCCGCAGCATTATTGATAATAAATAGTGAATATACTGCATTCATCTAAGCAACAATGAATGGGCAAATGGACAAAGAACATGTGTGGGTTTGTTTAAACACACTCAAATAGGGGAATAGTATTTAGCCTTAAAAAAGGATCCTTTCATTTATGATAGTGTGGGCAAATCTAAAAGATATTATGTTAGGAAGAACAAGCTAGGCATAGTCTTACAAATACATAAAATATATAAAAGTTGAAATCACATGCAGAATATACAGTAGTTGCCAGAGGCTGGTGGTTAACATGGGATGTTATTGATCAAAGGACAAAAAGATTTAGTAACCAAAAATCCTTGTGATTTAACATATAGCATAGTGATGATAGCTAACAATGCTGCTGTTGAATGCTGAAAATGTGAGAAGGAATTTCTCATAAGTGAAATGAGAAATGTGTGAGTGTCTTAGGTTTTCTCTTACTGTGAAGAGATACCATGGCCATGGCAATTCTTATAAAGTAAAACATTTAACTGGGGTGTCACACTTACACTTCAGAGATTCAATTAATTATCATCCTGGTAGAGAGCATTGTGGCAGGAGGGCATCCATGGTGCTGGAGCTTATATTTTGACATGCAGGCAACAGGAAGGAAACTGAGACACTGGGTAGTATCCTGACCATAGGAAACCTCAAAGCCTGCCCCATAGTGACACACTTCCTCCAACAAGGCCATAACCATTCTAACAAAACCACACATTTCAATAGTGTTATGCCCTTTGAGATTATGTGATTATGGGGCCTAACATTCAAACTACCACATTCCATCAATTATGGTTCCCATAAGCTTGTAACACTATCATAATGCAAAACGCATTTAGCTCAACTTCAAAAGTCTCCAAATCATCACAGTTTCAACAATATTTAAAAATTCAAAGTCTCTTCTGAGATCCATAAAATCTTTTAACTGTACTTTTCATACAAAAAGCAAAATCAAATGTAGAGAAGAGAGTATATTTAGTAAGTACTGAACCAAAGCATGACCAAAAACCAGCTGGGAAAACTCCAATGGAATAATACAAAATTCTTTCCTTTAGACTCAAGCAGACTCTTCAGACAAAGGCAAAAGGCAGCTACTTTCTTCACTAAAATATCACAAGAATGATCTCTAGGCAACAAACTAAAAATTCTTCTCTTCTGATACTTCTTGAGAGGGGTCCCATAGTTCATCAAATCACGTTCAGCACCACTGTCTTCCATGCTCCCACTAGAATGGCCCATTAAGCAGCACTTAAAATGTTCACCTGATTTTCTAATCCACAGGCTCAAAATACATATTACGGCAAACAAACACATGGTCATAGAAAATCCCAACTCCTGTCCCAACTTCTATCTTAAAGTTTTTATTGCTGTTAAGAGACCCCATCCATGACCACAGCAACCCTTATAAATTAAAACATTTAATTGGGGTGGCACACTTACAACTCAGAGATACAGTCCATTATCATCATGGTAGAGAGGCAGACATGGTGGTGGGAGGTAGACATGATGCTCAACCTGAGAGTCTTTGAATCTTGATAAGCAGGCAACAGGAAGTCAACTGACAGACTGGGTAGTATTCATAGCACAGGAATCTTCAAAGCCTGCCCCCACAGTGACATGCTTCCTCCAATAAGGCCATACCCACTTCAACAAAGCCATACCTCCTAATAGTGCCACTCCCTATGAGATTATGCTTGCAAATTACCACAGTGAAGTAGCATATATGTTTTCTATAGGTTGATGTTAGTAACTACTTCACCAATATAGACCTATGAAAATTTCATCTATCCTAAACATAGAATTTTTAACTTGTTCATTACACTTCAAAAATACTGGAAAAAGAAAAACGCTGACCCTCTTCTACCTTTTTTTTTTCAGTGCTGATGTCTGCTAGACCTTAGTGTAGGCTAAGGAGAACACTCTTCCAATGAGCTACACCTCCAATCAGCCTTGCCATTTATGTATGCATATCAAATATCACATAATTTACATGTGCTCTAGTCTTCCATATAACCCAGTCTTCCATAATGTGCTCCAGAAAGAAACAAAAGCAATTGTCATTTGAGGCTTGAGGTCCTATTCAGCTATATCTCCTCTTTAGGTTAGGTTATAGTTCGACTATTAACATTTTACCATTCATTGTCAGACACTTATTTTCTTTTAGAAAAGAAGGGGCATATCCAAATTAAACTGGCCCAACTAATTGAGGGTTGGACAGACTTTCTTCTGGATTGTCGTGTATTTTCAGTGTAATACTGAGAGGATTTTAATGCAACACAACTGATGATTAAGCAGAACTCACTAAACAAAAACTATGCTGGAGGTGTCTCTAAAATTGCAGGTAAGCACATTCCATATCCTGAAGGAAAACTAGAATCTCAGCATCTCCTATGTTCAACCATGTTTCATGATACACCTTCCTTACCACAGCAGCTCAGAAAACAGACACTGAGTTAAACACTATTTTGATTCAATAACTTCAAAAAGACTGAAAAGCCCAGCAAAGCATTTGCAATTTGCACGTTAGACTTTTTTCCAGCCCCGAAGGATATCTCTATAATCAACTAGTGTTGTCTAAGAATACAGAAATCCCATCAGGCTCTGGCCTTAAGATTAATTGTGCAGGTGGCTTGACCAGTTTCACAGCATTACAGTGCCTCAAGGTTTTCATCTCTCAAATGGGAAGCACAATTCAGAAATATCTATTTCAGTGGTTGGTTGTAAACATAAAATTAGATGCAGTGGGGAAAGACATGAAAAAACATTAAGCTTTCTTCATATATATTTTATAATAGAATTTATACCAATCATTTATTGGTTTGTTTCTTACTCAGTAATATTTAGTGAAATGGGTATTTATTTAAAGTCTATAAACCCTCATTAAGGCCCACAGTAATTTCCTTAGTGAATGTTTAATGCAATATTGGGCACATTTCCTGTAAAATGTACAGCTTTTAATGCTGATATTTTAGGAATTATTTTAATTTTTAGAACATTTACTTTATTGATATGTTATACTTTATCACGATGGTAGCAACATTTAGTAAGGTTACCTATTTTTAAGAGGAATTGTTAAGCATGTATTCCTGTGAATGGATGCTTTTTTAATGTGTGAATATAGATTTTTTTATGATTCCTTGGTATTTATCTTTATATTTCTTCCTTTTATTCCTCCCTTTTTAAAGTGTGTGTGTGTGTGTGTGTTACCTGCTCTGTACACATGTATTCTTGGAGATTAGAGGATAACTTTCAAGGGTCAGATCTCTTTGTCTTCCCCTGACCATGTCGGTCTTGGAGAGTCAACTCAAGTCATCAGGCTTAGTGACAAGTATCTCACAGGCCCTGCAAGTGCTTCCTTTCATTTTACTGTTATAGGTGTTGCTTGTCTTTTTCTCTTCTATCCTTAGCGTTTTTCCTAGAACAAAGCTGGAGAGGGTCTGGTGCTCATGTTATCCTTGCTGAAGATCACAGTTCTATTCTGTTGGTCCCGACACAGCACCAATCCTTTCCACATTCTTACACTTGGGTAGAAAAGGCAGGGACAAAGGGAACTGGTGGGAAACAGGAAGAAGCGTGGCTTCAGTTTCCAGGGTGCGTCTTTTGTTCATTCAAGGATCCTATTGTGGCCTCATCTCCCAGAATGCAGAAGAGGGGCAATTTTCAGGCAATTTCCATCCTTTCCTCTGTAGAGGAAGCCAAGCACTGGAGGAAATACTGTGAGAGTATCAAACTCCATCCTCCATAAGATCAGTGCTGACTAGAAGGACTTGTGACCAGCAGTGTATCCAGGCTCCTGAGTCCCACCCATTTGCTTTGTGTGTGTGTGTGTGTGTGTGTGTGTGTGTGTGTGTGTGTGTATGTGTTTAATAGAGAGACAGAGACACAGAGATACAAAGACACTGAGAGAGAGACACAGAGAGAGAGACACACACAGACAGACACACAGACAGACAGACAGACAGACAGACAGACAGACAGACAGACAGAGAGGACTGTCTATTGATGCTTCATTATTTACTATTGAGTGGATAAGACACAAGGGAGTGTACATATTTTTGTCATAGCTCCACAAAACATCTATTGTTATTTCTTCATCAGTAAACAGATCATTTAAGCCCCAAATTTAATCAGCTTGCCTAAGCCAAATACCTACTAAAACGGAATTCCAATTAGCCTAAAATGAAGAACTATACTGAAACACAGTACTAAATGTTTCCATATCTTTTTATCCACAAAGTTCCCCAAAGGCCAGATGAGTTGATATATGTAAATGTACATTCACTGTTAACAGAGCACTTTCTGAGCTTACCAGAGCCTCTCCTTAAACAGAGCTTTGAAGTTGTGTGACCATTTGGGTGACTAGATATGTCTTCCATTTCAGGGGAGGTTGTCGTGAAAATCCCATTTTTCTCTTGTGTTCGTACACTCAAGTACTCACAAAATAATCCTTATCCAGCTGTTGCATATTATAGAGTATATTGTTCTAGTAGTATCTCCCAGTGAGTCCCCCCAATAACACTCCATTTGTTGTAGTCTCAAAGGAGTCCAATTTCAAACTTGTGTCAGTGAGATGCTTCTTGCTTTGTAGTCCCTGGATTATTGTATGCTTCAGTCTACAGGCAGAGATGTATACTCAGCGATTCAGATAAATCATCACTGATGCTTACAAAATGGAAATGCATTTTACTTCTGCTTAGGTCCTGGGTCAAGTAACTGATTCAGTATACGGTATGTACAAGTAGATATTCCAGGACTGACACTTACAAAGAATATGTGAGCATTAAATTTACCTTCTGATACTTTCAGCTCTCACTCACTGAATTACTCTGTAACATTCTATCCTACTCATGTACTAATGTCTAATTTGATGCATCTTAAATTATTGAAATCTAACAATAAGAAACTGTGAAGGGGGGCTTTGTGAATTTGTGGACTTGTCCTGAGATCACAGCTCAGAGATAGCTTTCTGAGGAAGAGAAACTTTGGGCATTTGTTTCACACTGTTTGAGAAGTAAGGTCTCATATTTAAATGACAGTGAAACAAACTTTGAAAGCTTCGAGTCAGCTCAAAATGACCAGTCTGTTCTATCCACCAGAGCTTGAGACAAAGGCTTCTCTATGTTTTGTCTGATCATCTCTGTGCCCAGGCTTACTGGTTCACTATGCTACCAAAAATGCAGGGAAAGAAACTTAGGCTTTTCTCTCTTTCTATATATATTTTATACTTCCTTGAAAGATAAGAACCAATATTATTAGTTCAAGGTCTTCTGTGAATATTCTGGAAAAAGCAGGCAGACCTGTGAAAGGTTCTATAAACCTTTAAATTGCCATTAGCTAATCAGAACCATTGTTCAGTGATCATTATCTTTTATTAAATGACCACTGAATCAGAAGGTTCTTACTGCTTTTCAATTAAAATGTAGAATAGCTAGAAATGACTCAATAGCACACAGAGGGGCAGCAATATGACCCAGTGAAGCAGCCATTACCCAGAGGTAATTGACCACTTAAGAATTTAAGTTAACTTCTCGATGCTGCCAGTTATTTCTCTTGATGTCATTTCTAAAGGTTTTTCCTACAGAAAGAACACTCTTACAAACAATATCCCCTGTAACGGGGTATTCAAGACAAAAACTGCCTGGGAGTTAAAAAATCCCATTAAGGCTAACTGCTATTTTCCCCCATGTCATTTATTAGGGATCCACACAGTATCACATGGGATGGAATGAGGAAAGATGACACCAATACAAAGGCATCATGGATAGCACAGAGCAGGGTCAGTAAAGGCTTGCTCCTGTTTTGAATGAATTTGCACATTTGCACATATGCTCAGAACCATGCAGCTTTGAGAAGAATCAAGGCGCTTGATGGCAAAATGAAGATTTTAGTTCAACGGCTAGCTCGTGTATTATAGACATAACGTTTGGTTATTACTTTGGCTCTCCCAAACTGACAGAATTGGCCTTTTGAATTTTCTGTTGTTGTTATTGTTCCCTGGAAAGCAGAAAAAGCCTGGATATACCAAAAGAAGGTGGACTAGCTAACAAAGAGTTAAGTTTTCCATAAGAAAGAGAAACACAGTTAAATACTACATCACAAATTACCATTTTTATGTTACCACCCCACCATGACTTTAGCACTAAGCCTGCTCCATCTTCACACTCTCATTAGGATATAATGCATATTCATGGTCCTGATTATATAGCCACTTTCTTGACTTGTTTTAATTGTGCATAAAGACACTGTGACAGGAGACCTGACCTTTTCAAGATCATTTTCTCTCCATTGCTTTTCACAAAGCTATTAACTTGTCTCCTTCCCAAAGATTGCAATAATTTATTTCCCATTAATAAAAAATTCCTGGTGCCATGCAAATTAAAATTTATTCAGCAAATAGAATTCTTTGGATTATTTTCTAATGGCTTTAAATACTTCCAGCTTAGGAAGAAAAATAATATTAATGGGTGCAGGCTGAGTGGATAATTGCATACATTGGAGAGAAAAATGAATATACAACTAACATCATAGCTTATCTTACATCAATTACCCAGAAGACGTATTTTACTTCTTTTTTTTTCAAAAAATATATTAAATAATTTATTTCAGGGTATATTATTAGGGTCTAGAAATTATCCCTATTGTATGAAAAGCTCAGCTTCTGTGTATAAACAACACATGTTGGTAAGAAAGCCAGAGTGAGTTAAGGAAATATGTGTAGGTGTCAATGAGATTATTTAAGGGGGTCACTTAGATAATGTGGTGGCAACATTGCTCTATAACATCAGGACATAAATGACATATGGGAATTGTACTACATGGTGCCTGCCTTTATTTTTGCAATCAGGAGTATTCCAGGAGAGAACTGAACTTCTAGTAGATACTCATTTCTGACCATATCTTTCTTTTGAGAGAGAGAGAGCAGTATCTTCATTAGGCTATGCATGCTTCCCCTTTTCCTTGTATTTGATGTTAATATTATAAAACTGAGGTATGAAGAAATTTATGTACAAACATTTCAGACCTAAAATCCCATAACTAGCATACAATTACTGTCAAGGCATTTAACATGTGTTAGAAAGGATGATGTTTCAACTTTGAGCCATAGTAACCATCACTCCTTCTACTTCTTGACATACTGAATACACTGAATAGGAGGGATTAGGAAACCAAAGAGAATGTTGGTGGTTTGAAGTGTTCCAATTCCAATCACGCTTTTTGAGTGTTTCCTTCATAGCTTAGGAAATTAGAAAAGAAAGGGTACTTGGGTACTTGAGTTAATTCACCCAGTGGGTATTTTTTTTCTTTTAAGTGGGGCCTTTATTATTGGATCCAATGTAATTTCAAAGACTTGCTTATATCCATCTTTCCTAAGAAAAAGGGAAACAGAGAAGGGCTGCTACTTGGGTTCCTAGAATTTCCAGTGAGATTTCACTTATTAGATCCACAAGATCAGTCTTCAAGACAGGTAGGGCATTTGTTAATCTCCACCACCAATTTTACAGATAAGAAAACTGAAGGGTTGATCTCCAAAATTTACAAAGAACTCAAGAAGCAAGTCTCCAAAACATCAAAGGACCCAATTAAAAAGTGGGCTGCAGAACTAAATAGAGAGTTTTCAATAGAGGAGTCTAAAATGGCTGAGAGGCACTTGAGAAAGTGCTCAACATCCTTAGCCATCCTGGAAATGCAAATCAAAACAACTCTGAGATACCATCTCACTCCTATCAGAATGGCTAAAATCAAAAACACCAATGACAATTTATGCTGGAGAGGATGTGGTGAAAGGGGGACACTCCTCCATTGCTGGTGGGAGTGCCAACTGGTTCAGCCACTTTGGAAATCAGTATGGAGATTCCTCAGAAAAATGGGAATAAACCTACCACAAGACCCAGCAACTCCACTCTTAGGCATATATCCAAAAGATGCCCATTCATACAACAAAGATGTCTGTTCCACTATGTTCATAGCAGCTTTATTTGTAATAGCCAGAACTTGGAAGTAACCTAGATGTCCCTCAACCGAAGAGTGGATAGAGAAAATGTGGTACATCTACACAATGGAGTACTATTCAGCAGAAAAAAGTAATGGAATCATGAGATTCGCAGGCAAATGGATGACACTAGAAGAAACCATCCTGAGTGAGGTAACCCAGTCACAAAAAGAGAAACATGGCATGTACTCTCTCATATATGGATTTTAGACATAGATCTGGGGAGTGCCAGCCTACAATCCTATGGCCAGAGAGTCTGGGAAACAGAAACTTCATTTAGTGGCTAATCGAAGAAGAGGCAGACTCCCTTGGTTAAGTACTGAGCTGAACTCAAGAAAGCCAATAACACAGAGGGAGGACTGATGATCAAAGGGATTAAGACTGGGGTGGTTTAACCCCCAGAAACAGCTGACCAGACAAAGGTTAACTCTTGAATCCCAGGCATCAGCCTGGCAATCCAGCATGGGACTGATCAAGACCCCCTGAATCTGGGTGTCAGTGAGGAGGCCTACGTAATCTATTGAGCCTCGGGCAGCAGATCAGTACCCATCCCAAGTATACACATGGACTTTGGCCTCCCATAAAACAATGTGAGGTGCACTCTCACCCTGAACTCTTAGGGAAGGGTCTAGGCCCTGCCCTATATGAAATGACAGACTATGGACACCCCCATGGAGGGCCTCACCCTCCCTGGGGGAATGAGGGGATAGCGGGGGGGGTTGGGGGGAGGGGAAGGGGGGAGGGGAGGGAAAGGGAGAGGGACCTGGAACTGACTTGTGAAGCAACCTTGTTTCTTATCTAAATTTAAACTGGAAAATAGAAAAAAAAAAGAAAACTGAAGGCCCACAAAATGCAATTTTATGTTCATGTTATAAGCTGCTGAACTTTAGAGCCAAGACTTAACAGCAAAATAAGTGGTCAACTTAGTTCCAGTCAACTTGACTATCTGCCTTCGTGACAGTGGGGTGATACTGGCCTCCAAATAGTTGACAACTCCTTCCAGCAGTTTGGGTTCTCATAACTTGGACATTGTGGGGATTGGGTACTCTTGGTATCTAGTGGGTAGACAGCAATGGTTCTGATAAGTATTCTATAATGCACACAGCGGTCTTAGACAACCTAAAACATTGATCTGAAACATAATTATTACCATTGTTGAACACAAAAGAAAGTCAACAAAAAGAACTAAAACCTAAAAATACTTTCCAGAAATGAAAACTAAAGATGATGTCTCTTCCTGAACCTCTAGAAAATTATGTCGTTTGTGGTAGAAATTTAGAAAGGTAGTGAATTCTGTGTAATGAGTGAAAGAAACTTGAGGGAATACTCTTTAAGATGACCATTTGAATATTAAATATAAATAATAAAGTATATATACTTATGCTGAAAATATGTATTATATTTCAACACACGAATGCACAGGCACAAGCACACACACATATATGTGAGAAGGGTGGGAATAATAAGGTAAGGAGGACAGATAAGAGGAGAAAGTTTACTGCAATGGGTGAATTAAAAGCAGAAACTGTGAGGTGGAAGTAGATCTTCATTCTAAAATCTCCTGTGCATTGCCATCAGTTTGGCTGCAGAAGACTTATTTTAAAATCAAACTCAAGGTAGTTTTAGGATTTCTAACATTAACTAGGGGCTTAATCAAAATATGTGTATATGAATATATGTTTGTGTGTTAAGACAGACGTACTCTTGTTGAAAGAAAAACATTTTCAAAGCTTCATAACCTCCTGGCCAGGGAGATGGCTCAGTGGGTAAAGTCTTTCCCTCAAAAGCATGAGGACCTGTGTTCAGATCCAGTGTATCCACATAAAGGCAGATACCGAGTAGGATCAGCTACTTCAGCCCTGGTGAGGGAGGAGCTGGGGACACTTGTTGGCCAGCAAGATTAGGCAGATTGGTAGGGTACAGCTTCAATGAAGAGACAACTCGGTCCCAAAAATCATGAGGTAGATTGTGAATGAGGAAGGTATCCAACTTCAACCTCTGACCATCACATGTATGTAGTAACTGCACACACTGGCGAGTATATTGCACATATACATGTGTGTATCCCTAATTAAAACAACGTTGCTTTCTCATCAAGTGCAAACTGAGGAACAAAGGCCAGTGGTTGAGGAGTCCAAGACAAGAAGGGGCCATGAAACTCATCGCCTGTAGCTCTGATTGACTCTTATCGTAAACTTCCCCAAACCTATCCAGGCATCATTTTGCTACTTGGTAAACTAGGAGTAGTACTATCTATAACCAGTGATAGTATTAAAGTTGACATGTAACTAGCCTATTACAGGTTCTAATCAACAGGAGTGGGTATCCTACCAATGCAAATTGACACATTTTTATCAAACTGGTATTCTGATGAATTACCAGTATCAAAGTTGCTTGATGGAAGTAAGCATCTGCTTACTTCCATAAATATGAGGAACTGTTAACACTAACCTTTGTTCTATCACCGACTTCTTTTGGGTTCCACACATAGTCAAATCTCCAATCTTATCCTTGACAATGTAGGTTTTTAATCTTAGGTCTTTGCTGGACATCTGGCTAGTTTCCTATATCTGAAATAAAACCAAAAGCTACCACTTCTCTGTAAAATTCTTGCACCGGGGTTTTTTTTCAATACACTCCTATATCATTCTGTTGTCCTGAACTAAAACTGTGATGGTGGGAGGTCATTATTAGGTCTTCCCACCCATTCCAGTCCTATTTCTAATGTCTCAGCAGTTTCTTTATTCACCCTTTTTCTCCAAGTCCAGAATTAATTTATCGTTTATCATTTTCTACCTTGCTTTCTCCAATAAAGACCTGTCAAGTTTCTCTCTTAAAAGTACCATGCAGTCAAATCTTCCTCATTGTTTTGAAGCACAGCTATTTGGCCAACCATCTCTCTTCTCTTCTCTTCTCTTCTCTTCTCTTCTCTTCTCTTCTCTTCTCTTCTCTTCTCTTCTATTTATTGTATTATATTATTTATTCTTCTGTCATACAGTACATCCCAGCTGTAATCTCCCCTTAATTCCCTCCTACTAATATCCCCCATCCCCCAGATCCATAGTTCTTCTGTTTCCCTTCAGAAAAGAAACAATCTTATTTTACATATCAATTTAATTTTCCACCATCACATGCCATAGACCATGACTCTGTTAATGGTGATCATTGAATGCTGTATTCCCTTGTGAGACTTCCTAGTTTTCTGTCTAGCATGTACCTTCCTGAATCCCAGCTTCATTAATTTTTTTCTACCCTTTGAGGTACATAGCACCTTGCTCTGTATATATGGTTTATTGTTTTCTAAACTTATTTAATTTCCTATGTGCCTATAAATCTTTGTTCTTACTCCTTTTATGCCTCAGTCGCTCTAAGTTATATCAAAGTTTAGGTAGGGACCTAATAGATGTTTAGTAATTTCACGTGGTACTTGGAATTGAACTGACATCCTCACACATGCTGGTCGAAAGCACTACCATTGAGCTATATGTTTAGCTCACTGTGTTTTGAATGAGTGAATAGGCAGGTGATTTAGCCTTTCTACATCTTTCAGGTATATGGGCTAATGCCCCTCACATCTTCTGTATTTGGCTTTTGCAGTTCTAATCTTGGCTCAGACAGCGTTTTACCTTTTCACCGAACCAGGCACTGCTCCCAAAGCAAGTAGAGACCACACTCAAAGGCACTGTGCTGCGCTGCACAAACAGTTCTTGCCATTACTAAAAACCATAACAGGTAATTTTGCTTGACCATGTTTTTTTTCCTGCCTCAATTATCTCAGCATTGCTGCTTAAATAAAACTATAAATTTTTAAAAACTGGCCTTGACATGAAACAGAAATCTGAACATTAGCCCATTAACGCAAAACTCATTTTCTTCTGCACCTAGATGGAAGTAAATTAAAGAATAAGGATTACAACTGAAAGTATGTAGACCCTGCTGTTTCTCATTTACTGTGTTAATCAGGCTATAGGATGGAGTTTCTGCCTCCATTACCCCCATGTTTCCATTTTATGCTTCTCTCTAGCTCATTCTTTTATTCCTTGTAGTCTCTACCACACATCTGAGCCTTTGATAATTTTCCAGGATAAAAATTAACCTTACTCAAGCATGAAAGCTCTACTCTTAATTGCAACATGGTAAGTCACTGTAAAGACATACACTTTCACCTGTTTATTTTTATGAACTTTTTTCCTGAAATAAAATTACATGTTAATTTTTAGCAAACTCGCAGCTTCAAATGGGAAACTGCACTAGATGGTGCATGCTAAGTGCTAAATTAGTGGTACTGATAATGAATCATTCCATAGCAGTCTACGGATTGATTAGCAAATGAACCAGGCAAGAGTTAGTACTATGACTTCCAGAAGAAGAGAACTCTGCCCTGTGTGACCCTGAAGGAGACACCTCTGCTCTCACAAATCCCTTTCATTTACCCAGATTTTAAAGAGGGCGTATTCATCAGCCCCCTTTCCTATTCCTCAGCTGCCCTATACATTTTACCTCATTACCAATTTGATATCACTGAAATTGATCTGGCTTGACAGATCCGTTTTTTGGGGGGGGGATTTCTTCTAGGAAAAGCAGGAACATACCCTGAGCTACCTTTGCTGGTTTTGACTTTTGCAGTCACTATTCAAGAGGTAGCTATGAGATTTCTTTTTTCCTAGAAAAGACTTTTATTGGTGTCCTAATTTATGTGGCCACTTAAAAATATTGATTATTGCCAAGAGATATGGATGCTGACTCCAGGATTGAATTATGGATTAGCCAGTTGAAATATTGTTCTATGGATGCATATCTGCTTAATTAAATAGAAGGCAGGTCCTCTTATGTGAGGATTTCAGCGTTGCCTTCTGAAATAATAAAAAATGGACGAGGGATGCTGGTGCCTAGGAAAGGAATATGTTTATCAAGCCTGCACCCATGGGCCAGCCTAGAGCTAGAAACACTACAGGAAATTGAGTGAATCCAGCTGAATTGTGATTGTTTAACTCTGCATTTTCTTCTGCAGGGAAATGTCTTAGCCCTTCCTGACACACCTGAATAATGAGGATGTTGCAACTGTGAAATAATTGTCGCACAGCTCGAAGCCACCCAAGGGAGGCTCTGGAGCAGCTGTCCCAGATTCTTGTCCACTCATGGGCTGCCTCTTCCTAAGACCTGATTATTGTTTTCAATGCAAGCATGTTATTTAATCACATGAAGACCAACTTAGAAAAAAGCATAAAATTTATCTGCATCTTTTTTATCAGACAAGTGTGAAATACAAATTTCATCATGCCCAAATCTCTGTTTGAAATATGGAATGAGTATAAGAAGACAGAGTTCATTAGCAGTAAAGCTGCTACATGCAGGAGAAAGGGAATATTTAAAACAACAACAAATCTTTGTGTCAAAACCTTATTTTCAAGGGAAATCATCAAATAGTATCTTTTACCTAATTTTTAATGTATAATTGAGAAAATGTTAGTTTAATATAGAGTAATAGGAAAACATGTCTCTTAGTGACTTGAAAACCCTTAATATGTTGCAATGCTTTCTAAGTTTTGTATATGGGGAACTTCATTTCAAGTTAATTTTCACTTTACATTCACAGTGGTTATTTTTAGTGTTTGTATAAGAAATATAGTATATGCAGTTGAGTCAAACAGGGAATATCAACCCCTTTTGAATTTATAAAAATACAGTCTTGACAGTGAAGGATTATGTAGTAGTCTGAGTAGTAAGCTTGTTGACTGGACCTCTCATATTCCTTATAGCTTCTAGTTACATAAAAATTATAAAACCGTAATTCTTATGCTACCTTGTAGTTACAGTTCTGGTTGCAAGTCAGCAACAGTAGCAACTAGGTGTTTGCATGTTTTACAAGTACAAAATTTTGACCCTATACCCAAGCATCTGAATCTGAAGTTATCTAAAAAATTGTTGGGTCTGTTCAAAGAACCTGTATTTTAACAAGTACTTATTTTGATTCTGATACATGCTAAAGCTGGACAGTCATTGCTAAACAATTAAACTCAGTAACAAGATAGACGACCTGATGCTCCCCTCTTCAACCTTTGCTTTCCCAGCTTTCTGAGTAGGAGAAGCAATGCTAGTTTCTTTGTATTGTTTTCTGATTCAAAAGCTGAATGTCTGTGCCCTTGTGTTTCTGACTGTGGCCGGCAGTTTGCTCCTGTCCATGGCCTGGGATATTATATCCCTTAAAGGCAGTGTCTGCCCCAAATCACCAGTTTAGTTCTGGAAGTCATCTGAAGCTGTATTAACACAGAACTTGCTTCTATTTCTGTAGTCTCATGAACTTCTGCCAATATTAATGTTTGATTTTGCTCAGCATTTAGAATGGAATCTTCTTACATTAAACATTCACTGTAGCTCCTGAATTCTTTGAATTACTTCCTCTTGAAATCCATAGTCCCCTTGAATCTGGGCCCCATGGTTGCTTGACCAACAGGATATAGCAGAAGTGACTTTACTTATGCAATAAGAAATTGGTTGCTTCTAGTTCCTATCTCTGGATATATCAGCTATTTCAGCTCAAAGAACTGGGCTATAAGGAAGCCAAACACTTGTTTCCAAAGCATGTGTGAGCTATCCTAGAGGTGAGTCCCCAAGCCAGTCAAGGTGCTCAGCTGCTGACACACTAAATATGAAACTTCAGTGAACAATAGACTCAGGCACTTCAAAGATAAATCACTATCTTAAGCAGTTCACTGCTTATAGGTTTGTTTTCTATGATCCTTAATTCCAAGGTTTTGTAACTTCAATAAGGTGATGCTAATTGAGTATGAAGACCAGTCCCACTTTTTTGGGTTAAAGCATGCTAAGGATCTGGGGTTTTAAGCCTCTAAGTGTGGTTTAAGGATATAAAGATAGTTGAAATATTTCCTAAACTGAGACTTTTGTACTATAAGAATAAGATGGCAAGTCTGGGACAAAGTGCTGTCTCAATTTGGATTATGGTAAAGCAGAACCAGATGTGTGGTGGTAAGGGCTGAGGGTAAGTATGAGGTAGATGAGTTTGAAGAACTCATAGGTCCAGATCCAAAATTTTCCCATTTAAGACAGACTATATGAAACACCATCAAGATAGTTGTACACACTAATAACTTAGCACTTGGGTGACTGAGGCAGAGGACTGCAAAGCTGAGATCAGCTAGGGCTGCATATGAGAATTTGTTTTAAAATAAACATAAACCAAGCCTAAAGAAAGAAAATCAGGTTTGTTGCCATAGATTCATGATCATAATGGAGGAAATGTATGATAATTTCCTCTGTAAATATGAATACCAGTAACGAGCATTCTTCTCACCAGCCTGGTCCCAGTGCCCATCAATCCCAAATAACATACAGAGATTCTATTAGTTACAATGCTGTCAGCCAATGTCCAGGGCTTCTCATTGGCTAGTTCTATCTTAAGTATTAACCCATGACTACTAATATATATTTCTATAAGGACTTATCTTTCTGAGGACAACATCCTGATGTGACGTCCCCGGGAGATCACATGGTGACTCCCTACACTTGACTACATTTCCCAGAATCCTCCTCGACTCTTAGTCCCACCTATTTTGCTTCCCTATTGGCTAACAGTGCTTTATTCATTAACCCGTAAGAGAAACATTTACACAGAAGGACTTCCCCCATCATCTCCTCTTTTCTGTCTAAATAAAAAGAAAGATTTTAACTTTAACATAGTTAAATTACATGTAACAAAACAGTTATCAAGTAAGGACTATAGTTACAATATTTAGTCCATTAACATTGAGCAAGATTTAAAGAAAGTATTTTATCATCTATCATATCTATGTGAGTCTAAAGTCTTAAATGCAGCTTATCTTTTATCATAACTAAGAAAAACTATAATTATAACTATCTGTCTTCAACTCCATCAAAGACCACAGAAGAATAATATATGAACACTAGAATTGACAGGGACATCTCGATACCTGGAAAGTCACCTGAAGTTCCTCTGTAACGTAGGGGCATCCATCTTCAGCTACTCAGCCACAGTGTCTCTGGAAGACTTCTCAGCAAAGCAGGAAATTTTAAACTGTCCATCTGTATTGGCAGTTTGTCAGTCATTTTTCTGTGTCCTGCAGAACATCTGGCATACTCCTCCATGAAGCAGGAACCCTTTAGTACTTTCTATCTGGTTTTATAAGTTCAGCAGTCACTTTCCTGTGGGTCCTGCAACAGTCCAACAGTTCTGGAAAGAGCAGTTTCTTGCCCAAATGGCTAGTCTTGCCATCTTAAAAGAAAACTCCATAAGGAGTTTCTTTGATGCCCATATTCCTCTTAGAAGTAATTGGTGTGCCAGGAGTAGTAGTGTCTCACTATCATGAAAAACCTTAAAACATTTAAATTCCATGTATTCTGTATATCCTTGAAAGTTTTGAAGAATAGCTATCCATATCAAATACATCTCTGTATATCTAGAAATCCTAACTAACATAACTATAAGTTCTGAATATTACATGTGACTATATACAATCTGTATTTAATTATGCATTACATTTTAAAAGAGCAGTATAAACACAATACTTAAACAAGAGTAGAAGTATACATATCACAAAACTGACCGTAAATTTGTATTAAAAATGAAAATTCATGCCAACACAAAGCATTCATTTCTATATCAAATATCCATTTAAAGCTCTGGAGTTAAGACCCAAAAGCAAAATAGAGTGTCAAACTTCTTAAGCTGGATCACGGCACTAAATCCTGCAATGTCACAGTGTCTTTTGTGGGGCCTGACATCCAGCAAATTCTGCACATGTGAATGTGAAAAAGGGACTAGGTAGAGTAGGAAGGGAGAGAAACTCTCACACATGACTTCTTTAGTGAATGAAGGAGTCATTTAGATACCCAGCATGCTTTTTCTTAATCCCAAGCACTGTTCTATCCTACAGAACTCCAACACTGTACATTTTCTTGTTGACATAAGGTAAATTAGAGGGCTTGTAAGTAAAATAATGCATGCCTTTCTTATTTTGATTTAAGAAAGACTTTATGATATAGGTAGAGAAAGGACTGAGCTTCATGTATGTTTTTTATGTAAAATAAAAAGCTTAAAATATCTAAGTGGTTTTCCAATGTTGTGTTTGACTGAGCTATCCATTTGGGTTATGAACAGGGATTCTTCTTCTAATTTCTAACATGAAGGCATAATGATAGATAATTTTATCCTTTATTAACAATTAATTGTTCTCTGCTTTAACACTTGTTCCATTTAAAATGGTTCATATGATTTTTAATCTATATTTGATACCCCAAATCCAGGACATAGAATAATAATAATTCCTAATTCTACATTCCCGAATATTACAAAAGAAAAAACCCACAGAACTTTCAGATTTGGAGAAAATCTTTAGAAATCGATTACAGTGTCTCTCTTTAGAAAGGATGATGAGAACTCAGGAGTGGAGTGAGTTTCTCTAGGTTATGGCTAATCTGTACAGGATGAGGCCCAGTATTCATGTTTTCTGAGTGCTTCCATCCACCTCTGTCATCATTAGAATGTCTTTTTAATCAGTTTCTGCAATTGTGCCTGTTACAGTATAAATACAGTGACTATAAGTGTGTATGGACTGTCAGCCCTGACTCTATAAGCCTCTTGAAGGTAGGGATTCTGCTTTGTTTGTATTGTATTTCCTGCAATGCCTGTAACAGCCTTTAAGCTCAAGTCAAATATCACAAAATATTAATTGAATTTGGTTTGGAAACTGGGATGGCTGCATCCCATGTGTGGTATACAGTAGCAAGTTCTTTTCTCCCAACTTTGCCTCAAGATTTTTGCATTTTAATGTATGTACTCTCCAGAAGTACTTTCAGTTGTTACCAAACAGTGACAACTAAGGTTGGAGTGTCTCCTTCCAAAGTGCATATAATGCATGCTTCTCTTTGATTGTCATGATTGCATGAAGGTTTACATGATTCAGTGTGGTTAATGCATTTCTTCAAAGCTGTCTAGGGAATAAATAAAAAACCATGGATTTGGATGCTGGTTTCATGTTACAGAAACAAGGATTGCTCTTCCTAGGTGCCATCTGAATTAGGGAACACATTTATAATTCAGAATAATGTCAATAATGTTTGAATGGGGGGCCACTTTGAAGATCAATAAAGAGACAGGAAACATTACCATAACAAAACTTTACCGAAGATATTTTTATATAATCTCAGATACTCCTAATTTGTTCATAGAAAAAAATCCATTTGAGACATTCACAGGAAAAGGGGTAAAATGGAACAAATACCTTTTTCTATTTCATGTATTAAATTTCTCCTGATATTTCTAAATACTTTTCTGTCTATGAAGGATCCTAGGTCTCCCTAAGTGACCTGGTATTTCAAACTGTAGCAGCATTGACTAAACATATACAACTGAATTTTAAACAGGAGATGATATTTTATGTAATAAATTCTAGGAAAATGCTTAACCTAATAAAAACATGAGGGTACGATCTCAGACCTTATGTGCTGCAAGGATGTTGCTTCCAAAGGATAAATAAATGGAGATAAATCCATGCTCCATCTACTTGACCATTATCTCTTTATTAGCAGTGTATAAAAACCCAAGGAGACATCTCTTTGTTTGTAGTGTGTGACTCTCTGTGAAGGAGAGAGTATACCTGTTGGCCAGCCTGATACTCCAGTAGAGAAGGGCTGTCATTAAAATCTTGCATACTATCAAATGGGGGAAGCAGACTTATATTGCAATTACTTTCCTATTAGCTGCTGCCCATTGCTCCTGACAGGTATAAATTAGATCTCGCCAGGTTGCCTACAGATTAATGAGTTCCAAAATTGGCATTCAATTGTTTGGGAGTGAAAGGCAGAGAAGGGAGGTAGATGCAGAATCTTTATACACCTGTGGTTAGAGGACATTTTCTCCCATTTCATGTCTTTCTTCTCTCCTTGCTATCACTTGGGTGATAAGCGACACTTCTGTCTGAGGATTCCTTTTCTCACAGCAGAGCCTTGCAGCTGAGGCGAGGCCAGAATTAATAATTTGCGTGAGCAAACACACAGCTGCTGTTTGTGGAGAGAGATTCTATTAACGAACAGTGAATTCTCATAATTAGCCGAGTGGTTTCTGCAGCTGCCCGCCTGACCCCCAGACTGCACAAATTGTGGGTGGTGTTCGGCCTGGAAATCCATCTTCCCTAATTACTATAAGCATGTTCTTCCAGTCCCACTGACTGCAAAAAATTGGACATTTTTTTACCCATTCAATTGCTCTTCTTATTAAATTTTCCTTTGTACAGAAATTTATATTTGTCTATTAGCATCTCCAAGAGTATACAGGTGTAGTTACAAATCAGTTGTGGAGGAGTATAATTCATGTTTCTGGAAGCATGTCCCACCCCAATGCCTGCTCTGCATGCGGGAGCAAGATCTGTGTTCTCTGAAAGCAGTTTCTCAGACAGCAGTTGCTGAATGCATGGTGGGTGAATAATCAACCAAATCTCTGCTTCTCTTGTACCCTTAGGTCCCTTTTCACTCACCTGTCACCCTTGTTTTCCATATCTAGCTCTCCTAAGCTGTATTCAATTAAAAGAGAAGAAATTGTGTATGTCTGTTTAAGCCCTAACCTCATGGGAAATAGGTTTCTGTTTGTCATTCTGTTACTGTGAAGCCAAACCAACTTGTTTGACATTGATTTGTCTGACCAGATCATAGCTAAGTGTCCTACTCCCAACAGCCCATCCACATGGCACCTATTTATAACACATGTCTGGTGCTAGTTTGTTTGAGTAGCTGGTTAATTTTATTTGCAGAAGCAAACTTTGAACAGTCTCCATGCAGTCTGGATAGTTTGGCACTGAGATTTCCATTTTCTCTGGAAACACAAGCATGCACCTGAATCATAGATATTTCCAACAGAGCCTTTAGAAATGTCACAGTGCTTATCTAAAGTAATATTGTTCTACAGAGAGAGTCCATCTGAATTTGGACCACATCTTCTAGTACATGCTTAGAGAATGAAGGTTGGGTATTTTCCTCCAGGAGTACTATCACCCAGGTCTGGGATGCAGGTAGTGTGAACACAGAAGAAACTCTTTTTTTAAAACCATGTATTATATAATTCAGTATTGACTTAGTGTCCATCCCCCCCTTTCTTACTGTTATCTGCATGCCTTTATCATCTGTGAAAGACTGGGTTTTACTATGGTTCCTAACCTTGATGTTTCTGTGTTTCTGCTTGATCAAAGGAAGCAAACATTAAACAAGTAAACACACACACACACACACACACACACACACAAGGGTAAATTATAATTGCAAGAGACAGTGCAGTTATTAAAGAACATGAGTTCTGAAAGGGGATTTTATGATTTCATATCCTTGTATTGAAATTTATCATCTGTTTGAATACTTTCTTCATTTTTAACATGGGGACAATAAGAATTTGTTTATCAATCTATTATTAACACTAAATGAACTTATGTCATCAAAGATGAAAGTCAGCACATGGTTTTGTGACTAGATTAGCTGCTACTATTACAATAGTCATGAATGAAAAAACAATAAAATAAAACAATAGCAAGCAAACAAAACCCAAGTTTCTATAGAGAATCATGAAGAAACTTGCTTTACTCCAGCTGTCAATGATAAGTTTCCTCTTTGTAGCAAATATTAAATAGAGAAGTGAAGATTGTCTCTTGACAATGGTTGAATTGACCACAAAAGACCAATATATTTTCTCTGTATCTAGAGTAGCTTATAAAGAGTGCATTTTGTAGGGGAGTCTTGGTGTGTTCTAGGAGCTAAGCAAAGGCAAGTGTGGAAAGGATTCACACAAAGCATAGGTTAGAGAAGCATAGAGAACAGATTTTCTAACATATAAGCTTCAAAATTGCTTTAACTTTTCCTTTGGAGAAAGCGGTGTTGCAATTTTTTGGTTCTTATAAGCTCTATTTGAATCATTCAGTGTAAAGATGAGAGACAATAGTTCCAACATAGAGGTCTGAGAAATCTGCGAAATGAAGCAGGCAGTCATATTTTTCTCCTTCCATGCCAGTTTTTCTGAATGATGATTTTGTCAAAATATTTATGGAAGGAATTTCAGTTGATTCAACTCAGAACTAAGGAAGAAGGGACTTTGCTGAACTATGAAGCAGAGAAAATAAAACTTCAGTCATGGTAAGCCCTTACTTTTGAGTGTGAATCTATGGTATGATCTTGACATAGCAAGATATATATGGGTCTAGAAATGGGTACTGTTGTGGGATATTTGTATACTGTGTGAAGATATATTACTGTGACTGTTGTAATAAAAAGCCAAATGTCCAGTAGCTAGGTAGGACTTCCAGGCATAGAGAGAACTCTGGGAAGAAAAGTGGAGTTGCCAACCAGACTTAGAGAAAGCAGGATGGGAAGTATGAAGATGAGGTAATGCCATGTGAAAGAATGTAGATTAATATAAATTGGTTAATTTAAGTTAAAGAGCTAGAGGGACAAGCCTAAGCTAATGGTCAAGCAAACGTCTCCATGTCATTATTTCTTAGCTGGTGGCCCAAAGAAGAGTCCAACTACAGGGTACCTCATGCTTCAGATTTGGAAAAGAAGTTTCATATTCCACTTGGAGCAAAAATGAAAAGGCATTCATTTCTAAATGCTCAGTTCAGAAACAACCAGGAGCAAGCAATGCTAAGATGTAATTATTCGGTAAGCAACAGGCCATGGTACTGTAACTACCTTGTACAGACTTCCAGTCTTGGTGGTCTAGGGCACTGACTGAAATTATTTCCCATGATTCTATGAGTAGAACACAGTGTACTTTTCAGCAAGGATAACACTTATCTACAGCCACCAATTTAGTATTAAATGTATAGGCAGTGGCATGCAATGTTTTAAAGAATGTGAACATTCTAAACTCACCAATATATATCTGGTCAAAAGCCAACAGTCTCTGTTTAAAACAGAATTTAGTGAACATTACAGTAAATGTTCATATGATAAGGGAAATTATTCTTTAAATTGTCATGTAGGGATAAGCTAAAGTTGTGTCTTGGCCTGGCTCTTGCCTACTCAAGAAGGTTAGACATGAACTAAAGCTATTGACAAGGCCACGAGTAAATCCCAGACATGTATGCTTATGTAAGAGAACTCATAGAATTTTTTTTTCATTTGCAAGCAATTATATCTAGATTTTAAGGGTAATACCCAAAGTCCCAGGGATGATACTCCAAGTGTGATTCCTGCACATGAACTAGAATCATATGAGATCCAGAGGCTATACATCAGATGTAGAGCCCCACTGGTCTTTGTCTCAGTTATAAACCTGAAACAGAATAGCACCAGGCTAGTTCAAGAATCCCCAAGGAACTTGATTCTAAGTTGAGAGCACTGTTGAAACTTAGAGGCTTATATTCATTGGATTTATACTATGCTATGGTGGAAGTTCATTCACAAATTTAAGGTTACTCTGTGTTATATGAGTTTTATTTTTATTTAAAATGTATTTCTTTATATAATATTTTGAGGCAGAATCTCTCTATGTAGACAGTACTGTTTCACACTTGAAGTCTATCAAATCCTGTGATCACAAGCATATAGCACCCCATTCCCAGGCTCCAGATATACATTTCAAGATTGTCTAAATTCATCTTGCATGCATCACTCAAATTTTGGATGTAATCACTGAGGGACCCTGAAATGTTTGTTGGGGTGTCTCTATTTGGAGCATTGGGATAGGTAACAATTGTGTCTCTATTGCAATGACTTCCACCAAGTGATTGCCCAAAATAAAATTAAATATATGGATTTTAAATATCTGAATTAGAAATTAGATGTTCTGCTGCTTTGTTTTAATTTAAAACTTAAAATAGATGTAAAGTCTCATGTATCAGCCAATTCATTCAGTCCCTATGTTAAAATTCTCTGATTGAAGATGATGATAGGCTAAATATCTGCTGAAAGCAAAGAATAAATCAGTTTTTGAAAGTGTTTATGTGAACATATACACGCCCATCTTAATACATAATTATCAATCATTACAAATATTTGATATATTTGATGGCTTATCCTTTATAAAAACTATCAGCCTTGTTTGATTGGGAGTAGAGATATTTTAAGTGTTTTTTTTTCAGCTTAGAATCTTTATATATATATATTTTTTTTTCTTTTTCAACAATTTTTTTTAATTCAAAGATTGGCTGGAGCTGTTCTGTCCCAAGAAATTTCAATTAAGGAAGTTCCATTTCCAAAAACAAATAATGACATAGGGAAAAAGGATGAATAAAAGACGTTATGTATGTTCTGTATGTATCTTGTGGCCACACCGGTAATGTGTGAAATGTTTTTTTTTTCTTTTTTTTTTTTAGTTTTTTTTTTAATTTTAAATAGCTTGTTTTACATGTCAATCCCAGTTCCCTCTCCCTCCCCTCCTCCCGCACTCCCCTTCCACCCTCCCTCCCACCCTATTGCCACATACTTCCACATAGGGGATGTCTAGAGTCTATCATTTTACTCATCAAGGCACTCCCCTAAGAGTCCAGGCTGAGAGAGCATCTCTCTTTGTGCTATAGGCACATGAAGACAGATTGTATACATATATATATTATTTTTAAATTTAAATTTAAATTAGAAACAAGGTTGCTTCACATGTCAGTTCCAGGTCCCTCTCCCTTTCCCTCTCCTCCTTCTATGCCCTCCCACCAACACCCCCCAATATCCCCTCATTTCCCCAGAGAGGGTAAAGCCCTCCATGGGGGTGTCCATAGTCTGTCATTTCATCCAGGGCAGGGCCTAGACCCTCCCCCCAAGAGTTCAGGGTGAGAGTGCATCTCTCATTGTTGGATGGGAGTCCAAAGTCTATTTGTATATCCGGGATAAACACTGATTTACTACCCAAGGCGCAATAGATTACCTAGACCTCCTCCCTGAAACCCACATTCAGGGGGTCTTGATTAGTCCCATGCTGGATTCCCAGGCATTAGTCTGGGATTCAAGAATTTTAAGTGTTCTTAGTGTTTTCTTCAATATATTAATTTCTGGTATAAACTTTTCATTCAGGTTTTCCACATCTAAAAATTGGGGCCCACATTGATATTTTTTAACAATTGGAGTGCATGATATTTACATTAGCATCTCAACAAAGCATAGAGTCAACTGGAAAAATCAGAGGGATTATCCAGATCAGGCTGGCCTTGTGTACCTGTTTGTGTGCATTATCTTGATTATTAACTGGTGTGAGTAGGCCCTGCACATTTTGGGTGGCAGCATTACCCAGATTTGGAACCTGGGGTATATATTAATAGAGAAATCACATAAGTACTAGAAGCCTGCAGACATTCATCCTCTCTCTACTCTTGACTGTGACTGTGGACATGGTGTGACCAGTTGTTTCAGGCTCTAGCAGCTTGTGACATCCTGTCAATGATGCACTGTAACCTGAAATTGCGAGCTGAACTAAACCATTTTTTTTCCTAATAGCTTTTGCCATGATATTTTTTTCTCAGCAATAGAAATGAAATTAGGACAGGGGAAGAGAATGAAGTCTGCTGAAAACCCTGTAAATTTTTCACATAATGTATATGTACATTATATAGATTTTCTCTGAACTTCTCCCAGGAAGGAAAGGTGGACACACTGATCTGCAGCCATAGTTCATGGGTTTTATTTCTTAATCCATTCATTCATTCATTCATTCATTCATTCAATCAATCAATCAATCATTCAATCAGTCAACCAACATTCATTAAAACATCCATGTGTTAAGAATGCTAATATCTTAAAAGACAACATGACATGATTTCATTACCCAGGGTTTAGAGTTTAGTGATAAAGAAATATGATAATATCTTAGTTAACAGAGTCCTGTGCAAGAGGAAATCATGAAGTATGAGGTTGTGATGAATAGGGAAGTCTTCTAGGAATACTATTCTAAAAACGTGTGTCCTGATGGTAAACATAAGTTAGCCAAGGTAGAGGATAGTATAAGGCCATGGTAAAGCAAGAAGATGAGTTTTGGGGTCAAAAATATATTGCAAGCATACCAAAGCTATATTGGCAAGACCAGTGCCACAGATGTGGAGCTATAAAAAGAAGGAGAACCAGATCAGACAAATCAACAAAGGGCAGATTATTAATGGCCTATTTGCTAGGCCAGGAGTCTCACACTCTTTCTAGAAAATATGAATACCTAACAAGGGATATTTTTTATTTCAGTATTTTTAATGGAACAAATTCAAGGCTGCATTTTGATTATCATGTAGCTACTTTGTGAAAACTGATTAAGATGAGCAAGAAAAACCTTGATTTGAAGATGATAGAGGTGGCTCAAGGGAAAGAAAATTGAGGTGACACTTAAGGCAAGTGGGAGTAGGATTAGAGTGAAGGGAGTACTTAGTTCCTAGACATAGTTGGCATGTTTATATCAGTTACTGGATATGACCAGATGTGTAATCAGAAAGTGCTAAGAGTTTTAGTAGTCTGGGATTAAAGATTTGAAGTAGTAGTAATTGACAGGTGAGTTGAGGCTACTCATTGAAACTAGAAATACAAGAAGCAGAGTTGTAGATTGGATTGGGATAGATGAAGTAATAAAATTGGAACAATAGGAAGCTGAGTGAACAGATACATGAAGAGAAAGGGCTCGAAGCAGAGAACTTTGTAATAACTCAATTTAAGGCATATTATGGGAATGAGAAATCCACAAAAAGCTAAATCTAACCAATAAAATTAATAATGGTTTTCATTATTCTATTGATGGAAGTTTCATGAGCAAAGGTGTGGTCAGCAGTAAATAATTCAGAGATGTGCCCCCAAGAGTTAGACAGCAAGAAGATACTGGTAATCTCAAGTGCATGGAGAAATGCTATTGCAGCCTGGGAGACCATGAGGACTGTTTCAAGATGGAAGCTACTGATGATAAAGGTAATGTATACAATTCCCTCAAGAAATTTATTTCACTGTTGTTGATGCAATTTAGTTTAATTACTATCCCTGTGCATTCATTGTGGTATTTTATTATTTTATCATATCTATATGATTTTACTACATAGATCTTAGACCCTAGTCTTTGAAAGAGATTGGATATATGTTAACACACTTATGACTTTAATGACAACTAAAGTATTTAAAAAACTTTTCTGTTTTTTAATAAATTGTCATGGGAGATGTATTTGAAATTTTATATACATGGATAGCTGAGTATCATAGTGATAGGAATGTCATTTGTGTTAGAGTACCATGACTTAAGTGACCCATTATTTCAGATGCATAATAAAAGATCAAATGTAACAAAAGGGTGATTAATGTATTTGTATTGGAAGAAATAACAGCATTACTTCATGTCATGTTGTTATTCCCAGTAGTAATAAAAAAGCATGGAAGATTACTTATTGTATCTCTGTAAAGATAATAAACAAAGAAACTTAGTTTAAAGTCATCTTTTGTGTATATATGTACATGTGTGAGTGAGTATGTACACATTACTGCACACTGCAGCTGTTGCAATACTAGAGCCTTGTAATTTTTCCGTTCACTGGTTATTGACTTCTAACCCTCTTGATCTGGAGGCTTAAAATGCTGGGAAATCCTCTGAGAGATAATTCTTAAGTGTGGCTGCATACAACAAATAATTGGAAGGATCAAAACAAGTATCAGTACCCAAGGCACCAACACTACCGATTGTCATGTAGGGTAGAACTGAGACAGAAGGATTTTTTAAAAGCCCCATAAATAATACTCATGTGAAACAAGGTTAGGAGCTACCCCAGCACCTTCTTCTCTGAGGGAGATTTGCCACCATAGTGTTATCACTTGGATTAGCACCATGTTCCATCTTCAGCTTTGAAGGTTAAACGAGCACTATCTCAGAATTAAGTAGTCCCTTTTTACTTTTATTTTTGCTCTTTTCTTTTGTTTTTGCCTTTGTTTTTCG
This sequence comes from Mesocricetus auratus, assembly GCF_017639785.1. Taxonomy (NCBI): domain Eukaryota; kingdom Metazoa; phylum Chordata; class Mammalia; order Rodentia; family Cricetidae; genus Mesocricetus; species Mesocricetus auratus. The sequence continues at coordinate 43,314,017 of NW_024429184.1, read as the reverse complement.
AGACAGGGTTTTCTTTGTGACTATAGTTGTCCTGGAACTTGCTCTATAGATCAGGCTGGCCTTAAACTCAGAGATCTGCCTGACTAGGACCCCCGAGTGCTGGAATTAAAGGTGTATGTCACTGAAGCCTGGCTAGTTTCCCCTCAATTCCAGGTTATAGAATAAGAAAAGACAGATGACTTACTTGAACTTTTCATTTAAAAGAACTTTTCCTTTAAATAGGAAATTATTAGTATAATCTTGCCACAAATCTTTGTGTTAAGAGTCTAGTGAATCTTGAAAGGCTTCAGTGTTTGTGTGTGTGTGTGTGTGTGTGTGTGTGTGTGTATGTGTGTATGTATGTGTGTGTGTGTGGTTTATGCTCTTGTAAAAATCATGATGGTACAAATGCTCCCGGTATTCTTTGTGCAAGAAGACTTTGGTTTGTAAGGTAATACCAGGGGATGAGCATTCATTACTATTTTACTCTTATGATGAAACATCTGAGGTTTTTTGTTTGTTTTTGTTTTTCATTTTTTTCCAGATAATGGGGTTCCAAAACGATCCCATAAGGAATAGGAGAAACCAGGAGAGGCTGACTTTGTCCATGGAACAGAAATCCTGTGAAACAGCTGTCTCCTGGGAAGGGTGCTTCATTTACACAGAAGGAATTCTGATTTTTCAATTCTTGTCTTTCCAAAGTTGCCCTCTAGGGGAATAGACATCATTTTCTTCTGGACTGGTAAGAGATACAGGCCCAACAATCTGATGTGCACTAGCCTGGAATCAGAGAAAACTCAAATGTCATGACTTTTCATAATCGAGGCTGAGTTCCACATTATGAATTAAGAGATCTTTAGTTAAGTAGTGGCTGTCAAACTTCTTAATCTGTGACCCTTGAATACAGATTCTCATGTTGTGGTGACCCCCAACCATAAAATATTTCATTGCTACTTCATAATTATAATTTTGCTACTTATATAAATAATAGCTGATATGCATGCTATCTGATATGCAACCCTGTGGAAGGGTGGCAACCACAGGTTGAGAACCACACACGATGGCTCCAATGTGAGAACATAGCATTCACTGTAAAAACATTTGTAAAGTAGGCATCCACCAATTAACCCTAGAGAGATGTACTGGACTAGGTTTAGATATTTTCTTTCCAGATTTTTATACCATGCAAGCATGGAAGTCAGTTCCCCAATGTTTCAAGGCAGGAAAATAACACATTTTCTCTGACCATGCCGTGATGAATGTAAAATTTTATGTGCACAGTCCTTCAGGCTTCAGCAAATTCTAAGTGGTATTTCACAAGATCTGTAAAATCCTTTGTTCTTCACTTTTTCTGTGTTCACAGTGAATAACTCATTGACACCCAATGCCATAGTATTTTTCTTAGTACGGATGTTAAGGAAAATGAAACAAAAAATTTCCCCAAACTATGATGTTTGGTGACAGCCACATTGCCTTGAGCCCGAGGATTTTAATCATGTGAGCAGGACAGCCCCATTTATTTATTTCCAGTTCAATCCCGAAACGACCAGAGAAAAAGAAGGTTGGGCATTTCCTCTATGCGCATAAAAATCTCTACAACTCCTGATTTTCTGGGTCTTCTAAATTACAAAATAAAACTTACAAAGACCCATGTAGGTCTCTCCTAAACAAGATGTGTGTCAATCCCAACTGGAGGTTATTAGATGAAAGGATAGCACTGCTATTTGTAGAGTAGCCATGTTCCTGTTCTCCCTTTTCATCCAGTTTAGACAATGTCTCCTTATTTTGTTGATTTTATTTGGTAACCAAGTGAATTCCGATATAATTAAAAATACTTTGGATTTTACAAGATGTACCTCCAGTGTGACTTATGCTGCATTTGAAAAGAAAGCCATATAAATAAAACTCAACCTGAGTTCCCCGATTATGCATGTTAGAATCCCCCTGGGGTGACAGAAATGAGTCTGAACGAGCCAGCACCCGCTCAAATCCTTGGTATATGGAGCATGAATCTTTAAGACCCATGTTTGTTTACACATGAAAAGACAAAATACTTTTTCAGAGGGAAAAATCACAACCGTCAAAAAGCTTTTGGTCATCAAATCAACGATTTGATGAGTTAACTCAAAATGAATCAGAAACATATGGGTTGAATTTTTCTTACCAAACAAATGAATTTAAAAGTAAAAAAAGAACTCTGAAAATGTGTTTTGAATTTCCTTAAACCCAAAATGTTTGAAAAATAATTTGAAGCAATTGGTGGAATGAAATGTGCTTGGCGTCTCCCACTTTGGGGAACCTTGCCGGCCAACTGACTCTACAGTGATAGCTGCATTTTTTTTAAATGAACAAATATTAAGGGAATTGGTTTCTTCTGTATTCGCCCACAAATAGGACCAGAAGGTTTGAAATGTATATAGTAAATATCCTTATCTTTTTGTAATGGATAGAAACTACTTTACAATAGCCACAGAATCCTTTGAACACATTTTATTTAGTTTCTAATGATAATGTAAAAGGAGGGATTAAATTACAGATGATTTCCATGCTTCTTTCTGTTTTATTAACTGGTAAGTCAGCAACTAAGTTATGATAAAGGGGTTCTGTGCTCATGTTGTTTGCATAAGGACTCAAGGGCTAGTGATACCTTTACATGCAAAGAAGCACTATATTGGTACCATGAAAATACAAAACTTACAGGTTTTGACCACATTTTCATGTCATTTTGAGAATCGATTGATTTTGAAATTAGTAATTAAATAATAGCATAATATTGTTCAAATTATATTTGGTTCCTGACATAGATGATATTTACGCATTTTGTTTTGAAATGAGGTAGTTTTTATTTTTATTGAAAATAGCTTTTTATACAATATATTATGATTTCAAACAAAACATAAAAAATACCTAAAATATCTAAAAATGTCATTGGGTCCTTTTTATGTTGTCCATCAGCAACTGGGTATGGGGGCCTGCCCTTAAGTGTGGTTTGTGTCCCCAGTGAGATGCCATTGGAAAAAAATTAAGAAATTACATTTTTCTTTGTGAGTGTTCTTTTTCTTTCCTTTACTTCTACTTTTCTTTTTAGTTTTTTGTTGCTTTTTTGCCATGCTCTGCTGATCTCATTAGTCCACTGTATGCTCTATGTTTCACGTTTCATACCTCTGTATTGACAATTGCTATCCTTAGTTTTATAATAACCAGAGTTGTTGGGGTAATACTTCTTTGTTAGGAGATCATAGGATTGCCTTTACTGTAAACAAAAACTGCCATTCTTCTTTTAAACCTCTTCCACTGTGGGAGAATCTATGCCCAAAGAGGCACCAAAAGGTATAATGAAAACCAAAGAATCATGACATATCAGGCAATAGGATATACCTGGTCCAATGTCCTTGAATTCAAATGCTGGTCCCATTGCTGATTAGTTGAGTGTTTTCTTGCAACATGCCCAACTTTTTCAGCTCTATTTGTTATCCATTTGTAAAATGGTGAAAATAATAATATTTATCTTGTTTGTGGTACCAAAGGCAATAATGCATGAAATATGCATGGAGCAGCATTTAAGAGGCAGTAATGAAATCAAGAGATTTACCCAAAGTGTTGTCAATATTGAGAAGAAGATAGAATGTTGGAAATATATGACCTAATAATGAGAAGACAGGTTTAATCCCTAAATCACAATAAAAATAAATATTTCCTTACAATTAACTGAATGTATATAGTCTTACGGTTATAGATAAATGAACAAAAAACAAATAAGAGAAATTTCTAATGTTATCAAACCAGTTCATGAATCTCTTCTAGACCACTTAATACAAGACACTTATCTGTAGAAAGGGTAATAGAATTCTGGTGTAAATTTTAATAATTGCAGCAGTGATTACCTTCAGATCCGGTGAGTTCATTATTGGCTGAACAATTCCGGAGACTCTCGTTAAATGGCCCATGGAATGAATCAGGCATGGAATTAACCTATCTTTAGTTCCCTAAAGCTTATGTTCCATGAAGAAGTCCTCAAATTGCTTTGTGCCTACACCTTGATCGTTTTGGGGGGAAAATTAGTTCTTTAAGGGACTTAAACCCTAAATTCTAGGTGAAGTGACCCTTAAGTAACTAAAATTGAAGAGGGAGAAATGCCAGCATCAGAAATTATTTAAACAACTACCAACTTTCGCCCATTCTCATTTAAGCGCAGGTTATCACTGTCTGTGCCCTGGGCATTGGATGCCTGTTAAAGGCAGCTGCCCTGTCCCAGTCTGGAAATTCTCTGCAGGAGATCCAGCAGAAAAAGAGGTATTTTGTGCAATGGAAGGATAGGTACTGGGTTAATAACCACTATTTTTTTCAGAGCTCTAGTGAAATTTAAATGGTATTTTAATTGCTTAGAAAGTTGTTCATTAAATGTGGATACTGAGCTGGATTTGCTGAATTTGTGAGAATATCTCTAGTATTCTAAGATATATAAATCTTTGTTAATACACACACACACACACACACACACACACACACCATGGGGAAAGTAGGCACTATTTCTTTAGAAGGGTTGTTTTGTAAAACTCTTGGTATCATTTCATTTTTGGAAAACTATCACTTATTCATTCTGAAAGTGGTTTTAGAGTCATTGAATCTGGGGGCATATGAATCTTTACCAAATCATTTTATAATCTGTACTTCTAGTGTTAGAGCAGTTAGGCAGCCTACCCATCTTCAGTGAGCTATTCTTATCAATAAGCTTTCCTTTATGTTCAGGTGTAACTTATTCACTATCACACCTACCGACTACTCTACTTGTAGAAGCAGCACCAGACAGTTCAGAAGCAATCGTTTCTCACAATTGTGGTGACTATTCCCCATCCACCGGATTCGTTTACTAAGCACTTCCTGTCCTGCGTGCTATCATTGATCACTGAACACTACTGCAGGTCTTTCTTTAGCTGCTTTTTCTTCTTCTTCTTCTTCTTCTTCTTCTTCTTCTTCTTCTTCTTCTTCTTCTTCTTCTTCTTCTTCTTCTTCTTCTTCTTCTTCTTCTCCTTCTCCTTCTTCTTCTTCTAGGAATTGATTTTTTTATTTTTAAATTTAAATTAGAAACAAGACTGTTTCACATGTCAGTCCCAGCTCCCTCTCCCTGTCCCTCTCCTCCTCCCATGCCCTCCCACTAACCCCCACTTCCCCCTCCCCCAACTCCCTTTATTTCTCCAGGGAGGGTGAGGCCCTCCATAGGGGTTATCTATAGTCTGTCATTTCATCCAGGGCAGGGCCTGGGCCCTCCCTCAAGAGTCCAGGCTGAGAGAGCAACTTTCATGTGGGATGGGCACCCAAAGTACATTTGTATGCCAGGGATAAATACTGATCTACTGCCCAAGGCCCCATAGATTGCCTAGGCCTCCTCACTGACCACACATTCAGGGGGTCTTGATCAGTCCCATGCTGGATTTCCAGCCAGCAGTCTGGGGTTCAAGAGCTCCCCTTTGTTCAGGTCAGCTGTTTCCATGGGTTAAACCAGCCCAGTCTTAACCCCTTTGCTCATCAGTCCTCCCTCTCTGTCACTGGATTTCTTGAGTTCAGCTCAGTGTTTAGCTGTGGGAGTCTGCCTCTGCTTCCATCAGTCATTGGTTGAAGGTTCTGTTTCCCACACTCTCTGGCAGTAGGATTGTAAGCTGGCATGGCCCAGATCTATGTCTAAAATCCATGTATGAGTGAGTACATACTATGTTTGTCTTTTTGTGACTGGGTTGCCTCACTCAGGATGGTTTCTTCTAGTGCCATCCATTTGCCTGCAAATTTCAAGATTCCATTTTTTTTTCCTGCTGAATAGTACTCCATTGTGTAAACGTACCACATTTTCTCTATCCACTCTTCAGTTGAGGGGCATTTAGGTTGCTTCCAGGTTCAGACTATTACAAACAATGTCTTTACCTTCTTCTTGACATGCTTCATTATTTATAAAGGGCAGTACATTACCCAGAAAATGAAATTCTGGGTATAGTGTGATTAATGCATTACACAGGAAGGACTATAATATACTTTGACTATTTTATATATGGTCCACAAAAGTAAGATTATACTAGCCTTTTTGGCTGACTTTTCAGGACTGACTTTTAATGAATTTGAAACAAATTAAAATCTATTTATTTTACTCATAGCACAATTCTGTCACATTACCTCTCGTGTGTATTATTAGAGTTGTTTATTGGGAATCTATTGTCTCTCAACTTTTTGGGCTAACTTGGATCTCATAAGACAGAATACTCTGTAGAGAGAAGTAAAGGAGGGGAGGGAGAGTGATCTGGGATTGACATGTGAAGCAACCTTGTTTCTAATTTAAATAAAATAAAATAATACAATAATGTAAAAGATTTTGAATAAAATTGCAGCTGTTTTAGTGATGCCAGAAAAAAGAGACCGATTTGTCTCCTCTCTGACTATGCCTGTGAATAGAGTGTTTTAGCTATAGAAGATATTTTTAAATGCCACCAAGGGACTTCTGGTCTTTCTCTCCATTTATTGCCACATTATGGATCACCTTCTCTATTCTCATTTTATTCCAGCATATAAAGCAGAGAAGAAAACTCAGACCTTTCCAACCTGGACCTTACATGGGAATTTTTTTTATTTTTTTTTATTCTTTTTTTTTTTTTAATTTAGATAAGAAACAAGGTTGCCTCACAAGTCAGTTCCAGGTCCCTCTCCCTTTCCCTCCCCTCCTCCCGTGCCCTCCCCCCATCCCCCCCCCGTTATCCCCTCGTTCCCCCAGGGAGGGTGAGGCCCTCCATGGGGGTGTCCATAGTCTGTCATTTCATATAGGGCAGGGCCTCTTACATGGGAATTTTAACCTTAGCCTACCTCAAGGATATTCAAAGGCTACAGTGAAATCAATGACTCCCAAAGTGTCATTGAGAAGTTTTCTATTAGTTACTACCTTTGCCTTTTCCTAGTCCCGTTTTCCAATACATTTTTCTATAAATAATCAAATGTAGGATTCTGCACTCATTGCCATTGATATCTCATTATATTTAGGTCATTGTTCTCTTATCAGATTTTGTCGTTCTTCCTTCTGTCATTTAACATAGGTGTTATATTCCCTAGATATTCATCTTTTGCCAGTCAGTCTGTTATCAATTACTGACCATGGTAATATATGTCATACATGGAAGAATAGTCAAATCTAGTTTCTATTTCAGGCTGAGTCTGCCGCCTGTTTGATGACTTCAGATGGAATAACACATTTCCTACAATAACTAGTCTAGCTCTTCCAATTCATAGTCAGGAAGCTAAAATTTCTAGGAAATGGAAACATCTGGCTTTATTTCTTCTAAGTCATTCAAGAAATTTCATATCAAGTTAGGTTGGTATAAACATGCTTGTATTGCCATGGATGATATATCACCAGTGAACTAAAACATGTCTTACTCCTTTGTAGGAGGTTTAAGAAGGCACCCTTTATCTTACTTGTCAAAGTTGTTTACTTATAAGCTTCATATGGCTAAGGGGAATCACAGATTACTTTGGAGATGAAAGACCTTCAGGACCTCACTATTAGCATGTTTTTCCATCTTGATAAACAGAATTAAACAATAATGAAATTTTAAAAAGACACAAAAGATGCAAAGTATTTATTCAGTCTCTTCCAGCTATGATGCAAGAGCTACTGAACCCAAAAAGACCTACATATCCTCTGATCACAGATCTTCCAAGCATTGATTTATTGCATTCTCTCTACCAGCTGTTTAGAGGTTACAGAAAACACATCAGGCTTTGCTGGTGACCCCAAGTGCTTTAATTCCTATGCATGCATATTTTAGCATTATTACAGAAAGGTTTCATTTGCAATTTACAGGCTGAGTAGCAACCAGTCCGTTTCTAAGAGGTCAGTGCTTTCACCATGCCTCCTAGTGATGGAATTATAGTTTAAACAGCTGGAGCTCATTCCCAGGAGGGATGCTGGGGTATGGTTCCTTAACGGCAGAATAAATCCATCAGACATATTTCACATGTCTGATAACATTAATAGATACCAGGGCTGTTTAAATATTTAATGGACTCGCTCAGAAGCTGTTTACCAAAGGGGGGAGGCTATCAGAAGGGACAGTCACATTCTTTTGATCTATGGTGATAACAAGAAAGCTGAAATCTCAGCCAATGATTTCTCTTCCTTGTTGCAAACTCCACCACAGGAACCTGTTTGCTACATGACATGTTTCATTCCCATAGTGTGCAAGGGAGTGTTTTCAGTTTTGCAGTTGAAAAGTTAACCGTTTCCATGTGGCTCTCCACTTAATAGAAATGCCAGGAGTCATAGCACAGCTTTCAGTTGGGGTGGAAAAAACAGAGGAGGGAAGGCAACCGAAGACACACAGAGCAAATAAATGTTGTGCAGGATACACAGCCCGAAATCCCTTGGCAATATTAATGAGTGGGCACTGATTGGGAAAGACAAGAGGCAGAAGAAAGCAAGCCAGGGTGGCTACCTTTGTGAATGCCCTTCTGGTGGACATCTTGATAGTCTTTCTTGCTTGATAATGCACATTAACAAAACCACATTCTGGTTTTTTTTGGCACATGTTTATTTTCCTGCAAGGGCAATTCATTTTTGACTTTCTACAAAACTTTGCTAATAACATATTATTCTATAGTTTCAGATACCAATTTGGTTATGCAAAATGCAATAATAACTATGCGTCAAATGGTGGAAATTTCTAGGACACAGTCTTCTGCTACTAACAAACATAAATGGTAGAAATAGTTTGTTAAACTAGTTTTCCTAGTTTTTGTGCATTTATTTATTCATTTATTTATGATTTATCACTTGATTTATTTTCTTCTGTATTACACAGGTACATGCCTGCATGTGTGTGTGTGTGTGTGTGTGTGTGTGTGTGTGTGTGTGTGTGCATGCATTGAGGACAAGTCACAAGACCCTATTCTCTCCTTTTATCATGTGGGTTCTGGGATCTGAACTCAGGTCATTATTGGAATCATGTCAGGCTTGGTGGCAAATGGTCCTCTTACTGAGCAATTTCATAAATTTTAGAACATTTTTCTCAATAGAATTGGTTTTTATGCCGATCCTGGTCTCCTTATGTGATTAAGGTATACCTAGGTCTGGTGCATACTCCTTTGATGTGGGCTAACACGTTAAACTCAACCTGGATTGACTAGAATGAATTAACAGAGTTGTGTAGACCACACTGAAAATGCCCAGCCATTTGAAGATTTAACTGTAAATCTGAGCATAGATAATAATCAATAAGGCAGTCCAAGGTTCTTTGGGGACCAAGACAGTATCTTGGCTTAATTAAAAATGGATACATTTGGAACATCTCAAATGAATGCCATTAGCATTATTTAGACTGTTTCCTCTCAATTCTGCTCTGTTATAGGTTTGTAATATGTTCTAAGAGCATAAGGAAGCAGATGGCGAATTTCCTGCGTGCACAGTGCCACTCTACTTTTTGAAGAGCTGTCATTCTCAGAAATGAGAGACTTACACTAGCCTATACCTTTTCAAACAAATCATTTTCAAGTATATAAATAGCATAATTAATCACAATGGAAATATAAAATGTTTAATCAGGAGCAGATGGACTGAAACAAAGAAATTTTATGCATGAGGCTGTTGAGAATGTTCAATGTTACATCATTTTGATGTGTTTGTAGAAATAGATTTGGGGAGGGCACAGCTTTATTTAGATGTAACTGTTAATATTTTAATATATATGCAAAAAGTGATTAATCTGTTCATCATCTGCTCTTCTAAAAAAGCACTTGAGTCACTACCTGGCACGAGAGAAGAGTTGGGTAAAATACACATTCACAAGAGAACAGTATCAATTCTCCAGATTCTTCATTTTGAAATCATCAAGTGTAGAATATGTTCATGTCCATGGAAAGAAGCAATATGGGTGGGAGATGATATGGGAAGATGTCACTGGTTTAAAACAGGCATCGGTTTTTGATGCTGCTTACCATTTAAAGCTTTGAAATGAGTGCATTTTAGAAAAGAGAAAACCCTGACAGTAAACGAGCAGGGACCTCCTTTTGGAAATTGGGTCTAGTTTGGACTTAATTCTGCAGCAGTAAAAGCTGAAACTAATTTCCAGATGGAATAAATTGGTTCCAGCATTTCTAAAAATTTGGCTGGCATATTGCACAGCTGAAGTTGATCCTCTATCAGAACTGTTACCAAAGGAGGCAGAAAGGGAGCTGGGAGGACTTGATGGGTAGGCTTTCCCCAGAGGTCTCAGAGCTGGGCACTGCTTGCTTCTGCTTTGCATTTCTCTAAGGTGGAAAGGCAAGGAATTCTGATCACATCTCTGATTCTTTTCAAACTTCATCTGTGTCCATCTGTGAAGGTGATTCTCCTTAGCAATGAGAAATCGGTAGTTGTAAATATGATCATTAACACATTCTCAGTCAAGTGAATTGGGAAGATGACTAATATGGAAAGGTATCTTCTTAGGAAAAAAGAAGAGAAGAGAAAGGAGGAAGAGCATCTTGGTAGACATATTTGAAATAATTTCGAGATAGCGTCAAACTCTTCTCATTGGCCTCCTTAGAGCATCACCATATCATGAGGATCTAGAGCAGTGCTTCTCAACCTCCCTAATGCTTCAACTCTTTAATAAAATTCATTATGTTGTGTTGACCCCTACCCAGATAATCATTTTTATTGTTATTTCATAACTGCAATTTTGCTGCTGTTATAATCACAATGTAGAGTTCTGATATGTAGGATATCTGTTATGTGACCTGTTGAAAGGGTCATTCCACTCGTACATGTTGAGACCACTGATCTGGAGGACTATCTGATGATTCCTGTTGTAACCAATATAGAGAGAATGCTACAAATTCAGGTGCAGAAGATTTAATTAATTGCAATGCATTTCAAACCATTTTGCAACTGGGTTTTTTGCTCTTGTGTGTGTGTGTGTGTGTGTGTGTGTGTGTGTATGTGTGTGTGTGTGTCTATGTGCATGCATGTGTGCATATACAGGTGAATGTGTGTGTGTGTGTATGTGTGTGTGTGTGTATGTGTGTACGTAGGTTTATTGTTGTTAAGTGACTTCTTCAATCACTCTCCACTATTTAAATTTTACAGAGGCAGGATCTCTTGCTGAATTACCCAAATGGGCAGTCTAGATAGGAAGCCAGATTGCTCTGGAGATCCCTATCTCTGACTTTTCAGTATTAGGCCAGACTTGCCTACCTTTTTTGTGGGTCTAGAGATCCAAACCGTGGTAATCACACTTGAGTTGCAAGTGATTTACTCACTGAACTATGCTCCTACCTCATAATTACATTGTTTTAACATCATATAAATGTACTGCTAATCTTTCAACAAATTGCAAGATTCTTCAAGGTGAGAAACCTACCATTATTATTAACAATATACCCTAACACAATGTAAGACATGTAGGAAATACATAATTATACATGAATGAATTCATTTTAGTTATAAATCTAAGAATAATCTACCACAACCTAGGGAAGATTGTGCAAATATATCATTTAATAAACAAAAGTATTTAAACTCTTAGCAGTAACAGGGAAATGCTTGATCTATGTCTTAACTAAAGGCTATGTTGTAGTTATGGTCAAATGATTTTTAAGTCTCCATCCTCCAGTATAAAAACTTCTTCCTACTAACAGAGGGCACCAAACCTTCTGAAACCACAAGGCACTTGGCCCAAGAATTTGCTGCTCCAAGGAATATAACACTGACTTTTATATAATAAATCTCAAATAATTATATTCTTCACTGTAGTTTATTTAAATAGATCAAATAAATTATTTACCTGAAGGATAAAGAATGATCGGTTCCCCTCATCTTCTCTCCCTGTGATTATAAGGTCATGTATAAATGATGACAGTAAGAAAGAGAAATGTATGCCTATAGAGAAGTCCAGTGGCTTCTTGCTAATGATTTCTATGCCATGAGCAAAATAAAGAAATTCATGAAGAACTTGATGTTATTAATGTTGTTTCATCCTCCCATGAATTCTTTAATTGTTTCTAGCTGTGGTTTTGTTGAAAATTTAATAGCCCAAGGATGGATTTGAAGTGTCCATCTTAAATCTTCCATCTGGACGTACATAAGATGGTGACTTGTTCTTTTCTTGAAATTAATTTTATGCATCCTCGTAGTTGAATTCTGTACAGAAACACACACAAATATCATACAATTTCATTTTTATGACCTATTGAGCCTGTCATGTCTTTATCATGAAACCCTGCATCTCTCTGCTCAAAGATTGGTAGTTACCATGCACGTTACCAAAGTTTCTATGGTTAAAGAGTTAGTACATTAACCTCAATCCATTGATGAATTGTATTATTGGACAAAAGCCACACTATGTGTTTAAACTGTAACACTAATACTCTAAATAGTTATGATGAACCTATCATTTCATTTTGTGTAATTGTATTTAAGCATGAGTCAGTAGAATCCTATCTGTTAATTGTATTTACATGAGTATTTTGTCTTCTGATAATGAGGATGAGAATAACATCATGATGAAATTATGTTTATTTTATTATTTTTTTTGGAAAAATTTTTATTCTCTTTACCCACCTCTGGATCTAACCTATCCAATATAGCATTTGATTTAAATATAGAAAAATTGAAACTAAAATATTTTGAGATTATATTATTTACTGAATTCCTTGGAAAGACAAAATTAATGAGTTTGCTTTTATCTACAATTATCACTTTCCTCATCTCAATTTTTATCAATTTCATAATTCAATTTCGTATTTGGTTCAATTTGTTAAGTCAGTAGACAGTGATAATAGATTGTATAATGTTATTACTTTATTTATGATATTGAACTCTTCAGGATTTGAGCCTTAGTTGTAAAGACAAGAAATAATACTGAGAAGACAGCTTATGGAATTCCTACTGCACATGCAGAAGTCAGAATGACATGGCCCCCATCAACTTTCAGCTTAGCAGGGAGTAAAGCAAGAAAGATACAGGTGCATGTTTTAATAATCATGGTGACAAGTATACAGAGTACCACACAGAAAAGAAAATCAAAACAAGAGGCACTGTACTTTGAGAGGTAATAAAACATCAAGATTAAGGACACAGTCTCTAGAACCACTTTGCATAACTGTGAACCTCTTACCTCTGCCATCCAATAATTTTAACCTTGGGCAAGCTTTTAATTGAATTTGTGTCTCAACTGAATTCCTAAATTGGATATTGTAAATAGTTAATACATAGAGTTATTGTGATGTTTGTGAGAATTAATTAACATAAAATATGACTCATTTTATGAACCAAATACACCCCACAAAAGATACCTTCTCACAGGATTTTAAGAATATCCAAATTTCAGAGATAAGAACAGCATCTGTATATATTTCTTCTAATGTTTAGGCAATGAATTACTAATAATTATTAATTAATTAATTATCACTATGATGCATTTATATTACCTCAATTTCTTACCTTCTATAGAAGGATAATTGTGTTCTTTCACTAAACAGCATCATGGAAGAGTGTACTGGCTAGTATGCCAGTGATTGTGCAGGGTGATTCTGGGAAGTGCTGGTGAGGAAGGATCACATTCTGTCAGTTCTCCCCACTTACATCTCCCAAACCCACACACAACTGGGGCTTTTGATCCGAATTTTCTCTTCTGGAAACCATTGTTGTTCCATCATTAGAGCATATCGTGACTCTGTGCTTCTGAACATAGAGCACAATTGAAATCAGAAGGACAGGTGAGAGCTTTAAGTTTTCAAAACTGAAATAGGCTTCTGATGGAAATATCTTGCTACTTCTTTAATAAAGAAATCAGGGTGTGTGTGTGTGTCTGCACACTCACATGTATGTGTATCTCTGACAGTCCTATGTGTTCATGTATGCCAGTTTGAGTATCTTCACTCATTTATTCATAGGGTAAAACCAAAGCAACTTTAGCAAGTAATAAACAAGTCCCTGCATTAATTTCTAAATCATTTTCCAAAGAGAAAACAGTAAGGACTATTTAGTGAATGAATGAAAAAAAAGAGTCAGCAAATTAAGTGATGAATTCAAATCAATAAATAGGGCAATCAGTTCCAATGAGGAGGCAGAAAGAAGTATCTATGTCACATCTTAGGTGAAGTGCTGGCTTTGTCATCTCACCCAGATGCAGGGTCACAACACTTTTGGTCAGGAAAGCATATTGTTAAACAAATTAACCCAGAAACAATGGGGTCAGTTAAGTCACTGAAACACAGAGCCAAGAACCTATAGCAAAATGGAAAGATTTGTTCTCTTGACTCGTGGCAGCAAGGTCAGGCATTTCCTTTGCTAATAGCAGTGAACCAGTGAAGAGCAGAACATTAATGGATGTCTTAAGTTATGGGAAGGACCTGGGCTTCCCAAATGAATGTTCTTTCAATGTGCTAAAAGGAAATAGTTGATGGGCAACCTAAAGCTAGAAGAGCCCACACATTAAGAGCATCCTTTACTTCTCCAGTGTGCACCCCTCACTTAGTTAATAGTGATAGTGAGAGGATGGAAGTCCTAGCGTATGGGAGAGTGCCATGTTCTTGGTTGACAATCCTGGAAGCAAATAGAACTTCAAAGAGCAAAAAAATTGAAATGCATTACTTATTAAAAGAAGTGAATGAATAATAAGGTTATTTGTGTAAGTTCTTACCTGTGGCTAAATTTGATGAGATTTGCCAAAAGGGAATGCGTTTTTTGGACTGGAACATGAGTGGCATTATCATAACACAGGTAGAAGAGATGGGCAAAGCTGCAGAACAACCCAGGGTTGGAAAGGATTTTGACCTACACGTCGGATTCCTTGCTTCACTGGATATGAGCTATTAGTGTGGGATCTTCTCGTAACTCTGAAGTATCTATCTCTATTGTGGTCTCAGCGAAACTCAGGAGAGCTGTAACTGAGTACCCAAAGCTCAGTTTGTCGTGCCAGTTAGTCACAATATGTTTCTCATTGCAGGGCATCCTGTCCTAATCCCTCTGCGCATTCCCCTCGATGATGGGAAGTGAAATGCCTTGGAGGAAACTACTTATTTAATTATAGGCTGATGATACTTGCTCTCTTCTGATTTTTCTAGAATCATTGTGTGGTTTTTCTCCATGGCCTGTAGTACTGTTTCAAGTGAAGAGATGCTCACTGACTTCAAAGGGAGTGTAATAGCACATGGCAGAAGGCAAGCGACACGACGGGGAGGTTTCAGCCAGGACTTTACAAGGACAGGTTTCCTTTTGTGATTTTCCTGTGTACATTTCCGACTGTTTTATCTTTCTTTTTGTCAGAAACCAGGGGATGTTTGGCGCCCTTTCTATCAGCCCCCACAAGAAAATTCTATTTGAGTTCTACAGATAGTATAATTGTCACATGGACTCTGCTGCCCTGTTTATGCAATTCATATTGCCTGGCTTGCAAAGGGCTTTCATCAATGCTCTTGGATAAAAATCAGAATTTTACATTAACTTTCATTATCTCCCCCAGATATAAATGTATTTGTGAACAAGATGCAAGAAAACTATTAAAGTGTTTCTTTTCCCAACACAGACACAAATTCAGTGCTTTCTATGTTACTTCTTGCAGTCGCCTCTGTTTCCCCACATTCACTGATATGATCGTGTTGATAACAGTGAGGAGTAGAAGGGTTTATGCCTTCATTTTCCTTTGAGCCTTAATATTAAGCCCTTCTGAAATAACATTCCGTTTATGAAAAATGAGTATGCATGCATGCACAATTTCCACCTATGGCAAAGCAGTTCTTTATTATAATGAGATGCAACTTTCTGGATTTTCTGCACAATCAGACTGTAATTAGGCATAGCAAGATGCAGGTAAGTGCACGAGAGGCATGTTTAATTAAAAGAGAAAATGCTGGTTAAGTATCAATTTGTATGACATTCAATTTCCAAGGAGGACTCTGAATGCCACCCCTCTTTCTCATTTATCTTGTTTTTTGTGTGTTTGTATTTGCACACATGTATGTTTTCACACTGAAATCACATTCTCATCTCATATGCTTGAGTTGCTGTCAAATGTACTGCCCCCATCCAAGGAAATGTTGATACATGTCGAAAATCTCCATGAAAAATAAAATGTTCACATAAATTCATGTGGGAGGAAAAAGCATCTAGGACCCAGCAGGCTGAGTCAATGTATAGCTTGCATATGGAAACAATGACATGATTGTTTACTCACTAGTTTAATGAGATTCACTCTTCTAATGTCAACGTGGAAAATGTGAGCACCAGATGCTACGCCCAGAGCAGAGAGAACAAGGGAAGGTCTAGAGTAAGGGAATTATCCTGACACCAGAATGTAGTGCAACTCTTCAGTTTAGTAACGTGGTTTTTTTGGGTGTCTTTTTTTTCTGCAGAAAAAAATACTTTGATGTCTACAGCTTAAATTTCCATATTTTTATAACAGTTCAGCAACAAATTTACATATTTCCTGGAATCTGCAGATATAAAAGCGGTAAAACACTCCAGGCATTATTAGACAGTAGATTATAACCCATTACTATTGTTTCAATTAGCAATGTAAAAGTGACCTGCAGTGTTCAGATGACCCACTAATGGATTTAAACGCTTTCAAATATTAATGTAGGTTTTCTAAAGATGAATCCCAAACCCATTATTCCTGGAACAACTATGAGCTGAAAGCTGGCAATGACTGTGCATTATGTGGAGAGGCTCATGGTTAATTAAATGAATACCTAGCATTACACTCTTCACTTTAGTGCTACAAAATTATTTCTCATTGATTTTTACATTCCGAGTCCATGATTCAATTTACTTCTGCAATTTGTGTTGCCATGTCAATAAAAGAGAACTGCTTGAAGATGGAAGCATTAGAGACTGATAAATACATTAAGATCCAACGAAAACTGCAGTTTTTCCATTGTTTTCCTCTATTGAGACATCATTTGGAGCAGCACTTTGTTATGTATTATTAATACAATTTTTGTTTGCTACCATCTGCTCTGTTCTCCCTTTTCTATTCAGGAACTGGAATGTTAGTGATTGCTTGAGGCTGAGCAGCCAATTTTTCAGTTACAAGTTGTCTCACTATCAAGAACAAAAGCATCATCAACACAAATCTGCTACTCCATGTTAAATGAACTAGAAGGCCAGATTCTTCATCTAAGGCAGGATGGGGAAAGGCTGCTTGTGTGTTGACTTCAGGGAGTTAATGACACTACTGTTTGTTAAATCAGGGAAGGTAAAAAAATAACAAGCGAATGTAACTCCATTATCAAATGGATGGAATGGAGATAAAGTATAAATGTGTTTATAAAGTGCACATTTTAATCAGAAGTTATAGTCCACATCTTACACTTGAATTTTCATGGGCAGCTACCCGTATGTCGGTTTTGTTAAAATCTGAAGCTGCACATTGAACTGTGCTCTAACCCTTTTCTTTATTTCAAAATGCATAACTTGACTTCATAGCTATCTTTATCTAAAGCAATCTTAGATGTTTAATTTTCACAATATTTGCACTCATAATCTAGAAAGTGTTTGCTATACACTGTACTCTTAACCTTTCCTTGGAAAGGTGGACTTGCTCTTCAAATGGGACCACCATTGAATTTTTCCTAGGATTTCCTCATCTGCATTGATGATGCCCAAGTGATTGACTCCATGAAGGTTGTCCAAAATTACTTTTCATCCCATGCTGAAATTTACATTTGTGTTTTAGACATGATGAACAATACTAGAATCTCAACAAAGAGGTGAGCTCATTCTTGAAGGACTCAAATTTTATAGTTGGCACCCATTTTATAAAGTCCTTTATTAAGCTATAACCTTCTAATTAAACTGAATTGCTGGCTAAAACTTGAGTTTTGCTATCAAAATGATATACAATAAACCGCATAAGACATTTATATTGAAAGAGAGCCCTATGGTAGTTAGTGAAAAAGTAAAAATAACCCAAATGTCGACATTCACATGCAACCTCCTTATTAATGGATAGCTTCCTTACTATGTGATGAATGTTGATTTACACAATTAAATTTCATTACCTATCAACTTTTCATGTTGACAAGAAAGCATAATATTTAATACTAGTGAAAAAATGAAGTATGACTGAATGGATGTACTTGTAGCACTCATAATACCTAAACTGATTCACTATTTTAAAGGTATTTTGAATATTTTTCAATTTTAAAAGTTTTGTACACTCTTGCCCCAGGGTGAAACTCAACTTTCAGAAATTAAACTTTAAGGAGTAATTATGAATATATTAAGAAGTTGCATGGTTTATGTAAGTGGTTCAGGTGACTCTAATGGTATTATTTCTGAGAATAAAAATTTATTCCAGGGACTAATATTTACAGTACACTAGTATGATTAATTATCAGTTAATAATTTAAAAAAGTACAGCAACATTTAATGATACAGGGAGACATTTAGGGTATGTCACAATTGGGTAAAACACATTACACAACTGTCAACTGACCAAACAATATTTGTTAGGTTTTTGCTCAATTTTGTTTTCTTGGGGGGTTAGGGCGGAGATCAAGCCCTAGCTGTCATAGAACTCTGTAGACCAGCTGTCCTGGAACTCAGAGATCCGCCTGCCTCTGCCGCCAGAGTGCTGGGATTAATGGCTTGTGCCACCAATGTCCAGTGACTCATTTGTGTCTAAATCAGGATAATTCTGAAAACATATCAAAGGGTTATAATTACAGAACTGAACTTTTTTTCATCTAAAATTGACCCATTCTAGAAGGAGTTGTGTTTGGGGTAAACCTGATCAAAATACAGTGTACAAAAAAATAAATAAAAGGAGCTCACATTCACCATGTAACACTTTTGAGTGTTTTAAAAACAAAATCAAACTATTTGTGAACCCATATATAGATATATGTAAAGATGGGGCAGATTGAGAAAACACATACCAAAATATTAACAGATTTTTCAGGGGAATGTTGTGAATGAGTCTTTTTCTATACTTTCAACTTGTATTACAAAATACTTCTTTTGGGTTACATGGTTAATATATTTTTGGTACTTAAAAGATAATGGAGGAGTGATCTTTAATCATCCTACACACACATAGCCCATCAGAAGATGTCTTTGAATCTGAATGGTGACAACAGGAAAGACTACTGTTTCCTATCCAAACAATTGCATCTGGAACCTAGCTCCTCAAAGGACTCAGGGAACTCTGAGCAACTCATTTAACATCCCCAGGTTTAGTTTAATCACTGGAAATGTTCAAAGGAGAAACAAAAATTCCTGGGATGGTTGTGTCTGGATGTTCAGATGCAGCAGCTAAGCAGAGAAGAACAAATGCTCTAACACATCATGAATCCCTCATTACTTTTCAGTACTGAACTTACTGTCTGATGCTATACACTCTTAAAATCCAATCCAATGTTTCCCTAAGACATGCATTTCAAATGATTTTGTTATTAAAGTGAAATATGCTTTACTGGAAGAGAGATGAGCAATTAGCATAAGCCATGGCCATCATACTTCCCCAAAAACTAGCCAAGTGTCAGTTCTGAAGTCAGAACCTTTGCCTGCAAAGGGTCCACGTTATCTCTTACACATGAGTCTCTGCTAAATTTACATACACCCATTTGGTTCGCAAGGTCAAGCAAATCAATAAGACACACTGAGAGGAGCATGTCAAAAACTATATACTTACTTTTAAGAAATTTTATTTACTCTACTGCAATGAAATAGAAACAACTGACTGATACAGGCTGAATCAATTGGCTACCTGGGATTTTACAATATTTATTTATCTACTAAACAAAAACTGTACTACCAGAGGGCTGAGGTCCTTAGATGCTGGAGACATCACATTGGGTGGACAGCTAGCATAGTTTTATCCCACATGGAAATCTTAAGGGTGTTTCGTACAGCCATGAGAGTGGGAGAACAAATTGCTGAATGTTACCCACCCAGGCAGATGTCAGGGTTAACTTGAGGTCTCTTGATTCGTGGTCGAAGATTCTCTACTGTATCTTTTTCTAGAAGTCTCGATGATTTTATTTTTAACTAACAAAGTATTGATACACTGTTAAATCATGGGGCATTAAAGACACATTTCTTGCATTACTATGTTTATAAATTTTATATTAAAGTATCCATATGGCAACAGGCTAACCCATAGGTCTTAGATCTGCATTTACATGTACATTTTAGTAGGAAAACCGCCTCCATGTATGACTGCTTTTTCAGTGGTGTTTTGCAGAGCAATGACAAGAATGATAACGTTACCTGCGGGCTGGTGTCAGGGCATGGCTGGCTGTATAGCAGTTGCATTGCTCCTTGGTTCTCAAAATAATCATAATGATAATAATAATAATACCAATAATAATACAACACCTGGTCATAGCATGTCATTTATTCATTAAAGAGAAACTATAGAGTTGATATACAGAGATTTGAAATGTGTACCTCTCATAAGAGAATATTATCAGTAGCTAACTCTTCATTTGATACATACAGTTTAGGATAATGTTGTGAATTAGACTTTCTTCATGTTATCTTGGCATCCCACATATTTGGCTAAAATTCACATGCTATTAAGTTTGTTTTGGCCAAGATTACCTTTGCTTTGAAATAACTACCACATGAATAAGCAGGGGAAAGTAAGGAACATGAAAGAAAGGTAGTACATTTCACAACGAAATAGCTGCAAGGTACATGATTTAAATATGTGTTTTCTTCTAAACATTTTACAAATCAGACTATAATCATTTTATTTAAAGTTCTCTAAGATTAACTCATATCAAAAGGGAAATATATCTGCTGTTCCATGCTATAAAAGCTATAAAATCTAATTAGATAGTGAAAATTCAGTGGGAATTATTATAGCTATTAAACATTAGAACACATTAACTAGTATAGATTTTTGCAATCTACTATGTAAGTTAGGTAGTGAATGCATTATGAAGCTATGTGAAAGTTATCTAGTGAAATACTTATTCAAAAAAGGACTCAGTGAGATGACCCTAGATCACTAGGGTCACCAGGAAGACATTGAACCTAGAAAATGAGGAGAAAGGTTTTTGAAAACAAAACTAACAGAATATTTACTATTAGAAAATCACAAAGGACAGAATATGTATTTGCCAAGACTGATGGCATAAATATGTTTACAGAGTTATACAATTCCATTTTCACAAGAGGAAGTGCATTGTACATAATACAATCAGAAAGGGAAAACTGCATTTTGTTCCAAGCATGTTGTGTGTTTGTTTTCCTTCTTATAGCTTCAGCTACCCCCAGCTTCTCACCTCTAATCATAACAAGAGTCTTTCTTGATTAATTATGTCTCAAGTTCTGAAGATGAGTTAACCACTTACCCTGGGAATTTGACTTTCATTGATCAGGGAAAGAAAAAAAAAGAGTAACAACATCTATGTGTTGATTAACAATTTATCTGACTAACACCATAAGTGCTCTTCCAGGCAAAAATATCCAGTTTATGGACTGCATGCAAGATGACCCCCAACAAAGAAAAGCAAATACAAATTGGGTTTTTATTTGTTGCAAACAGGAAGACCCAGAACTCTCGTGGCACTGAAGATGTCAGCACCCTTAGAGACAACGGTGAGGAAAATTGATAGAAAGAACTGGCACTCTTTCCCAGAGCCAGACTGGGCAACAAAACCTTTCATCCAGCTTAGGAAAAAAAATCAATTCTTTAGCTTACCCTTGGAAATTTAATTGCAAGGGCTGGCTATATCAGAAGAGGAAAATGACACTGGATTAGAAAATGTGTAATTTACTTTGACAATTGAATATATATATACATACATACATACATATATATATATATGGAAGTTTCATCTGTGTACTGGACCTGTGTTTTAAACAGAGTCCAAAGCCTAAGTTCACATATATTTACATATGATAGTGTTTTACAAAAAAGATATTTGTAAAGCAAAAAACTTTATTGGCTCTACAATATTGGTGTTCTCAGAGGCTACTCAATTACAACTCATATTTTGGGAGATTTTGTCTGCCTATTTTGAGGTTGTTGGGAAGCAGATGCAGTACCCAATATTACTGCATTATTTAGATTCTAGATACTAAACTAAGAAATGATATATCAACACAGAAGACCTTGCTACTTGGGCCTCATTTTTCAGAACTATAAATTTTGATGCTAGATTGAACTAGTTCTATGGAGTTATCTGATCTACTATCAATGGCTATTACTAGTTATAAGCCTCAAATTTCCAAGTTCCCATGCCCATCAACAGTACCTCACTTCATGTGGTGGTACTAGGACACTCCCACTTCTCTCTTTTTTCAATTTTTTTAAATGAAAATCGATTCCTCTCTCATACAACACATCCTCACTACAGTTTCTCCTCCTTCTACTCCTCCCAGCTACCCCATCTCCTCTCCCTTCCAACTTTCTATTTCTTCTTCAAAAAGAGCCAGCCTCCAGTTGACCAATCAGGGCAAAAAAGATAGAATAAGACAAGGCAAAAACCCTTATATGGGGGCTGGACAAGACAATACAATATGAGGAAGGGTCCCAAGGGCAAGCAAAAGAGTCAGAGATACGTCTGCTTCCACTGTTAAGCATCCCACAAAAACACCAAACTAACAGCCACAATAGAAATGCAGAGGGCTGCTGTTTCATTCTCTGTGAGCCCATGTGAGTCATGTTTAGGTGATTTGATGGGCCATGTTCTCCTAGTGTCCTCCATCCCTTCTGACTCCTACAATGTCTTCCCCCCTTCTTCTGAAGGGTTTCTCTATCTCTGAGGGGAGGGACATGACTGATACCTTCAATTTAGACTCTCTACATATAAGGTCTGGCTGTGGATCTCTGCATCTGCCCCCACCTGCTGACAGAGGAAGCCTCTCTGATGACAAATGGACAGGGGACTGATATGAGTGTAGCAGAATATCATTAGGAATCATTTCATTGATTTTTTCCAGTCATGTTTGGTTCTCTGGACTATCCCTTTAATATGAACGAAATCACTGACCTGTTTTTAAAAGACAAAGTGGGAATGTGGGTGGAGGGGTTGAAAACAGGGAAAGAAAATCTAATGGCAGCCGAATGTTCCTTGAGGAATCACTTAATGGGAAAAGCTGAAATTGAGCTGAAGTCCATTGTTAATAAGAAAAAACAGAATGTGTTAGACTGAATGGGACTTTGCCTTCCAAGCAGCTTAGTGTATTTGATGTAATAAACTCTCACTTTTCTGTGTTAAATTCTTTCATACAATAGAAGCTTATAAAAAAGAATATAGACTGAGGAGTAAGTTGTATAATGAGATTTAATCTATGTAAAATATGTCCCAGAAGAAATGTTCTTTACTTTGATCATATCCCTTGAAACAAGATGCCCTGCTGGAAACCACAATAAAATGAGAGCTTGAGAAAAAACTCATCTGGCAAGGAAGGTTGCTCTTTCATATAAAAGTTCACCATGTCTGCGGTCCTGGGGTGGGCTTAATTAATGTCAGTGAAATCTCCCAGACTCACTGAGGCTTAAAGGCAAAATAGCCCAGAGAGTTTCCCTTGGCTTCCTCTCTGAAGTATGGAAGACTGGAGACACCGTATTAGCATGTGCACACAGGTCTGTTACTCTTGTGCAAAAAGGGGTGAGTGGCCCAGCCACACATAGTACGTTTCTGTTACATTATAGAATGTTCGTTATAAAAAAAAGTATCTGCATTCAAAGGGCTCACATATCAGTTTATCTTGATTATCAAGGTAGCATCAGCAGCTATCTTGTCTCCTGTCATAAGAAAAATTTCCCCTCTTCATAAATGGACGTTGTGGAATTTCTGTCTTGCATTTGGTTTCTGTCCTTTACTTGTTTTAATGCTCAACTAAAAACATACCTGAACAGAATCTTCAGGGTTTTTTTTTTCACGAAAACTGAAGTCCATTTTAGACAGTTCCCTATTGCATTAAGAAACTCCTTATATTTCTCTGAATGCTTATTCCATTTCATTTCATTCAGATCTTGAGTCTCCTGTTAGAAACAAATTAATACACATGTCAATACAATGTTGAGGGTTTTTTTTTGTTGGTGGTGTTGTTTTACTTGCTTATAGATGAAAAGATTTACCAAGAACAGATTCACAAGTACAATAAACAACTAATCCCAGAAACAGTATCATTTATGCCTAAATGGATGGTTTATGTTAATTCACTGACTTTGAGATGAAACTTCTATCCTGTAAATAATATATATGACTCTGAAAACACACACACACACACACACACACACACACACACACAGAGTACATACTTCATTAACGTTAGGCAACTGTGCCACACCCAGGGAAGCAATGACATCTCCTTCCTATCCTTGCCCTAGAAATGATCATTTCCATGATAATTCTGTTTCAATTTCCCCCCACCTTTTTATGTATACTGGTGATAGTATTTTGAGTCTACCTATCATTTTCAATGTTTTTTATGCAAACTTAAATTTTCTAAATATCTCATGAATACACAGTGGTCTTAAATGAGGTGTGATTACAGTGCGGTTTTCTGTTGTTTTTGTAGTTTGTAAGACATTCTAACACTATTTAATTAGAAAAAAATTCTCCTCTCTTGAGAACTGGAAACTCAATGAAATGTCAACAATGCTGTCAGGCTGCTTCAGGCTAAACTCATTACACTAAAACTAAAGGTAAAAATAGTCCAAGGATTCTTTGTCATAATGTTGAGGCCCACACCTGTGTCAAAGAAATGATCCCATGAAAATGCCAAATTAGGAAGGCAATCTAATAAATTACCTCAGCACTCGCAATAACTGTTCATTCCTTGCATTGAAATTTGTCTAATTAGTCAAATAGCATCAAGCTTTGCCCAGACCTACCTGAGTACCATGCTCATTGCTTGACGAATTGAGTCCTGAGCTGGTATTCCTTATTCTAAAACATATCTTTTTTTCAACAAGAAAGAAAAAAAATAGCCTTTGAAACTAAGTGTAGCTAAGGACTGAACAAAAATGCTTTTATATGAATTATGGAAGGTTCAGCATCCATGGTCTCATCACCAAGAATAATAACATTTGGCATTTTTGGTTGTCTGAGTGTTTGTAAAGCCTACATTTCTTGATTTATTTAGGTAGATGATAGGAGCAAAGTACAAAAACAAGTGCTATATACTGAAGGCATGTGAGTTGCCTCCTTCCCGAAGATAATGCAAATTAGAAGTACGTAAAGCTTTGTCTGCACCTGGGATCTTTAATGAGGATAAAGAAAAATCAGACAGAGATTCTCCTGGGGAAAGAGAGGATCGTTATTTGAATAACCTGCAGTGAATTCTAATCAATGCGACGTGACTTTGAAAATGAATGTGGTCTTTCAAGCCGCTATACTTGAGCTGTGATATTAATCATAACTTCATGGTACAGTAAAGCTTATGACAAACGCTTATCCAGTGGACTAGGAAAAAACCTGGCTTGGATGAGCCAAGAAAATGCAGGAGTAAAACAATTCTTTTCTGTTCCTCATGGCCAGCCCATTTATTGGTTGCTATATTCTGTTGTCTTTCTTCAATTATCTCAAAAAAGGTTAATGTGAATTGCATGTCATAGGCATAATTGTTTTCTTTTTTTCCATAGGTGACTTTTCACATGTAGCTTACTTCCTCACACAGTCTGGGGAGTGTTATTTAACATTAAATGATACCAGGGAACTGGTGTGCCAGTCTGCGAAGGATACATTAAGCAGAACAGCAAAGCTCTGAGACCCAGGAGGCAATTTTAGCTCTGCCCATTAGAGCTATGGATTCTCTGTAAGAGTACCCTGCACCTGAAGAAGGTTGAGTATAAACATAGAGGTCTCCTGGTAAGCTAGAGAGAAAGGGAGGCTGACTTAAATAATCATTAAAAAAAATCAGTTATCAAGTGTTTTCTCGCTTAAAAGAAAATGTAATTAGTTTTTGACAAGTTGACATTAAAAGGCTTATTACAGAACACAATGCATTAGAGCTAAAATCTCAAGAACACATGAGGAACTAAGATGATAAAATAAACATCTTATGGTAATTTAAATAATCTTTGGTCTGGAAATAATTCAATGGAAGATGTGAAGTGCATATTTTCCTCGGCTTGGTGAAAGTGTTGTTCAATATTAGTAGTTGTCATTCTGGTCTTTGGAGTGACTCTAATGTTCTCAAATGAACTGGTCGTGATGACACTCACCATGCTGTTTAGGGTTTATGATTGTCATGCAGTTGGCCTATCCCAAAGACAAACATAATACTTGTAGTGTATATTCTCACATATAATTGAGGTAAAATTGAAGGGGGTTGAAAGGCAGTACACTGAAGCCTAAGGGATTCCTGGACATATAGATCAGTTCTAAATGTACTCTTCCTTTAAATTTTAATAAAATTTAAGAAACAGAAAGTTTCATAACACATCATTTATTTCTTCTCTTGCTTCAGTGCAGGTGGCAAATTATCATGGATATACAAATGGAATATATATCGAATGTAAGAGGAATGTGCTTCTATACATCTAGTCACACATGTGAACATGAGCAAAACAAATATGACACTTATACAGAAGATATAAAATGTACAACTGCATACATATACATGAAAATGTTACATAGGTAAATGGATAGATCACAGTTGTAACGTCATCATCCATCATACAATCTATGGTCCTTTAAACAGATTTTAAGTGTCATATGAATGCTTGAATAATTTTTCATCAATTATTCCTAATCAGTCATTATTTATGCAATCCTAAAAATTGGATTTACATGTGATTTTTAAACTTCTAACCCCAATACTGGTGTTTTCCAGCAAGCTTTGGTTCTTTTAATGTGCTAAGAAAGTAGACAATAACTAAGGGTCATATTCCTTTTATTACTCTTCAGAGATGAATGCAGCATGATAAATAAAAGACCCAGAGACTGATATTGGAGTTCAATCTTTAAGCTGAATATCAGAAAAGCAAAGCAGCCAGCCACTAGCTCTTACCTCCATCTGTGCTCAGACGAAAGTGGCAACCCTCAGAATGCTCCCAACTTCACTGCTCCTCAGATCCACTCAGACTGCTCTCCTCTCCTCAATATGACTAGAGAATAGTTCTGAGACTGAATGCCTTCCTATCCTCAATGTGGCTGGAGAATGAATCCCAGGTCTGAGAACCTGTTCAAGTCTTAAATACTTCTCATGAGACCTTGGATTAAAGGTATGTGATCCCAAGATCTTAGATCATCTTTGTGTGAGCTGTTTCTCTTTAGGACTAGATCAATTTTGTGTAGTTTAGTGTGTCCCTGAACTAACAGAGATCTGTCTACTTCTTAATCCCAAGTCCTGGAATGAAAGGTGTATACCACCACTGCCTGATCTCTATAGCTTGAGGTTGGCTTTGCTTTCTAAATCCTGAGGCAAGCTTTAATAAATAATAAACAATATATCACCACAGATGAATATTCAAGGTGTATATTCATATGTCAGCTTTACAGAGCCATTGGATTCCCAGTTATTTCTTTGAATGTTATTGCTATTTGATGATGTTTCTAGATGTGATTGACCCTTGAATCAGTGGGCTGAGTGAAGGAGGTTGATCTACCTAATACGGATACGTGTCTTGGTCTGTTTTCTATTACTGTATCTAAATACCACAGGCTTATCAAGTTAAAAAGAACTGAGAAGTTCAAGGTCAAGAGGCATCACCTTACTATTGGAGACTCTCTACATTATAGGTCATTATATAGTGAGATGACCAAACTGGCTTTTAAAACAGTTCCATTCAGCTCCCCATTAAGACATTAAGCCATTGATCCATGAGTGTATTAATCTATTTATGAGGAGTAAAGCTCTCATAACCCAATCACCTCATAAAGGGCCCACCTGACACTACCTGTTAATATTTTACAAAGGGGATGAAATTTCAACTTGAGTTTTGGCAGGGACATTCAAACCATAGGCTTTGTTTAGATAAGGAATCGAGTAAGAAAAAAATACAGAGAAAGGGAAAATATTCTGCCCCTCTCTGTCTCTGTCTCTGCATCTCTCCCTTTCTCCTTTCCCTTCCTACCTCCTTCCTGGCATGCTGAGCAGGAGCATTGGTCCTCTTTTGTTCTCAATCTGAGACTTGCATCCTTAACTGTGTTGCTTCTCTGGCCTTTATACTCAGATTGGAACTCTGACCCTAGCTCCCCAGGCTAATGCATGTGTACTTATGGATGAGTGTGCATGTGTCCTATTAATTTATTTTCTGTTAGGAACTCTAGTGATTATTAGTGCCTTAGGAACATGTGTTGCTTTGTCAATTTTTTCCAACCTGTAAGTGATAGAGCCTTGAATAATGTCTATTCCTTTAACTTTACTACTTCATGTGTTCAAAACTCAAATTTAATAATTTGAAATTTACATGCTCCCAAACTCATGTTTTAAGTGTTCAGTTTGGTGCTTATTAGTGAATTTGTCTTATTGCACAGATACTACCGTAATCCAGTTTTAGGATCTATCTCCCCAGTAAGACATCTCATGCCCGTTTAATCCTTCATCCCTAGGCAACCACTAGTCTATTTCTGTTTCTGTACCTTTCCTGGTATTTTATAAAACGGGCTTCATAGAATATGAGGCCATTTTGCTCTATTTTGTTCCACTTAGCACAAGGTGTTGAAGGTTCCTTTATGTTCACACCTTATGCGCTTGTAATGTCATCTCCTCTGCCTTCTACTCATTGCTTCATCTCTATCTTGAGCAGTTTCTACTTTGATTTTGACTTAAAATGAGAGACAAAGTACTGTATTATAGTACCATGGGGGAAATGATGCAGGGACTGGCAGCAAAAGGATCTGGATTTGATTCCACAAGCAAGGCAGTTCTGTCTAAACAGTTTCATCTGAAAAGTGATGGTTAGTGAGAAAACCCAAAGGAGGCAATACTTCCAAATAGCACTTGTCAAGTTCCCAAATTGGTAGCTTATCATTTGTGTTATAATAAGATGAAGTTAATGACTTGAGTTTTTAAGACACAATAGGCCTCGCATTCAAGGAATTCTGAGTTTAGGTAAGAAAGATTGCTTAACCATCTCAACTATAATAAGGAAATTGAGATGACTATGTCCAGGTCACCATACACTGAGCAGAATGCAAACTCAAGTTTCTATGGGTAAAGTGGCAGTGGAAAAATCCTAACCACCTATTCCAAAAAGCCATTTAGGGGAGCCTGAGATAGTAGCCAATAAATCTAAATTTCATCATCTATGTAAACAGGCAGATACTATGGCTAATA
Organism: Mesocricetus auratus; assembly: GCF_017639785.1. Lineage (NCBI taxonomy): Eukaryota > Metazoa > Chordata > Mammalia > Rodentia > Cricetidae > Mesocricetus > Mesocricetus auratus. Next base: position 43,284,832 of record NW_024429184.1, on the reverse strand, counting down.
GACTGGAATTAAGTTACAAACATTACTACTCTGAAGGTATGGTAGGTGTATACAGAAAATTAAGAGCCATATTTTAGTGAAATAGATTTTTAATTGTTGGCACATACATGGTAAACGTTTGAGAACCATGCATCATATACTCAAGTGCTATCAGGAGTTGCAGATACTTTGTAAGATTCATCCTCTCCTCTCTTCTAGTAGATTAACTCAGAGACATAGGTGAGGGTATACTTTCCCAGGATTCTTTGTTGCTGGGCATGATGTTGGAATGATTTATTGTGCAAGAAATTTGAAGAGAATATCTTATGCTATTTCTGGGTGATATTCCAATAAGCAGCCTATATGAAAGGAAAGTGCAAGCCACGGTTGATAAGAGCAGCACTAATGAGTTGCAAAGAAGTAAGACAAGAATTTGGGTGTTGAAAATGTCATAGACTGTCTACCAACTCGTATTCTTTATTAAGACAAGACTTTGCTTGCACAAGCTGTGCTCTGGGATCTACTATGGATTCCAGCTTGGCCTTCAACTTGCAGTCTTCTTGTCTCTTCACCCACCCCTAATGGTGGGACTAGCAACATGGATCACCTGACTTACTCTTCAAGATATTATGTAAAGAAAACCAATTTTTATTTTTTTAATTCATTGGTATTCACGTATATGTTAAGTAGTGAAACTGATAACTAATATAATAATCAAAACATCATTCACTGTTTAGACAACTAAGGTATATAACTTTTGAATGCTGCAATTCCTAAGGATTATTCTCTCTGAACTTGTTATTTTCCTAAGGTTAAGATGGTTAGTTTATCATCTTTCTTCCAGCAGCTGGCAACCCCCCCTCCCATGAAGGTTGAGCTGTGCCATTTCAGCTGGTACAAGATCTAGCCCAGACATAGGAAGAGCTATACCAGGACTTATAGGAAAGTTTCCAATTAATGCAAAATGAAAGTCCTCATTCCCTGCCAGAGGGTATCCTGAGCAGATAAGTTGACTGTCCTCTATAGAAGAAAACACACAAAGAAAGGACAGATGGAAGACATTCAAAAGACAAGAACTCTCTATGCAGTCAAATTCTGATGTGTCATCACTGGTACATCTCTTGCAGATATAATGGCAAAGAAGAATCAGAAACCAGAAGTTAGGAAAACTCAGTGAGAGCAAGCTCTCAGGGCTGTCAAGGAAGCAAAAAGGCTAAGCAGTCATTAAAGAAGACAGCAAGGGCTGCTGCCAAGGCCCCCACAAAGAGCACCTAATAAAATGTTGTGAAGCCTGTGCTTGCTCCCAGAGTCAGTAGATCAGGGTTTTAAATAAAGCTCTGTCTCTAATTTAAAAAATAAGACACAAGTGTCCTGACAATAATGTTGGCAAAATGTTTGTTTTGAGGATCTCTCAAATTTGATACCATGACGTAAAAGCTCATGGGCAGAGGGCACAGAGAATCTAGGATTTGTGTGGCAGAGGTTTCCATTTGATCTGTCATGTTTTTTTCAGGCTTTGTAAGTTTGAGATCATTGTCATGGATGAGTTGAGGACAAGTGAGTATCCTTAGTCATCTTTGGCTTCTCAAGAGAACCAGGCACACATTAAGCACTCAGAGTTATGTGTTGATCTTCCCCAAGGAATAGGCTTTTGCATTATGTGAGTGCTGCCATGAAATGTATAGGCTTAGCCACACTGGATACACACTGATGCTAGATTTTTTTTCTAAGAGAGATAGCGATGTGTAGTAACCGACAGGGAGATAAATAATTGCTGGGTCCCTTCCAGGTCTAAAAGAGAATTCCTCTCCTTTCTAAACTCCATTTCTCCTTTTTTTATTGTCTTATATAATGTACACAAAGGTTCAATGCTCTTCATAATAGCACCCCAGCCTATCTTTTTCCTGCTTTTTCTAAATGTACTCTGACTTCCCTGTCCGTTTATTTCCTGACCTTACATTCTGCTCCAGCTGTTTCCTCTTCTTAGGGACACATTTACCTATCAAATTCCCATCCACTCTGCATGAGTGAATGCCCTTCAGTGTTATGAACAAACAGATCTCCTGATGCCCAGGGAAATGAACAGCCCTGATAGCTGTTGGATGCCATTCTAATGGATTTTGAATGATGATCTTTCACTAAGATACTTCATGAGGCTTATCTCCAAGACAAGAGGCAGAAAGTAGTGACAGTAACTGCTGATGGCAAAAGTATCAGCACCTTGCTCTGGGTTACTGATACCTGGTCAGAAGAGTCAAAATGGACAAAGACCAGAGCTGACTTTCTTGCATAGCCATCTGTTATGGCACCTTTCCTGTTAAAGTTGGTGTGAGTTCAGTCATCAAAATATATTCTGTGTACTTCCTGTCTCTCTTCACTGCACCCAGTCTTAGCACCGCTATGATATCCTCAACAGCCATCATCTGTCACTTGGGCTTCTTTGAACCACAGCGACAGCCTCCCTGCTAGTTGCTTCTCTCCCATTCAAATCTCTTCACTCCAATTAATTCTGAGGGAGAGGCAATGCGATTTAAATTTCTCCAAAGACTTTTCGTTGCAATAATCATGATTGCTATTAAGAGCTTGAATGATCTAACTTCTGCCGGTGCTTGTGATGTCACCTCAAGCTACACTGCCTCTGTCTACTACTCCCTAGCTACCCTGTAGATTCTGTAAACAAGCTGAACTGCTTTTTCCTCACAGCCTTTGGAACGGAAATATCTTCTACCAAGAACACCTCACCCTTTCTGCTTTATGCAGCTGGTCTCTTCTTGACAGACAAGTCTCAATTCAAAAGCAATCTCACAGAGGCCACACTGGGCTCCCTGATTAATGACTCTCTCGAATCCCACCAGAATCTTTTCCCAGAGAAACTGACATTATTTGACATTAATTTATTTTATTTGAACACATCATTAGGTGTCATCAAATGGCTGTGAAAGGAATGAATTCTGTCTACTGAAGCCCCTTCAGTCAGTTTTTCCATTCAAGTTGGTGGTGTGAGCTATGACACGTTTTCTTTCCTTTCATTGTTTGCTTTTTGTTGTTCTCGTCCTCATTTTCCTTCTCCCCCTCCTCTTGTTCTTTTCGCTGTTGTTTTGATGCTTTTTTCTTCTTCCTCTTCTCCTCTTCTTTCTTCCTCCTCCTTCCTCAGTCTTTTCATACAGGGTCTCAATATATGGCTTAGGTTAGCCTTAGACTACCAGTCCTGCTGTTTCACCCTCCTCGGTGTGGTATTACAGGTTTGTACCACGATATTGGTTCTGATATTAACACTGATGAATCCATAGTTAAGTAGACATTTTTTGTGACTCAGTTTTCCTATCCTATCTGTGAAATCAGACACTAACACTAACAACCCCTGATGTATAAGGTTGCTTCCTAGAATAAATAAATGAAATTAATAACATAAATTAAAATTGACTGTGTAAAGTCAAAAATCAATTCACAGTTTAAAGAATGATGTTTAAAATGCTAACTGTAACTACAGCAGAAAAGCATGTGGGTAACTACATAGGTTTATCAGAAACTTCCTATTTTAGGTGGCATTAGAATACTGAATGATCACTATTGGCAAAATTTAGGTCCTTGAATTGTCAAGTCAAGTTGTTGCTCAGAGCTCTGATGTCACCTGCTTACTTCATTACTTCATTTTCAAGAAAGTTTTACATAATCCTTGTATGCAGTCCTTGTACTTACTTGTTTCTAAATGGCTAGGTCATGCAAAGTGAGACCAATGTAAGGGAGTACTCAAAGTCTGACAGAAGTGCAAAACAATGACACAGGACTAGGAAGTGCTTCCCACAGCTCTCCGTCTAGACAGGCATGCTCCCAGTGCTTTCAAGGTAAATTTAGCTGGGAGCTGCTAGGCATTGGGTGAGAACCTATGGATGCCCTTGAGGGACAGGAACAATGTTCAGGGAGTCAACCGCCTCCATGAGGACATAACCAGGAAAGAATGTAGAATTGCTCTCTCTGTGCACCAGCACATGAATGAGAATGCTGCGCATATGTATTTACACAAATGCAGAATTATAGACTTGCTCCAGTGGGGGCAGGAGGAGAGTGTTGAACCCTGATGGCACATCAAGCATTTCCTGAGGGAGGTTGTCTGTTTGTCTGGTTTTTACTGGCTGATTGAAAAACCACACGTGGCCTTCAGATGTAGAAAAGAAAAAGTATTTGCACATAAGAAAGGGAATTTTTAGTATAATTGTTGATGCAAGCTATTTAGGCAACCATATAATATTTCTGGGAAAACATCTAGGCACAGGGTTGCGGAAAGATTTATGAAGACCATCTTCTTAGTGGTGGTAGCAGCCTCCTCTACTTCCTTCCTCTTTTTTCTCATCTGTTCCTTGTTATTTCACTTTTCCTTTCCCATTGTTTATAGAAAGATAAGATTTCTTCTTGGTCAGGCTTTCATTTACATGCCCCTTCCCCTTTATTCTTCATCTTTTTTGTGAACATGAGGGTGTGAAACATATTTTAATCTTGTTTTTCTTTCATCAGTGCCAAATCTTCATATAAGGATGGTGAATGGCAACACAATTCTGCAGCCAAGAAGTGTGAAAGGGTAAAAAAAAAAGACTAATGTTCTGCTGTTGGTCTTGGACAAAAATCACAACTTACATTAGTGTAAGTGAAGATTAATTCTTTTTAAATTATGCAAACCCACCCAATGGAAAAGAAAACTGAGTTCCAGAAAGGAAGGGATACTGCACATTCACTATTTGTATTAGTTTGGAAGCCAAAAAGACCAGGGTTAAAGGCTGTCTTTTCTACTTGCTCATTTTATCACCCTGGGAGACAGAACCTAAAAGTATTCTTCAGTATTCACCACTCCTTCCTGGGAACACAGCAAGAATGCATCTCCTAACCTCCTTTGCATCTCAGCTCAGTCTAGTGACCGATTTTCGTTTAATAACCACATTCACACTGATCCAGGGTCAAACTACTTTGGAATGTCAGATGAAGTAAAAACTGTTTTGATATGCTGGCAATGTCAGTTTGATGTTATTGTATCAGCTCGCCTTCCCCTGTGGCTTTGAGTTATTTTTGAGCATTCCACTTAGTTTATGTGTCTATGAGACTAACATTGTTAAGCCCTGAGGTTACCAGAACCTAAATGACTCTGGGTTCTTGTCTTTTGGTCATTTGACTCTTCTTTCAAGTACTTACATTTTTCTTAATGATAGTAAAAACAAAACTTGAGTCCTCATTATCTGATGCCTATTCTGATTGTTGTCACAAAAATTGCAGAAAAAGACAAGTTTTCTAACAACCATTACTCAAGCTATGTCACTCCCAGAAAGGAGTGGCAAAGTACCTCAAGTCTCTAATTCACTGGAAGACATAAAGTTGGTCCGCATAGGGTCAATCTGTGAGCAGATTGATGATAAATGAAAACATAAGGGGAACACTTGCAGTGTTGAAGGTTGATAGAGATCATTACTAAGTTTTTCAAAGGGTATCCCACAGGGATTTTGGACAAGTATGTTGCCCAGGGTTTCTCAGAAATGCTTTCATACTTATGATGACTTAAAAATTCCTTGTATGCTCTCATCTACTTCATTTCTTTTCCACGAATCATTGTTCACTTCACTCTCTCCTAGTTTCCATTGCTGTTATCCTGCTGGAGAAGAAAAAAAAAGAGAAGAATTTCTCACCTTACTTTTTTGTGAAAGCAATGCACACAGTTAAAGCCTCAAGTCCCATGCCTGTTTCATGTTGGAAAAGATGTACCCCCTGAGAAGCATGGTTTTAATCTTCCTACAACAGCTTATTTTATAAAGCATTCACAGGGAACACATTCAATGAATGACATTCTCCAGATTAATACACAGCATGGTCTAATGACCAGATTAGGTGACCTGAAAAAGGAAAGCATTAGAATGAGATTTGAAGTCTCCATTCTAAGAATAAGCAGTCACAAGTGGTTCTCCCCAAAGCATAGTTGAGAACTCATCCCAAGCCAAGGGAGTTGGTCTGGAAGTCTTGTGCAAAAAATGTTAACCATGGTTTTTCTGTAAGGATAGTTGGTAGCAGGACTGACCAGCTGGAAGGAGTACTGCAATCTAGTTATGCTTTGACACAGTTCATACCTACGAAGTGTCTTGCAATAACGCCTCTTGCTTCTGACTTGCTATGATGTGTGAAATTGCCACATTTATGAAGATATTGTGAAAATGAAATTTTTCATTCATGAGAGGTAAATATAATTGTCACTGATTATCATTTCAGCCTTACCTTCGGGCATATTTATGCAGATTCCTAAGAACTGTAACTCTCAGTGGTTATTGTTAGATGAAGATGTAAGCCAACAACTTGAGGTCCCAGTGGAGGAGGCAGCCAGGAACTCCGCCATCTCCAGCCTCCTCCAACCTTTCATGCTACTGTACTTGAGGCTGTGAAAAATTGTGGAAGCTTGAGAGTGCACAAGCTTTTTTTTTTTTTTTTTTTTTTTTTTTGGTTTTACGAGACAGGGTTTCTCTGTTTTGGAGGCTGTCGATCCAGCCTGGCCTCGAACTCACAGAGATCCTCCTTCCTCTGCCTCCCTAGTGCTGGGATTAAAGGCGTGTGCCACCAACGCCCAGCAAGAGAGTGCACAAGCTTTACAAGCTGGTACAGGACATGTGATTCCTAAGCAAGAGCCAAACTTTTGATGCTGCATATGGCGTTTGTTCTTTTGTTACCTGAGCACCATAGCGATAAGGCACCCAGAGTAGATTTAGGTCATAGATGTAGAACTCTCCACACCGGAGATGTCTCAGCTTTTTAAGGTTTTTCTCCAGAGAAGGAAGGTATTTTAGTTGTTCTGGAGAACAAATAATTCTCGTCTGTTTCTAGAAGAAGACACCAGTTGAACCATTCAATGCTGTTTGCTATATAGATAACTTTGAAAACATGGTTAGAACAAAATGACAAACACCAGTTGAACCATTCAATGCTGTTTGCTATATAGATAACTTTGAAAACATGGTTAGAACAAAATGATAGTATTTCTGTTCACTCAATGTATAGAGGTACGAGATATTCATGGAGAAATCTTTCTTTAAAATTACAATGCAAGTACAGCACATAGAGTCATGATATTTGAGAAAATCCACCATTATCATTTAGTAACATTCAAGGAAAGTTGTATTTCTATTTGTTGTTGGTAAAGTAGAAAGGATAATAACTATTATGTATAGTTAGTATGAGAAGTAAGTAAAATTGTGTGTTGGTAGTAAAATATATATATATCTAAATGTAGTAATTTGTAACAATTTAGTATATGTATATTTAGTATATGTTGCAATATATCATTGAAAAGTGTTCTTGTTCTGTTTATTAATTGAAATTGTATTTAATTTTGAAATATTCTTTAATATATTTACATTGAATACAATGGAGAGTTCTAAGTAAGAAACTGCCTTGGTCCCTGGTCTGTTAGAGATCATCTGCAAAGTTTTGGCAAGTCACAGAACCTAATTGGTCAAGTAACACAATGGATAAGGACTGATAAGTGATGGTGCCAGTCTTGAACAATGGGTAGTTACTGTATGGGGAGTTATGCTGAAAAAAATACTGGAGTCTAGTGAGTTTATTGACTCAGTAGGAAAGCATATACACGATGAAACAGCCAGATCTCTCAGGGACAGATCTGACAAGCATGGGATTAAGCAGAGCACTAAAAGGGGTGAAATAGGGTAGCAGTCATACAATTACTTTGCACGGAAGAGTTAGTTGCTCAGTTAAGACATCTAAATCTGTTAATTAATGGGTTGACTAAAATCACTTCTGGAATCAAGTCAGGGATGAAAAATGAGAACACAAAGTGATGAGTGGGAGAAAGAGGTGGGTATGAAGCCATTTTACAGTTTCATATTGGGATGAATGGAAATCTACTTTTAGTTAGGCCATGACCTATAAACCAGGTTAAGTACTTCTGGAAATCCCAGCTGTTGTCAGGCTGTGTGGAGGCTAGCCAGGCTTTTTCTCAAATGACCCAGTATGCTGTTGCTGCCTCTGGCTTCTCCTGGGCTCCAAATTGCTGCCTGAAGCAGCTGCTCAAACACTTTAATGGCCACAATTAACCCATCCCAGAGGCTGACCTTTAGACATGGCAGTGGTGACTCAGGCCAACTGGCCTGGGCTCTGCCATCTTTGGCAAGTTATGTGTGACTTGGTCTTTCATTTGGCTTCTCTGAGCATGGATAAGAGATCAGACTTCCAATAACGCTGGTAGAAGCAGGGTTTGAGGCAGGGTTGTACAAAAAATTCAAATTCTCTGTTAAGGGGCTACCTTCATTTGATCCACTAAAGTTCTCACATGCCCAATCTGATTTAGCAGATGCTTCTACCTCTGCTTAGCTGACAATCTAGTAAATGTGTGAATGAAACATTTATCATTTATGAGGAATTCTTTGAAAGAAAGAACTGTGGATCTAAAGTGTTGGGGTAATTTATCAGAATGAGGGAACAATCACTTTGGTTTTCAAGGTTCAAGAAAGTGTATTTGACTTGGGAGATTTGTTACAAAAGGGATTCATCTACAACCTGTTAAAAGGAATGAAGAGCCTGTCAAGTAGGCAAAGGTTCTTAGAAAGGAATTGACTTGTGTTTAAAAAAAAACAGGAAAACAAAAAACAGGTATGGACCTGAAGGATGGCTCAGTGGTTAAAAGTGTTTGCTTCATAATATATGTATATACATATGCATAATTAGTACACAGCAACAATTAATGAGAAAAGGGGTCATGAACCATGTATTTGCAAAAGAGCAAGGAGGGGTATATGGGGTTGTTTGAAGGGAGGCAATAAAAGGTAGGTAGGAATGATGATTTATACTACAATCTCAGAAAATAAAAGAAATAAATTAAATAAAGTAAGCTCAATTCTTACAGAGGATCCAGATACATTTTCCAGCATCTACATGCAACTTACAACTGTCTGGAACTCCAGTTCCAAGGGATCTAATACTCTTTCAACTTCCATTGCACTAGGCACAAGTGTGGTGCATATACATACATATACGTAAACCCTGATACACACACAATAAAATTAAGACATCTTAAAAGAAACTGTTTAAAATGGATTAGAAGGGGAAAATAAAGGGCAACTTCTAATAATGTGGGCGGCAGAGGCGATTTACTTTACATGATGGGACAGTACTAAGTTCAACATGATCTTTAGTCATGTTAGAGAAATCTGGGTTCCATTCTGTCTTTCCAGTCACAGGATTATCACTATGACAGAGTGGTTTAAAAACCACAAAAAAATGTACTCTGTCACATTCTGCAGGCCACAAGTCTGGAGTTGAGGTGGTAGCAGGTTGTATTCTTGAGATCTGAGTGAGAAGTCTCCAAACATCTAGTAGTTGTTAAGGCTCTTTAGTATCATTGACTGAACACACACCGCTCTAGCCCTTCCCTTTGTCTTCTCTGTCTCTTCTGTTTTCTGGGCCTCCTCAGCTACTTCTCTTCTTATTGCACACTTGCCATGAGAAAATAAATGCAACCAAGGAAATCATGTTTGATGTCATGTCAGGATTTCTAATTTGTCACTTTTACAAGGACTGTCCTTCTAGGTTTACATTCACATGCCCCTGTGCTTCCAACTTTGGGATGAGTGCAGAGTTCAACCCACTAAATTCAATTTGAAGAGAAAAAAACTGCTGAAAAGCACCCATGTGGAGAAGTGAAAATTGTCCTTTAATTTTTTGGGTAATGAAGACAAGGGAAAAAGGAAGATCTTGGCAGGGAAAAAAGGTGTCTGAAGATGGCTGTGTGTAGAGGCAGGAGGAGCTGAAAACTTGAGTTGGGATGGGATCAGGGCCAGCAGCTTCAGTTAGGCCAATGATGAAAATGTCTGTGTTGAAATGAGGACAGTAGCCTACAAGAGACATCTTGGTTCCAGGCATAACTGTCTATCATCACACAGAGCCTGGTTGGATATCAGCCAGGCGTCTTCCTTTTTACATCTCTAATTCCTAATTTTTGGCCCTCCTTTTCTCCTGGATATGTTTCAGACTGGATGTTTAGAGTCATTGCTTTTAAAACCTTGCCCCATTTGATCCTCTGTAGAAGCTCCACAGGTCTTAGTGCTTAACAATTAAAGGTTCTGAGATTCCAGCTTCCTTTTATGGCTCATTGTATACACTTCTTGTAGGCTTTGAGGTTTCCAGTTTGCAGTGGCTGTCTATGAGAAGCTGAGAGTGCAATAGGGCAGAACATAATGTAAAATCTTTCCTTTTTTTCCTGACTACAAATTAAATGTTGGCAAGTTCTGGTTTTCACTGTCTGGAAGAATTTGCAATAACACTCATGGCATACCTCTTTTAAAAGAAGAAGAAAAAACACCCATATCTAATCTGTAGATATTATGAACAAAGTTTGCCCTTTATAATCTGTTAATCCTTGTTAGATGAATGGAAGCAAAACTGGAATTCGTAACTTGAAAAAGAATTTCTTCTTTGAAATAAAAAATGCAAACATCCACATATAGGACCATTGAGATTTCTCATCCCTCTACCTGCCTGGTTAATGGGACAGAAAGAACGTTATTTTCATTGTGAAGCAGCCTCTGAGTGTGGATCTTTCATGAAACTGAATGTACTCCTATTTACACACCCCATTAAAGAATGAGTGCATCCTGTTTTTTCCCTCAATATATGTTTTTATTTAAATTAAAAACATGAATGCTTCACATGTCAATCCCAGCTCCCTCTCCCACCCCTCCTCCCTTGTCCCTTCACCAGTCCTCCAAGCCCCCCACCCAATCCCCACATCATTCCTCAGGGAGGGTGAGGCCCTCCTTGGGGGGATCTCCAAAGTCTGTCATTTCATTCAGAGAAGGACCTTGGCCCTTCCCCATATGTCTAGGCTGAAAGAGCATCCCTCTGTTTGGAATGAACTCCCAAAGCTCATTCATACACCATGGTACACACTGATCTACTACCCAAGGCCCCAGTGATTTCTGTGGCCTTCTCACTGGCCTCTAAGCCATCAGGAGTGCATCTTGTTTTTTAAATGTAGTTTTAATGTATATGTATCTGTGGGAAAGTGTAGCTGAGAAGACCAGAAGAGGGTGTCAGATACCTTGAAACTGGAGTTACAGGCAGTTATGAGCCTCCATGTGGGTGCTGGGAACTGATTTTCTATCCTCTGCAAAAGAAGTATAAGATTTGACCACTGAGCAATGTTTTAGTCTGAGTGAAACTATTTTTCGCTTACTAGTGACATGTACATTTCAGTTACAAGAAGCATCTAATTCAAACTGGTGTAGCCAAGTAGAGAATTTCATGGGCAACTTAAAACTAAGATAGTAAAATGTTCTAAGCCAAAAGTTTCCCTGTGGCTCTCTATTCTTTCTTAGTTGTTTCTCTCTATACATCATATTCATACACTTTTCCTGCATAGAATAAGAATGTGGGATTGTTTCTCAGTTGGTCTATCTTTGCATATCACTTGTGTTCTGTAGGGAGGCAGTGGTAACCAGCCAGGTAGGAGTCACATGCCTTCAGCCAGTGCTGTAGGTAAAGAAAGTCAGCTTTACAGGAACAACAGAGACTAGAGGAGCAAAGGCAGAGTGCTATCATGGGAAAACATGCTATCGTGTTTTAAAAAGCAAAGGATGAGAATGAAGATGTAAAATACCAGTAGTCACAGGCAAATGTCCGTTCACATTGGGCAAGTTATTCATTCCTTAGTCCTGTTTCTTTATACTTAAAGTGGGGATAATGCTATTTGTGCACTCCCCACTGAGTAATTGAGAAGATAAAGTGAGTTAATATGTGTAAAGTATATTAGAGCAGTGCCTCGTCATATCTGCATTATATTTAATATCTATTTATTTACTTACAATGGGAATTTTGTCTCTGCTGAGTTTTGCACAGACAGGCGTCAAGCTGTTTTATTGAGCAGAAAGAAATTGCAAATTCACAACAACGCACAGAGAACTGGAGAGCAGCAGGAATTTCAAAAGGGGGTGAAGTAGGTTTAGGTCTCCACTATTCTTGACTGTCTCTATTTTGGCCCCTTCTCCAAGCCACATAATCACTCACTGGATTTCTGAAGCATCTTCTGTGATCTCCAGGCTCATTTTCACTGTTCTCATAGTCCAATTCCCATATGACAATCCTCCAAATACTCTGCTTTAAGCATGAATCTCCAGCCACTATCATCCAAGATACTAAACCCCAGAATAGGTAACCACCACCTCCTAACCTTCTTGTTGTCTACCTCTAAACCATGCACTATGCCTATGGTCTTCTGCTATGTAGCCTCTTGTCTTCCTTCTGTCTCACACATTCCAAATCCATTGCCTTCTCCTTTTAAAATGTTCATCCTTAGAACTAAAGTAGCCGAGTCATTCACACCGTCTGACCTCAATATATATGCCATGTCCTCCAGGAGACCTTTCCTGATCAATTAAATGAAGTGTTTTTCCCCTCCCACTTTATCAATTCTCTATATCACTATTTTTTTTTTACTATTTGTGTCATCTTTTCTTTCTGAATATTTCCTCTAAAGGCAAGTGTCTGGGTGGTAATGAGAGAAGGATATGTTACCTGTGATATAAAGGTAAGGAATTGGCCTAATAAATGTGGAAGCCACCTTTCCACTAGGTCCACTAGGTTAACTGAGCTTTTGACAGAATGGACAGGAATTCTCTCCATCTGTGAATTCAGGGAACAGAGAATAAGTTTCAGTGTGTTAGAGTCCTAAAGACTGCACTGTACTAGTAAGGGCGAAGGAGACAGACAGTAGCTTGGCTTTGTTTTCTCTCTCAACAGAACTGCATTGCTAGCCATTGCTAGCACCCAAGGTGGTCTGCCGTGTAAATGAAAAACAGAGGGAGATGATATAATCACCTAATCAAATTAACTTTATGAGTCTGTGAAGGTAACTCATATAATTAAAACAAAAGAGGAATGGGAAGAGACATGATTCCAACTACAAAGAGTAACGAGGGAAAAGAACCCTCAGACAATAAGAAACTATTAACCAGAGCTTCAGGCACCTGATAGCAGATGCAAATTACGACAAAAATAACTTTGAGTTTGTTTGACTATAAGAAAATTTATAAGAATTCCTTTTTTGGGAGGGGTTTCGAGACAGGGTTTCTCTGTATTGTTTTGGAGGCTGTCCTAGAACTTGCTCTGTAGACCAGACTGGCCTTGAACTCACAGAGATCCGCCTGCCTCTGCCTCCTGAGTGCTGGGATTAAAGGCGTGAGCAAGCAACACCCTTGGGATAGGTACCAATTACATAGGGACAAATGAACACTCTAGAATTCAAAACAAAGTAGTTAAATTAAGAATTCCATCGAATCAACAAGAGATTAGATTTAGCTGAGGGAATAGTACACATTGGAGAAAAATAGGTGGAATGAATGGAGGTGACTGTCAGATGCAGACGTCTCCATTAAGTAGCTGCCACATGCTATGCTGCAGTTGGAGACAAGGAGAGCGAGGAAGGATGCTAAGTCATCAAGGTCAATGAAGGTCGAATATATTTAGAAACCTAAGGCTGATAAAGACAAGGAAACCTTAATTCCAGAAACAAAGAAAAGGATCATAAAAGAAACCACGATACTAGAAAGAAGTGGATAGTAAGTGATAAAATAAACATCAAACTATATAAATGTAATAAAAATACTTCAAATTTTTTCAGATAGAACAAAAAATTATACCAAGTGGAAAGGTAGAGAACCTTCCGGAAATGTAGAATGAAGGTAAGGAGGTAGATGGGTGATCTCTGAAATATTGACTCTAAATTAAAAATTGCGTGCAATACATTTTGAGTTGAAGAACAATGGTAATTTAAATGTATAACAATAGTGATATAAATTGAAGTAGGGGAATTTAAATGTACATGACTATTGTATTATCTAGAAAAAACACAATTAGTACTATACTTTTGTATACCAGTGCAAATTGCAAATGTCTACACTAGTGAAAGGGTGATTTAAAACTAATAGAAGGTTGAAATAGAATGAAATTAATGCATGAAAGTCAAGGGAGAAAAAAGACATCACTATTTATAAATTATATAAATGTTTCATTAGTTGAAATAAGTTATCATATTAAGTCAGAAACAACATAACTGTATTTCATTTATATTTCTTCTGAAACACTGAGGTTAAAAAATACTAACAGTGAAAAGATAGAAAAACATAATATACAAATATTGGGTAAAAGAAAATTTCCATTACTATACTGATATCAAGCAATTAGCTTTCAAATAAAACTGCTTTAGTACCTATAAAACAGTTTCTAACTTTAAAAAAGTTAAATTGCATATGAAGGTATAAGTAGGTATCCAGGTTAGCATAGTCTCAAAACACATAAAACTTCTATTGGCAGGGTGATAAGGAGAAACACTGTCTTGAGAATTAACCACAGATTTCTCAGTGATTTATAAGAAAAAAGGAAAGTATATCTTAAGGAAATAAATACACCACCACTGACATGGTGATTCACTTGCTAAAGCGTTACAACATTTGTAAAATCTTCTGTGAATTGTTTGTACCAATAAAATTAAAAAACAGAGCAAAATAATTAATGAGACCCTTTATACTATTTGTAACAATAGTCAATTTTCAACTTGTTTCTAATACTTAAGATGGTGACCCATAGATATGGATGACTTCAAATTTTAAAAACTATACTCTTCTACATTATATCAAATTCTCCCTTCCTCCAGTAAAATTCCACTGTCTGCACATTCATCCTGAAATCACAGGAACCAGTAGGCTCTTCATTGTCTTCACTCTGGGGATCCGGCAATCCTTAAGACTGTAGTGTTGACTCTGAATTTCCTTTACCATTATCTAATTGTATGACTTTGATAAGGCAGTTCAATTTCTTTGAGCTTTAATTTCCACTTCTATAAATGACTTAAAGAACATCTAGCTACCAAGACTGTTGTAATAATTAAGATAAGGTGATGTATATGCATTCCTGTACTTGTGTAATTATCCACAAATCGGTAAGACAGATACATTAGATCTGCAGTTTGCTTAGTCAAACTGTTCAATATAGAGCAGTACTTCACAGTTTGTTGGTATTTATGCAAAAACTCCTGCATTCATTAGGGTGCAGCTGTTTTCCACCCAAGGCCTGCAAATGTATTTGCTTGTGGGGGCAGGGGAAAGATTTTAATGGTTCATCTCAATCCTCACATTTGATGTGACCTGGGTTCTTTCCTCTACAGTTCTCTCTGATTTGATGGTTCTCAATCTTTGCTATAACCCTGCTCACCTATGGGATTTTATGCAGTGGAAACACCACTGATATACCTGTCAATTCTGGATGACCATGTTCACGTTGTTTCTTTCTTTCTTTTGAGATAAGAGTCTTACAGTGTAGCCCAGATTGTCGTTGAATTTACCATGCTCCTTCTTTGCTAAGCCTTTTTACTGCCTGGATGGCTTATATACATGAGCCATCAAACACAGCTTAGATGTTTACTTCTTACCAAAAACTTCAGGAAATATGTCTGAACTAAGAACTAGAATTAAGTATTGCTATGATCCCAGTTTGTATGCAGTGATCCTGTGTATACCTGGTTTCTCCAGAAACCGCAGACCTCTACCCATGTTTACACCCTTGATGTGAATCTGTAAGGATGCAGGTCCATGATCTTACATACAGCTGCCTCTATCTGGGGGGCTGGTGACTGCTCAGTCTTCCCAAGCACTTTTCTGTTCTCTGCATTCCCAGGGTCAATGTACGACACTTGGGTCTACCAGTAAATTTCCAGGACACAATTGACTAGTTCTCACAGTGTTATATGATTTGTATGCAGGGCAGACAAAAAATAAACAAGGTCATCTGCTATTGCAACGTTTGTGTTTTTGGAACTTTCAGAGTCTTTGTATACTCTTTTTCCAAAATAAATGAATTCACTGCTTTGGAAAATTTTATTAAATGAAGTCCAGTGTCTGTAAAATTTATATGCAATGAATACATGAATTTGTTAAACATCAAAGTTAAAACTTATGTGAAAAATAGTCAGTTATTTAATAATTGATATTAGAGTGAATAATTAATCATTTGGAAAATTTTAAATAATATTCTTTTATAATGTATACTGGAATATATGTTGTCAAGACTTTAAAATTGAATATAGTTGTTCTGTGTGAAACAATTTTAAATAATACATTATGTTAGGGCATTCTAAAGAAAGAACAAACATATTGATCACATAAAACTACTGCAGAAATCTTCTGTGACAAAAATCAATATAGCCAACATTACAAAGTCCTTACATGGTAAATGTTCATGGCACATGACATAACCAAAAATGTATTTAAAGATAAAAGTCCTCAGATATGAAAATTTGTGCATTACAATAGCCTGAGGGCTTTGACAGACTGGTACGTAAGTAAATGCACTGAGTGAAATATGAAAAAATAGTAAACAATATTTACTAATCTGAATCTCTGTATAAGCAAACATCTATTGTCATATCCCAGTGAACCAGCAGGTTGGTATATCTCCTGAGGAAATTGGGTCGTATGTACCAAAATTCAAAATATCAATTTTGACTGTGTAATTCTGTTTCTAATATTTTACCTGCCTATAACTAGCCAGTTAAACAACAATGAATGCACCAAATATCAGCATAGCTTTTAATAAAAAACAAGAAACCAGAACTTACAAAGGATTTGTAAAAGCTTGCACAATGTGGAAAATGTAAAAATTTTGTGTAAATTGAAAACATAGTAAGTGGCAAGTTGAGGTGCTTTTGGTCCTTTTCATTATGCTATAAATGATCCCAATGGTTTTTACTGTGTGGTAGTGTCAAATGAAGATTTTGTTATGCTGGGTTTATTTCCAGTGGAGATTTCCTTTCCTTTCCGATTGAATATATTTTATTATTTATATAAAGACGACAAAAGGGCTGAGAAAGAAATCAGAGAAACATCGCCCTTTACAATAGCCAAAAGCAACATAAAATACCTTGGGGAGACAGATAAACCAATGGAATCAAATTGAATCCTCCAACATTAACCCATACACATATGAACACCTGATCTTTGATAAAAAAAAACTAAAATTAGCCAAGCTGTGGTGGCACACGCCTTTAATCCCAGCACACAGGAGGCAATGGCAGGCAGATCTCTGTGAGTTCGAGACCAGGCTGGTTTACAAGAGTTAGTTCTAGGACAGCCTCCAAAACCCTGTCTTGAAGAACCAAAAAAAAAAAAAAAAAAAAAAAAGCTAAAATTAGACAAAGAACGCATCTTCAACAAATGGTGCTGGCATAACTGGAGGCTGACATTTAGAAGACTGCAGATAAATCCATGCTTATTGCCATGTACAAAAATTAAGTGCAAATGGATCAAAGACCTCAACATAAATCCAGCCACACCGAACCTGTTAGAATAGAGAGTGGGAGGTACCCTTGAACGAATTGGTACAGGAGACAGCTTCCTGAATATAACTCCAGGAGCACAGACACTAAGATCCACAATTAATAAATGGGACCTCCTGAAACTGAGAAGCTTCTGTAAGGCAAAAGACATAATCAACAAGACAAAAAGGCAGCCCACAGAATGGGAAAGGATATTCACCAACCCCACATCTCACAGAGGGCTGGTCTCCAAAACTTACAAAGAACTCAATAAGCAAGTCTCCAAAACACCAAAGGATCCAATTAAAAAGTGGGGTACAGAACTAAATAGGGAATTCTCAGTAGAAGAGTCTAAAATGGTTGAGAGACACTTGAGAAAGTGCTCAACATCCCTAGTCATCTGGCAAATGCAAATCAAAACAACTCTGAGATACTATCTTACTCCTGTCAGAATGGCTAAAATAAAAAACACCAATGACAGTTTATGCTGGAGAGGATGTGGAGAAAGGGGGAACACTCCTCCACTGTAGGTGGGAGTGCCTACTCATACAGCCACTTTGGAAATCAGTATGGACATTCCTCAGGAAAATGGGAATCAATCTACCACAAGACCCAGCAATTCTACTCTTAGGCATGTATCCAAAAATGCACATTCATACAACAAAGACATCTGTTCCACTATGGTCATGGCAGCATTATTTGTAATAGCCAGAACCTGGAAGCCACCCAGATGTCACTCAACTGAAGAATGGATAGAGAAAATGTGGTACATTTACACAATGGAGTACTACTCAGCAGAAAAAAAAAATCAGTGGAATCTTGAAATTTTCAGGCAAATGGATGGCACTAGAAGAAATCATCCTGAGTGAGGCAACCCAGTCACAAAAAGAGAAACATGGTTTGTACTCACTCATATATGAATTTTAGACATGAATCAGGGGAGTGTCAGCATACAATCCCACTGCCAGAGAGTCTGGGAAACAGAACCTTCATCCAGTGACCGATGGAAGCATTCACCCACAGATAAACACTGAACTGAAATCCTGGAATCCAGTGACAGAAAGAGAGAACTGGTGAGAAAAGAGGTTAAGACTGGGCTGGCTTAACCCACAGGAACAGTTAACGTGAACAAGGGCGACCTTTTGGACCCTAGACTGATGGCTGTGTGGACAGCATGGAACTGATCCAGACATTCTAAATGTGGGTGTCAATAAGGAGGCCTAGGTAATCTATGGAGCTTTAGGTAGTATTTATCCCTGGCATACAAATGGAAATTGGCTGCCCATGTCACAGTGAGGGATGATCTCTTAGCTTTAACTCTTTGGGATGGGCCAAGGCCCTGCCATGAATGAAATGACAGACTATGGAGATCTTCCATGGAGGGCCTCAACCTCCCTGGGGATCATAGTGGAGATTGGTTGAGGGACTAGGGTCTGATGGTTGGTCAGGGGGGGGGAGGGGATAGACAGGGAGCTGGGAATTGACATGTGAAACAAGCTTGTTTCTAACTTAAATTTAAAAAAAAGGGGGAAGAAAAGAAAAAATAAAGTAAAATAATTATCTTTATAACAAAAGAAAGTTGAGAGTTGCTGAAATTTGGATATTGGTTTCCTGAGTTTGTTGCCAAGCTGGCAATATCAGATACAACATGGGATCTTACTCTGAACAAAGGATACACTTAGTATCTTACCTGGTGATAGTACAGTTAAGTTTCAGAGACTGATGTACTCCTGGTGCTCAATTTTTAGACTGGAAAAAGAGTAGGCCAAGTGGAAGATAACCTGATAAACTCTGATAGTCCCCTGTGCTGTGAATATTGCATCAGGCACTTGAGGCACATAGAGTCATTTAGTATTCAGATTGTGGTCACCTTTACAAAACAGGTGTTGTGTGAGCTAGAGAAAAACAGGGAACTCTTTGGGCATGTTGTCTTGAAATGAGAATTGATTTTTGGTAACTAACTAGGGTCAAAATAGTCTAACTGCAATAGATTTTTTTCTTCCAAAAGGCTCATTATTACACCTTTTGTAAAGTGGCATGTGTTTCAATTGGCAATTAAGGCTACCTGATGCACAATGGGGCATATGACTATATTTGTGAAGAAGTCCAGGTGGAATGTCTGTGACAACTGCTTTTGCTGTAGGTTCCAGAGACTGTGTAAGGTAGAACAACTGGACTTTTATAGTGGTGTTTTAGACCAAACTGTTTATTTGATACATTTTTCTAATTGGTATTACCTTGCAAATGGCTAAAAGTGAGAAGACATGACAGCTTACCTCATTAAGACCGAAGGATTGCCTGTAAGAGGGTAGGACATAGTGGAGGGGTTTCTTCCACCAGATCTCATGAGAATTGCACAGGTTTCCTTGTAACATGTTAGTGGCTGTGTAAAAGACTGAAATGCAAGGCTTAGAATAATGTGGTTTTGGCCGGGCGGTGGTGGCGCATGCCTTTAATCCCAGCACTCGGGAGGCAGAGGCAGGCGGATCTCTGTGAGTTCGAGGCCAGGCTGGGCCGATAGCCTCCAAAACAATACAGAGAAACCCTGTCTCGAAAAAACCAAAAAAAATGTGTTTTTGTTTGAGTTTTGTTGCCCATGAGACACAATGTAGATAAGAAATTGCCCCAAATTACTTCTTGACTGAAACTTGTCTCCCAGGGTATTGGTGGCCTTAGCTTTGAGTTCTAGCAGCCACCTGAGCCAGGACATTTCATCTGAACCAAAATAAAAGGTGCTGTGTTCTGCCAGATTTTTGATACTGGCGACCTTCCATAGGATTAAGCAGGAAAAGCGATCAGGAAGATGTAAATCAAACATGAATGAATTTCATTTTATCCCATAATATTGGCAAAATTAAAAAGACTAAGACAAGGCTTTTGAGCCTATATGGAAATAGTAACTCTCAAACACCATTGCTGGGGCTATAAATTGGTACAAAACTTCTCAGAGCATTTTGGCAGTGTCTTTCCAATCTGCATTTCTTTCAATCCAACATGTCATTTCTTGGAATCTGTACTACTGAATCCTCACATAACTAGGTAAGGACAGATGAACAGTGTGCTTATTGAAGGCTTTTTAAGTAGAAAAGTAAATTAAGACCATTGAAACATTCATTACTAAAAATATTTAGATATACTAAGCACTAAGAAAATAGTTGAATATGTTAAAGTCAAATCAAGCTATGGCATTCCATATGAGCCTTAGACACACGCACCCACACCCACACACACCCACACCCACACCTACCCACACCCACACCTACACCCACACACACACATACACACACACACACCATGCACACACACATGCATACACCCCTCCCCATATATGGATTTGTAGTGTGGTTCAGGATGTGCTATTGAGAGAAAATGGTTAGTTATAAAATAATTCACAGAAGATGACATAATGTCTGTTGAGATAGAGAAGGGAGGGGGGAGGAAAAGAGACTAGGCAGGATGAAGAGGGGGAGGAATGGAACCCACAGCCTATTACCACCGATAATTAATCTTGTGCTATGCCATCATAATAAGATCTTGGCACTTACTACTCTATTCAGTTCTGTCAGGTTACTATCTTAAATGAGTATGTTTCTTAAGCTTTATAGGCATAAGAAGAATGGGAAAGGAAAACAAAATTTAAACAAGATTTAAAAGCACTGGTCACTGGCTAACCATTTCTATTTTCCCCTTTAAAACTCCTATTATTTCTCTTATTTCTTTGCTTCATAACAGTTCTCTCTCTTTCTCCCTCATAGTTAATTTTGATGAACAACCATAATTCAAAGAGTGATTTGATTTCAGCTCTCTTTAAATTCTTTTTAAAAGTTTATTATTACTTTTATTTCAAATTTACACATTTATTTTATATCTGGAACACCGTATCCCCTTCCTGCTTTCCTTCTAGTCTCCCCCTCATCTCCCTTATGCTTCCCCAACTCTATCTGCTCTTCCTCTCGTTCTAGTCAGAAAAGGAAAGGCCTCTCTTGAATATCCACAAAACACAGAGTTGCAGTAAGATTAAGCATATCTCCTTATCTTAATGATGGGTAAGGTGACCCAGTATGAGGAATGGGGTTTCTTTTTTTTTTCATTTTCTATCTTCTTTTTTTAAATTTATTTTTCAGTTTAAATTTAGATAAGAAACAAGGTTGCTTCACAAGTCAGTTCCAGGTCCCTCTCCCTTTACCTCCCCTCCTCCTGTGCCCTCCCCCCCATTATCCCCTCATTTCCCCAGGGAGGGTGAGGCCCTCCATGGGGGTGTCCATAGTCTGTCATTTCATCCATGGCAGGGCCTAGACCCTTCCCCAAGAGTTCAGGGTGAGAGTGCACCTCACATTGTTGGATGGGAGTCCAAAGTCCGTGTGTATACTCGGGATGGGTACGGATCTACTGCCCAAGGCTCAATAGATTACCTAGGCCTCCTCACTGACACTCACATTCAGGGGATCTTGATCAGTCCCATGCTGGATTCCCAGGCTGATGCCTGGGATTCAAGAGTTAAACTTTGTCAGGAATGGGGTTTCAAAAGCCAGCGAAAGAATTCGACAGACCCTACTCTCATTGTGAGGAATCCCACAAAAAAATCAAGCTACAAAACTATCACACGTATTCAGGGGACCTAGATCAGTCCCATGCAGGTTCCCTTGTTGGCAGGTGAGTCTTTGTGAGCCCAGGTTAGCTGATTCTATCGGTTTTCTTGTGATCTCCTTGAGCCCAAGGCTCCTACAATTCTGCCTTCTTCTGTTCAGCAGGATTCCCTGAGCTTGGCCTAATGTATGGCTGTGGATCTCTGAATCTGTTTTCATCAGTTACTTGAGGAAGCCTCTCTGGTAATTGGGGTGTACAACAATCTTTGAGTATAGCAAAGTATCATTAGGCATCATTACACTGACAATTTTTTTTCTTCAGTCCTGTTTGGTTCTATCCTAGGTCTCTGGTCCATACAGTTCTTGGTCTGAGCATCCAGGCAGTGTCAGGTGTGGGCTCACTGTCATAGCATAGGTCTCACTGAACCAGTTATTGGTTGGCCACTCCCATAATCTCTGTGCCACTTCTATCCCAGCTCATCTTGTAGACAGTACAGGCTGTAGGTCGAAGGTTATGTGGCTGAGCTAGTATCCCAGTCCCTTCACTGGTAGTCTGGGCTGATCACAAGATGGCCAGGACAGGATACATATCCCCTGTTACTAGGGGTCTTATCTATGGTTGTTCTTGTAGAGTTCCCTTGCACCAGATTTCTATGTGAACCAGAAATGTGTCCCCTTTCCTGTCATATCTTTCAGTTCTAAGTGCTCCTTTTTTTCTATTTCAAGAGACCAAAGTCTTTAATAAGGCATTTGATACCTTTTATGCCCCAGCTGATGTGACTAAGATGTACCTGAATGGCAGAGGAAATATTTCAGACATAAAAAGTAACCAATGAGAATTTCACAGACCTTATGTGGTCCTTTTCTTCACTGCGCTAGTGTATGCATGCTCCTCTCCTAGTCCTATTATCTTTGCTGTAAGATGATAAATTCCACACAGTCTATGATGTAGCCCCAGTGAATCTCAAAACATCCCTTAAAGACAATCCCTCTATGCCATAAAAACTGTGTGTAACTGCCACATGTCAGTCTGTTCTACTACTAGAGAATATTTAATGCATTGTTATAAAAGATTGTAGACTTGCCTCATTAAAATCTAAGTGTTGCATAATGATTACTTGATTGAACAATGATGGTGAATTTTGTCTGACATATGTATTCATTAGGATGTACCGGCTATCTGAAGTAACAACATAGATGTATTATGACACTCTTTGTACTGGACTTGCCCTGGAACCTTTGTGGAGAGAATAAGACTATTGTTCTTATGTTGTTTTCTAGTCCCATATTCTTTTCTCTTCTTCTGGTGATCATATCTTGGTCATTCTTCGAAGGATCTAAAATTATTCTTATATTATTCCTGAACCTGAATCTAAAGCACAGAGAAGCACTAATGTGGTTTTGGCAAACAGGGCCTTCATGTAGTAGTGATAGGTGGTAAAAGTCATAGATTAACCTAGGATGTGTAATGGAGAGATCCAGGAAGGATACTTTTGTTTACTTTTACTGGGCTTTAACTTAGGATAACTCAAAGATTTGTAAAAATCATTTTTTACCATATTTATGTGTGTGCCTACGTGTGGCTTGGTGAATTTGAGTGCAGCTGCTTTTGGAGGCCAGAACAAGGTGACATTCCTCTGAGAGCTGGAGTTACAGGCAGCCATGAGGGGGCAGATGTTGGTACTGGTGACTCAACTTGGGTCCTCTGCATGTTCCTTAACCACTGAGTGATCTATCTAGCCCCCAAAGTTGGAGGAATTGAAATCAGGAGCTGTAAGTGGACTGCTCAGTAGAACTTGAAGGCAAATTCTCATTGGATATAACATAGCATGCAGATACAGATAGCTAGCATCTGGTTGCTGTGAGCCCTTGAACTAGACTGCATAAAATCAACAATGTCCCAGGAGTTTTACTTTATAGTCTAGTAAGTTTCTTTATATTTTGGGATTTTTATGTGTCATCTGACTCCCCAAATTTCTAATACAATACATCATATTGTTTTTAAAAAAAGTGTGCCATTGTCATGACTACAAGCACCAGACAAGGGATTAAAATTATATATTCTTTTTTCTTCAGTTCTTTTAGTTACAAAAATATAGTGAAAATAAAAGTGAGTATAAATGCTTAACAATTTTTGTAGTTGGAAGGTGTGTCAGGTGTTTTCCAGTAGAAACAGGCTCCTGCATGGCATCACAATCCAGCACAAACCAAACAAACAAACCAAACAAACAAACAAACAACAAAACAACAACAAAGAAAAAACCACCATGATTCTTACCGTGGCCATGATCTTTATGATAAATAGGTAACACATGCACACTGCCTTGCAACTTGCTATTAGTTTGATGCCATTAGTAATGTAACCCTATAAGCAGCACTGGTAGTTAAGGATGTCACTAAACTGCAGTGTTGGGAATGTGGCTCTCTTCTGACTCATAAGCAATTTGCAACTTACTCATGGGAATGTTTGCTGTTATTTTGCACCTACTCACTACTCTAATCAGATTAATCACCACCATTATAATCAATATGAAATGATATTTATTGAAGGTGTTGAGTATTAGCATTGCCTCTATACAATTGATGAACAAAGGTTCTTCAAAGGGGCCCATATATGCTCAGGATACTCTCAGGGCATTTGCGCCAATGTGATGAGCTGATATTTGCAGAAAAGATATACCATCAATGAGATAATATTTAACTGTGCTCAACGTTTTGTGATTAGGATTTATGTGGTGGTTTTCTAAATTTAAGACAGGAAGCTAATTACAACATCACTGACCACCGAGCATTAATGATTATGAAAAATACTGGAGAAGGAAATAGATGTTTATAAACAATGCATTTTCAGTAATCTAAGAATTAAGTGACTGAGAATTAGAAGGCACCCACTGAATACTTGAGGTACTCAAAGCCATGAGTTGCTTATATAATTAAGAGGAAATTAAAGAAGCTCATATACGTATCTGCCTTTACTTATGAATCTACAGGGAGTCATTTAATGCCATTGTGGTTCTGATATATTTTATAAAACGGAGCTGCTTAAAAATGCATCCCTTTTTTGTCTTTGCAATGCCAAATTTTGAAAAGTTAAACTGACAACATCATTTTCACATGCTTGCTTGTGAAAGAATGGAGGCCTGAGATTTGAAGCTTAAGTCATTACTTTGTCTGTGAAATAAATAAATGTTCTTGATTATCCTTTATTAAAAGAGCTGGAATTCCTTTACCAAAAGCATCTTACTTAATAGTATAGAGAATACGCATACTTAACTTCTGAAATTAAACCTGAAAAAGAAGGTGATGTCAAGGATATTTAGGGTCTATTAAGTCTTTTTACCATTTAGATCTAAGGTTAAGTAATTAAGAGTCCCTATTTTACAGTTAGTAAACAGACTGAAGATGCATTGTCCAATGCCCAGGGTTATCAGTGAACGCCTTGGTTCTGACTTGAGTGGGGGCCAAAAATGCCCAAAAGTAGATCTGGCTTTTGTTTTGGTTTCTAGTTCCTGTTCTTCCTCCTTTAAACCACACGAACACCCCTATAAACACACGAATTATATGTGTGGACCAAAACTAAGACTCATCTGGACACCTCAAGAGCTGGCCTCTCTTACTAGCACATCTCTCTATGTCTTGTATCACTATTTGCCATCAGTCCTATAAAATTCCTCAGTGTTCAGTTTTTTTTTAGGTGCCACTCCTGTAACACTGGAGCTCTGCAATCCTATAATAAAGTTCCTTACTAAACTTACCCTGCAGTTTCTAAGAATTTCATTTTTCTGTTTCCAGAGGCAAATGACCCAGAAGCCAGTGACTTGGGGTGACTTTGGTGACTCTGGATTTGTCTAGCTTTTCATGCATGCCTGAGGTGTGAAAGGATCTGTGATACAAAAGAATTCCTACCCCTTACTCAAAGTAGTATCAATAAAAAATGGCTTTCCCCACTTCTTGACAGTTGTGGGAGAGAAAAGGAGAAAATATTTCAGAAAAAATAAAATAAAATGAATAGCAGCAGTTTAAGATAGCAATCTCTTAACCTTGCTATGTGTCTGTTACTAGAACAAATGCTTCACCTGATTACCTCACCTCACCTCCTTGGCAATCATTAGGTCAGTTTGATGTTGACCAACTTGAAAAGGAAGAAACTCAGTTCAGGGAGATTAAGTGACCTCCTCAGGCTGGTCCAGTGGATAACAGAGACATAAATATATTCCCTGTGATTCTCTTGCACAAGGTTCTTCTCCCCTGTTCCATCTCTTTGCACAGATACCACATGGGCTGATGTGGACCACCTTGATTTTAATAGTTCCATACTCTTCCTGGTTCAAAAGAAACTTAAGTTACCCCAAAATTTGGCAACTGCTTAGTTCTTACCTATGTCTAATGCCTGAAGCATGCTATCTAAAATAATTTTATTTCTATGCATTGGCAATACCTCACTTTGGACTTTTTTTAAAGAATGGCACTTTCAAATGGAAGAGACATTCCAAAGGTGATTTGATTTTAACTGCCCCATTGGAAAAGGAAACACTTGGTAACTAGAAAAGAAAATTTGACTTGTAGGAATCTTTAGCTGGTAATAATGGGTGCTGGATTCTGGAAGAACTCATTATTCAGCACTGCACAATCTGATTGAACCGACATCCCACCGCCCAGTGTGTCTGCTGCTCACAGTAGCTAATTTCCATGTGGAAAACTACTGTTCTGCGATAACCAGGGGAGTCTACTTTTTCTCCTCTTCTCATCCTAAGGGTTCAGT
The DNA here is from genome assembly GCF_017639785.1 of Mesocricetus auratus. Classification (NCBI taxonomy): domain Eukaryota; kingdom Metazoa; phylum Chordata; class Mammalia; order Rodentia; family Cricetidae; genus Mesocricetus; species Mesocricetus auratus. Next base: position 43,258,161 of record NW_024429184.1, on the reverse strand, counting down.
TCTCAAAAATGCCACCCACAAAACACACGTGTGCATGCATATTCACGCACACCACACACAATGAAGAGAGGCCGGAAGAAACAATTCCTGTTCACAGGCTTAATCCTCTCTGCCTGAAGTAAAAAAGATTGACAAAACAAACGACCCTGAGCTCATATATTCACTTTAAGATATAGGCAATTAAAAGTTTGAGAACTTTACCTATGTGGTGAAATTTTATTTTAAACCCCCTCCTTGGAGTGGAGGACACTGGAAGAGTACCAAGATTTTCTTTCCAGAAACATCATATTAATATTCAGCATATTTGAGATTTAACATTTCATATTCTTTGCTGCACACCTTTTATTGTTCCTATTTACAGTGCACCTGAAACACATTGTGTAATTGGCAGAGAGCCCAGATTTTCCATTTAGAAACAGTTTGATGATTTCACTTTTTCTTCTTCCTTTTTTTTCCCTAACAGCAGGTGCTCCACATTGTAAACAATGCCAGCCGCCATAATATTATTAGCTTTTGAATTTTTATTACATTCTTGCCTCCCTACATATTTTAAACTTCAGTGCAAGGAATTTTTGGCACCAGCTCAGCAAGCTTCTTAGTTCACAAGGAAGATAGATTCTCGTGAATGGAGTGCTCCATTGTCATTTATAATTAGAAAGTGTAAGATTTACCTAATCATAAAATCACCCAATATTTTCAGGTTTGTTTCCAATTTTCGAGGCAATGCATTCACATCTGTCCTGAGCAGAACACTAATTCCCCTTCCAGTTACATTAGTTTCACAAATGTTTAACCCTTGCCTAGCCCAGTATCTGTAACTCTCCTCTAGCTGATTTTTGCAAAGGCTGTAGTTAAAAGCCAGCTTATTCTTTTTCTTTAACATTTGTAAAATGGCCAGAGGGCAGCATATTGATGCACTGAATTGAGTTGTTTTAGCAATCAACGTGTATCACTACACGATCAATTTGCCGTCAGCTCTCTTTGTGAGAGAAGGAGCTGGCTAAGGTGATATAATTGGCAATGCTCATTGCCAAAGGCAGCATTAAAGTTCCAGCCATGGTGACCAAGCTCTTGTCGGCACAGAAACAGTATTCTGCATACAGCAGGTACTCCATAAGTATTTCCTTAAAACAACAACAAACCCCACAGGAACCCACAGTGTTACAAAAATTCCCTATTGTTCTTAGGAATAAAAAAATTTATGTCCTATAATTCATTTACATATTTTTGCAAATTTCTGAAGAAAACAGTGAGTTCAAAAATAAGCATACAATGAAAGACTGAATTGAGCGGTTCTAAATGAATTAGCCAGTTAGTTGATGCTGTGTGCAGACAAGGCATGATTTCCAGCCCTGAGCCTGAGAATTCCCATCATTTTTTAGGCAAATTTCACAATAATACTTATGATAAACAATGTTTAGTATTCTTCTTTACAGGTTATAAGGATCTTTCCATTAGTTAGCTGGGGTGGGGGTGGGGTGGGGTGGAGTGGGATGGAATCGAGCTAGTCTGTTTCTACAGCTAAGCTCCTTCCTACTAACCTGCATTTAGAGCTACATTTTTTCCAGATCACTTCAATAAGTGAAAGCCCAACAGAGAGCAGATGCAGTAGAAGAGCAATAAAGGAAGAAAAGAATTAAAAATCCTTTGTTCTCCCTGCAGCACATCCATAAATCTATTAGCATTATTTCCCTTTCTTCTCCCTTTCTTTCTCCTTTCTTATTTATTTACTTTTTTTTTTTTGCATCCCAAGCCAGATCTCCAGTTCTCTGAAGCAACCCTTAATCAAGCTCCCCAAAGGCCTACGACTTCATGCAGCAATTTCTCCCCTGCTCTCAGCACAGATGTTTCACGCACATTCCATTACACCTACAAGCCATTACAGCTAATGGCTTATTCTGATGAAGAAAGCTGCTTTCTGCTCAGTGCAGCAAAGGGGAAAATTTCCTCCTGTACAGTTCGATCCCTGCAACAATGAAATGTGGGGGCAGGTGGCACAACAGAACTCTCTAATGTTAATTACATACTGTATTACCCCCAAATTTGGCTGGTCATTAATTATGCTAATTTACCTTGCTCAAAATTAGCACCATCAATGTGAACATTTGAGCAGATTATAGTAAAATGTAGTCTATCATGGTTGCTTGTAAACCTGAGCCGTCTGAACCATCCCCAGAAAGACCATTGTTACTCCATAGAAAACCTTAAGGAGAAACGGTGGACACTAGTACTTGGTCCATTGCAGAAAAGATCCTGATTTCTTAGGAAGTTAATATGAAGGGGAAATGCCTTGTTTAAGGCATCCTGACAAGGCATGTCCTTTATTAATTGCAAAGTGTAGAAAAATTAGTCTAAAATAGGAAACATCAAGAAAAATAAGGCTGCTATGTTTTGGACTGAGTACAAATCACAGGTGTTATTTTGAAACAGAATGCAGGAACTGTGGAAAATAACATTTTCTGGCAGTGTCTGGAGTTTTAGCACTATGGAGTATAGTGATTTTCCTGTATACATTTTCATAGAGCCTTTATAAAGAAAGATGTGAATTGTCTTCAACTGCTCCTGTAGTTAGAGATTGTATTTTATATTTATGGCTCTATTAAAAATTAACATATCTTCCCTTCCAACTAATGCCCAGATTTTTCCATATTGATTTTAAGCTTAATAAAGTGTATGAATCAGGTTAGGCTTATTTTTCCATATGAATTTAATAAGTACAATTGCATTTTGGTCTGGTGAAATTGATTGGAACTCAGAAGCAAATAGAATGTCTTTTCTATGGAGTGAACAGTCTTGGTTTCCTCTTCAAGGCTGCTGTTTCCTTCTATCCATCTCCAAGAAGCCATCATCATATTAACATAGATGACAATCTGGCAAGGAGGTGCTGATCAAAGATAAATTTCACACTCGCACTTCGCATTTTCTAATTACACCATCTGTGTCAGACTCTTTCGTGGCAGTTCTGCCCAATCTGTCAAATGCTGCGTGCCTGTGGGAATGCAGAGGAGCTGAGAAGATCGCCTTGTCTCCCCGCACCCTCCCAGCCGATCCATCACCCCCAATCGGAGCTGGGCAGAGATATTAGTCTAATTGGGAAGCGGAATGAAAGTTCCAGGTTGCAGGGGAGATGAAGTGTTTGGGGAATGCAAGACATGAGATTGCAATTTGAATCATATTACAGGGCCTGCCCTAGCTTGTCTGGGAGCAGGCTGAGAACAAGCCATGCATGCAATATCAGGATGGGAGGGAGAGGGCAGGAGAAGGATTTTCTTTTCTTTCTTTCTTTTTTTTTTTAAGAGAATCATGAATGAGAAAGTGTCTTCTTTCATTTCTATGTTTCTCCCAGGCACATTAAAGATAAATGATTGTGAACAGGCACTGATGGGATGTGTTCATCCTTTTATTGTAAAAATAAGGAGTTAAATAAAATGACCCAATTGATAAGACTAAATCTAATCTAATCAAGGCCAAGAAAATAAATCCAACAGTTCTACCTAAATAACAAAAATTCGTTCTTGGGGAATGCACTTGATACTGTTGGACACAATAGGCTAAAAACAAAAGGCATAGAAGGCTGCTAGGGATTTTAATAAAAAAATAGTTTTCAAATGTGTAGTAAAGTTCAATTCCACTTTGATCTCCTCTGTATTAATTTAGGGTGACAAAGTCCATGAAATATCAAAGAAAAATGAAATGATTGCCCTTTGAAACTAGTACTATAGAATAGCTATTTCTAGTTATTGATTTCTTTCTGCCCTGGGTTGCTGCCTTTAAGTCATGTTGTATCTGATGCCAAGGTAAGTGAATAAATGCAATAAATCATTTTAACTCTTCAATGGTGAGCACTCATTTGTGTTTACTCAAAAACTGGTCTGCTATCAAACCCAGATTTCCCCTCTCTCCTCTCTTCCTCAATAGTATTATTTTTGTTGCCCTTGAGGAATCTTCAATCACTTTCAACCCTATTCATTCTCCATTGGGAAAGTCTAGGATGAAAAGAAAGCAGGGAAATTAAGAAGAGTTGGAAAACTTGACTGCAGACCTAGTTCTGTCATTTTTCTGGTTCTGTTTCCTGTGAAGTTCTGACTTCCCATTTAATAAATCTGAGGCATATATTAAAGTATCGTGAAGATTCCAAAGCAATTCTGAACTCTCCAAGGTCACATTATTTATGCCTTTGCTTACACCTTGTTTCAACTGAAGTGATATTTCAAGTATCTATTTAATTAGACTTCATTCAAAGGATTTCACTCCAGATACATTCTCTCAGTTTCCTGAGGCTGAAGTATGACCTCTTTGCACATATTTTGTCCTATTGGAAATCACCTCATGAAGGAAAGGGGTTTTCCATTATTCTTTGTCTTTCACATCGTGTGTCACCACAGTTTTATTGTTGAACTCTATTGAATAGGTTAGTTAAGTGCAATCTGTAAATCTAATACTCATCCAGGAAAGAAGGTCTTCTTGAGTCATTGAATGAGTGCAAGCTGGTTGCACTGACATGGTTCTACTTGTGGAGAATAAAATTTCTCAATGGTATAACACTTTAGTAGGTATCTCTTTCTGAAAAATCAGCAGTTTATAAACAAAATCCATAATGTTGCTTAGACTCTGGAAGTTTTCCTGGGCACAACAACTTAATGTAATTGGTTCCTTGAGGGTTTCATTGTGAAGATAAAAATGAATCTTTTTGGAGACACTTTTCTCCAACCATGACAATACATTTATGGTAATAGTGATAATACACTGACAATACAATAAAACTATCAGTAGATCATTTTCAGTTATGTGTTTTCATTGTTTTTATATATTTTCTACATACACATACACAGAGAGAGACAGACAGATATGTGTATGTATGTGTACATATCTATTAACATATCTGAAGAATTCAGGTAAAACATGAGATAAAGGAAAATAAATGCAAAAATAATAACTCAGAGAATGGATACACTAAGTATACACAAAAAGAGATGTCCTGCTGACTACAGAGTGGAAAAGAAAATTCTAAGCAATATTCTGTTCCACAAGTTGTTACTTCCAATGTTATGGAAGAGTCCTTCATCTCAAACCCTTAGATTGTGTTAAGCCTGGATATTGATGAAGGATCCACATAATAAATCCACTAAATCACTTAATCACTCCCCTTTCTTAACTCAGTTGTGAATGACCCTGGGTATCAGCAGAGGCAGATGAATTTTTGTTCTCTTATTGCCATGCAATGGTCTCCAGTGCCCAAAGCCTATCTGTCATCCTCTTTATTCCCACGACATCCTAGGCAGCTAAAAGTAAAAGTGGTCAAAGATCATGCACATATTTAAGAGAGTAAAATGACTACTTCAAATAATAGTTGTGGAACTGTACGTCTTTGGAGTATGAATTTCTCTCCGTGAGTCATGAAACAGGTAACTACCCATATGATGGGTAAACTTCATACATTCTGGAATGCTTTGTTCAACTGAATTTATAAGAATAATTTTCCTCTTCAGGTATGTTAGCTAAAGTTTTAAGTTTTACACTATTTAAAAAATAGTCTGTCATTTTACTCTTGGTAGGGTCAAGGCACTCCCCTAAGAGTCCAGGCTGAGAGAGCATCTCTCTTTGTGCTATAGGCACATGAAGACAGATTGGATTTGGCAATAGGGTGGGAGGGAGGGTGGAAGGGGTGTGCGGGAGGAGGGGAGGGAGAGGGAACTGGGATTGACATGTAAAACAAGCTATTTAAAATTAAAATAAAAAAAATCTCAAACAAAAAAAATAGTCTGTGATTTTTAAACTGAAACTAAACATTATTATTGGAGAGTTCACCATGAGTTTCTCCACAAACAGCTGCCAATCATGCAATGATTTACTTCTCCAAATCTACAGGTAAAAGAAACAAAAGAATGCAAATATGTGGGGGACACCAATAAGTTTCTTAATCATTTCCAGTCCCCTCCACAGCTGGATTTCTACCTCAGCACCCAGTGACATGGCAAGTCTCCCTCCATTAAGCATCCCAAACCAAAAATAAACTAATTATGTCACAGCTATCCAATGCAGTCTGAGGAATCTTGTATCCTTATTTCAGTAATACATCTATGCATAAATATTTAAAGAATAAAGATTATTTTGGGGCTCACTGGCTCAGTAAAACTCAACAACTTTAAGAATAATATTTACAGAAAAATGAAAGTAATACTTTGGACCAATATTCAGAGAGGTGTCTCCTAGATAAGGCACTAGGATGGGAAATCTGCAGTTTCACCTCCACCATCCTGGAAAAAAAAAATGCAGAGCAGCCTGGTTGCCAGCTCTGCCAGTCTTGATCCTTGTCCAATCCCACTCTGGTAAGCTTTATTTCACACCCCATTTAGAGCATGCTTGGAGGAGCACCAAAGATTTGAGAGTAGGCTCAAGGCTTATCTCGACTCTCCAGACATCAGCAGCGTGAAACACCGACTTTTAGAAATAATGTTTCCTGCTCTTCCTGTTTCCGGTCAAGCTGAACACTCCACGGAGGTGGTTGTTCTGGTGGAATCGTTGGCATTTCCTACAGGAGGCACTGCCAGAGTCTGGGTACAAAGAGGGGCATGGAGATTGAAAATGAAAAGTCTCAAATGAGGACCACAACAAGCTCCCCACTCCCCAAACTACCAGGCTGCAGTTCTCAGTAACTGTGTGTGAGAGCCCAGCTTTCCCAGTGACCACACCAGAGTCCAGTCAATTGCTCGCAATTCACTGGGAACTTAATGTCAGCTTATGGAGGCATCTTCATATAGTCACAGTTAGTGATTTCTGGTTTTATTCATTTCATTGAGTCCTAAAAAATTCCTCACAACTAAAGGTTTTGATTACCATGAATAATCAGGATGGGTAAAATTTTATGAGAGAGTGCCAAATCCTAACCATTAGACCACCAGGGGAAAAAATTAAATATAATACATCTCTATACTGTTGTCAAACAGATAATACTGGAATAAAAAATAAAGAATGAAAATTTTTCTATGAAGGAAGAAGGTATGAAAGAGCTGCTCATAAACTGTGCTTAAGTAGTTTTAGACATTGGTAAAATAGGTGAGTGGGATGTGCAAGTTTTTATTAGCTGCTGGAAGGATTCTTTGTACACACACATGTATACATACTCTCACACATATACACATACACACTCACACACATCAGAATTTTTGTCTTTTCTGAGATTCCCCTTGCTGTTCCCCAGGGATGGTGAGACCTTCTGTGGGGGATCTTCAAAGTCTGTCACATCATTTGTGGTAGGGCCTAGGTCCTCCCCTGTGTGTCTAGAGTGAATCCCTCCATCAGGAATGTGCTCCTGAAGTCCATGCACTAGGGATAAACACTGGTTCCACTGCCGGAGGTCCCCTAGACTGCCCAGGCCTCCTACCTGACACCCACATTCAGGGAGCCTGGTTCTGTCCTATGCTGGTTTCCCAGCTGTCAGTCTTGGGTCCATGAGCTCCCCCTTGTTCAGATCATCTGTTTCTGTGGGTTTCCCCAGCCTGGTCTTGACCCCTTTGTTCATCACTCCTCCCTCTCTGCAACTGGATTCCAGGAATTCAGCTCAGTGTTAGGCTGTGGGTGTGTGTTTCTGCTTCCATCAGCTACTGGATGAAGGCTCTACCATGCCATATAAGGTCATCATCCATCTCATTATAGGGGAAGGGCATTTAAGATAGCCTCTCCACTATTGCTTAGATTTTCAGTTGGGGTCATCCTTGTAGATCTCTGGACATTTCCCTAGTGCCAGATTTCTCTTTAAACCTATTATGGCTCCCTATATTATGGTATCTCTTTTCTTGTTTTCCTTTATTCTTCCCCTGAATCAATCTTCCTGCTCCCTCATGTCCTTTTTTGCAAGAAGGAAGAACAATATGAGCAATGATTTATAGTCTTTAGAGCACATTAAGTGTATAACATATGAACTAAAGTTTTCTTTGAATACTTAGTCTTTTCTCACAAAGTTTTTGTTTTTTCATCCATTTATTTTGTATGTATGTATCTCTGCATGTGGGCATGTGAATGCCACAGTGTACATGTGGAGGTAGAAAACATCTTACTGGAATTGGTCCTCTCCTGGGGATCACACTGGGCTTTTCCAACTTGTATCAAGTGTCTTTACTGAATGAGCAACTTCACCTACTCATTTTAAAGGTTTTCAATTTTATTTATAAAGCTTTGCTTTGCATATTTAAAGCTCAGAGTAGCCAGACTAGGAACTGAACTCTAACATGTGAGTTTCACATTTAGAAAAAGTCTATAGAGCCAACAGCTAGCTGAAAGTTACCCTTTCAAGAACAGCTGAACCAAGCATTATGTCAACAAGCAGGACACAATGTGCATTGGAAATGGTTCTTACACTCAGATTCATGTTGGGCCTCATGTACCTAGAGTTCATGTTAAAACCACTTTTGTTAAAACCATTTTTGAGGTGTTAAATTGGCAGTTGCTAGCAATATAAGATAACAAACTGATAAAGACAGAGCTTCATGCTAGGGGAGCACTCTACCACAAAGCCAACTCCCAGTGGAAACCTGGTGTCCATGATACAATCAAAGAATACAACTTATTTGCCTTTTCAAGTCATTTGAGTCAAAGAATTTGTTCATACATTCAAGTCTCCTTGGTCCTAACAGAGATATGACCAGTCTTACATTTTGGTAAACCGTGCTGTTATTGTTTTTATTTTATAGGAATCTATCCATAAAACAGTAAACAGGAGTTAATCCTGTATAGTCTTACTATTGTTATTCTGCCTGAGTTCGATAAACTTTAGTATGGAAGACAAACAAACAAACAAAAAATAAAGAGTCTAAGAGGCATGGATTTGTAATAATCCATGCTGTATAGGCCTCTCCTCTTCTTGGGGGGCAGCCACAGAGAAGGTATTTAGCTTCTGTCTGATCTTCATTTCCTGCTGTACCAGCACAGTGATGCTCATCTTCACAACTTCAGATGAAACCTTAGTCAGAAAAATCCACACACAAGCAGGCAAGGTTATGTAGAATCATATGTACTACTTAACATGTAGGCATGCTAAGGAGTCAGGGAATACTGTTTCAGATGGCCCCCTCCTCCTTTCTGTTGGAATATGAGTTAGAGTATCCCACTATGAGCATAGACCTCAGATGTGCCACTAAAGAGTTTTCCAGTTATTAGACACCAAGTAAAGTCACTGTGACTCATAACTGTAAGAAGAATGACTTTCTCACTTTCCACATTGCATCTCCCTTTTCTTAGTATGGTGGATCCTGGTGGAAGGAAAACAGGGGGAAATGTTTGATGTGTGATAATGACAAAACACACAGACAGGCAGACAGAAACACACACACACACACACACACACACACACATGTTTTGGGTACATTTTGGTTAAGGTGTCTTCTCCATGAAAATTGCTTTTCTAGACACTGGCATATAGTTTGGGTCAGGGTTTTTCTAGCTTGTGATGATGGAATTTGCATTCTCTCTTCCACTCCTGTTTATGCATCCTGGATCACCAAAGCATATGGGATGCCTTTGTTTCAGGGGCAAAAGAATCACATACACCATGACACAGAAAATAGGTGAATTTCACTTACAGTTTTAAAAACATTCTCATTATGACTTTTTATTTTAACATTTACCACCAATTACAGTGACATCTAGGAGAGTGCACAGGTTTGACTAGGTATGGAAGCATCTAAAGCATCTGTATAATAAGACTATGAACTTCCTCAGCAAAATGATATGGGCAACTTACTGAGGTGTAGGACTTTCCTACCATTGCATAACTGATAGATTCTTGGCTTGCCAAGAGGTGACGGGGGCTAGGAATGGGACATGCCATTATGAATCCCCAGTCATGTACAAAGCAGGGATCTAGCCAGATGAGTGTCCTCCTCCTCCTAAACACAGTCAAATGTTGTCTGACTCTGAGTTCACTATCCTGAATTAACCCGGAGGCCATGATTAGTTGTGTTCATGAAAACCAGTTAAGATTCTACTTGCTGGTTATAATGTTGTATCAGTTCTTGTTTTCTTTTTTAATTTAAATTAGAAACATGCATGCTTCAAATATCAATCCCAGCCTTCTCCCTCCCAGTCCCACACCCACCAACCACCCCCAGCCCAATCCTCACATCTTTCCCCAGGGAGGGTGAGGCCCTCCTTGGGGGAATCTCCAGAGTCTGTCATTTCATCCAGGGCAGGACCTAGGCCCTTTCCCATGTGACCAGGCTGAGAGAGCATCCCTCCCTATGAAATGGGCTCCTAAAGTTCTTTTGTATGCCATGGTGAACACTAATCTACTACCCAAGGCCCCAGAGATTTCTGAGGCCTCCTCACTGAGACTACATTCATGGAGTTTGGATCAGTCCCCTGTTGGCCTGTTAGCCATCAGTCTGGGGTTCAAGAGCTCCCCCTTGTCCAGTCAGCTGTCTTTGTGGGTTTCACCAGCAAGGTGTTAATCCCTCTGCTCATCACTCTTCCATCTCTGTCACTGGGTTCCTGAGGGTCAGTTCAGTGTTTAGCTGTGAGTATTTGTCTCTGCTTCCATTAGTCACTGAATGAAGGTTCTAGGATATCATATAAAGAAGTCATCAACCTTATCATTAGGTAGGGGCTATTAATGTAGTCTCTCTGCTATTACTTAGTTTTCCAGTAGGTGTTATCCTTGTAGATCTCTGGAAATCTTACTGGCATCCGCTCTCTCCTCAAAGCTATAATGACTCCAACTATTATGGTATCTTTCATCCTGGTCTCCTCTATTCTTAACCCGACTCAACCTTCCTGCTCCTCCATGTCTTCTTCTACCCTCCTTTTACTCCCCTCTCTTTTTCCTGGTTCCCTCTCCTCTCCCCCCATGTGTCTCAATTATTTTTGTGCTACCATGCACACCTAAAAATCCACAACCATCCCTTTTCTCGTATCTTAATTTTTGCCTTTGATTTGCAACTCAAGTCAAGCATACTTTAATGGCTCTTTTTCTTTTTCAATGACTGTTTTCTTATTCATCTTCTTTGCATACATATCTGTGTATCATATGTATGTCTGGTTCCGGAGGAAGCCAAAAGATGTCAGGTCCCTAGAAACTGGAGTCACTGAGGTTGTGAGCAGTCATGTTTCTCCCAATCATCTGTCACAGGTCTTCTGGGAGAGAAGTCAGTGCCCTTAATCTCTAAGCCACTTCTCCAGCCCTGGATGTAGTTTATTTATGTAATTATTTGTGTTTGGATGCCTGTGTATGCATGCTGCAGTGCACAAACAGCTGTCCGAAGGCAACTTGCAGTAACTAGTACTCACTTTTCTGTCCTGTAAGTTCTGGGGGTCAAAGTCAGATCATCAGTAGCTCTGAGCAATCAGTATTAGTCTTTGCTTTTCCTCAAAGGAAACTGAGGTCCAGCGAAATTAGATGCTTTGTTCAGGCTTCAAATTTACTTTTGTGGAGTAAAGACTTGTGTTACTTCCTCTAACTTTATATCATGGTAGAAGAAACCCAAAGGGCTATGCTGTTCTGCTTAAAAACAAACAAAAAGCCAAAAGACAAAGTAAACAAAAAACAGCAGTATAAACACTTTCCCTGTCTGTTCAGTTGAATGTTCCTGCACTTCCAAACACTGTTTTTTTTTTTTTTACAAGGCCTTGCTCTCCTTTTATATCCACACTTGTATAATTCCTTCCAAACAAGAGTGGAGGGAGAGGCAAGTGAAATTCACAAAGGCCCTGCCTTCTGGAACTTTATAAGTAGTAACAGAAGAATGAGAAATATGACAACAGCACTTACTCCCAGGTAAGTCATCAGTAAATGGACATAAGTGAAGACCACACCATGCCAAGCTCACCAGTAGAAGGTCCAATGGAGTAGCCTGTCTTCCTCCAAAATCCATTTACAAAGCTGTGTACTCCAATGGGGAGTGCACAATCTTCATTAGTATTTGGGCTATGGCATCCTCTCCAACCAATTCTGGAAGGACTCATCCAGTATCAATAGTTATCTTCGTTCAGAGTGAAGCAAATCTTTTCATCGATTCTCCGATAAATGAGTCATCTCTTTATTCAGAGTATTTGTCTAGCCCGATTTTATATCACCCTTAGCTGCCCCACCCATTGCACCCAGTGTGTGTGTGTGTGTGTGTGTGTGTGTGTGTGTGTGTGTGTGTGTGTGTGCCTGCATGTTGGGTGTGAAACTGAGCTTTGAGCATTACAGCCCATCTTGATGCATGTAGCTAGAAAAAGTCATTGGGACATCTATTTTCAAGTGACTGCCATTTTGTTACATTTCACAGTAGACTGAACTTAGGAGTAGAGGGGTTGTAAGAGTCTTTCCACATTCTCTCCACTAGCAGTGATGTCACACAATCACTGAAATCTAATGAGGAAGGCAGTATTGTTTTTGTAAAATTTTATCTTTTTTTTTCCTCAACGAGACCAGTCATCAGATTGTTGGTAATGTATACACACATGGTGCTTTTAACATTTTTAAATGGAAACTTTAAGTGTGGTTTCTGTCCTCTGAGAAGACTCATTTTCAGATATGCATTGTTTCTCAATGGTTTATCACTTAAAGAGGAAAGTATTCATAAAGGGAGTGTCCTCATCTAGTCTCCATGTCAAACTCCACTGAGGAAATCATCTCAGAATCTAGCCGGCATTCCTTTTGTTTTTTGGGCCTTTTTTTTTGGTAGATGTCATCCTGGCCATTGTAAATCATGCATGTGTACTATATAATTATATTGTCCATGGATTTATGCAACTCTATTGCATATTTCATTACTTTTTCTTGGTCTACTTATTAAAACTACATTTTACATGTCTAATAGTGCAATTCCAATTGTACCAAATATGAAACTCTGACATACAGACATAGGAAAATGATGCTTGAGCAATTTACCTGAAGGACAGGAGAATTACCTTTCTTTTGTAATGAGCTACGGAGGGTGGTTCAGGCTGCTTTTTCACATTCTGATTCCTCTATCCACCTTTCTTTCAAAATCTAAAGGCCCTGTCAGATGGCGGCAGAAACCTGCATCGTTCTTCCCACCATGCCCTTATCCAAAGGCAAGGTGGAGGTTAAAGAAGGGTGAGGGGGGCCCTGTTGGTTTAGGGAAAATTCTAACCCCTAGGGGATGCTGTTCAGAATCCAAACAGGGTTCAGAACATAAACATTCCATGTAATTTGTTGTTTCCATACATCATTTTCCTCATAAAAAAAAGAAGAGCTGAAAAAAAATTTAATGTGTGACTACAGTGACAGAGAGTGGGTGCCAACAGCTCTCTGGATGGCTTTTTATCTCATTCCCTTAGTGAAAACAGTTAACTAGGCACTGGTGAGAGATTCTGTAACTACGCAACACAAAGCTGGCGCCAGCGCCAAGTGTGGCTTGCCAGATGTGAGAATCCATCCTGAGCATGGCATCCGCAGCCCCACAGCTCGCCATAGCCATTAATCTGGAGACCTCTGGGAGTTCCGGGGAGCGCTGTAAAACCCGGCCCCTGCCAAGGCTGCATCAGATAAAGCCATCAATGCATTGTAAAAAAGACACAAAACCTATTTCATGGGCTGCACTGATCAAGCAATTACAATCATTGACTACATTAAGCAAAGAAACAGCGGGGTGCCCTATAAAATTGACTGCCAACTTGAATAATCAATAGACTCCATGTAGAGTAAATTAAATAACTGAAAAACTATTTGGAAACGCTGAAGTTAAAAAGCCAATCAGTAATCCCTCACCCATGGCAAAACAATCCTGCTTCCAAAAGATTCTTTGGTTGGCTTGAAATTTTTATCCCTGGGAAATCCTGGGACAGTGTGCTGGGGGAAGGGAACATGCTTTCACTTTCCTGTTTTCCTCTTTCTTTACTTCAGTGTCCTCTTCCTGTCACCTGTAACTGAGTACATCCCAAATCAGGAAGGTTTTGGCCAAAGGTTACTAGTCTAAATAGAAACATTAAGGTTTGGTAGAGTTCAAGGTTTAACCTGAGGCTTGTAATCACAAGACTTTATTTTCATGCACCAAAAGTAATTTAGGAGACAGGTGTTTTTAATTATTAATTTTTTCATAAGATAAGGCCATGCATGAAGAGAGGAGGCTATGTACAAGCTTTCTGGAGTCCATCACTGACTTACCTGGTCTCCATAAACTCCTCTAGAAGATTTTAGAAGATGAAAGAATCAAGATACAATTTTATGTTTCATTCTTCCAAGGATATTTTTCTTGGTTTTGCTCTGCTGGAAAGTAACAAAATATATTTGTAAAAATGAACATTAATTTACATTTCATGTTATTGGTGCCACGGAAAGTCTGCATTATTTTTCAGGGGATTGTTTATTCATTTATACACATACATATTTGTTTGCTTTGTTTCAGGCTACAGAAAAAACAATTTCACAGGCAGTTTATTTATTGTATTATTAGAAAATCCAGAAGGAAAACTGATGGAAATGTGAAAATGATTTTTCTTCACAAATAAATGCACATTTGTTATTATAAATGCACACACACACACACAGAGAAAGAGAGAGAGAGAGAGAGAGAGATTTCACAAATTTCCTTTGTGTTTAAAGTGTAACGGTAGCAATTTCAGGTCTCAGAAGTGAACTTATTAGGCAGTAATATATCTGGACATAAAATGTATACAATGGTGGGCATATTACCAGTATTTATGTGTGCTTACAATGATATTTTCCCACTAAGAGAGGCTTTTTAAAAAAAAAGAATTATATCAGAGACAATAGAATTTTCTTTGTCGTCAAGCCTGTTTCTGCAAACAATATATAATAGTAATAATACAAAGACACCCATGGCACTGATGAATACAGCATTAAGCAGGTATTATTGCTGTTGCCACTGAATATAAGATCACCCAGATATTATGATGATTTGCATATTAACAAAAATAATATTGAGGTTCTTTAATGTGGTATTTGAATTAACTCTTCATAGCATGCCAGTTCTCTGGAGCCAGACTAGAGGATAAATTGCAGGGTGAATATGGAACTAATTGTCACCAGCAGGGCTTCTGAATCTAGGTAACTAGAAAATATCTTAGTGGTATTACCTTCAACATGTTGATGTGTTTTATAGTACTGCCTACAGAGGAACACAATAAATTAGTTGTCAATAAACAGCTGGCCTTAACACTCTGCTTCCTTTTCTATTACATCTAATGGGGACAAAAACCTCTGGAATGGTGGCATTAATGAGCAAACTTTATTTTAAAAAACTGCACTGGAGAAGAGGAAATATGATGAACTAAAAATGATTATATGTCACAATAAAATTCTTCAACTTGTCTGCTGATGAGATGATAATGTTGCCTATAAAAGCAGAAAGAGCCGAGTGCTGCTGAGGTCCTGATACGATGTCTTATTGAAATCTATTGTATTTACTTCTTATTAAATTCTGAACTCAAATAGATCTTGATTGTCAAGAGCTTGGGTATTTAAAAGCTTTAAGATCATCAATTACATTACTCATAATTTCCACATCTGCCTCCCCACTGTAATTCAGAGAGAGAAAAAGACTCTTTTAACACAGTCTTCCTGAGACTTGATTACTGGGAGGCCCTGTTACAATGTGCACTTGAAATACTGTTACGATGTGAACTTTGCTGCAATTTTCCATTTTATGGAGCTACCCCTACAGGTAGATTTGAGTAATAATTGAAATAAAATGCTAAGAGTTCTGTCAAACCAAGAGGGAGAAATAGAGAGTCACCCTACACCTAGACCTCCGCTGGGCTACGAGGAAAATCTCCCTTTTAGAGATGCCCTGTTTACCTGCCTGTTAAGAGTAGCTTTATGTGAGATGATATGTGTTTTGACTTAAACAATATAATAATTAAAATGGCCATTGTGTAATTGAAGAGCAGTTTGGTTAGGTCTATGTTGGGATTAGGGACCAGGTGAATTCCCACTGTCAGGATATTGCCAGACAACCCATGTTCACGGCATCCTGGAGGAGGATACAACTTGGGGCTGGTTTCCAGTTCCCTGTAGGGCTTCAATGTTTGCACTGTTCAGGTGCTGAGAAAGAAACAACTTAAAATATACCTGGTTCCCTTCCACTGGAGCAGCTCTTAACATGATATTGTACACACATATGAATGTTTATGTATCTCACTGGGTCTCAGCAGAGCCAATGAACCGGGTGAGGGAGGACCCAGTGTTTAAGTAAATATGCCAGGGCCTGGGGAAACGCCTCAGTGTGCAAAATGTTTGCTGCAAATGCATGAGGACCAAGTTTAGAATTCCAGCATCATGCAGAAAAAGCCAGGTGCTTGGTAGTGTGCATCTATAAGCTCAGCAGTGAGGAGGAGAGACAGGGAACCCCTAGAGCTTGTTGGCCAACCAGCCCAGCTGAACCAGGGAGCCTCAGATTCAGCAAGAGACCTTTATTTGACAAATTATGGGGAGGATAACCGAGAAAGACATCCAACATTGAACTCTGGCTTCCACGGATACACACATGCGGGGGCAGGAGGGGACACATGCAGACACACATGCATCTCATCCCCCCTCTCTTTCTCTCTCTCTCTCTTTCTCTCTCTCTCTCCCTCTCCCTCTCTCTCTCTCTCTCTCTCTCTCTCTCTCACACACACACACGTGAAAGGAGTCAGAATCCCTGGTTCAATTAATGGTGAAGATTATTACATATTTCATACAGATGGCTTTCTTCATACTCAGGTGTTTTCTTTTATGTGCATACGCATGTGCACTTTGTTTTGCTTCTCACACACAGAGAAATATTAGATGTAAACAGTACACAGCAAATCTTGAGAAGAGGGGTAGGGGGAGAAGGCTGGATATATCTAGTGATGCTTCTCCCTGAGGACAAGAATTCCCTGCAATCCTTGTCAGCACGGCCCCTCCTGGGGGACAGCTTTTACTTTATACATTTTTTTTTTGTTTCAGTGAAGAATTGGTCCTAAGGCCACAACCCACCTCACCCCATGCTAACACACAGAAACATGTGTTTGTTCAATCTAAGAAGACAGAACCTTATTGTCCATCCTATCATGAAGAAGCAAGTGTAAGTTCTTCACTATAGAGTCTGGAGAATTATGTGGCTTGTTCACCAGAAAAGCTTGTACTCAGTATTTAATTTGTATCTTTTTTATTTTTATGAATGTCTGTTTTCCCATTCTGACTTGATATTGTAATTAATGTAATGACAGCAGCTTAATAAAATAGATCTCCATTGATTATGTAAACTAACTTTCAGATTTTTACCACATTTCATTTGGTACACCTTGTTTACATTATTGTACATCACATTTACTTTATTCTGGAATTCACTATTTATTGTACTGGTATTTGATGACCTTCATTTAAAAATCATTCATATGCTGGTCACTGAACCATTCTACATTTCCTGTGAACCGAATTGGTTCACAGAAAATATAGACAGATAAATTTTATTTAGGCTGAAATACTTTTTACAGAGAAAAATCTTAATTATGAGACAATGAAGTCACATTTAAGAGACCCTCCACACAAAAACACAACTTTCATCTTAAGGGAAATAAGAGGTAGTTTATTCTGAAGTCAAATATAAGTAATTTAACCTGGAAAATAGATTTAGAGTACTCCAACATGGAGATGGTTTCTCGAACTTTTATGCTGACAGAGCAAAAGATCTGGATCTGCACTAGTCTAATTATGCACAACCACACAATTTTATTTTTTAAACAAGTATAATAAGACAAAAGTCATCATATCAAAGTTGGACTAGATAAGTCAACAGAAAAGATCACCAAAAGAAGACACAAAAATCAGGATTCCCATGAAAATACTGAACAGAAGGCTATGGACATATGTAGAGGACCTGGTGCAGATCTGAGTAGGCTCTATGATTTCTGCTTCATCTCTGAGAGCTCATATTAGCTTTGCTCTGTTGTTATAGAGGACCTTGTTATTCTGGTGTCCTTTATCCTCCTGCCCCCTTCTCCCTCCTCTTATATGCAGCTAAGGGAAGAACTTTGACAGAGACATCAAGTCATTTAGAGCTGTATATTTCACGGTCACTGTTTAATGTCTGGTTATGAGTCTGTGTATTTGCTCCCATTTGCTGTAAGAAAACACCTTTCTGGTACTAGAATATTATTAGAAATCGTTTTATTGTTACTGTTTTTTTAAATCAATAATATTTGGTTTTCCCCTATGTACCAGGGCTGTCTGGTTTTTGGTTGTCAAAGCAGTGTCAGGTATGGGTTCCATCTTCTGGAGTAGATCTTAAGTCAAATCAGATATTGGGTGGTTACTCTCACAAGGTTTATGCCTCCATTGCACTAGCATATTTTGCAGGCAGGACAGGTTGTAGATCAAAGGTTTTGTGGTTGGGTTGGTGTACAAATTTCTCTTTTTGTATCCTGAAGAGTACTTTTTCATGTCATATAGACTGTAACCATAGGGAAGCAGGTACTCATACAGGCATTAACTTGACCTCTCCATATACAATAAGTTGTGAAGATGTTATCTTACGCAATAGGACCTTGCCATCATTTTATAGAGAACAATCCATTGTCTTGGCAACAGCCTAGGTTGTTTGGGGATTTCCATGAGAACCTCTTACCAACAAGTCAGTTGATTGAAAGCCTGTCCCAATGCTGAAGTTTCCTTTAGTGAAAAGAAATGGCCAGTTGGGGTTCCATCTCCCTTGCTATTGGGAGACTTCATTAGGATAGCCTTCATATATTATAGAAGCTTCCATTGAACTAGGTTTCCATACTGCCCCTCAAATGCCCTTCAGTTCTTGCTGTCTCCCTCATTCACTCCTTTAGTCCCGTATTTCTTCTCCCTTCCCACCTGACCCTCCCATTGTCATCCCCCACCCTGGTTCCAGTGTGCCATAAAATCTGTTCTATTTCCCCTTGCTAAGAAGATCCATGTGCCCACCACCACCACCAGTCCCTTCCTCTATGCCTACCCTCTGGGTCTATAGATTTATTTAATGGCTAATATGTAATATAAGTGAATGCATGCCATATTTATCTTTCTGTATATGGGTTACCTCACACTGGATGATTTGTTTTTCGAGTTCTGTCAATTTGCCTGAAATTTCATGATGTCACAGCCATTATGGAACAATTCATCAAAAAGATGAGAATTGGTCTGCCTCAAGATCTGACTACACCACTTTTGGGCATATACCACAGGGACACATGTTCAACTATGCTCGTTGATGCTTTATTTATAATGGCCAGATACTGGAAACAATCTAGATGCCCCTTAACAGAAGAATGGAGAAAGAGAATGTGGTACATTTACACAATAGATTATTGCCTGTATGTACTTTTTAAGCCAGAGGGTACTGAATTGGACTAAATATATTTGAAATTTTTTATTAAACATTTTTGTTGTTGTTGCCAAATAATAAAATGTTCTGTCATAGGTATACTGTGCTTACCCCTAATAAGTACAGTAATAGAAAATATTTGATGATACCTCACTTATAGGAACACAGTTTACAGGTTTTGTGACAGTATTTGCATATAAGAAATATTTGAAATGTATTTAGAATGGATCATGACTACAGTCAAAGTGCTTGCAATAGTTCCCCACAAAACACTTAGAATTGTATATCTGATACACAGTTGCTAAACTGCTCTGAATGTTTACAAACAAAAGGAAAATCTACCCTGCTAGGAACTGCCTTAGCAAAGGTTCTGCAGAAAGGGAATGGATGCTTGCCTAGAAGAACAGGCAGAACAAGTGCCTAGATGGTGATGACTCTGTCAAAGGGAACAAATGCATGTGAAGCTAAATTACAAGTCTCCTGTTTCATCCATTCAAACCTTCAGCTTCCAATGTTCGAATCTGCTAAGTCTAGTTTTTCATAAAACCAAGTCTACTAACTCATGTTTGCGAGTAAATGAACCTATAACTAAGAGGCATTTGTTTGTCTGTGACTTCTCTCTCTCTCTCTCTCTCTCTCTCTCTCTCTCTCTCTCTCTCTCTCTCTCTCTCTCTCTCTCTCTCCCTATGTGTGTGTGTTTGTATGTATGCAAATGCAAGTGTATATGTGTCTTTTCTCTTGTCCTTTGAAACAGAGTCTGACTCTGTTGACTGGATTATAGACCACGTATACTTCACCCTTCAAGTGCTGGGATTATAGGTGTGAGCCACCACTTCTGGCCTGTTCTGTCTCCTATTATTTCCCCCTCATCCCTGAAGGGTGTAGAAGGGAAGCTAGTATTCTTCTGTGAATTGAGCACAGTGTTTGCAGGATTTGTCTATTCTTAACAGAAACTAGGTGCACATGGGTGACATCAGGCAAGCATGTAGTAGAAAAGCATTTTAGTGCACACTGCACTCTGGCTCCAGGCCATGTATAGCTAAGCAGAAATGCCCACTAAACTTGTCAAAAGCAAGCTGCTGATGGGGTGTCGGGGATGTAGCTCAGTTGGTAGAGTCCTTACTCAGCATGGATCCCTAGGTTCAGTCCCCAGCATTGCTTAAGCCAGATGTAGTGGTGTGCACCTGTAAATCTAGCACTTAGACGGTGGTGACAAGAGGATCATCCTCAGCTGCATATGGAGTTAGAGACCAGTTAGGCTACACAAGACTCTGTCTCAAATAAACAGCAAGAAAAAGAAAGAAAAGAAGGAAGGAAGGAAAAAAGGAAGGAAGGAAGGAAGAAGTCAATGCTGGAGCTTCTGGGGGAAAAAGGCAGAGGCTGGTCCTAACCAGGGACTAGACCAGGTGCAAAGCTCATGTCCTGTTTTATTGTCAATGCCTTTTTCTTGATTTTCTATTCTGTTTGCCTCTTTCTTCATTATGGATGAAACTATAGTATGAGGCAATCAGCACAGGGTCTGGTTGATTGAATACCAATCAACTCTTTTGGCCTAAATAATTGTGGTTGATTCATGGAAGGAAGGAGAGAGAAACAGAATTGATAATAGCATCTAATTTTATTATTGGAAACATTCTCACACTGGCATGTGCCAGATCAGTTCTAGCTAAAGTGTCATGGTACATATTTAGCAAGCAGCATCAAGACTGCAAATTTCCATCAAGGACTGAGAACTTCAAAGGAAATCTAGTTGATTTGCCTCTTTATTAATTCCATGTGCTAACTTCCTTTCACCTGATAGACTGGCTCTTCTCTATATCAACCAGATAACACGTGTCCCTCTTGGGCCATGGATGACCAGTGTGAATTTTCTTTCCCATAACTTCTATTCAAGGATTGATAAGCATGAGAAAATCTGATCATCTATCTTCAAAAAATTGTTTTCTCAAGATTAAGACCAATTATTTCAGACTTTTTACTTGAACAGTAGATTTAACTTTCTTAAAAGCATGCCACACTTACTAATTATAGTAAATGATTCTAAACAGACACAGGGGTCATCTGGGTGCACATGGTCCCATGGCATGTAGGATCAAAACTGGTGTGCTTCACTGAAGTTATTACAGAAAGTAAGAAACTGGGTTTCCTGGGTTGAATTTTAAAAGTGAATATATGTTAATTGGTAGAAAAAACACAGACTTTGATGGACCTGGTCTGAAATGTGTCTGTCACTTACTAGTTATATTTCGAGGTTTTTGGAAACTGTTTCCTCTGGGTGAAATCGGGGTAATGCTCATTTTTTTCTGGGTTATTTTAAGAGTTGGAAATAGCTTGAATGATTTATCAATGCTAGAGCTTGGCTTGTTATAAAGCATCAATTGTAAGAGCTTCTGCTATTGCTCAAAGTGTAAAATAATTGGAGAAAATGTGAGTAAGGACACAAAAATAGGAAAAGCAATAGTGATATTGTCATGATGAACTCCTTCCACCAACCTCACTCCAAATGTGCCTGTACCACTAGTAACAGCTTAAGATGGCAATAAATCATTTCACAGAGATCACTCAATTGGACTCAGACACCATCAGTGGTTTCTACCTCACAAACCTGTTCTGCATTTAGCAGAAACAATGCAAGGCAGAAAGATCATAATTGACTTTTGATCCCCTGAGCACTGCCAGTTCTGTAAACACTGGAATTTTGCATCAGCCTAATGGCACTTGATGAAGTAATGCATTTGGTCAGGCTGTTTATTTTGTTGTTGTTGTTTATTTTCCTCTCATTTTCTCTTGGAGGAAATAAACTCTAAACAAACCAATTCAATCCAAGACATAAGAATACTTGTTTTTTATATAAAATGCAGCTGATGAATAATTGCATAGATATTCTGCCACAGAAAGTCTTCTAGCACCATCCATACTCTCATTAAGAAGAATAAATCAGCATGTCATAAGGCTGATGACAGGGGTTTCTACCTCTGTATACTTTTGTCTTCTCCATTCTGGATTCTTTGTTCATGGCGTGCAGAGTATAACATTGTTTTTGCTTTGCTAAGAGACAGTGTCAAATAAAATTAGTTCTTTCTACTCTATGCCACAATATGTATTCTAGCCTTTATTTAATATATTAACTATATTTTTACATACTTGTCTTTATACATCATAATAAAAGTCCTAATGCATTTTAGAACACTGAAGAATATTCACAGAAGATAAAAAAGCCTCAGTTCTAAGTGAAGTCTTAAAAATATAGGATATACAACCTTACTCAGATAAAAAACTTTACTTGAAGAAAATAGAAATTTATCATAGGGGTAAAGATGTGTGCTATACATGGGGTGGTTCACTTGGGATGACTCATTTCATTAACAGACATACCCATTTCCTGTTGTGTGTGTGAAACTTGGTGTGTGTCCCATGTATTGGGAACAAGATAAAAATAAATATGTTGCAAGGCACAGAAAAGAAAGGAATGGATAAACATCTTGTTTATAATGATAAAGACTTATAAGTTGTGCCCAGAGAACCATCGAGTAATCTAATCAAGAAGAAAGCTCTATATACTAGTAGTCAAAGGGATACTGGCCCCACATGAATTCATGAGCAGCTAGCACTGGAGACATTTGTGGTGGACCAAAAGAGGCCCCCAAAGCTCTGGTCTCCTGTAAATGTGTATGACAAGCAAATAAACCAATAGGAATAACAGAGCTGAACAGGAAAACAAAAATGTACCCAGCACATTTGTACTTCCACTACCTCAGGCAAAATCCAGCTAACAACACAATGATTATGTTTACCTCATGTTCTGGTGATATGGCCTTGACTCTCATCTTTTCCATTTGACGAACACTAGTCTCTGAATCTAAGTCAATTTTCCATATGGCTGGAACTTTGCATTCCTAGGACTTGATGCTGGGCTCTTGATTCTAAGCTAGGTTTCACTGCAACCCAAAATAGTTTGCAAAGCCAAGCTGGAAGCTTCAGGTTGTCCCGCACCTATAATTTTTCACTCCTGCAAGGGTCACTTTGAATATAAGACAGGATACTTTAGAGAACAATACCTCTAAATAGTACTTAGTTTAAAAAGTATTCAATGCCCACGAAACAATCAGACACTCTCTGTTTGACAGTGGTAACAGTAGGTTGACATTTTGAGCTAATCTTTTGCATGTGAGGGAAGTTACTTGAGAAAGTCACTGAGGCATTGATTGCAGTCTTAATAAACCTACTTTCGAATATTTTGATCTTTGTCTAATTACTAAATGCTCATGACCTAAAATTTAATTTCTCATCTGTGAAATGGTCATTATGGAACACAGAGGACCCAGTGCCATTTTATGTGGAAACTACTTGTGCCTGCTAGATGGAAATGTTAATTGATGAATGTCATCTCATTTGCACTGCCCTTTGTTTTATGAATTGCTTTGATCTTTTGTTTTATGAATTTGCTCAGTGATAATTATAAGTAAGTGCGAACAATAAACACAATATAAATATAGTTGTTAGGACTTTGGTTAGGTGTGATGGCATGAGTATATGCTATTACATTTGTATAGCATAGAATTATTATAATGACATTCAAAAAGTGTAGTCCAACAAAAACCAAGGGAATTCAAGAAGAGATAAATAGAAGACAGAGGATGACATACACAGGCGTAATAGGTAATAGATTGATGGTCTTAGGAGAGCACAGAAAGTTGAACACAAGAGCATCAGACAAAGATATCAGTGAGAAGCAAGTGCACTCAGAAAAGAGAATGCATGCAATAGAGGCTATGGTAGAGGCAGTGGCTTTAGAATGTGAAAGTAAGACATGGGACTGTAGGGAAGAATATCCTGATAGTGTACGGGAGAATCGGTTGCATCCTCAGACCTGAAAGTCCTCTCACCCATGCCACATCCCCAACAAGGGATGTTCTTCCCTCTTCCTGCTGAGAAACAGGCTCATTCCCAGGAGAAACTACACTATGAAGTCACCAGTCTCTGAAAGTCAGACACAAGAGAAAAAGAGTTGAAGTGTCAGGGTGATAAAAGAGGCAGTAAGAGAAAATAAACACCCAGCACGTGACTCCTAAACATGTCTATCCCACATTTTGCTTCGATCCTGGGCAGGTGAATTAGTTACTTTTCTTGTTGCTGTGACAAAATACTTGAGAAAAGGCAGGAGGAAATATTTATTTTGGCTCCTGACTTGAAGATACAGTCCATCATGACAGAGAAGGCAGGGCAGCAGGAGTGCACTGTCTGTAGTCAGAAGGCAGAAATAAACACAAGTGCTCATCCAGCTTTCCAGCTCTTTTCCCCATATTGTGCCATCTGGACACCTAGCTTACATTTAGTGGGTCTTCCTTCTTCAGTTATACATCTCTGGAAATCCTCTCACACAGACACTCCTACATAGTGATGAGTCTCCACCTGCAAATGACGATTAGCCATCATAGTCACCAAATTAAAGACAGAAGAAGAATTAAGAGAATCCATCTCTGAACTAATTGTTAGAGATAAAGAAATGAAGTTCTTATACATATGGCCAGAATCCCTGATGAAGTACTAAAGGCAGGTTTAAAGTTGTCCACAAGACCCAGATAAATGATTAACAGGTATTTTTTGGGAAGCACTTACACAATTATGGTAAGTAACCGCCGTGGTCTTCCTGTTCCTGAAGATACACTCTCTGCCCTTCCAGATTAAGGATTACAGCCCAAGAGAGTAAGCCAACTCCTCCTAGTCCTTATAAGGGGTCACGTCTGCACACCTGAAGACACGCCCCTAGGATGCAGCCACCACTGCAAGTCCACTGTTGAAACAATATGCCAAGACAAAGCACCCTGCAGTGAAGGCTACCAATTGTTGCTGCTCCCACACATGCCTTTCAACCAGTATTACTTAGTGTTATGAATAAGAAGATTACCAAAGATCATGGGGAAAGAATTGTTTGAGTAAACCGATACAGTGTGTGTGTGTGTGTGTGTGTGTGTGTGTGTGTGTGTGTATGTACAAGAAGCAAGAACATAAGAAAATTTGTTAAATACCTATATTTATAGCTTTAGATTATTTTTGCCTTAACATTCAAACATCACTTTTCCTAGTGCTTCAACCCTTTAACACATTTCTTCAAGTTGTGCTGATCCTAACCATTAACTTATTTTCATTGCTACTTCATAACAGTAATTTTGCTACTGTTATGAATTGTAATGTAAGCAATTTATAGGCAGATTATCTGATATTCAATCCCTGTGAAAGGGTTGTTTGACCCCAAAGGGTTCAAGACCTACAGGTTGAAAACTGCTGCTTTAGACTAAGCAACTAAGGAAATATTACCCTTAGGGCAGCAGAGTCAACAACACAAAATTACAAACAAGCCAGGGAACAAGAGAGTCAGACTAGGGGAAAAACAGAGACCAAGAATGAGCTTAGAGCTAAAATAAAATATTTAACAATGAATGAGGAAATCAACTAGAAAATAAAACCAAATTGACAAGAAAGTGGTAAATTGCTTAAAAAGACAGAAGACAAATGAGGGTATTATTAACCAATAATAAAAGAAAACTTTTTCCAGAATTGAAGGACATTAGATTTCAAGATGAAAGTCACCTATAGCACAACTAGTGCTTTGTATGAAAATGTGAATGTAAGTTACTATGGAGATAAATGTAAAAACAAAACAATTTACATTCAGAGAGCAGATGCTGGAAGACATCAGGTGTCACAATGAACCATATGAAATGCAATGATTTTCTAACCCTGAACAAAAATATATGTTAACCTGAAATTTTACTCAGCAAAACTATGGATCAGAGAGGACGTGTAGAATAGGTATATTTTTATAAAACCCAAATGCCCGAAAACTTAGTTCCTTCATACTCTTCCTCTGACAAGGAAGTATTAACTACATATGTGTAGATGTGGCAAAAATACCAAGAAGAATGACTTAGAAGGAGTGGGTTCAATCTGTGGTTGGTTGGTCTCCTGTGCTTGGGTCCCATGACATGACGGTGGTGTTTGGGCCCCGTATTGTGGCAATGATGTTTGCGGAAGAGTCAGGCCTGGTAGACAGAAAACAGGAAACAAAAAAGTGACTGAAAACCAGAACAAAGCATATCCTTCAAAGCCACACCCATTGTGACCTACTTCTAGCTAGGTCCCAACTCCCAAAGTTTCCAATACTTTTCAAAACAAAAAGCCACTAAGTGGGAATCAAGTATTTAACACATGCCCATAGAGCACACTTCATATTGAAAACCATAAAGGGGCATAGATAAGAGGGAGACATGCATTCCAGAATAATATGTGGTCAAGGAAACCCAGATTAGAGAAAACAAACTTGGGATGGCTATGAATGAAATATATAGGTGAATGAGGGCAGAGTATATGAGACTAGAGAAAGAGATGGAGAGTTCTATGAAGAATGCTTCCATTTAAAAATTATTCTGAAAGGACAGATGATGACAACTTTTGATCTGTAGAAAATGTAGGGACAAATCTTTGACAATAAAAGGCAAATAAAAATAATCCCTGCAAGTTCAGGAAAGCAAAGGTAGCCCGGGAATGGAAATAATCTACCACACTATGGTCTTCAGAGCAACTACATGGTTGTAGTTATTCTTTGTGATAGTTTCTATTAACTATCTACCTGACAGCACCAAGAACCATACATACAGGTGGAAAAGCTATCTGTATTAAATTACTTCAGATGAGAAGACCCACTTTACATGTGAGCTGTGATCCTGGCCTACATATACAGGAAAAAGAAAGCTGACTAGTGAAATCCATCTCTTAGCCCTCTGACGGTGGATGCAATGTGACCAGTAGCTCCATGTGCCTGCCACATGACTTCCCTGCTATGGCCCATGGCACCCTTGGAATGGGATCTGGAATCAACCCTGGCTTAAGTTGCTTTGGTCAGATAGTTTCATAAATGCAACAAGAAATGGAAGTAATATGTTGATATCTAACATTTCTATAAAAGTACTGCAATGGTAGTCCACATATATGGAAGAGGTACAAAAGATAAATGATTTTTTTCTACATATAAAGGGAGCATTTTGGGAAGAGAGCTAAATAATTATAGTTTGATGCACGTGAATACTTATGAATCTACATAATCTTTGTCATGTATGTGTGTATGTGTGCTTGTTGTGTATGCATTCATATACATGTATGTGTGGGTTCACGAAAAAGGCAGAGAACACTGTTGGATTTTCCCTCTAACACTCTCCACCTTATTTGTTTTTTTTTGTTTTGTTTTGTTTTTGTTTTTTTGAACAAGATTAGACTCACTGGCCAGTGAGCTCCCAAGAACCTCCTGTTTCTGCCTCATAGACCTAGGATTACAGGATGAAATGTCAAGTTTAGCTTTTTACATGGACATTTGAGATTAACTCTGGCTCTATACTTATGTGGCAAAGCCCTTATACACTTGGCAATCTTTGCAGTCTATATGTTATACAATCTTTAGAATAGGAAATATCAGGGTATCAGTAAATAGCAGAGTCAGACTATTAAATAAAGTGTATAAAAAACTGTATGGGCTGAAAATAACCTTCTGTAGGAGCTGAAGGATTGAAAGGTATGATACTTGGAACTCCACTGCTTTTTCTGTTATTTGAGTTGTTTGGAATATTTGTCCAATATCACATTTTCCCAACCCAATTCTTATCTAGGTCAGAGATTCTTGCTGTCAGCTTGGTCCTGTTTTGAATACAGACTTTGTCCCTCTAAACCTCTTTAGAGGTTGTGGGGGCCACTAGGCTTTTTATAAAACAGCATCCTTAATTTGCAATGATGAGAAATAAGACCTTCAGGGACACTGTCACTCACCAGGGTAGGAGAACTAGCCCTCTGTCATTAAGGTAACAATTCTGTAGCATACTGTGCTTATCCAGCATTTCTATATTAACTGACCTTAGAGATCTATTCAGATGTCCACATAGCGATCTATGTCTTGTCCTCGAGACTCCATCTTCTCTCCTTTCCTCCCCCATGTTTCTTCCCCTCACACAGTCACCTCCTACATTCCCCTCCATGGTTCATGTGAACCTGTCACCATCCATGTCCCTTTCTTGTCTTTCATTGCAAAATCAATCATATGAAATTTTAAAAACCACATTCACACAAATTTATGTTGGAAAACATATATTACAAAAATTAGAACAGTATGTATCTGTCATTTATATATCTTTTAATATAAATTAAAACACACTATGAAGAGGGTTTTTGTGGCTTTCAAGCTTTAATCACAGACTTATACTTTGTTTCAAATTCTTTTGTGTCTGAAAATGAGTCATGTACATTGTGTGCTTTGGAATCCACTTCCCATGACTGAATGTTCTCTAATGATAAAGGTGTTGAATATGATGTTGGGAAAAGGTGAGACATGATTTATTTTATAAAATAGTGGAAAGAAGATTAATTGCTCAATTAGTATAATATTAAACATAATTTGTGATCCATATACAGTACCATATTATTAAATTAAGTATTATTTAATATCCCAAAATACACCGCCATTGGTGTGTATATAGGTCAGGAAAGCTGGAGAAATCTGCTGTATAAAAATGAAAATATTCCTTACAGCATTTTCTAACAGGTGAGAATAACCTTGTGATGATATCCCAGCTGGGGATACTGAGGCAAAGCAGCTCAGAAAGTAGATGAAAAGACTCAGTATTCTAAACTCCCTGGGGAGTATAGGTGACAAGCCAAGACTAGCAGTTGTCATCCCCATCAGACCGACATGACTGTAGTAAACTCCTTGAGACTGTCCAGTGATGGGTGTCCACACGTCTGCTGACATCTGTATGTGACTGTCACCCTTATTAGCTTTCTCCATGGCCCCCAAATGAGGAAAGGGTTGAGACCTAACCCCTCTGAGTAGCCCACACAGGTTTCTAACTTTCTGTTCAGCCTAGGTTGCTGCAGAGGTCATAGTCCTTCTGCCTAAGGTTCCTGAAAGCTGGGATTGTAGGTGTGCACAGCCATGTCAGGCCTGTTACCTTTGACTGAAGATTCTCACTACATTCTTATCAGTAATAAATGAAGTACTTGAGGTGATTGATTCATTAGTTATCTTCATTTAATCATTTTGTTCTACATTGCACACATCATCAGTGCCTACAATTATAATGAGTAATTGATTGTTTTGAAAGATTTTATACATCGATTTTTTTAAAAAGCCATTGCATATTAACATCATCTGAGGCATGTGTTAAGCCATCCTATTGGATGGTTTTCACTTTCCTTTGGTCAGATTCTGATTTAATTGTTTTGGCAGGGGTACTGTCAGAGGACCCCAGTGGTCCCAATCTGCAGCTGATCTGAGGACCATTCATGGGATGCTGATGACTTACAGGACCTAATAGGGGTTTCTTCCTTATCTTCATTTCCAAACCTGTATTTCCAAATGCTATTTAAGAGGTGACATGTGGAAATGATTAAAAGTGTTGGTTTTACACTGTAACTACCTCTTTGCTTCAGAACTACTAGGGTTCAACCCAGAAGTGCGTGCATACAGGGCAAACACTGCCACTGGAACCATGGGAGCCTTGCTTTGCCTTTGGTAACTGTGCACTTGCACAAATTTAAGCCCTTGTTTTCTTTTCGGTAAAATGGGGTTAACAATAGCTAATTCCAGTATGGGCTGATAAAATAATACTGTGAGGCATTTGATGCAGGGAGAAAATGCTTTAAACAAGGAATTCATGATTGTCATTTATGGAAAGCTTTTGGATTCTTTAATTTAGCATGTTGAGAAGTACTTTGAAAAGTGTCTTCATTATAACATTATTGTCAACAATAAAACCTGAGAAACACCAAGCACTCAACAATGGGGAGTTGGTCAAGTGAAATGGGATGTTCCCATGTGTTAACACATTACATTAAGAGGCCATTAAAAATAGTGATGTAGTAAAATGTCTAGTTTCTATGCAAATGCATGACATATTGTAAATGAAAAGCAATCTATGCTTCCATTTACATAAAATGAAAACAAGAAAATAAACAAAACTCTCTCTCTATGAAGGTGCTTATAGCCACAACACATAACTGTATTGATGATAGTAGTTAGTAGGCAGGGTCTAGCAGAGACTTTTGCATACCATTTTTTTAAATTAAGCACTTGCTACATATTTGGAAAAATATAATATTAAATTTGTGCTATAGTTATAGTCTCTTTAAAACTAGTTTTTGGCAGATCGCCTGGGAACTGCACAGAGCTCCCAATCCCGGCGGGAGCATCAGGTAAACAGGCCAGCTTCCCGGCCTGTGTTCCAGAGCCTGCAGATCGCCTGGGAACTGCACAGAGCTCCCAATCCCGGCGGGAGCATCAGGTAAACAGGCCAGCTTCCCGGCCTGTGTTCCAGACCCTGCAGATCGCCTGGGAACTGCACAGAGCTCCCAATCCCGGCGGGAGCAAAGCACCCCAGACTCCAGATCTTCTCTCCCACCAACGATTCCAGGAAAGGAGAGGAGGCTGGGAGTACAGGGAAGTAGCTGTCCCTCTGGCATCATCAGGTAAACAGGCCAGCTTCCCGGCCTGAGTTCCAGAGCCTGCAGATCGCCTGGGAACTGCACAGAGCTCCCAATCCCGGCGGGAGCATCAGGTAAACAGGCCAGCTTCCCGGCCTGTGTTCCAGAGCCTGCAGATCGCCTGGGAACTGCACAGAGCTCCCAATCCCGGCGGGAGCAAAGCACCCCAGACTCCAGATCTTCTCTCCCACCAACGATTCCAGGAAAGGAGAGGAGGCTGGGAGTACAGGGAAGTAGCTGTCCCTCTGGCATCATCAGGTAAACAGGCCAGCTTCCTGGCCTGAGTTCCAGAGCCTGCAGATCGCCTGGGAACTGCACAGAGCTCCCAATCCCGGCGGGAGCATCAGGTAAACAGGCCAGCTTCCCGGCCTGTGTTCCAGAGCCTGCAGATCGCCTGGGAACTGCACAGAGCTCCCAATCCCGGCGGGAGCATCAGGTAAACAGGCCAGCTTCCCGGCCTGTGTTCCAGAGCCTGCAGATCGCCTGGGAACTGCACAGAGCTCCCAATCCCGGTGGGAGCATCAGGTAAACAGGCCAGCTTCCCGGCCTGTGTTCCAGACCCTGCAGATCGCCTGGGAACTGCACAGAGCTCCCAATCCCGGCGGGAGCAAAGCACCCCAGACTCCAGATCTTCTCTCCCACCAACGATTCCAGGAAAGGAGAGGAGGCTGGGAGTACAGGGAAGTAGCTGTCCCTCTGGCATCATCAGGTAAACAGGCCAGCTTCCCGGCCTGAGTTCCAGAGCCTGCAGATCGCCTGGGAACTGCACAGAGCTCCCAATCCCGGCGGGAGCATCAGGTAAACAGGCCAGCTTCCCGGCCTGTGTTCCAGAGCCTGCAGATCACCTGGGAACTGCACAGAGCTCCCAATCCCGGCGGGAGCATCAGGTAAACAGGCCAGCTTCCCGGCCTGTGTTCCAGAGCCTGCAGATCGCCTGGGAACTGCACAGAGCTCCCAATCCCGGCGGGAGCATCAGGTAAACAGGCCAGCTTCCTGGCCTGTGTTCCAGACCCTGCAGATCGCCTGGGAACTGCACAGAGCTCCCAATACCGGCGGGAGCAAAGCACCCCAGACTCCAGATCTTCTCTCCCACCAACGATTCCAGGAAAGGAGAGGAGGCTGGGAGTACAGGGAAGTAGCTGTCCCTCTGGCATCATCAGGTAAACAGGCCAGCTTCCCAGCCTGAGTTCCAGAGCCTGCAGATCGCCTGGGAACTGCACAGAGCTCCCACCCCGGCGGGAGCCAAGCACCCCAGACTCCAGATCTTCTCTCCCACCAAAGAGACCAGGAAACTACAGGAACCAGGGAGACCAGGGGAGTAGCTGTTCCGGATCAGGTACAACAGGACCCAGCATAGGGTCCAGGGGACCAGGTAGGAGGCTAAGCGCCCCAGATTCCTGTTCTTCTTCTCTACCCACGGACCAGCATTTGGACAAGGCATAGAAGAACCACCAGATTACTGGACTTACTAGCACCCACCAAAGGGAACTCTGGTCCCCAGACCAGGAAGGGGCTCTTTCTGCACCCACTAAAAGAAGAGATGGGAAAGAGACAATACAAAAACACAGTCAGCAACAGAAAAACAAATATGACACCGCCAGATTCTAGAGACTCCACACCAGCAAGACCCCAATATTCAAACGCGAAGGAAGCAGAAGAGAACGATCTTAAAAGCACTTTCATGAAAATGATAGAGGCCCTAAAAGAGGATATTGGAAAATCCCTCAAAGAAATGGAAGAAAAAACAAACCAAAAAATGCAAGAAATGGAAGAAAAAACAAACCAAAAAATGCAAGAATTGGAAGAAAAAACAAACCAAAAACGGCACGAAATGGAAGAAGAAATGAAGCAAAAAATGCAAGAAATGGAAGAAAAAGCAAAGCAAAAAATGCAAGAATTAGAAGAAGAAACATACCAAATAAGGCAGGAAATGGAAGAAGCAACAAAGCAAAAAATGCAAGAAATGGTAGAAAAAACAAAGCAAAAAATGAAAAAAATGGAGGAAGAAACAAACCAAAAAAGGCAGGAAAGGGAAGAAGAAACAAAGCACAAAATCCAAGAAATGGAACAAAAAGCAAACCAAAAAATGCAAGAAATGGAAGAAAGAACAAACCAAAAAATTCATAAAAGGCAACAAACGGACGAACAGATAAACAGAAAATTGCAAGAAGCAATGCAAATGCTGCAAGGGTTGAAAACTGAAATAGAGACACTAAAAAAAACACAATCTGAAGAAAGGCAGAAAATAGAAAAGCTGGACAAACAGTCAGGCACTACCAATACAAGCATTACCAACAGAATAGAAGAGATGGAAGAGAGAATCTCAAGTGTTGAAGATACATTAGGAGAAATGGATTTATCAACCAAAGAAAACCTTAAATCCAACAAATCCTTAACACAAAACATCCAGGAATTATGGGACACCATGAAAAGACCAAACCTAAGAATAATAGGTATAGAAGAAGGAGAAGAAATCCACCTCAAAGGGGCAGAAGGCATATTCAACAAAATCATAGAAGAAAACTTTCCCAACCTTAAGAAAGACATGCCAATGAAGGTACAAGAAGCCTACAGAACACCAAATAGAGTGGACCACAAAAAAAATCCCCTCGCCACATAATAATCAAGACCCCAAACATACAGAATAAAGAAAGAATATTAAGAGCAGCTAAGGAAAAAGGTCAAGTAACATATAAAGGCAGACCTATCAGAATTACACCTGATTTCTCCATGGAAACTCTGAAAGCCAGAAGGTCCTGGATAGATATTCTACCTACACTAAGAGACCATGGATGCCAGCCCAGACTACTATACCCGGCAAAGCTCTCAATCACTATAGACGGAGAAAACAAGATATTCCATGACAAAACTAGATTCAACCAATATGTGTCCACTAACCCAGCCCTACAGAAAATTTTGGAAGGAAAACTCCAACCCAAGGAAGCTAACTACAACCAGAAAAACATAAGCATTAGAGAATCCCTCTCTACCAACAGCCAAAAGAACAAAGGGGCGAAATTCCACCCATAATTCCACCAACAACAACCATCGCAAATCGAAGAAGGATGAGCAATCAATGGTCATTAATATCCCTCAATATTAATGGCCTTAACTCACCCATAAAAAGACACAGACTAGCAGAATGGATTCGAAGACAGAACCCTTCCTTCTGCTGCATACAAGAAACACACCTCACCCTCAAAGACAGACATTACTTGAGAGTTAAAGGTTGGGAAAAAATTTTTCAATCAAATGGACCCAAGAAACAAGCAGGGGTAGCAATCCTAATATCTAACAAACTAGACTTTAAAATAAAATCAATCAAAAGAGATGAAGGAGGTCATTACATACTCATCACAGGTGAAACCCACCAAGAGGAAGTGTCTATCCTGAACATCTATGCCCCCAATACAAAGGCATCCACATTCGTTAAAGAAACATTATTAGAACTTAAATCTCATCTAAAGCCCCACACAGTTATAGTGGGAGATTTCAACACACCACTCTCACCACTAGACAAGAATACCAGACAGGAACTCAACAAAGAAGCAAAGGGTCTAATAGAAGTAATGACCCAACTGGGATTAACAGATATCTATAGAACATTTCATCCACATAAAAAAGAATATACCTTCTTCTCACCACCACATGGAACCTTCTCAAAAATCGACCACATACTTGGCAACATATCAAACCTCAGCAGCTACAAAAAAATTGGAATAACTCCATGCATCTTATCAGACCACCATGCCTTAAAATTAGAATTCAACAACAACACAAAGTGCAGAAAACCTACAAACTCATGGAAATTGAATAATGCTCAACTGCACCATCCCTGGGTCAAAGAGGAAATAAAAAAAGAAATTAAAGACTTCCTCGAACTCAATGAGAATGAAGACACAACATACCCAAACCTATGGGACACTTTGAAAGCAGTGCTACGGGGAAGTTCATAGCACTAAGTGCTCACATGAAGAAACAGGAAAACAGTTATACCAGAGAATTAACATCACAGCTAAAAGCTCTAGAACACAAAGAAGCAAACTCCCCCAGGAGGAGTAGACGCCAAGAAATAATCAAATTGAGGGCTGAAATCAACAAAGTAGAAACCAGGAAAACAATACAAAGAATCAATGCAACGAAGAGTTGGTTCTTTGAGAAAATCAACAAGATAGACAAACCTTTGTCCAAACTTACCAAACAGCAGAGAGTGAACACGCAAATTAACAAAATCAGAAATGAAAAGGGGGACATAACAACAGACTCTGAGGAAATCCAGAGAATCATTAGGTCATACTTTGAAAACCTGTACTCCACAAAATTCGAAAATTTAAAGGAAATGGATGACTTCCTGGACAGCTATCATTTGCCAAAACTAAATCAAGAACAGATAAGCAATTTAAATAGACCTATAACCCCTATGGAAATAGAAGCTGTCATCAAAAGTCTCCCAACCAAAAAAAGTCCAGGTCCAGATGGCCTCAGTGCAGAATTCTACCACAAATTCAAAGAACAGCTTATACCAATTCTTCTCAAAGTGTTCCACACAATAGAAGCAGAAGGGTCTTTGCCAAACTCTTTCTATGAGGCTTCAATAACCTTGATCCCCAAGCCACACAAAGATACAACCAAGAAAGAGAACTTCAGACCAATATCCCTCATGAACATTGATGCAAAAATACTCAATAAAATACTGGCAAATCGGATCCAAGAACACATCAAAACAATCATTCACCACGATCAAGTAGGTTTCATCCCAGGGATGCAGGGATGGTTCAACATACGAAAATCCATCAACGTAATCCACCATATAAACAAGCTGAAAAACAAAAATCACATGATCATCTCACTAGATGCTGAAAAAGCCTTTGACAAAATCCAACATCCCTTCATGATAAAGGTCTTGGAGAGATCTGGGATAACAGGGACATACTTAAACATAATAAAAGCCATATACAGTAAACCAACAGCCAACATCAAACTAAATGGACAGAAACTCAACGCAATTCCTCTAAAATCAGGAACAAAACAAGGCTGTCCACTCTCTCCATACCTTTTCAACATGGTACTTGAAGTTCTAGCTATAGCCATACGACAACAAAGGGGGATCAAGGGGATACAAATTGGGAAGGAAGAAGTCAAACTTTCACTGTTTGCAGACGATATGATAGTTTATATCAGTGACCCAAAGAACTCTACCAGGGAACTCTTACAGCTGATTAACACCTTCAGCAAAGTGGCAGGTTACAAGATCAACTCAAGAAAGTCAGTAGCCCTACTATATACAGATGATAAAAGGGCTGAAAGAGAAATCAGAGAAACATCACCCTTTACAATTGCCACAAACAACATAAAATACCTTGGGGTAACGCTAACCAAACAAGTGAAAGACCTGTATCGTAAGAACTTTGAATCTTTAAAGAAAGAAATTAAAGAAGCCCTCAGAAAATGGAAAGATCTCCCATGCTCATGGATAGGTAGGATCAATGTAGTAAAAATGGCAATCCTGCCAAAAGCAATCTACAGATTCAATGCTATCCCCATTAAAATCCCAGCACAGTTCTTCACAGACCTTGAAAGAACAATAATCAATTTTGTATGGAAAAACAAAAGACCCAGGATAGCCAAAACAACCCTGTTCAACAAGGCAACGTCCGGAGGCATCAATATCCCTGACCTCAAGCTCTATTATAGAGCTATAGTCCTGAAAACAGCTTGGTATTGGCACAAAAATAGACAGGCAGACCAATGGAATCGAATTGAAAATCCGGGTATTAACCCACACACGTACGAACATCTGATCTTCGACAAAGAAGCTAAAAATATACAATGGAATAAAGAAAGCATCTTCAACAAATGGTGCTGGCATAATTGGAGACTGGCATGTAGAAAAATGCGGATTGATCCATGTTTATCGCCATGCACAAAACTTAAGTCCAAATGGATCAAAGACCTCAACATAAATCCAGCCACACTGAACCTCTTAGAAGAGAAAGTGGGTGGTACCCTTGAAAGAATTGGTACAGGAGACAGCTTCCTGAACATAACACCAGTAGCACAGACAGTGAGCTCAACAATTAATAAATGGGACCTACTGAAACTGAGAAGCTTCTGTAAGGCAAAGGACACAGTCAGCAAGACAAAAAGGCAGCCCACAGAATGGGAAAAAATATTCACTAATCCCACATCTGACAGAGGGTTGATCTCCAAAATTTACAAAGAACTCAAGAAGCAAGTCTCCAAAACAGCAAAGGACCCAATTAAGAAGTGGGCTGCAGAACTAAATAGAGAGTTTTCAATAGAGGAGTCTAAAATGGCTGAGAGGCACTTGAGAAAGTGCTCAACATCCTTAGCCATCCGGGAAATGCAAATCAAAGCAACTCTGAGATACCATCTCACTCCTGTCAGAATGGCTAAAATCAAAAACACCAATGACAATTTATGCTGGAGAGGATGTGGTGAAAGGGGGACACTCCTCCATTGCTGGTGGGAGTGCCAACTGGTTCAGCCACTTTGGAAAGCAGTATGGAGATTCCTCAGAAAAATGGGAATAAACCTACCACAAGACCCAGCAACTGCACTCTTAGGCATATATCCAAAAGATGCCCATTCATATAACAAAGATGTCTGTTCCACTATGTTCATAGCAGCTTTATTTGTAATAGCCAGAACTTGGAAGCAACCTAGATGTCCCTCACCCGAAGAATGGATAGAGAAAATGTGGTACATCTACACAATGGAGTACTATTCAGCAGAAAAAAATAATGGAATCATGAGATTCGCAGGCAAATGGATGACACTAGAAGAAACCATCCTGAGTGAGGTAACCCAGTCACAAAAAGAGAAACATGGCATGTACTCTCTCATATATGGATTTTAGACATAGATCTGGGGAGTGCCAGCCTACAATCCTATTGCCAGAGAGTCTGGGAAACAGAAACTTCATTTACTGGCTGGTTAAGTACTGAGCTGAACTCAAGAAAGCCAGTATCAGAGAGGGAGGACTGATGATCAAAGGGATTAAGACTGGGCTGGTTGAACCCCCAGAAACAGCTGACCAGACAAAGGTTAACTCTTGAATCCCAGGCATCAGCCTGGGAATCCAGCATGGGACTGATCAAGACCCCCTGAATCTGGGTGTCAGTGAGGAGGCCTAGGTAATCTATTGAGCCTTGGACAGCAGATCAGTACCCATCCCAAGTATACACACGGTCTCTGGACTCCCATAGAACAATGTGAGGTGCACTCTCACCCTGAACTCTTGGGGAAGGGTCTAGGCCCTGCCCTATATGAAATGACAGACTATGGACACCCCCATGGAGGGCCTCACCCTCCCTGGGGGAATGAGGGGATAACGGGGGGGGATGGTGGGAGGGCACGGGAGGAGGGGAGGGAAAGGGAGAGGGACCTCGTACTGACTTGTGAAGCAACCTTGTTTCTTATCTAAATTTAAAATGGAAAATAAAAAAATATTAATAAAAAAAAAAAAAAAAAAAACTAGTTTTTATTCTTCATTGTTGATGTTAAGTAGTTTGGATACCATCACTAAATTAGAAGTCATGAAGCTCAGTTGACTACCCCAAAGCTGTATCTCATCTTGTTTGTCATAGGCTATGACTCTATTTGTTCTGTCCATCTGAAGTCTCTTTCTCTCTCCTTCTCCCTCTTCCTTCCCTCCCCCCTCTCTCGGCCTTTTTGGTGTTTCCTCCCATCACTGTCTTACTGCTTTCATCCCCTGTTCTCTGATGAGCTAATAACTTCTCAAAGCATCTTGCTGTAGTCGGTTTTCTCTCACTCTTCTACCCTGCCACACCAATGTCCTTAACAGTCAAGTCTGAACATATGTTCCTTTGTTAGAACCACTCACTGGATTCCCATTGCTCACCAAATAAGGTAAACACAGCTTAGCATGGTTATTCAACTTTTCACTAGTGAGTGCAATTTTAACTTTACACACTGAACTTCACCAATCTGTGTTTTTCTCCATTTATTTTAAATTATAAAATCTTTGAGTCCTTGGCATGAAGCCTTATACAACCCTTTGATGATGCACAGAATACGATTTATTCTGTTTTGTGATGTGGCAGAGGTCCGGACCCTTCTCCAGTAAGATAAGATCACATGGAAATACTTAGATGAATAGAAATGGGTTAATAATTAAGACAGAGCTAGCCAATAACAAGCCAACAGCTTCATATTCTTTTTGTTTTGTTTTTTAAGAGTTTTTCCCATTCTTGCCCCCATCCCATAGAATGTAGAGACTGCTCCATAGAAAGTGTGAGGCCTTCTATGGGGGATCATCAGTCTGTTACATCATTTGGGGCAGGGCCGAGGCCCTCCCCTGTGTGTCTAGGATAAGAGGATATACTTCTATGGGGAATTGGCTCCCAATGTCCATTCATACACTATTTATAAATGCTGTTCCATTACCAAGGACCCCATAGACTGCCCAGACCTCCTAACTGACACCCACACGCAGGGGGCCTGGTTTGGTCCTATGCTGGTTTCCAAGCTCTCAGTCTGGGGTTCAGGTCAGCTGTTTCTGTGGGTTTCCCCAGCATGGTCTTGACCCCTTTGCTCATCACTCCTCCCTCTCTACAACTGGATTCCAGGAATTCTGCTCAGTACTTAGCTGTGTGTCTCTGCTTCATAAATAATACAGCATATGTGTGTTTATTTGGAGCTGAAGGGGCTGCAGGACCAGCCTGGACAAAGAATCTTTTGTTACAATAAGGAAAGAAGAGTTAAGGCAAAATAAGTATAGCTGGGGTCAGCCAGTGCAGTCGCAGCTCAGAGAAGGGTAAGCCTTGATGTGTATGGAATTCATGAGATAGGCCAGGAGTTGTGAACCATGAAAAGACTAAGAACTTTGTCTTGTGAGAAATCAAATGTTATTTCAGGGACCTTTAGAGAAGTGAGGTGCTTTATTGATTTCGTTTGTGTGAGTGCCTTGATCTGATAGTACTTGCATGTCCTTGTAGATACACATGTATGAGGGTATGTGTGCACATGTGTCTGGAGGCCAAAATGCAGTCTGAGTTATCATTTCCCAGGAATCGTTCACTTTGGTATTTAAGACAGGGTCTCAATGAACTGGAATTTGTCAACTAAGTCTAAAGCCTGCCTGTCTCCTCCTCTTAAAATGCTGGGATTACAAGTGTGTGACATAATGTCAGTTTTGTTTCTGTTTTGCTTTGTTGTGCACATAGATTCTGGGGATAGAATAAGGCCTTTGTGTTTGAACAGCTTTCTCTCTCTCTCATTTTACTATGTGCTATTTTTAATTTGAAACTATTATTGCAGTTCTTTTGAAAAGAAAAGTATGTATTTAAATAATGAATTTTAATGAAAAACTCATTGATTGAAGGCTAAGTCCCTTACTGATAGAACTGTAAGCACGTACCAGAACCTCCAGGAGGTGAAGCTTACCGGAAAGGAAGTTATCATTTGGTACTTCCTCCTAAAAAGGATATTGAAACTCTGTGACCTCTTTCCCACTCTCACTGCTACCTGGTGACCACGTAGATAACAGGCTTCTTTAAGTACACACCCCCTGCTAAGACACTCTGCTCATTACAGAACAAAGAGCCAACTTACCATGAAGTAAGACCTCTGACCCCGAGAGCCCAAGTAAATCTTTCTTTCTTGAAGTTGATTTTTGAAAATATTGAATCACGGATATAGAAAGCTGAAGAATATGAAAGATTGGAATGACCCTGTACAAAGGAGACTAAATACCTTCCATAGTTCCAGGGGACAGGATGACATCTTATGATAGAGAAAGGTGCTGCGGAGCAAATTACACCAATTGGAAGCATTTTCCTCTGTAGGAACTCTCCTTACAAGGAAAAAGTGTTCTAAGTTGTAACATTACCTTCAGGAAGAAGGAGTTGGGGCGATCATGAAACTCAGGAAGTAAACAATTCACTAGTCTCAAGAAGTTTGTGAAACTGACAAGATACAGAAGGCTCCTCCCCAATGTTCTGAAAGCTTAACAATTGCTGAGGAAAATGGAGGAGGCCAAGATTCCCATAGGAAACTCTACCAATGGTGGAACTCTCTGGAAGAGATTCTTGGACCTGATGAAATGCCTAGGGTTGGAGGAGGAATCTGAGCTCTATAAGAATTGGAATTATAATACTTGAGGGGCCGAGAGAAAATAGTGGTGGACTGCTTCATTTTATCCATTCTGTGGCTCCAGCTGTCAGCAAAGCTGCAGCTGGGAACAAGAAGACAAAACCCCTGGCGAGGAAAGAAACTGACATGAAAAGTCCAAAACAAGATAGGGTGCAAGAAACAGGCTGGGGCTTACAATGATGGTGGTAGGTCACAATCACCTACCAGTATCTGTTTAAACCAGATGTGACAGCAGCTGGACAGATCCTGGCTGAAACCGTAGAAGTAGCTCTGGGTGTGAAGGTGATCAGACTTTGCAGCGATGTATGTGATTGAGCTCAAACTATCTTGTGGCTAACTGTGTGATAGCTTAGTCCTGGTGTTCCTGCCACCGCTGAAGCAAAGAATAGTATTGCTGATCAGATTGGGGCCGCTTCCGGCAGACTCAGCTTCTCCTCCTTCCAGGTTCGATAGCTCGTTCTTGATTGATCCTTTGTTATACCTCATTTGCTTGTGCACACATTTCCATTCCCTCAATGAGAGCCCACCTGGCTCTAAGCAGCAGCGTGCATGGCTCTGAACAGGTGTATTCGTTTGCTAGGACTAACTTGTAGGAGGCTCCTGCCTCAGGCGTACTCTCTCAGGCCCCTATAGCATCACCTCTAAAACTTGATCTGCAGCAGCAGATGGTGGGGATGGAGTTCTCTCATTCCTGCCTCAGATTCTCATAGCTAGGCTTTTGTTGCAAATGGGGACTTGCTTTTGCTGCTGTTTCTGACTCCACGACTCGCCACGTCAGACATCTGCGGCTTCAGATTTGAGACCTGTCACTGCAGACTTTGAGACACCCATTATCTCCAGGAGATTTAACTCTTCTAGGTGCTCTGGACTGGCATCCCACTGCTGTCAAGAACTCAAAACTTGGGGCTGGAGAGATCACTTAGTGGTTAAAGAGCACTGGCTGCTTCTCTACAGGACCTATATTCAGTTCTCAATACTGCATTTGCAGCTCACAGCCATCCATAACTCCAGTTCTGGGAATTGGATGACTTCTTCTGGCCAATGTGGGTATCAGGCATGTGCA
This sequence comes from Mesocricetus auratus, assembly GCF_017639785.1. NCBI lineage: Eukaryota > Metazoa > Chordata > Mammalia > Rodentia > Cricetidae > Mesocricetus > Mesocricetus auratus. Next base: position 43,216,161 of record NW_024429184.1, on the reverse strand, counting down.
TGGTGTGGAGACACAAATGCAGGCAGAACACAGCATATGCTCAAAATAATGAAATATTTTACAAAAGAGTTCAATTCACGATTAATTTGAGCTGTCACTCCTAAATAGTGGCCTATTTATGCCATTTGAGGTCATCAATCCTGAACTAGTCTACCTGACCTGTCTCCCTGTGTTATTCCTGGAGAGATAAAAAACAAGAATCCAGATTGAGATAGGAAATGGAGAGCTGACTGCCTAAGCCAACTGCTTCACCTGTGAGCCCTGCAGAAGCTCCAAGTTTACGACTTCTTTGTGCTGTCACCTTTGTTGGGATGGGCTTTACTTTGAGTATTTCCTACTCCTGTAATCAACTCCTTAACCGTACTCCCTAAGTAACTATAATAAATCCATTTCTTCACCTAGATGCCCCACAACTGAAGAGTGGATAGAGAAAATGTGGTACATTTACATAATGGAGTATTACTCAGCAGAAAAACAAAGGAATCTTGAAAATTGCAGGCAAATGGAAGGCACTAGAGGAAACCATCCTGAGTGAGGTAACCCAGACACAAAAAGACAAACATGGTATGTACTCACTCATATATGGATTTTAGACATGAGTCAGGGGAGTGTCAGCCTACAATCCCAGTTCCAACGATTCTGGGAAACAGGGTAATTCCCAAGAGAGATGCATGATACCCCAGAGAAGTGGAATGAGGCAAGATCTCTTGAGCTGACTGGGAACACAAGGGGAGGGGCGAGGGATCCAGGAAAAAGAGAGGGATAAGAGGACATAAGAAGAAGGTACGTGGGGTTGGGGGAGGGCACGGGAGGAGGGGAGGGAAACGGAGAGAGACCTGGAACTGACTTGTGAAGCAACCTTGTTTCTAATTTAAATTTAAATTTAAAAATAAATAATAAAAAAGAAAAAATAATAGTAATAGAGGAATGAGCAGAGACACAGCTCAAAGGCACAAAATTATAGTAGAATGAATTATTAAGCTAAGGAAAGAGATGCCTATCAAAGTATGCAAAGCACACAGAACACCAAATAGGCTGACCGAAAAGAAAATCCCCTTGGCACATGATCATAAAAGAACTAAATGAACAGGACAGAAAAAAAAGAAGGTACGGGGGAGCAGGAAGGTTGAGTCGAGGTAAGAATAGAGGAGAGCAGGGTGAGAGATTGAGTCATTATAGTTTTGAGGAGAGAGCTGACACTAGTGAGATCTCCAGAGATCTACAAGGATAACACCAACTGGCAAACTAAGCAATAGTGGAGAGACTACAGTTGTTTGTATTTTAAGATGATATTATACATGTGTAAGACTTCAAATCTCTCCTCTTAAATATACAGTTATTTTATCTTCCAACAGGAAGTAAGCCACTATGTATATTGCTAGAAGAACTGATTTATAAAACAGAAGAGCTAATTTCATCCCTTTAAGACCCTGAATTTTTGTGTCTTCCAAGTACTTCTCCCTTTTCAGTAAATTCTTCAGCCAGTGGTTCCATGAAAGCAAGGGGCCTGAACTTATCTAAGAGGAGGTTTGCGCATCACTATAAAGCAAACATACTCCTGCACCCTCAGAATTATTACCAGCTAGGTTCTTTGAGCCACCAGTCACAACAAAACCAAAGAGGGAGAGAATTTACTTCAGGACCTCAATCTGTAGGAAAACCCTCCAGACGTAGAGTTCACGGGTCTGGATTTCCTTCTAATCCTTCTGACTGTTTTATAGACCATAGAGTTAGCATTCAGCTGTAGCCTGTTTTATTTTCTCCATCTTAATTCCCATGATACAATTTATTAAGGAAGATGTCAAGTATCTGCCTGTCTCCTACAAGGAATTCGGGACTATTCCAGAAATAACCATATGTGCAGAAAGATTCAAACAAAGCTAATTTCTTCCTATCTGGAATAATCATGCTAGTCATTAGCAATCATAATTTTACTTTTGGTTACTCAGCCTGTAAAAGCTCAGTATCAGATGAGGTTTGTGAGATAGACAACAGGAAAGCAAACTTATTTTAGAAGAGTCTGAAGACACATACTTTCCCAATGAGGAATGATGTCGAGATACCACGAAGTTCTTATGAGTTCTTAGTAGGGCCGCTTGTGACCTGATGTAATGTGAAGTCAACCTTCAAAAGTCACTGTGGTCTTATTTTACTTGTCCTGAAGGGGAGTCATTAGCCTGAGCTCACAGTATTGGAATTTAGTTTTAAGGCTAGGGCAAAGTTTCCCTGCCATAATTGCTTCCATCTGCTACAGTAACACATGTGTTCCTGCAATAAAAATTTCTAAAACTCTCCAAACTCCACATGCCCCTTTTAGACTGGGCTCTTGCTATGCTGATGTTTCACCTGCGTTCCGTCTGGTGGGAATCTGTCTTGCAGCTGGCTGCTGCTTTGTGGGCGGGAGTGGATGGAGGGGGTGGTATTTGTTCTAAGACTCCAGTGGCAAATTGAATGCAGACATTTGCCTCTGGCACTAAAAACTGTAGTCATATGTTACATCATACAAGCTTCTCAGGTCTCAGCACATTCCAGTGTCTTTTCCTTTAACCCATTTTATTTATTTTTTTTTAGCTTCAACAAGTAATATACAAGTATAACTGTACTGTGAAAAAGGTTATATTGGAGTAGGAAAAAATTGAGTCTGTTTTCCTTCCCCTATCTCCTGTATTAAATGAGACATTTTCTAGGGAGTTGGAATTCACTTTTAAAACAAGCTTATTTCATATTCTGTACATGAAGAGACTTCAAAGACCTCAAAACTTCTAAAAATGACACAGAGAGGGAGGAAAAACAATGTCATGAAATCACCCTTAGTAAAAAAATAAAATAAAAATGAACAAAAAAAAATACATTTGTTGGAGTCGGGGTATTGAACTGATGGATTCAATATATACCTGAACCTCAAATTGTTTGAAGTGTAAGAGGATTCTCAAATGTGTCACTGCAGAGACTATTATTATACTTGTGGATCAAAACAACAAACAAACAAACAAAAAATCCCAACCAACCACACCAAACAAACAACAAAAATGAAACTTGCCTGGTCCTTAGCTTTGGAGAAAACCCTCCCTCTGAGACAGATCTGAGAACATTTTTGAATCTGTGCAGGATGAATGCTTGTGCCCAGGATTAAGATGGTGCTGAGAATGCCATTGAAGGCTCAAGAATGTTGATTTTATCGCTCCATTTAGTGTCTAAAGTTTTATTTAGGATGACCTTTAGCACAATCTTTAAAAATTGATTTTTCAAGTTTGTCATCATGTGTGTATGCATATAAATATGGCATATACAAATATGTGTTTCCTTAATTTTCAGTTAGTGAATGCATTACACATAATTCTCATGTAAAACATGTTGTGAATATACGTGAGTTTACCCTGTGTGATCCACCATGTGCATCTTTTAAGGAAGTGAAAAGTTCAAAGTTCAGAGTTAATCACTTATTTGCCATTTCTGGATGCCTTTTCCAAGATGTACCACTCACTGAAAACACACAACAATCCCTGGAAAACGGCTTCAAGTAGTCAGCAAACACTCAAAGAGAGACAAAGTAAGGTCATACAGTTGTCAATGCTCAAAAGAGAATAATACAGTCAAAAGATCCAGAACCACATGCTGAAGAGGACCAAAGAGGTCATCCAATCCATCTCTTGGACATTAATCCCTGCTGTAGATGGAGAGACTTTAAATCATAGAAGATATACGACTGCCAGGCCCTCAATAAGTGTTGCAGGACATACATTCTCTGTCTGAAATTTGTTGGATCCCAGTAGGTCTGCTAGAAAGTCCTTTCTGTCATTCCCCGCCCCAAACAGGAACTACTTATTTCATGGCAATTCAGAATGTATGATCACATCTCCTCAATAGCATCTCAGGTTTCAAACCTTTAATGATTTAAAGGTTCTTTTTCAGTACTTTGTAAATTTCATTATGTAATATTTTATGTATGTATATAACTTATTTGAATGAGAAAAATAAAGTAATTAAAAGGCAATCAAATGAATAGACATACAGTCACAATCTGATTTATAAATTGTTGCTGTTGCAGCCACCAATATGACTGTTTTCTGAATCTCTTGCTTGACCTCCATTACACCCTATTTTGAATTTTTATTTAATGTTCTTTAATTTTTTCCTTTACAATTTAGAAAGCTCCTTCAGTGGATTGCCCTTATACAATTTATACTATTAATTAATTATTTCTATTTTTAAAACTAAGATTATATTTCTAATGTTCAATGATATTTTAATAGTCACAAGTTTACATCATCCCATACCATTCCTTTATCTGAATATGTGGTTTACTTATCTGTTTTAATTTGAGGGACATTTAAGTTTTATAGTATTTTTTAAATGATCTTATAATTCACATCATTATGGAAAGCTGTGAATTATAGGTTTCGTCATAGCAAAAATTTTCAAGCTGTAAAATAAAAGTCATTATTATTGTTATAAAATGAGTAGAATGTGTCTTCCACAAAAATTGCTTAATGAAATAATTTGTAAGGGTATCTTTCACATATTCCATTTAATATGTGTATATAATCAGTGTACTATATAGCAAAGATGAAGATGATACAAATTACTTGCCAAATGTTTGTGCCAATTTCACATTGCCTTCCTCTCTTCCATATTATCATTAATGCAGTAAAGAGGGAAATATCCACAAGTCTTTTAATATTTAGGACTCATTTTTGATGGAAGTGAGACAACGTCTATTGCTTAGCTTACATCAGATACCTCTAAAGTTGCAGTTCACATGCTAATTTACTATAGACCCATCCCGTGGTAGTTTGTAAAAGAATGTTCCCCCATAGACTCATATATTTGAATGCTTAGTTTTCAGACAGTGGCACTATTGAGGTGGATTAGAACAACTAGGAGAGGAGACCTTGTTGGAGTAGGTGTGATTTTATTGGATAAAGTTTGTTCATCCTACATATAATACTATTGTTAGTGAATTCTATACATAGTTTTGTTTTTTGTTTTGGCTTTTTCATGTGTTGGCAATCATATCTGTGACAATACTGTTGATTCCTTTTTGTTTTCATATGTCTTAAACTCTTTTGTGTTTTTTTTACTTAATTTATTTTTCTATTTATTATCATGTGGGGGTAGGCACATATATAGAAGTCAAGGAATTTTGTGGAGTTGTCGTTGATATAAGGTCATCAGGCTTGTCTGGGAAGTGCTTTACTATTGAGTAATCTGGCCAAGGCTTCTCTTCGCTTCTGAACTGTGTAGCACCTTGGGTTAGCATTTTTGTTTTGGTGGGGAGAAGGAGGAATATTGTAACAAATTCCAACAAATTTGTTTATTTGAACACTAGACATTTACACTTACATGCTTTTAAGTCAGAAGTCTAAAACCAAGTTGTTGCTAAGGTTAGTTTCTTCTCCAGGCTTCCAAGATGTGTTCTATAATGCTTAGATTAAAAAAAATGTTTGTTTGGTAAGATTGCCATTTTTACTATGTTGATCCTACCTATCGAAGAGCATGGGAGCTCTTTCCATTTACTGGCGTCTTCTTTAATTTCTTTCATTAAAGATTCAAAGTTCTTGTTATGCAGATCTTTCACCTGTTTGGTTAGAGTTACCCCAAGATATTTTATGGTGTTTGTGGCTATTGTAAAGGGTGATGTTTCTCTGATTTCTTTCTCATCCCCTTTATTGTCTATATATAGGAGGGCTACTGATTTTTTGAGTTACTTTTATATCCTGCCACTTTGCTGAAGGTGTTTACCAGCTATAGAAGTTCCCTGGTAGAGTTCTTTGGGTTGCTTATGTAGACTATCATATCATCTGCAAATAGTGAAAGTTTGACTTCTTTCTTTCCAGTTTATATCTCCTTGATGTTCTTTTGTTGGTTTTTAAAAATGTTTGTTTTATTTTACGTTTATGAATGTTTCTGTGTACCACAGGCCTGCCTGATGCTCACAGAGACTAGAAGAGGGCACTGAATCCCATGGAACTTTATTGCAGATATTTGCAAGCAGCAAGCAACATGTATGGTGGGAATAGAGCCCGTTTCCACTAGAGTAGCCTCTCTTCAATCTCTCCTCTTACCGTTTTAAAAATAAAGGTTATCGCCCATATTCAAGTTATACAATATGATATATATATATACATATATATAGTAAAATATAGTAAAATGCTTACTATACAGGTATAAATTAGAAATCCACACACTTTTTAAATGGCAACATTGTTTAAATCTACTCATTTAGTGCAACTTTCACATATTGTACATTGTTATCAATAATCCTTAAAGATTTGTCATTTAGAGAGCTCACTCTCACTATTTCTCATCCACATGGTATTGACAGTACTAGCAAAAGTAATCAGACATGAAATAAAGATACCTGGTTCTTCCAGCAGCATCAGGTAAACAGGCCGGCTTCCCGGCCTGTGCCCCAGTGCCTGCAGATCGCCTGGGACCTGCACAGAGCTCCCAATCCCGGCGGGAGCCAAGCACCCCAGACTCCGGATCTTTGCTCACACCAACGAGACCAGGAAAGGAGAGGAGGCTGGGAGTCCAGGGAAGCGGTGGTTCTTCCAGTAGCATCAGGTAAACAGGCCGGCTTCCCGGCCTGTGCTCCAGTGCCTGCAGATCGCCTGGGACCTGCACAGAGCTCCCAATCCCGGCAGGAGCCAAGCACCCAGACCCCAGGTCTTCTCTCCCACCAATGAGACCAGGAAACCAGAGGACCCAGGGAGACCAGGGGAGTAGCTGTTCTGGATCAAGTACAACAGGACCCAGCATAGGGTCCAGGGGACCAGGTAAGAGGATAAGCGCCCCAGATTCCTGTTCTTCTCCACCCACGGGACCAGCATTCAGACAAGGAATAGAAGAATCACTAGATTATTGGACTTGTTAGCACCCACCAAAAGGGAACTCTGGTACCCAAACCAGTAAGGGGCTCTTTCTGCACCCACTAGAAGAACAGATGGGAAAGAGACAATACAAAAACACAGTCAGCAACAGAAAAACAAATATGACACCGCCAGATTCTAGAGACTCCACACCAGCAAGACCCCAACATTCCAATGCGGACGAAGCAGAAGAGAACGACCTTAAAAGCACTTTCATGAAAATGATAGAGGCCCTAAAAGAGGATATTGGAAAATCCCTCAAAGAAATGGAAGAAAAAACAAACCAAAAAAATGCAAGAAATGGAAGAAAAAACAAACCAAAAAATGCAAGAATTGGAAGAAAAAACAAACCAAAAAAGGCAGGAAATGGAAGAAGAAATGAAGCAAAAAATGCAAGAAATGGAAGAAAAAACAAAGCAAAAAATGCAAGAATTGGAAGAAGAATCATACCAAAAAAGGCAGGAAATGGAAGAAGAAACAAAGCAAAAAATGCAAGAAATGGTAGAAAAAACAAAGCAAAAAATGAAAAAAATGGAAGAAGAAACAAACCAAAAAAGGCAGGAAATGGAAGAAGAAACAAAGCACAAAATGCGAGAAATGGAACAAAAAACAAACCAAAAAATGCAAGAAATGGAAGAAAGAACAAACCAAAAAATTCATAAAAGGCAACAAACGGACGAACAGATAAACAGAAAATTGCAAGAAGCAATGCAAACACTGCAAGGGTTGAAAACTGAAACAGAGTCATTAAAAAAAACCCAATCTGAAGAAAGGCAGAAAATAGAAAAGCTGGACAAACAGACAGGCACTACCAATACAAGCATTACCAACAGAATAGAAGAGATGGAAGAGAGAATCTCAAGTATTGAAGATACGCTAGGAGAAATGGATTTATCAACCAAAGAAAACCTTAAATCCAACAAATCCTTAACACAAAACATCCAGGAAATATGGGACACCATGAAAAGACCAAACCTAAGAATAATAGGTATAGAAGAAGGAGAAGAAATCCAGCTCAAAGGGGCAGAAGGCATATTCAACAAAATCATAGAAGAAAACTTTCCCAACCTTAAGAAAGACATGCCAATGAAGGTACAAGAAGCCTACAGAACACCAAATAGAGTGGACCACAAAAAAATTCCCTCGCCACATAATAATCAAGACCCCAAACATACAGAATAAAGAAAGAATATTAAGAGCAGCTAAGGAAAAAGGTCAAGTAACATATAAAGGCAGACCTATCAGAATTACACCTGATTTCTCCATGGAAACGCTGAAAGCCAGAAGGTCCTGGATAGATATTCTACCTACACTAAGAGACCACGGATGCCAGCCCAGACTACTGTACCCGGCAAAGCTCTCAATCACTATAGACGGAGAAAACAAGATATTCCATGACAAAACTAGATTCAAGCAATATGTGTCCACTAACCCAGCCCTACAGAAAATTTTGGAAGGAAAACTCCAACCCAAGGAAGCTAACTACAACCAGAAAAACATAAGCATTAGAGAATCTCTCTCTACCAACAGCCAAAAGAACAAAGGGGTGAAATTCCACACATAATTCCACCAACAACAACCATCGCAAATCGAAGAAGGATGAGCAATCATTGGTCATTAATATCCCTCAATATTAATGGCCTTAACTCACCCATAAAAAGACACAGACTAGCAGATTGGATTCGAAGACAGAACCCTTCCTTCTGCTGCATACAGGAAACACACCTTACCCTTAAAGACAGACATTACCTGAGAATTAAAGGTTGGGAAAAAATTTTTCAATCGAATGGACCCAAGAAACAAGCCGGGGTAGCAATCCTAATATCTAACAAACTAGACTTTAAAATAAAATCAATCAAAAGAGATGAAGGAGGTCATTACATACTCATCACAGGTGAAACCCACCAAGAGGAAGTGTCTATTCTGAACATCTATGCCCCAAATACAAAGGCTTCCACATTCGTTAAAGAAACATTATTAGAACTTAAATCTCATCTAAAGCCCCACACAGTTATAGTGGGAGATTTCAACACACCACTCTCACCACTAGACAGGAATACCAAACAGAAACTCAACAAAGAAGCAAAAGGGCTAATAGAAGTAATGACCCAACTGGGATTAACAGATATCTATAGAACATTTCATCCACATAAAAAAGAATATACCTTCTTCTCACCACCACATGGAACCTTCTCAAAAATCGACCACATACTTGGCAACATATCAAACCTCAGCAGCTACAAAAAAATTGAAATAACTCCATGCATCTTATCAGACCACCATGCTTTAAAATTAGAATTCAACAACAACACAAATTGCAGAAAACCTACAAACTCATGGAAATTGAATAATGCTCAACTGCACCATCCCTGGGTCAAAGAGGAAATAAAAAAAGAAATTAAAGACTTCCTCGAATTCAATGAGAATGAAGACACAACATACCCAAAACCTATGGGATACTTTGAAAGCAGTGCTACGGGGGAAATTCATAGCGCTAAATGCTCACATGAAGAAACAGGAGAACAGTTATACCAGAGAATTAACATCACAGCTGAAAGCTCTAGAACACAAAGAAGCACACTCCCCCAGGAGGAGTAGACGCCAGGAAATAATCAAATTGAGGGCTGAAATTAATAAAGTAGAAACCAGGAAAACAATACAAAGAATCAACGCAACGAAGAGTTGGTTCTTTGAGAAAATCAACAAGATAGACAAACCTTTGTCCAAACTTACCAAACAGCAGAGAGTGAACACGCAAATTAACAAAATCAGAAATGAAAAGGGGGACATAACAACAGACTCTGAGGAAATCCAGAGAATCATTAGGTCATACTTTGAAAACCTGTACTCCACAAAATTCGAAAATTTAAAGGAAATGGATGACTTCCTGGACAGCTATCAATTGCCAAAACTAAATCAAGAACAGATAAGCAATTTAAATAGACCTATAACCCCTATGGAAATAGAAGCTGTCATCAAAAGTCTCCCAACCAAAAAAAGCCCAGGTCCAGATGGCGTCAGTGCAGAATTCTACCAGAAATTCAAAGAACAGCTTATACCAATTCTTCTCAAAGTGTTCCACACAATAGAAGCAGAAGGGTCTTTGCCAAACTCTTTCTATGAGGCTTCAATAACCTTGATCCCCAAGCCACACAAAGATACAACTAAGAAAGAGAACTTCAGACCAATATCCCTCATGAACATTGATGCAAAAATACTCAATAAAATACTGGCAAATCGGATCCAAGAACACATCAAAACAATCATTCACCACAATCAAGTAGGTTTCATCCCAGGAATGCAGGTTCAACATACGAAAATCCATCAACGTAATCCACCATATAAACAAGCTGAAAAACAAAAATCACATGATCATTTCACTAGATGCTGAAAAAGCCTTTGACAAAATCCAACACCCCTTCATGATAAAGGTCTTGGAGAGATCTGGGGTAACAGGGACATACTTAAACATAATAAAAGCTATATACAGTAAACCAACAGCCAACATCAAACTAAATGGACAGAAACTCAACACAATTCCTCTAAAATCAGAAACAAAACAAGGCTGTCCACTCTCTCCATACCTTTTCAACATGGTACTTGAAGTTCTAGCTATTGCCATACGACAACAAAGGGGGATCAAGGGGATACAAATTGGGAAGCAAGAGGTCAAACTTTCACTGTTTGCAGACGATATGATAGTTTACATCAATGACCCAAAGAACTCTACCAGGGAACTCTTACAGCTGATTAACACCTTCAGCAAAGTGGCAGGCTACAAGATCAACTCAAGAAAATCAGTAACCCTACTATATACAGATGATAAAAGGGCTGAAAGAGAAATCAGAGAAACATCGCCCTTTACAATTGCCACAAACAACATAAAATACCTTGGGGTAACGCTAACCAAACAAGTAAAATACCTGTATCGTAAGAACTTTGAATCTTTAAAGAAAGAAATTAAAGAAGCCCTCAGAAAATGGAAAGATCTCCCATGCTCTTGGATAGGTAGGATCAATGTAGTAAAAATGGCAATCCTGCCAAAAGCAATCTACAGATTCAATGCAATCCCCATTAAAATCCCAGCACAGTTCTTCACAGACCTTGAAAGAACAATAATCAATTTTATATGGAAAAACAAAAGACCCAGGATAGCCAAAACAACCCTGTTCAACAAGGCAACGTCCGGAGGCATCACCATCCCTGACCTCAAGCTCTATTATAGAGCTATAGTCCTGAAAACAGCTTGGTATTAGCACAAAAATAGACAGGTAGACCAATGGAATCGAATTGAAAACCCGGGTATTAACCCACACAGTACGAACATCTGATCTTTGACAAAGAAGCTAAAAATATACAATGGAATAAAGAAAGCATCTTCAACAAATGGTGCTGGCATAATTGGAGACTGGCATGTAGAAGAATGCAGATCGATCCATGTCTATCACCATGCACAAAACTTAAGTCCAAATGGATCAAAGACCTCAACATAAATCCAGCCACACTGAACCTCTTAGAAGAGAAAGTGGGTGGTACCCTTGAACGAATTGGTACAGGAGACAGCTTCCTGAACATAACACCAGTAGCACAGGCAGTAAGATCAACAATCAATAAATGGGACCTACTGAAACTGAGAAGCTTCTGTAAGGCAAAGGACACAGTCAGCAAGACAAAAAGGCAGCCCACAGAATGGGAAAAATATTCACTAATCCCACATCTGACAGAGGGTTGATCTCTAAAATTTACAAAGAACTCAAGAAGCAAGTCTCCAAAACACCAAAGGACCCTATTAAAAAGTGGGCTGCAGAACTAAATAGAGAGTTTTCAATAGAGGAGTCTAAAATGGCTGAGAGGCACTTGAGAAAGTGCTCAACATCCTTAGCCATCCGGGAAATGCAAATCAAAACAACTCTCAGATACCATCTCACCCCTGTCAGAATGGCTAAAATCAAAAACACCAATGACAATTTATGCTGGAGAGGATGTGGTGAAAGGGGGACACTCCTCCATTGCTAGTGGGAGTGCCAACTGGTCCAGCCACTTTGGAAATCAGTGTGGAGATTCCTCAGAAAAATGGGAATAAACCTACCACAAGACCCAGCAACTCCACTCTTAGGCATATATCCAAAAGATGCCCATTCATACAACAAAGATGTCTGTTCCACTATGTTCATAGCAGCTTTATTTGTAATTGCCAGAACGTGGAAGCAACCTAGATGTCCCTCACCTGAAGAGTGGATAGAGAAAATGTGGTACATCTACACAATGGAGTACTATTCAGCAGAAAAAAATAATGGAATCATGAGATTCGCAGGCAAATGGATGACACTAGAAGAAACCATCCTGAGTGAGGTAACCCAGTTACAAAAAGAGAAACATGGCATGTACTCTCTCATATATGGATTTTAGACATAGATCTGGGGAGTGCCAGCCTACAATCCTATGGCCAGAGAGTCTGGGAAACAGAAACTTTATTTAGTGGCTGATCGAAGAAGAAGCACACTCCCTTGGTTAAGTACTGAGCTGAACTCAAGAAAGCCAGTAACAGAGAGGGAGGACTGATGATCAAAGGGATTAAGACTGGGCTGGTCTAACCCCCAGAAACAGCTGACCAGACAAAGGTTAACTCTTGAATCCCAGGCATTAGCCTGGGAAGGCAGCATGGGACTGATCAAGACCCCCTGAATCTGGGTGTCAGTGAGGAGGCCTAGGTAATCTATTGAGCCTTGGGCAGCATATCAGCACCCATCCCAAGTATACACACGGACTTTGGACTCCCATCCAACAATGTGAGGTGCACTCTCACCCTGAACTCTTGGGAAAGGGTCTAGGCCCTGCCCTATATGAAATGACACACTATGGACACCCCCATGGAGGGCCTCACCCTCCCTGGAGAAATGAGGGGATAACGGGGGGAGGGCACGGGAGGAAGGGAGGGAATGGGAGAGGGACCTGGAACTGACTTGTGAAGCAACCTTGATTCTTATCTAAATCTAAACTGGAAAATAAAATTAAAAAAAAAAGAAATAAAGATACCTAACTGAAAAGGAAAATGTAAAATGACCTCTCTCTGTAGGTAACCTTAGGATCATATTGTAACTCCTTCATAAATTATGTTCAAAAACCCTTTGTACTAATTAGTCATTGTACTAATTCTAGGACATAAAAATGAAAGTATGGATGCCAACATTTATTTGAGATTGACAACTAACATTTTATTGCATTAAAATGCCCAGACAAAAGCAACAAAAAAGAAAAGGGATACTTCGTTCACAGTTACAGGCTATAACCCCTCATTGCGGTGAGTCAGGGAGACAGTAGCTTGAGGAAGAGACAACTGGCTACATATACCCATAGTTAGAAAGCATAGGTGCATGCTTATGTTTAGCCTGTTTATCCCACTCCTAAATAGTTCAGGATATCTATCCTGTTTAGGGAATGTTGTCACTTGCAGTAGACAGATCTTGTCAGCTCAATTAAGTGAGAATATTCCCTCAGCCACACACATAAGCCAACCTGATTTAGAGAAACTCTTTCTCAGACTGTTTTAAGGTGGTTCTAGATTGTATAAATTTAGCATTTAAAACTAATCAATATACTAACAGAAAAATCAACTAAGCATCGCTATCTAAAATTATATACCATATTTAGGAATGTCTCACCAGTAAGATAAAACAATATATATATATATACATATATTTTTTTTTTACTTTTCTGTTGCTGTGACAAAATACCATGACCAAAATCAATTTAGGGAAGAAAAGGTTTAAAGTATGGTTCCAGAGACCAGCAGCCCATAATGTCAGGGAAGAGAAGGAATGGCATGGCAGCCAGAACAGTAAGCTGGCTGATTACATTTTATCTGAACAATTGAAGCTAAAAGACTAAATGGGAACTATGGAGAAGCTATGAACTGCCAAGGCCTACACCCAGCAAGGTAGTTCTTGTAAAGGATCCAGAACCTCACCAAACACTGCCATCAACTGGGAAAAAAATGTTCCAAGCTATTAGCCTATTGGGGACATTTACTCTTCATGCCATCATAATACCTATTGTAAAAAAAAATAATACTTCATTAAAATTGAAAATGATTCATAATTACAAAGACATCCCATGATCACCATATGAAAGAACCTTTATTAAAATGTTTATTCTACTGAAAACAACTCACATGCTTAACAAAGTCTCTATGAAAGTTTAATGCCATTCTTCTTAGAAAAAGAAAAAATTCTGAAATATTTATGAGTGCTCCTTTTAATCATGTTTGCTGATCATTCCGGTCTCTGTTTCTGCCCCTATATGGCCATTACTCCTGTGTTCATATCTCTGATCTCTTGCTCTCTTCTAAGACTATTCCTCAGTTCTTACATTTGGGATTCAGCTTTTATCTGAGGGATTCTCCTATTTTGGATCTCATATTAACTTGATTATAACTGAAAGGATCACTTGACACATGGTCTCATTTGTAGGCCTTGTCTTTTACCAGGACTTAATCCAGCCTACACAGATTTCTAGGGAAATACTGTGTAGAAAACAGCTAATGTGCTCAAGTGCTTCAGTTATTAATCGTAATGCTACATGTATTGTTTATTTTTGCTTTTTTGGAATAATCTTGTGCAATCAGCCTGACCTCAAACTCCCAATGTAGACAACCTGGAACTTCTGATACTCGTTTCTACCTCCAAAGTCCTGGAATTATTGTTATGCACCACTGTGGTTATTTGAATCAGATTATCCCCAAAATCTTGAGTATTTGGATTCTTGGTCCCCATTGGTGGTGTTCGTTGAGTTTAGGAGGTGTGGCCTTCCTGGAGGAAGTGTGTTAGTAGGAGCAGACTTTGGGTGCCTGAAGATTTACATCATTCCCAGTTTGCCCTACTTTTTCTTTGTAGTTTGAGATGTGAGCTCTCTCAGTTGACATCTATAGTCACCATGCCATACTTGCCTGCCATCTTGTTGATGGACTTTTATTCTTTGGAAACCACAATCCCTTACTTCAATAAATTGCCTTAATTATGGTGTTTTATCACAGCAATAGAAAGGTAACTAATAGAACCACTGTGGCAAGTTCATGAAGGGCTGGGGATTAAACACTGGGTTTCTGGCATACTAAGCAGATACTCTGCCAAGTGAAATAGATCCCCATCCCAAGGGGATAGATTTTGATTGATTATTTTGATAGACTGTTGTGTGTGTGTGTGTGGGTGTGGGTGTGGGTGTGCATGTGCACACGCTTGCACAAGCATGAGGTATTTTCTAATTCATTTGATTATATGCTTTCCTTAATTTTTACTTGTGAAATATTTATTTTACAATTTTCTTTAGTAAACTATGTGGACAAACTTTTGCAACTTTTCTTTTGCATTAAAATATCTTACTTAAACAAACTATTTAGCTTGGAAAAGTAACTGTTGTAGATTTCTACACTGATAATCCTTTTCCTTTCATAGTAATTCTGGCTTCTTTTGTCTTTTGTCACTTGTTACTTTAAAAATTGCTTATTAAACTTACAATGTTGCCTTTGTCTGAAATCTCATAGGATGGTCTTAAAAGGCATTCTTTTGTGTTCAGTGTTCTGAAGAAATTTTGCTACAAGTTGAGTCAATTTTACTTTATTTATTCTGATAGTTATATATTTTGATTTACCTAAACACATATTTCTTAATATTCTAGAAAATTATTACCTTCATTACATTGAATTTTGCTTCTTTAATTACTTTTTATTTTGACACATTATTTGTAATCTTTTTTTCTCTATACTTTATACTCCTTAAGTTTTCATTTTCTGTGTCCCGTGTCTCTGTGAAACATTGATATCTTTCTCAACTCTATTTGTTTTTTTGCATAGTTTCATTTTAATTTCTAAAATAATATAATATGGCTCTTTTCAACCTATTCTGGTATATTTGATAATGAACCTTTATTTTTCCATTGTATTTTTGCTGTTATCATACTTTATACATAGCTGTATTCAAATTTTCAAAATGTGAGACGGTTGGGAATCTAGTCTGCTATTTGTTCTTTCTGTTGACTTTTGTCCTGCTCCCCTGTGACACTACTCATTTTTTTTTAGGTTTGAAGGCATATTTCATATAACCTTGCTTTTTGTACTATCTTCTAGGTAATTGAATCTTGAAGCCAATAACTTGTCCTGTAAAAATACTAAGAGCTTTTGGTAAATTTAAGGATGCTTGTGGGTAGAGGTAATTTGTGTTTTATTTATGTGCAAGGTAAGACTGCTTCCATCTTATGGTCATTGGACTCTTTTTTTCTCCGGTTAGGTTAAAGTTCCATTTCTTGCATGGTCTGGGTTTGATTTATAATTCCAGTTGACATCTGAATTTTCCTGTAAGAACATGTAGCTCTTACACTATTTTACATTGCTTTCTCTAGCCCCTATTTTCAGTTCAGTATTATTTTAAGAATGTGTTTGGAATACATTTTTGTGAGAGGGCTTAGAGGTCTAGTTCTCCATATGGAAGAAACATACATTTGAATTGTCTTTTGTCATTTCATGTTGCTGTTTTTCTTCTTGCTACACTTAATATAAGTGGAAATATTGGTCTTGTTTCTTGTTACCTTTCATTTTACACAGTATGACAATAATTTAGAGTTGAATCTTTTTATTTATTCCACTGTCAGTAGAGTTGTTACAAGTCATTTAAAATATGGATCTCAGATTTAGGTTTGTGCTCTGAATTTATGGTTCCTTCTGTCTATTCAGCATAAACTTTACATTCTTCTTTAAAAGTAACACTATTGTCTCTTGGGATGACTCTAAGTTTTTCTTGTAAATCATATTATTCTTAAAAAAGATTTTGTCACGTTAAACTTAAGTGAATAAGAACATACAGGTTACACACTCATTAAAACACACCTATAGGATGAGAAATGACTGAAAAATGTGATTGGCCAAATCTATTTGGCAGTTTCCCAAAGCCAAATCATTTTTTAAAAGAAAGAGTATTTAATATTATCTAACCCTAAAGCATAACCACATTTTACAGTAGCTAGGAATTATATTCTCTGATGTAATTCTTTTGAAGTAGTCATTGCAAATGCTCGCTTTATGGACAGTGCTAATAAAATTATATATGCCAGTTCTGTTTACATTAGCTCTTCCAACATTCAAGAACTCAAAAGCACCAGATTAGGAGCAGCCACAAGATTCCATATGATCCTTAATTTTGTACATTGAATGCCAGTCTATAAAGGCAAGCTACAGCATCTGTAAGCAACTCATAAATGATCAGGTTCCAAATTTAATTGGTATTTTTAATCTGAAATTAATTGACCAAAAAAACCTAGAGAGCATTTTGGAGAAGACCTTTGATTATCATTTTTGTCTTTAGTGAAGTAATCATTGTCTTCTTGGTTCTTGGAATCAAGCCATTATTTTCACATTCAATTCCTGGGAATCAACCTTACCGATTGCAAATGGGGCTATTAGACCATGTGAGATTAGTCTGATTGAGGAAATTAGGTCTACTTACTGAGTGCTTAATGTGCCTTGCTGCAACTTGTTCAGAATCCCCAGGGGATTCACTTTACTTTGATGCTAGCCTTGTGATCAAGATTGTTCACATCTAGCATATTGATGAAGAATTGCTAGTTCCCTTGAAGGAAAGAAGTTGGAAATTGTACAAATATCAGATGCTTTGCAGTAGTCACACAATTTTCTACAAATTATCAATCCCTTCCAAAATCCGATGGTCCAACTTTTGATTTTGTTTCTCAAGGGGGCATACGTAATATCTCTCTATTCTAGAAAATGGAGCAGATAGATATAACCACTTACTAAACTGCTCAGTGGTGTCTGCCTACATTCTTCTTTAACACTAAATGCAATTTTTGATTAAACATTTACTCTGAGGAGGCAATGACACTGTGTACACTGGCTATCTTCGTAACAATCCATAAACAATATCCCAAGACAAGTAAAATAAAAATAACTGTTATATGTTGGTTAGAGATAATGTGATGTCCAGTTAATACCAGGACCTTGAGTTGGAGACCATCTTTTGGGCATTCTCTCTTTCTACCTGTTTCCCTGTCCCCAGAATTCCAGAACCAAGATAACATAGTGGAACTATCTTTTGTGCAATAAGACAATAAGTTTCCAGGGATATATTCTTTGTTCTAGTTTATAATGAAATAATTTTCATGGACCACAATTCATTTTATTTTGTCCTGCCCCCTAACTGTCCTATCCCACTGTCTGAGAACTGTGGTGATATGTTACTTTGGGGTCACACCTGATCAGTATTTCTAACACTGCTCTAAGTTATTGGTGCATACTCTGACACAAATCAAGGATATGATGCCCCTCCTAGATAAGGTCGGAAATGCAGTAAACAGCTCTCAAATACTTTTTTAAAGATTTCAATTTAATAACCCGGTGCTATTCCTAACATAGTATTTAAACATGAAAGTATTCTTTCCAATTAGTGGGTATTAATTTCCAATTACATTTCTGCTATTAGTGTCCAACAGTAAAGATTCATCTATTTTAATTAACACTCCCAAACTCATTTGTAAAGTGGGTTTAGTTGGAGGTACTGTAACTGTCCATGGTGCTTAAAACCCCAGCCAAGGAAAAACTCCACTAGTCTCACAGAGCATGGCAGAAAGTAGCCACCACCTAGAAAGCAGGACTTTCATACAGCACTGAATTTAGGATTTTACAGAGGCTAACATTAAAAAAGAGGTAAGCTGAGTTGGAAAACTGTCCTTTATTTTATTTCAGTTTAAGTGTGCAACTGGATAAATATGAAGCCATTAGATTTAGAAACTTGACCAAATGTGTTGCTGATTTTAGCCACAAAGCAGGATGACAAAAATTCATTTAGAATATTTTAAGTGTTTTTATATTCATAGATAGTATCACAAAATATTACACAGAAAGGCTAATCTTTAAGTTACTACACTTGTGTTGTAGGTGAGACCTGCTGCAGGAAATAAAAAGTAGAAAAGCCTCCTTTGTAATTTAAAAAAAAATCTTACTAAAATATTTTAAAAATTGCAATTCACAGAAATATAAAAGAGGAGCAAGATAGTATAAAGCTTCTATAGCCATGGAAGTCAAAGACAAAGGAAGAACACTTTTCAGAAGCTGTAGTAGCAGAACATCATACCATTCATGTTTCCAGCGCGTCTTATTCTATTTGCTCATCTTCAAAACAAAAGGAATTTGTGTTGAAAATTTTTATGACATATTATGAACAATTAGATTTCTCACAGTATAAAAATGAATGGGGCAAATAGGTAGGATCTTTAACTTTTACTTTTCAAATATAATATGTTTTCTATAAGTGCAAAATTATTTAAGTGGAATTAGTTTGACTCTCACTAATGCTATCATTTCACAAACCCACATAATATATTTCAAGGCAAAGACAAAAGTGATTACTCACTGGGCTCAGAGATTGCTGTTGTGCCCTAGTGATGCCCCTGTCTCTTCAGTTCTAAGGTTACAGGCCTACACTACCATACATGTCATTTTACCTGGGTGATATAACTCCAAACTTGGGTTTTTCTTAGGCATCTATCTCATTGGACCAACTTTGTCTTTTCACTTATGCTTTTTAATACAAGCCATGGAAGTCTTATTACTTCCTCAATCAAAATTATTCCCAACTTTTTTTCTGGATGGTATGGCAACATACGCATTTGTCCTTTGCTCCTTGGGTGTGTTTGACCATATAAAAGAGAGATCTTTGTTTTTAGCCCATGTTTCTTCTTTTGCCATATGTAGATTGATTTAAACTTTAAAATACAAAGGGACTCACTGGTTCGTATAGACAAGAACATCTCCTTGCTCCAGGAGTGTGAAGTAACATGGTGATCTAATAGTTTCTCTTTGCAGTCTTAAGAGAGCAGTTTTATTTCCCTCCACTCTGCTTCCCCCCTAGCTCCCTCAGTTTTGAACCCAGAGCTAGTAAAAACATGACTTGCATTAAAATGTTTAATATCACTTTCAAACAGTTCTTTTGTAAAGTTATTTCTCTCTTAAAGGAGTCATTCAGCTTTTCCAGAGGACATAGAGATAGACTTCAAGCCAAAAATACTCAGTGCTTTAACCGAAATGACAAGCTTTTCTTCATAAGCCAATCAGGAAACAAATCCTGTCTTGATTATAGTTTCCATACTTATGTTTGAAGGTAAGACATCCTTCACTTAGAGCTGTACTCACGAGATGTTTTCAAAGTCATTGTCACTTGACCTCTGATCAAACAGAAGAGGGAGCTCTGTTTACTTACCAGGATATCATGAGATATTATTCTTACACAACTTCCTAAACAGATGTTCAAACCAAGACACAGCTTAATGGAGAATGCACTCCAAGATACCAGTCCTAGTGCCAATCCTCTTCTCAGGGGGAGTGTCCTGCTTTAGTAGGGAATGAAAATGGTAGGGAACCCTTGTTTGCTGTTTTGTATCTCATCCAGTCATGCTTTCTCTAATTTGTCCATGTTGCTATTATCCTCAGTCTCTTAGACCACCTTGCCTCCATTAAGCTCAATCTTGGTGTACCAAGGAATAGCTGATCCTCATCAACTTCACTTACCTCTCGGCAGCAGTCTATGTGGATGACTGCTATTCTGCTTTGCAGATACTCTCTTTGCTTGGGTTCCACTGATGCATGCTCTCCTGACACATTTTCACGGACTCCCAACACCCCAATTATTTTATAAGTGAAAAATTTCTTTCAAACAGGCCTCCTCTACCTGCTGATGTTTGTGGCAGTACATTCTAATATGACTTCACTTCCTTCTCCATATGTTCTCTCTTGGAGATCTTATCTGGTTCTATATCCTTAACAAATATCTATAAGGTACATATTCATAAATTTGATTTTCAAACTTACAGCATTCCTCAAGTATTTGACTCCTTCATCAGTATGTCTGTGGATATGAGCCACAGACATTAGAAGCTGACCTCCTTCTAGTGGAAACCTTACTTTTTCCAACAGGACCACCTTTGCCCAACTTTCCTTATCTTATTAAATGGCACAGCCATATATTCACTTTTTATATCTAGCAACCTACAGTCTATTCTACATTAATTCATTTCCCTCAATAAACCCTCCACTCTTCCCCACAGTACACCCTACTCTTCACACAGCATAGCCACTGCTCTGAGCAAGAACTTGGTCCTTGACTGTTGCAGTTATCACTCAGAGAATCTTTTTGCTGCTGATGCTGACCATTTACACCTTCCATAATTAATCACTTCTTTGTATTAGTTACTTTTCTTCTGGGTGATAAAACAGCATAACCAAGGAAACTTATGGAAGGAACAGTTTAATTGGGCTTACAGTTACAGATAGTTAGAGTCCATCGTAGCAGACGGCAAAGTCATGATGGCAAGAACAGCTGAATTCTCTCATCCAGAAATGCAAGCAGCATAGAGAGATAACTAAATATGTCACAAGTCCTTGGAAACTTCAGTGGTTGCACCCAATGACCCACCTCTTCCAGTAGTTCCACTAACTAGGAACCAAGTATTCAGGAACATGAGCACACTTCCAGAACTTCCTAATAGTTACATCACACTCTGTTTTCCTGCTCTGAGATAGGGCTCCTAGGTGTTCTTTGGATACCTGGGACATACTGATATGGGAATCCCAGTGTAGAGGACACTGCCTCTAAAGATACTTTCCAATGGGGCATCTTTTGCCCAGCCAACTGTTTATGTCATTCCTCTCATTGCTCACAATTTCTAAGGGCTACTTAAATTTACTTTTAGCAATTTGCCTGACTCTTTGCCACTGTAAAGCACCTGTAACCATGTCATATTGAGGTCCTTCTCACTCAGTACCTGGTATGAGTAAATGTCTAGTAAATAATCACTAAATAAACAAATAGAACACAGTGTGCTCAGGATAACAGGATTTTTCACACGCGGCACATGTGATATTGGGCTGCTAATTGGGATTCTAAAAATAGAGCAAATAAACTGCATAAAATAGGCCACGTGAGAAAATAAATAATTCTTGGAGAATGTGAACTTTTCATCATTAACCCTAGGTCCTAATTTAAGATCCAAGGGTTGCATTAATGTAGGTTTCTCTGTGATTAATTATTTACAGGACACTGAAATGATCTGTGCCAAAAAGCAGATCCAGCTTTAAATAGCTTCATCTATCTGA
This sequence comes from Mesocricetus auratus, assembly GCF_017639785.1. Classification (NCBI taxonomy): domain Eukaryota; kingdom Metazoa; phylum Chordata; class Mammalia; order Rodentia; family Cricetidae; genus Mesocricetus; species Mesocricetus auratus. The sequence continues at coordinate 43,194,138 of NW_024429184.1, read as the reverse complement.
AGGCACTAGGAGACACAATTCTCAAAATCTATACACAGATCATTACAGGTTTACAGAAATTATATTAATTATACTTGCTATCAGACAACATGGGGAAAGGAAATATGGTTTAAAAGAATTTGTAAATGATTAAAGGGGCAGCTGTTTCAAGACCCAGGTGCCAAAGTCAAAACAGAAATCTACATTTAAGCCTTTTATATGAAGATTCTCTTTGCAGGATTTGATAGGCTTGGTTTCCTACTGGTAGTGTGATGTTGATTTCATTTATCTCAAGGATTGTTAACTTCCCTAACTTCTACATAATTTCCTAAGACAATCTAATATTGGGACTTTTTAAACATTTTTTTTATTTAAGTTAGAGAAGCTTGTTTCATATGTCAATCCCAGCTCTCTCTCCTTCCCCTCCTCCCCTGCCCTCCCCACCAAGTACCCCAGGCCCCCACCCAATCTCCCCTCCAATCCCCAGGGAGGGTGAGGTCGTCCGTGGTGGATCTCCAGTGACTGTCATTTCATCCAGGCCAGGGCCTAAGCCCTCCCCCAAGAGTCCCGGATGAGAGAGCCTCCCATATTGTGGTATGGGCACTCAGAGTCTATTTGTATGCTGGGGATAAATACTACCCAAGGCCCAATAGATTACCTAGGCCTTCTTACTGGCACCCACATTCAGGGGGTCTGGGTCAGTCCCATGCTTTTCACACAGCCATCAATCTGGAGTCCAAGAGCTCCCCCTTGTTCGGGTCAACTGTTTCTGTGGGTTAAACCAGCCCAGTCTTAACTCCTTTGCCCATCAGTTCTCTCTTTCTAACACTGGATTCCAGGAGTTCAGTTCAGTGTTTGTCTGTGGATATTTGCCTCTGCTTTCATCAGTCGCTGGATTAAGGTTTCCCAGAATCTCTGGCAGTGGGACTGTATGCTGGCACTCCCCCTGATTCATGTCTAAAATCCATATATGAGTGAGTACATACAATGTTTGTCTTTTTGTGACTGGGTTACCTCACTCAGGATGGTTTCTTCTACTGCCATCCATTTGTCTGCAAATTTCAAGATTCCATTGTTTCCACTGAATAGTACTCCATTGTGTAAATGTACCACATTTTCTCTATCCACTCTTCAGTTGAGGGGCATCTAGGTTGCTTCCAGGTTCTGGCTATTACAAATACTGCTGCTATGAACATAGTGGAACAAAATCCTTGTTGTATGAATGGGCATCTTTTGCGTATATGCCTAAGAGTGGAATCACTTGTGGTACAGTGATTCCCATTTTCCTGAGGAATCTCCATACTAATTTCCAAAGTGGCTGAACAAGTCGGCACTCCCACCAGCAGTGGATGAGTGTTCCCCTTTCTCCACATCCTCTCCAGCATAAACTGTTGTTGAAGTTTTTTATTTTAACCATTCTGACTTTATCCTGCATTTGCGAGGCAGAGGCAGATGAATCTCTGTGAGTGCAAGGTCAGCCTTGTCTACAAAGCTAGTTTCAGGACAGCCAGGGCAATTACACGGAGAAACCGTGTCTTGAAAACACAAAAACAAAAACAAAAAAAAAAAAAGAAAGAAAGAAAGAAAAGAGTTGAAAGTCAGAAGAAATGTATTGGATGCACAAGGCAATTTATATCATCATGAGTGAAATTGTGTGTTGTGCAGTATGTACATTACATCCTATATTCAATGTTTAGGTTATCTGAGATATTATTACCCTGAATTTCTTCAAGATGATCATATAACTTGGCAGGGCATAAAGGAAAAGCAAAAGAAAAAATATTTGTAATTTCACCTATAAGGGGAACAATCTTAGTGAGCAGAAAATGAGAAATTAGCATTCTTTTTTATTATTTTAAATTTAAATAGCTTGTTTTACATGTCAATCCCAGTTCCCTCTCCCTCCCCTCCTCCTGCATCCCCCACCATCACCCCCCAGCCTCCCACACTATTGCCAATTTCTTCCACATAGGGGATATCTAGAGTCTGTCATTTCACTCAGGGTAGGGTCCAGGCACTCCCCTAAGAGTCCAGGCTGAGAGAATATCCCTCTTTGTGTTATGGACACATGATATCTGTTTGTATTCTAGGGATCATATGAAGTAATGGTAACTCATGAGAAAGAGAGATCACACTTTTATACACTGTTATCTAATTAGACTTTGTGTTTATAGACAGAAGGAGAACCATGCTCTCCTAAGCATACTTAGAAACAGTTTCAAAAAGAGTCTATGAGGAGAAAGAATGGCATTGTTCTCTGCCATGGAAACCATTTTCATTTGCAGATGGAGCATTTCTTTAGGTCCTCTGGTAGGTGTGCTCCTGTATAGCTTTTGGGGCAACATAGGTTTCATTTCAATAACCAGTGGCTTCTTTATAGTATAAGAAACCATCAAAAGAATAAACAAAGCCTGCAGTAAATGAGAAAAACTTTATCAATTTTGTCTCAGATAGGGAACTAGTTTCTAGAATATGTAAAGAAATATTATATATGAAAGAAATACCTACAAACTGGGACTTCACAGAGGTCAGTGACTGGACTCCTAGCTATACAGCACAGTCTCTAGACCCTAAACCCTGGAACAAAACCCCAGGTCCCTCCCCCACCCATCTCAGCCACACTAGCTGATCAGCAGGAAAGGCTCCTGCAGGCAGGCTGCTCCACCATCCCCCAATGGATCAGGTAATCTACAAATACCACTCTCCCCCAAACTCCCCATCCCTCACAACCTCAACAACTTCCTGACACACAGACAGGGACTACACAGATCAGTCCAAGATAGGATCCCTGAGACAGAGACACTGATTACAATGATTGAACAAAGAGGCAAAGACACTGCCTGCACCAATTGGAGGAAGAATATATTCAATAACCTTAAGAGCACCATGAGAACCTAATGGTTCTACAAAAGGAAAACCTTAACATCCCAATGCAGAAGAAAATAATCTTAAAATAATTTTATGAAGATGATAGAGACCTTAAAGAGGAAATTCAAAATTCTCTTAAAGAAATTAAGGTAAAGACAAAAAATGGAAGAAATCAATAAATATTTTAAAGAAAGCAAAGAAAAATAATCAAACAGGTGAAGGAAAGAAGTTCAAGACTTGAAAATTGAAATAGAGGCAATAAAGAAAATACAAACCAAGGGAATTCTGGAAATGGAAAACCTGGGTAAATGAACAGGAACTGCAGATGCAAGCATAACCAACAGAATGCAAGAGATGGAAGAGAGAATCTCAGGTGTTGAAGATATGATAGAGGAAATAGATTCTTCTGTCAAAGAAAATGTTAAATCCAACAAAGTCAAAACACAAAACATCCAGGAAATCTGGGATACCATGAAAAGCCCAAACCTAAGAATAATTCATATAGAAGAAGGAGGAGAATACCAGCTCAAAGGGACAGAAAATATATTCAACAAAATCATAAAAGGAAACTGTCCCAATCTAAAGAAGGACATGCCTTTGAAGACACAAGAAGCTTACAGAATATTGAAGAGAATGGGCCAAAAAAAGTTTCTTCATCACACAATAAACAAACCACAAAATATGCAAAATAAAGTAAGAGCTGCAAAGGAAAAAGGCCAAGTAACATATAAAGGCAGAACCATCAGAATAACACTCACTTCTCAGTTGAGACTGTGAAAACCAGAAAGTCCTTGACAGACATTTTACAGACATTAAGGGACCATTAATGTCTACCCAGATTATTACACCCAACAAAATTCTCAATTAAAATATATAGAGAAAACAAGATATTCCACAACAAAAGCAGATTTAAACAATACTTATTCACAAACCCAGACCTACAGACATTGCTAGAAGAAAAACTCCAACCTAAGGAAGTTAGCTGTACCCATAAAAGCACAGGCAATAGATCCCACAACAGCAAACCCTAAAAAAGAGAAACACACATACACACTTCCACTAAAAAGTAACAGGAATCAGTGATGATTAATATCCCTTAATACCAATGGACCCATCTGGCTTATAAAAACACACAAACTAAGAGAATGGATATGAAAATAGGAATCATCATCTGCTGCATAGAAGAAATACACTTCAATTTCAAAGATTGACATTATCTCAGAATAAAGAGGTGGGAAAAGACTTTCCAATCAAATGGACCCAAGAAGCAAGCTGATGTAGATATCCTAGTATCTAATAAAATAGACTTCAAACTAAGGATAATCAAAAGAGATGAAGATGAATACTTCATATTCATCACAGGAAAAATCCATCAAGATGGAGTATCAATCCTTAATATTTATGCCCCAAATAAAATGGTACTCACACTTCTAAAAGATACATTACTAAAGCTTAAATAACACAGCAAACCCCACACACTAATAGTGGGATATGTCAACACCACACTCTCACCAATGGATAGAAGTTCTAGACAGAGAACAGAGAAATAAGGAATTTAACAGTTATTGAGACACAAATTAGCTTAACAAAATCTATAGAGCATTCTATCCAAGCATAAAAGAACATACCTTATTCTCAGCACCTCAGGGAACCTTCTCTAAAATTGATGACACACTGGGTCACAAAGCAGATCTCAACAGATACAAAAAAATTGGAATAATTTCCTGTATCTTATCACATCACCATGACATAAAGTTAGAATTCAAGAACAAAACAAAATCCAAAAGGCCTACAAACTCATTGAAACCAAATAATTTCCACATGAGTCACCTCTGTGTCAAGGAAGAAATAAAGAAAGAAATTAAAACTTCCAAGAATTCATTGAAAATGAATATGTAACATACCAAAGTTCATGAGGCACTATCAAAACAGTATGGAACTAAATAGCTACATTAAGAAGTTGAAGAAATCCACACTAGTGAATTAACAGAGCACCAGAAATCTCTAGAGCAAAAGGAATCAAAATCAATCAGGAGGATTGAGGGTCAAAATCAATAAAGTAGAAATAAAGAGAACAATATAAAGAACCAATGATAAAAAGAGTTGGTTCTTCCAGAAAATCAACAAGATAGACATGGTAGGATGAGAGGGAGAGGGAAAGGGGGATTTGCTATGCAAAATAAGATTGTTTCTAAATAAAAATAAAGAGTTGGTGTTTTAATTAAACCGAACTGAGAATAATGTGAATGAATAAATAAATAAATAAAAATAAAATGCCTAAATCTCTCTAAATGATCTAACTTTTAATCAGTAAATTGGTCAATACATTGAATATATAGTTCTCAAAATAAAAATATAAAAATCAAATACATATTTGAAAAATGTTTAATATTATTATCCATTGAGAAAATAGAAATTAAATCTGTGTTGATAGTCCATCTTACCCTAGCAAGGATGGGTATTGTCAAGAAAACAAATAACAAGGAATGTTGATGAAGATGTGGGAAAAGATGAACTATTTACTGCTAATGAGGACCATTGAAGGTACTATAAAAATCAATATCAAGACTTTGCAAAAATATAAAAATAGAACTATCATATGATCTAATTAAATCACTCATGAGTATATACCAAACAGATTCTATGTTAATATATTGCAGACATATATACATATCCATGTTGACTGTTATACTGTCCTCAATAGCCAAGTCATAAAGGACAATAAAATTTGAACCCTGCAGGAAAATGGCTAGAACTGGTAATCATTAATTTAAGTGAAATATTCTAGATTCAGAAAGACAGATGCTGTATTTTATTTTATGTATGTAATCATTTTTTAAACAAAATACAGTACCCTCATATTTTCTTTTATGTGTGGAAGACACCGTATTTTCTCTTGGGTGTGCAATCTAGATGTAAATGTATGTGTATGTCATGAATAGAGATCATGATGGGAAGGAGGAAAGTGTAAGGATGGGGAGAGACAGGAAATAATAAGGTAATGCCATATGAGATTTCAAGAGAGTCTATTAAAGGCAAAGATGGGAAGCAGCACACGGTGACAGGGAGGATGAGGTAGCAACAGATTGGGCAGACAAGAACAAAGTACATCGACACATATGTATGAAAGGCCATAGAAATACAACAATTTACTTGTGAACTTATAAATAAACTTTAAAATTTTGTGGATATCATGTAAATGTCACTGGAAATCCATTATTCTGCAGAATTTACACACTAGTTAAATATGTATGAAAAACTAAAGGTGGTGGTAACATAAAAAAGAAAATTTAAGAGTGATAGAAATTAGGATTCCTAAGAACTTTAGTCAAGCAGTATGACATACACATAGCTTTCCCAAGCATAATTTCTTCTCTTTGTTATTACCTAGGAGCATGTGGAGCAATAGGATAGACTTTCTGCCTATAATAATCACTTGCTGTTAATTACAAAAGGAACAGAAATGCTGGTAATATTTGAGACCTGTGCTCTGCATAAAACTGGAAATTACTGCTATTACTCTTGTTTGCTGGAGAATATTGGGTCATAGATGCTAATTAGCAGTTCATAGCCCTCCTACAGAGGGAAATCTCATTACTGTGTGAAACTGTCTTAGTAGTCAAACCCAACATTCAGGGCAGTCTGACCACTTTTGTTTGAGCAATTATAAGGTGTAATAAAACAAAAGAGTTACAGAGAGGGAGAGGAGAGGAGAGAGAGAGAGAGAGAGAGAGAGAGAGAGAGAGAGAGAGAGAGAGAGAGAGAGAGAGAGAACAATGGCTAACCCCCATGCTCTCCTATTTGCTCACTAGTTCAAGAAAACAAGCTTGTCATGCTTTAAGACTCATAGTTAATATCCAGGGCCTGATTAAAAACAATAACAACCCAAGTTCTCACCAATGCAGAGCAGAAATGAAGGTCTCTAACTAAAAACCTACTCCTTAAATAAAAAATTAAGGCAAACAAATATATGTAGTGTAATAATGGTTCTAGGATACAGGTGTGTGTGTGTGTGTGTGTGTACATTCAAGCTCACAGCTGTACCTAAATGTATCTATGCCTCTGTAGATAGATGATACAGATTAGTAGGAAGATAGAAACATCGCATTTAATATAGTCAGATAATTTTCTAAAAAGATATATCTTGGGTTTATTTTGGTATATTTTAAAATTGTAATATGTATATTATTTGTAGATAGTCTAAGTTAAATTATTTCTACTAAGCAAAAGACATTAGATCTGTATAAGTTTCAGCTACTTCCACAAACTGGTTTTGAATTGAAGGTTCTAGCAAAGCTAAAGGTAATGTAATCTTTTTCATTTATACTCTGGGGTTCACATGACCACATACATACATACATACATACATACATACATACATACATACATACTGGTGAGCAAAGACAGACCTCAGCAAATGAGGTCAGAGGCCAAGAGATGCCTCAGAGCCAGGAGTATATGCATACTTTAAAGAAGACGTTCACATTTCTTCTCAGTGCAATACTGGGTTCCTACTTTAATTGAACTCTTTACTTTTTGTCAGAAGGAGGACATCCATTTTTACCTGTGGAAGAAAATTAATTAAACGAGTAATAACTTCTAAAAATTAGAAGTATAAATCTCTCTTCTCTGTATAGCGCCCAACATTTCATGTAGCTCAAAATGCCTTTGATTTCCTCCTGAGTAATTGTCCAGCATTAAATACAGTTCAGACTCAAATATGAATGAACTATGATTGCATTTATTGAAGGAAAGAAAGAATTGGAAATTGAGGAAGACAGAGCGAGGGAGACAAGCTAAGTCACTTTGGATCAATAGTAGGTGGATAGAAGTTCTGAGGTCGGGAAAGTTCACACTCTCCATGCTTCAGTATAAAAAAAGCTTTCGTTGCTTTCTAGAGTGAAACTAAATCTCTATTATGAGAAAGCTCATAATATACTTTGATTGGCTGTTGTATCATGCATCACAATCTTTTTTAAAAATTAGCTACTGGTACCATGATATATCTGTACCAGCAATGGGCACCTGTCAAGGGAATAATCAAATGCCAGTGTTTTATTTTATTTCAATACAGTGCATGCTAGTTGAAAGCTCATCAGAAACTTCTATGTGAAAGTAAACATGCAAACATTACTACAAGAGACAACTATACAATATTCAGTTAACATCTAGGTGTCTTTCTCTGCTCTCTACACACACACATCTAGAAATCACTATTAAAGCAGCTCAAGTTTTGTCAAGTTTGCACATATTTTCAAGCATTAATTTTCACAGAAATTTAGAAAGGTGTACATGGTAAGATTGTGCACTTGCATACATGTATATCATTTCACTCCACTAATGATCCCAACCTTTTCATCAACAGCAAAAGTTACTCATCTTTCTGTGGAGCTGTCCAGTAGAAGGCTACTTTTCTCCCTCTCAATTACAAGAGGAAATTAAAGGTTTTCAGAACTTTTGAGTTTTTGATTGATGGATTCATTAATTCACCTTTTCAAAATGAAGACTCGTGTTTTAAATATTTTATGTACAATTTGCATGCTGGAATTTTAAGGACTTAAAAAAAAGAGTGCTTAAGCAAAAGGTCAGACTGATCACTTTGGAGGCTGGAAGACTCAGAATGCACAGAACGTGAGGAAGGTGAAGAGTTTCCGGTCTAGCTATCCCACAGGGAGCAGTTTGTCTCCCCAAGCTTCCTCTGTTGCTCAGTTCAAGTGTGTTTGGTGAGCGTTTAGGTTTCAGTCCCCCAAGTGAGCTTCTTTTTGACTTCTTGGGAGAATTCAGGAAGAAAAAAATAATTACAAAAGATGCAGTCAGTTGCTTTGGTCAGCTTTGAAATAAAAAAAAGGGAAATGGAACATTATGCAAAATAATCATTTAGCCTTCCCTCTAAGTTCATGTGGAATACACAGAAGTGAGTAGGCAGATCCATATCACAGCACACATTTCATAAACTAGGCTTTCTTTAAAAATATCTTCACAATAACAAAGGGGTCTTATTTTAATGCCCAATCATTAAATGCAACCATGAACCAAACTGGCTCAAGCACTCTGAAGCAGACATCTAGGGTAGTGACCTAGGGATTTCAAGACATCGGAGGAAGAATGTTACTAGTATACAGTTTCATCCTTATTAAAATCCAAGGCAATATTTATGCATCTCCGTGTTGGGGAGACCATCCTCCTGCTTCACACAACAGTGGATTTCTGGCCTTGTTCTCAGTTCTTAATTTGTACTTGGAAATTCATACATGTCTAGCCAGATGCTTCCAGTGCCTAAACTAACTATGATAAATCAGGCACTTGAACAGCAGGATGAACTCTTTCATGCAGAGCTTAGCACAGAGGCCCACTCCACATAAACACAGTGGTAGAGAACCAAAGTTTACCAAAAAGTGAGTTTTTGTTTTTTTTCCATCCCATAGCCTCTTTTGAATGTTCATAAATGTACATTTAACTACAAAATTCTCACCTTGCCCCATCAGATACCTTTTGAGAAATTCCCTTTCTGGATAGAGTTATAAATTTCTTTTAAAAAATCTTTGTGTCCTGAAGTGGTGAGGTCAGCTCTGTTTACCAAGTGTGCCATAATTGTTGCTAATCCATACATAATGAAGAAAATATGGGGGGCACTAAAGTTTGGTAAAGTGACTACAGTAGCCTTCTCTGTCTTATAGGAGGATCTAGTCATTGTAAATTTGAAAAGCAACTTACTGGGCAGCTGAAAATATGAAAATGTCCTGTTCTATATCTCTCAAAGTTTAGAAATCCATAAAACTTAAAATAGAAGATCCAGCAAGGCAAGCCCTAGATATACACTCAAGGTGTCTGCAGGGACCCTACGAGGCCACATGGGCTTGACCTGACTGCAGGTGATGAAGAAAAGATAAGCACACATGGACATTTGGACACTTAGAGAGGTGGGATGGGACTGCGTGGACTGAGCTCTATGATGGAGAAGCTGAAGCACCCGAGAAGCACAGCGTGTTTATTTATATGACTGTCAAACAGAGAGGCAGGGATGCTGCATACAGCTGAACATGGAGGCTGGTTGTTATGTACTGACATAAAAGGATGCAAGCCTTATTATGGTATACAGCTGAGGCAAGGAGACAGGTTTAGCTAATCTCAAGAGGAGCAGGCTTCCCGCAGTAAGTGTCAGTGGGGCACGCTACTGAGGACATAGTCTATACACGGCAGCAGCTGAGCATGTGGCAGAGGAAGGCTTTGCCATCTTTCCATGGTTCTCAGGCTAGGGTCTTTCACATGGTCACGCTCATGTCAACAGCACACACTCACTCAGTGCTTCCTCAATTCCCCACGGTAGTCTAAATCAGCATGCTACAGAAAGACCTGCTCACCCATGTCCATGGAGGCAGTATTATCAGTGGTTGAGTTAGAGAATCAAACTGGGTATCTGTTAACAGATGACTAAATAATAAGATGATGCACACACATATACACACACAATATAAATTTAATATAGACCCTACATTGAAATATATACTCATGCTTAAGTACCCATGGCATGAAATCAAGAAAAGACAAGAGGGGCTAGTGCAGTAACTATGTATAAAGTACATGATAAACACATATGAAAATCTTATAGTAAAACCAACCATTTTGTACATAAATATATACAACAATTAGAGACAGTCCTTCTCCTCTGTCATCCTTTCTCTAGTAGAGATGACTGAATTCTCATTGACAATATTGGCTTCCAGTAGAACTAACTTGTCACTGGAAAGGTGTTTGCATTACACTTCCTCCATTCACAATTTGAAAGGGTATTTGAAAGGATAAGAGGACACAGAACAGAGAACTATCAGCACTAATTACAATATAATAATTGTTAATGCACTGTGGTGTCCAGATGATGTGAAGCCCCTAGTGACACTGGGTGCTTGGTTGTCCATTGGGCCATGCTGGCAATTCTTAGAGCAGAGAATTATCTACCACTGACCTATGTGGCTTAAAGCTACCATCTGTGGTGTCCCAGTAAACTTGCAGTGAGCCACATCTTTTTCACATTTTCAATTGTTGTACCAAGGCATCTACAAAAGGTATGGCAACCTAAGTACAAAAGCTAGCCCTGCACTTTGAGTTAGCATTACGTCTCCCAGGAAACTGAAACACTATCTCAGTTCTCCAACTGATCCTCTGATCCTGTCACTATGAGGAGAACATTGGAAGTTCCTGGGGTTGGAAGGAAGCTGGAGTTTCACCTTTTAGCACAGCAAGCTCCCTCATCTTTCAGACTGACTGAGGATGGAATCCTGCAATGCATTTTATAAGATGTCAAAGTTGTGTCAAAAATGTTTTTTTTACTTGACACAGTTCTGCCACTTGGTCTCCCTTCTGCCACTTGGTCTCGTGTCTTGTTTTTTCTGATCTAGGCCATCATTCTGTCTCCTCACTCATGGCAGGGTTTTGTTTCTTATGGCAGTTCTGTAGGCTAAATGAGCTGCATTTATTTCCGTATGTTCCCTTTTGTAAGAGAGTCTAATTTGTCCTCCTTTTGTTGTCATGAACATCTGCCCCCTCACAGACTGTTGAATCTATTTAAAATAAGATAATCTGCCAGGTGCAAGTAAAAATGTGCCACCAGTATTGGTGACTCCTGCATAAGCCTAGCTTTCCTCTCAGAATTTTCAGCTTTATGACGGCCAAGCCAACAACAGCTATCCATTTTTAATAAATAGTGATATGATAGAAAGATTTTACAAAATATTTTTCTGTATTTGTGTGTGTGTGTGTGTGTGTGTGTGTGTGTGTGTGTGTGTGTGCCATATGTATACTGAAGCCTATAAATGCCAGAAGAAGGCATGGGACTCCCATGAACTGGAGTTGCAGGTGTTTGCAATGCATATGATAGAGGTTCAGGGAGGAGAACTCACTCTTAGACACTGCCACAAGATTTTTAATAGACCATTTCTTGTGGTACCCATTTCTTATCTTTTTTTTTCTTTTTATTTTTTTATTTTACAGTTTAAATTTAGATAAGAAACGAGGTTGCTTCACAAGTCAGTTCCAGGTCCCTCTCCCATTCCCTCCCCTCCTCCCGTGCCCTCCCCCCAACCCCCCCCCGTTATCCCCTCATTCCCCTAGGGAGGGTGAGGCCCTCCATGGGGGTGTCCATAGTCTGTCATTTCATATAGGGCAGGGCCTAGACCCTTCCCCAAGAGTTCAGGGTGAGAGTGCACCTCACATTGTTCTATGGGAGTCCAAAGTCCGTGTGTATACTTGGGATGGGTACTGATCTGCTGCCCAAGGCTCAATAGATTCCCTAGGCCTCCTCACTGACACCCAAATTCAGGGAGTATTGATCAGTCCCATGCTGGATTCCCAGGCTGATGCCTGGGTTTCAAGAGTTAACCTTTGTCTAGTCAGCTGTTTCTGTGGGTTAAACCAGCCCAGTCTTAATCACTTTGATCACCAGTCCTCCCTCTCTGTTACTGGCTTTCTTGAGTTCAGCTCAGTACTTAACCAAGGGAGTCTGCCTCTTCTTCGATCAGCCACTAAATGAAGTTTCTGTTTCCCAGACTCTCTGGCCATAGGATTGTAGGCTGGCACTCCCCAGATCTATGTCTAAAATCCATATATGAGAGAGTACATGCCATGTTTCTCTTTTTGTGACTGGGTTACCTCACTCAGGATGGTTTCTTCTAGTGTCATCCATTTGCCTGCGAATCTCATGATTCCATTATTTTTTTCTGCTGAATAGTACTCCATTGTGTAGATGTACCACATTTTCTCTATCCACTCTTCGGGTGAGGGACATCTAGGTTGCTTCCAAGTTCTGGCTATTACAAATAAAGCTGCTATGAACATAGTGGAACAGACATCTTTGTTGTATGAATGGGCATCTTTTGGATATATGCCTAAGAGTGGAGTTGCTGGGTCTTGTGGTAGGTTTATTCCCATTTTTCTGAGGAATTTCCATACTGATTTCCAAAGTGGCTGAACCAGTTGGCACTCCCACCAGCAATGGAGGAGTGTTCCCCTTTCACCACATCCTCTCCAGCATAAATTGTCATTGGTGTTTTTGATTTTAGCCATTCTGACAGGGGTGAGATGGTATCTCAGAGTTGTTTTGATTTGCATTTCCCGGATGGCTAAGGATGTTGAGCACTTTCTCAAGTGCCTCTCAGCCATTTTAGACTCCTCTATTGAAAACTCTCTATTTAGTTCTGCAGCCCACTTTTTAATTGGGTCCTTTGCTGTTTTGGAGACTTGCTTCTTGAGTTCTTTGTAAATTTTGGAGATCAACCCTCTGTCAGATCCATTTCTTATCTTGAAGACACTTTTCTGTTAGCCTAAAACTGCTTATTCTTTGGGATGAGATGTCAGCCAGACTTCATGCATTTCTTAAACTTCACAGTTCTCGATTTACCATGTTAAGTAAAGAATGGAATCTTGGCAAGAAGTCACATAGCACAGATTGCAAATTCAACCTGTATCTCAGTACACAGTTCTCACACCCTAGACTTGGCATGCTGTATTTCTAAGTCAGAAGTAACTATAATGTATATACAAGCAGTATTTTCAATGGAGATAGGTAGAATTTAAGATGGAAACAACCATCTACTTAGTGTATACCTTAATTTTATCTATTTATTTATACTTATATATAGTGTATGCCATATATGTGTAGGTGCATATACTTGCTTATGCTTCTACCTTGTATGGAAACTGAGGGTCCAATATTTGGGTGTTTTCCTCTACCATTCTACAAACTTCATTTTTTGAGACAGGACCTGGATTCTGCTGAACTAGTGGACTGGCAGGGCCCCAGAGTTTCCATTTCTGCATTCACCCTGCAATGGAGTTACAGACACATGTCTTCACATCTGAGTTTTACATTGTGCAGGATGTATGGGGGTTTCAGCTTTCACTGAACTATCTCTAAGCTTCAGTTTTCAAAATTGCTTTATGTGGCATATAGGGCAGCATGCTTCATTGTGACACATATATCAGTTCATGTCATTCACCACTTATAGTACTTTTAAATGGTCATTGGAAGGAAAGATGACGTTTGATAAAAATTTCTAAAAGACTAAAACCAGGCTTGATACAGAAACACAGAAAAATTTGTAGGATACTTTCCAAATTTTTCTGACTTTTAATCCCAACAACAACATGAAGGAGACTTTTCCCCATAAGCTTATCATTTACCTATCAAATATCTCTGTCCTGATCTGCCTTGTCGCAGAGACACATGAATGTCTATCCATCTTGCAAAGTATCCATGATCTAATGTCCATAAACAAGTTCTAAAACCACAAGAAGCTATACAACCATAAAATCCTATTATTATCCAGCAGTAAAAATTAATGTGCTTCAAAAATGCTCATTTTCATTCTGTATGTAAATAGTACCAGCTATTATAATACACATCCCTCTTAAAGCCAAAGCTCAGATATGCTTATGGAACATTTTTTATTCAAAGCTCTTATTGTTTCACAGTACTGTATAATAATTTAGTGAAATAATTACTTACCTGTTGTGTTTATTATGAAAGGAAGAAAGGTTGCCTAAAATCACTAGACAGTGCTTGATCCAAAACCTTCTATGTTATCCAAAATTGAGGGTTTGTTACTTCAACTTCCAAGGTGCTAAGCTTTTGATTATCATGCATTTTATTTCATTGATAATTCTGGATATTGGAGACCAAAAAGTATAGCTGAATGTTGTTAATTACTATGGTTACAGGTTCTTAAGAGTCCCAGGGTACATTGGCTAGCAAGTTCTAGAGCATTTTACCTAGAAAGATACAGGGTCAGGGTTATAGGCCCATTAACTCATTGCCTTGCTTTATGTTAAAGTCACACATTATATATCTGTTGCTGATTCATTAACTCACACCTGTAAGAACTTTGTATAGCATTATTTTCCTCCATAGGCATTGCACATTCTTACGTTTAAGGGAAAAGACAAAAGGAAGAGCACCAAACCAGGACACAAAAATATGAAAAACATGGACTAGTGGCACATGTACCTGTAAAAGTGGCATAGATGACAGACGACCTCCTGCTTCACCCCAGCTGAGAGCATAGATAAGGCTAGATCACAGTGCTTCACCACTGGGCAAACCTGTGGAGAACTGCACAGGAATCATTGGCTTGGGCTTCCAACAACATTTTTCAGGTATGCACACAAAGTTGACCAATATGGATTCTGAAGGGTGAAGATGCTTTGCACCTTCTAAAAGACTCAGCCTCTGAGGTGTGGAGTAATTCATTAGTGGATGGTTGGATTATTCTTTCATGAAGCTTGTCTTTGGGATGGGAAACCTGTTAGGCAAAACTGTTAAGAGACCTTACAATTGAATGCCTGTGTTTCCCCTGATTAACTCCTATTTAAAGTGCTATATTGCAATGCATTTGTATACAGATTCTTTGTGCAGCACATATTATTATTTTTGAAGTATAATTTAGGACACATGAGAGTTAGTTCATGTAAACAAATTCTTTTTTTGCCTTTTCCCCATTCCCTGTTCTCCATAACCACGGCATTTATAGTTCAAAAGGGTGGAGTATGAATCTAGTCCCATTCTAATGACTTTCATCCTATTGCCATTAGGATTGAAACACCTTCATTTCCTAGTTATATTTGCTTTAATTTTCTACAGCCTTTACTGAAGACAATTCTGTGTTTAATACTTAAAGCTAGCCAAGTCTCCTTCATCTGTGCAGTGCCCTGGACACTTCACTCACTTTACTTCCACCATGGTATCAGGGGAGGAAGAAGCATATGGAAAGTCAGAAGTGGAACTGATTGTAGATTCTGTGACAGGATCTACTTATTAGAAGGCCTTCCTGAGTCTTGCTCCATACACCTGTATCTCATGCTGCTGCTATAGTGTCATGTGAGTTGCCTTCTGATTTTCCATAAATACCCTATGGCATGAGTATTCACTAGATTCCAGTAGATACTCTAATGTTATTACACACACACACACACACACACACACACACACACACACACACACTTGCAGGAGGAGTGAGAAAACTAAGCTTTAGTCCCTGCTGCCTGCTGTATGAGGTTACACAGGTCACTGCATGGTATCCTGGACTTCTCTTCAGCAGTTGAATACAGACTGTGATGGCTACCTCAAAGAGTAAATAGGCAAGTTTAACGAGATAATTAACGCAAAAGAGTTTGGTAAACAGTCAAGAGATTTAGAAACAGGATCTTGTGTACAATGTTCGCCAATGAAAATGCACTAAGCAGCCACATCATTAGTTCCAAGGCCGTCTTTAAAAATACAGTAGAAGCAGACACTTTTTCTGAGCTCATTCTTCATTGTGTCATCACTGCTCATTAAGGGGAGAGAATGAGTATGAGTCTGAGGAAATTCATATATTGGCAAATGCCAAGAAAATAGGAATGAAACCCTTGAAATCAAGATTTGGTGCCATGTCTAACGTATGGGGAGAAGACATCACCCTGCTGTTTCCTAGACAACCAACCGGGGTAAATCAGTTTCCACATCTTTCAGAAAGTAGGTGGGCCTCCCATCGTTTGTATGAAATTGGGATTATAACTGAGTTAAACTCTCAGCCAAGCCCCTCAGAGCGTGTGTAAATCTGTCCCAGATTCACTCACACAATATGGATATTGAGGGTGAGGAAAACTTGTGTTTTCTTAGTGCCTATTTGGCACATATAATGAATACTGATGAAAGTGACCGCATAATTGCCATTCTTACTGATGTATAACTTGACCTTTCACTCTTTAACTGAAAGGCCTGATTCACATATATATTTGAGGGCATTTGTTTCAGCTTTTCTTTTTTCTCAGCTGGACTCCTTTACCTTCTGGCTTTGCAGATCACTGCACTCCACATCTTAACACTTATCAGGTAGCCACACCTTAAATGTAAAACCTCAGAGCAGTAGAGTCTTCCCAGACACCGTTTTTTCAAGCTGCATCATCCATGGTGCTCATGTCTTATCCACCCACAAAATAACATGAGGGCCAATATTTTCATTGTGTGTGTGTGTGTGTGTGTGTGTGTAACACACATCCATGAGCACACTTGTATGGGTACGTGAGCACACATGTGTATGTACACACATATTCATGCATGTACACACATGTACATCTGCCAAACGCAGGTGCATGTGTTCACAAGCTCACATGCAGAGACTTGCCAAGGATCTTGAGTCTTGACTCTCCACCTCATTTTTCTTTAACTAAACTTGTTCTTTCACATTTTCATACATACATAACATATATTATAGCCACTTTTACTTATAAGCCCTATCATGCCCTCACCTACCTATTTCTGACAATCATGTCTTATGTTTGTTTGTTTAATCCACTGTGTTCACCAGCCTGTGTACCCATTAGGTTGGAATTATCCATGGGTATTGGCAGGCTCTGCAGTGTACATGACTGAAGATAATAGCTCTCCCACTCCTGGAATCTTGCAGTGACTAATAGTTTGGAAGGAACAGGTAGAAGTCTGCAAGCTTCCCTTATATCCATAGCAGATTGTTGACAAAGCTATTCTTCAGCAGGTCTAGTGCAGATAACTGCATAGCTGTGAGTTCAAGGTTGCAATAGCTGTCCCGTGACCAGAATATGCCCCCTTTGAAGCCATATTCCCTATCTTCCAGATCTCAGATTCTTTATTCCCTTTAGTAAGCTTAGAGGGTCTACCTTGTTTCTTGAGACTGGCTCTGGCACCAAAACTGAAACTCACTGTTTTTGACTTGAATGGCTCAGCAAGAAAGTACCTAGGATCTACCCATCTCTGCTCACAGTGTTGGGGTTATGGCCCAGCTATGGCCATGACTGACTTTTACATGGGTGGTAGGAACCAAACTCAGGTCTTCTTCTTTCTTGAACAAATAGTTTTATGAATTAAGACATATCCCTAATTCATGAAATTTCATAATTTCATGAAAAATGTTTATGCCAATTCAGTTTGTAAGTTCAGTGTGTATTTTATCTCAATTGCATTTGAATCATTGAGGTATATATTTAATAAATAGTTCAATGAAACCAAAGTTGGACCAGCCAATTGACACATCAGCTTTATGACTTTTTAAAATGTAGAATAAATAAAATGTGAAATGTTTTAATTAACACTTTCCAAATATCCTAGGACTTTTAATCTTAGTATAATCAATAATCAGTGAAGGAATGAAGCCTGTGGTCTACATATAGACAGAAAAACTTCTGAAGGCTGGTGATTTCCACCCATACTTCAATTACTGCTGATGGTTGTCTCACAGTCAGATATAGATCTGTTTTACTCTTCAATTGGACTGAAATTGGTGTTGCTATTTCCATAAATGTATCCTTATGGCACCTATGGGCACCATGCTGGTTTGGTGAGTACCACTCATGACCTATTAATTATCTACAAGGAGATTAATGACTTTGAGTCTAAAAATCAGGTCTCAAAGGTGACCTTTCATGGTCACAAGAGATTCAGTTCATTCACAAGTGTCCTCAATATTCAGAAGAGGGATTTAGTTGATTGTAAACTTCACTTTTGCCTCTCCATGTTTGGTGGCACATATAACATATGAAATAGAAGACACCGTGGAATACACCATGAAACAGGCCTTGTCCTAGGGCATATCAGCTTGAAGGCCATTGAAGAGACATGTGTGTTTCCAATTCATTGCACAGGTCCTATGCCTGTATGGTTCTGCTTCAGGCCTTGCTGAATATGACAAGTAGCTGGCTAAGAGCATACAAGAGAGGTGTGCTTTATGGTTTTTATTTTTTTTTACTCCAGAATATCATGAAGTTGAAGAGCAGTCGGTTATGAAACCCAATAAAAGTGTCACCTTGAGTATAAAAACATAACTTATTCCCCTCTCCCTTCTCAGGAGTCTAACTTACTTGTCTTTACTAAACCTTAGAATGCATTAACCAGCAATTAAGAGAGATGATTTTGTGGAGTATGTCAAATAGTTTCTAATACGTTAGCATCATTTTAGTACATCCAAAGCTTATAGTGTAAATTAACCATTTTAGCTGTTAATTCATTAGTTGACAGGTGGCTTTATGTTATTGCTTTAGATAACATTCAGTGACCTGAGTATGTCCTCAGTGCTGTGCTGAGTGTCTTAGAAAGACCCAGACACATCAGAGACCCTATAAGTGAGACAAGTGTGGAACCAACAAAGTCTTGTGTGCCTGGGAGGAAGAGTTATGAGGCTTCTGAAAGAGAGATAGTGGCAGCCTGGTTTTTAACTAGTAGCTGTTGTGAGGGGGAAGGAAGCTCAACAGAGTCATGTGTTTTCAACAATTTCATTTCTTCAAAATTTCTAGATACAGGCTTCATTTTATCCATAGGCAGCAAATGAAATATTTCTGGAAAACTTTTTTGGTAAGAGACAAATTTAGATCTATGTAGAGACACAAAAATTTCACCTGAGTATAGGAAGAACAGTTGACATTACCTGATCCACATGAAAAGTATCAATGGCAACCTTTTCAAAAGGGGATCAGAATTGATCCACTCTCTAAAGGATTTGTCAGGCATTTGTTAGAAAAGTGAAATCACTTTTATCACTTAGGTTACAATTTTGAAGACACTGCCACTCATCAGATGGGAGGTGTCTTAGCTTCTTTTGTATTGCTCATAAGACACCATGACCAAAGCAACTTAGAAAGAATACTAGGTTGTTATAATTTTAGAGCATGGGGCCATGACTATGGTGGCATGGAGCATGGCAGCAGACAGGCAAGCATGGCACTGGAACAGTAAATGCAATCTTAGCATGTTTATCAGGGAGGAAGAGGAAGAGAGAGAGAAACTGGTATGGCATGAACTTTTGAAACCCCAAAGCCTGCCCCTAGTGACACACCTTCTCCAACAAGGTCACAGCTCCTAAAATCTTTCCCAACCAGTTCCATCAACTGGGGACCAAGTATTCAAATATAAGAGCCTATTGGAACCATTCTCATTGAAATCACCCACAGGTTGTGTATTTTTTTCAGGCTTTGTAGGCAGTTTCCATCCTTGATCTCAAAGACACCCTTTGCCAAGGGCATTTAGAAGTTAACAAAGGGACTTTCCCATTTCAGACGTGATAGCTGTGAGGAGCCCACTGAAACTCCAGTTCTCACCACAACAGCAAACATGGCTTCAGCTCTGAGTCAGGAATGTCTTTTATGTGCTGCTACCTGCTCTTGACCTTGTGAAAGCCCTCTGCTTTGGACAGCACCCTTCAAGCTGCCAGGAGCAGAGTAGTTCCAAACTTCTAATGCAAGAGTATGAGTGCTCTAAGGGATCTACTTAGATGTATGTAATAGCTGTGCCTGCTAAACAGATGAAATTTAATATAGGAGACTCAGCAGTAGAGGAAAATTTGCTGCCTGTTCCCTTCTTTGTTCAGAATTTTCTTTCATCTGTGTTAGACAGGCTTTTGTTACTGTAAGAAATACTTGAGAAAAGCAATTTAAAGGGGGAGATATATGCTTAGGTTTATGATTTCAGAGGTTTCATTGGTAATTGATTGGCTTGGTTTTTTGGGGCCCAAGGTAAGACAAAATAGACAAGTGCTGGAGTGAAACTATTCACCGCATGACAGCAGGAAACACTGGCACAAATGGACTGAGGACAAAATGCATCCTTCAAAGGTGGATTTCCAGTGACCCACTTCTTTCTACTGGGCCCCACCTCCTAATGCTTATCACCCCAAACAATGCCGACACATTATCAGTTTTCAGTGGATTAAACAATGGTGAGGTTGGAGCCTTAGGATTCAATCTGTACCAGAAAATCCCATCAGCTGACAGCAAAACCTTGAACCCATGAGCCTCTAGAAAGAATTTCATATTCAAACAAAAATACTGTTCACCTGTGCCCTAGTCTTACTAGAAACCGAGTTCCCCAATTCTGCTTTGCACATGGAGGTCCCTTGTCTTATCCTTCAGAATGCAACGTAGCTGTCACTTCCTTGTCACTACAGCTGAAACCTAGAGCAGGCACACTGCCTCATCCTCTGCCCTTTATCGTAAAACATAGCCATATTATTGGAAGTCATCATGTGCTCTCTGCTGTATACTCTTCAAGAGGAGAGGCCATTGAGGCCATTCATCCTTGACTATCCATCATCTCGAAGTGCTCAATAAATTTCAAATCACTGACTAAATAAATATCTAGCTATTTTTCCTAAATTGAATGTGAATTGCTCAGCCATGGGTCATATCTTATTTATCTTTATGTTCGAGGCAAGGCATCCAGGCGATTCAACATGAAATGTTTGTAGGATGAGCAAATTAAAATTCATCTGACTTCCTGAAGTCCATTCAGTGGCCATCCAGGAACTACCTGGATATAATGCTGCCCTTAAATCATTGAGGTTTTACATTATTCTCTAGTGTAAATTAATTGTAAAACTTGTTAAGATTATTGTTTTAATATTATTTAAAATTGTAAAAATTCTGTGCTTACTGCCTAAAACATCCAGAATTTTACTCAGAAACTAATAGCAATTTGGGTCACAGAATGAATAGTTAACTACTGATGTATTCTTAGTATGACTGCATTTAATATATAAATATAACATCAATTGGAATAAGAGGAAGTATATAGCTTTGCGCAATGCAATGAGAAGATGATTTATCATCTAGCAATGTCCTCTAACAGTATTTCACCTATTTAAATGCTGGTTCTTTCTTTGCATTTGGAATCTCCCAACACCTTTTTTAATTCTGTATAACATGCATAAAAATTATAAACTGTTGTCGCCTTGCTGAACTGTAGTACAACACAGTTTATTCCTGTTTAACCTTGGTACCCATTGTCCAACATCCCTCTACCTTTCCTCCTTGTTATTCTTCTAACCTCTAGAGACTCTGCTTTACTCATTAAAAAATAACCTAAAGATTCATTAAAGTTTTATAATCAAAATATGTATTAGGCATTAAAGTACGAATATAAAAATGTGCACACATTTATAAAGGTTGTGAAGTTGTATGCAATTGATCTTCATGGGATGTTACTGAATCAAATCAATTCCTGAAACAGAATTTTCTGAAGTATTTATTGAGAAGATGTCCAATCAAAGAGAAACAGGAAAAGTAGCCTCAGGGGTAGGTATGAGACAAAGATGTAGGGTTGCCTGAGGTGTTCAGAGAGGTGATTGAAGTCTGGGAAAAAGGAAGTAATCCATTGCCATGACTCTTCAGAGTATGCATGTTCAGAAAATGGTCTTCAGGTTAGACTTATGATCATGTTTCTAAAAATTAACCTAGGCAATTCTTATCAATGTGTGATAAGTGTTACCCTTCCTATTTTTGCTTAGCCACGTAACCTTGAAAAAGTAGTAATAAAAGCAAGTAACAAAGGCAAATGAAACCAGGGTGTTGGCCAAATATTTTACCTCTTTGATTCCAAGGTAATAATTAAGTTCTAAAAACCAAATCAAGGACTAGAAAATGCCTGTATCCCAGAATCTCTTTTGTTCATTTCCCAGAGACCCTACTGTGTTCTCCTCTCTAAAGAATCCCTTCTTTAGTGTTAATTCCATTCTTAGATTTTCTGTTTGCAGAACTGATACAGCTAGACTTTTCAGATCACTATGAAACTTACTTTTTGCATTAGTGTGCTTGTAACATTAATTCGTTTTATTACCATAGTATACAGTTCCTTTCCTTCATATATAATTTTGTTGTGATTTAATATACATACACATACATATTATATCCTTTCATCATCAAGTGTGAATGTCAAATACACTCTTCATGGATGTTTGTATTAGTTTCAGTTATTAATGATTTTATAACAAATGAGAATTACTTATTGTTTATTTCAAAGTAGCTGGAAGATAGAACTTTCAGTGATATTTTAAATGATGAATATAGCATCACCTTGATTTGATCACTGTACATTATACATTACTAGTGATCATATTATACTCCACTAATATGTGTTAATTAAAATAAAATACTAGTAACTTTGATTTGTGCGAGGTTAATGGAGAACCTCCCCAACTGTCAACTACACAAAGAATGCTAAGTGTTTTTCTTTAAAAAAAAAAACAGTATTAGTGTTCTCTATTTTTCTGAATTTCAAACCCTTCATCCATGATAAAATAGTATGACTACACTACCCTCAAACATATGCAACATACCATCCATAGAGTATTTATTTGCCACACTTCTGCTGCTGACACTGATTATCTTTGAAACACAGAGGATGCTTTTCACCCTCTTGGCACTAGCCCTGCTCCTTTTGCTCCATGCTCAACATGGTGCCTTGGGATTGAGCAAGTTCTCCATTCATAAATCCTCAGATTGCAACAGACATATGGCCTAGCACAAGTAAGCATCTCTCGAATTGGAGGAAGAAGCTTCATGCCTATTACCAGCAAGGCCCTTGGTGCCCCCAAGGCATTAGCATCCAGCCCAGTCTGGATCTCCTTTCTGATCTGCCTCAGATTGGTTGATTAACTTTGATTAAAGCTGGGTCTGCTTGTCTTCTAAGTAACACGGAAAACACTCTTAGGCCTCTGTAGTTTCTTAATCCCCTTTTTACAACTTCCCAGAATGGAGTCCACTTTGCTTCTGGATAACCAACAACTGGACTTGGAATGAGCCATGGTTATGGGAGAGATGCAGACAGGATAATCCCACATCACAGTGTGCATTACTGAGCCAACAGCCTGTGCACTGGGTGTGTGGTGAGGCCCTGGGCAGATGTTCCTGGGAGGAAGTATAAGGAACAGGGCAGCTGTGCACACAGACAGCAGTGGAAATTATTCTCCCATCAACAGACCCCTTTAGATTCTCTTCTCTGATTTTTTTTCTATCCTGTAACTCTGATATTGTTAAGAGTTGATTGTTTAGGGGAAAGAGAGTTGTAGTTTTTCTTGTGAGTGCAATAATTCATATGTGTGCAGCAGGTGTACGTGTGTGTGCAAATGAAGGTGGGTGCCAATGGTCTCAGACTTGTCCCCTTCGGTTTTGAGACAGGGTCTCTAGCTTGCATGTGTGGCTCATCAATGGGTCTAGGCTGGTTGGCCAGGGATCTGACAGTCCAGGCCTCTTCAGTGCCAGGATTTCAAGTATGCACCCTCATGCTTATCTTGTCACCCTGAAGCTGAGGGCTGAATTCAGATCTCTGTGTTTGCATGGCAAGCACTTTTCCCTGGAGCTATCTCCACAATCCAAGAGCCGAGTTTTAAAAGTTGAATTCAGAAGCTTGTCCAATGCAGGTGCTAAAGGACAGCGCTTTCCTCTGCAGCTGAGGCACTTTAGTGAAAGTCATATGGGTGGTAAGACAAATAAAATTTTTCCCCTGGATAAGAGTACTCTCAACTGAAATACAACGAAGCTGTCTTTTTAAAGGGGAAATGCCTGCTTCCATCCTGGGACCTAACTCAGCCCAAAGCTCTCTGGGGAAAGCAAAGGTTGTTTCCAACATACACAGATGAGGACAAATGCATCTGCTAAGTTTGCATGTTCCAGGAAAATAAAACACTTCTTCAAAAACCGACAGCCTACAAGCAGGCAGCTTCTCCTGTGTGGTCTTAACTGAGAAGGACTGATCTGAGTGGACATCTTTTTGCAGCTTGAATTGCCCATCTTCCTGGCTATGATGCATGGATTCCTGAATCCTTGATAAATCTTGACTTGGTATTATTTTTTGTTTTCCTTAACAAGTATTTTGAACTAAGCAAAAAGTTATAAATTCTTCCAGTGGTGACGCTATTTTTACCTGTGATGAACCTGAGGACCCATGAGATGGACATGCTCTCAGAATATATAGACATACACACATATATTCCTGTAGGAAGGAAGGAAGGAAGGAAGGAAGGAAGGAAGGAAGGAAGGAAGGAAGGAAGGAAAAGGCTATGAAAGAAAACAGCTCTTCAGAACATGACGCCCAGGCAGCATTTGGGAAGTAGAGCAGGAAGTAGACCTCTGCCACCACCATTTCCAAAGACAAGGTCAGGCTGTTGCTGGCAGCCTCCCTGCTTTGAGCCACCCTCCCCATCAGGCTGCCTATCAGCATCCTTGTTGACAGCTGCTCTGTTTTCTCCCTGGAGATTTTGTCAGTAGGCCAGTGTGGCAGGGTTAGAAAACACACAGTAGTCAGGTCAGTTTCCCGGCTCCCACTCACCACCCTGACCTCCACAGCAGCTGTATGCGACCCTGTTTGTTCTTCTCATCAGAATCCCACGGCGGGCCACGGGAATATTCACTTGGGCCCCTCTCATTTAGAGACAGGGGTCACAACTGCCACTGTCTACTGTCAGAGGCCAGATGGGGATCATGGGGCAGGATTTACTGCCCAGGCTTGAGAATGGAGCTTGAGTCTTCCCCCCACATGGTATTGACCTGAATCTACTCTCAGAGCTATTCCTGGACACAAGGGACTGAGTGAAATTGCCCTCAGGAGGCAAAAAAGCTTGCTAGACTCTGCTGTCAGGGGAAAAATCTAACAAAACAGACAAAACAAAACAAAAAAAAAGCCTGTTCTTCACCATAAAAATCTATTTACTCATAAGAATTTCCACATAGAGACACAGACCTTTCATTTCTCAGAAACAGTTTATTTTTTCCATTTTAAACTGCACAGGACCAATACCCCCCCCCCACGAACACGCATGCCAAAAAAATCCCTTCAACCTCAGTTAATTGGTTACCACAGGCCGGGAGAGGGGGATGTAAGAAGAAATTTGTCTGTCCAGAGCTACAAAATTCTACCTAAGAAAGAATAAATTCAAGTGGTTTGTGCTAGAGGCGAGAAAAACAGATTTTGACACAAAGTAAAGCATGCTCTGTTTGCTGGGTCCTATGAGGAGAAACCTCCGTTTAGTTTTTGGCACACAAATATCTCCAGGTGGTTTTGTGGCCATAAAAATAAAGCTGTACTTTTCTGCAACGGGGAAGCGTCATTATGTTCCAGGTGAGTCAGGAAGGACGGAAAGGGAAAGGGTCTATTTTGGGGCTGTGCACGCAGCTGACAAGCCGAGCTGCCTGCCAGAGCGACGCAGCTGCATCCTTGAACGGCTGTCTGTCCACCTGTGCGCCCAGCCGGTGCCCCGCTGATTGCCTCGCTGTGTTGCTGTTCTGCTTTTTCTGGAAGTTAGAAGAAGCAGAACCAAATGTGACAGCATTTCCTGCAGTGTTCTGTAGCTCTGATATGTGGCCAATAAATAAAAATATTCCAGGCAAGAAAGACACTCATCTACATAAAAGGAGCTTCATCCAGTTTTCCAAGTTGACCCTCAGTCTTTTAAATCCATGTCAGGAGAAGTGAAATAGCTCTGACTTGCCTCTAATCCTATTTACCCAGCGGTGGTGGTCCTTTGGTCATTAGTAACCACATTCTATCTAAATACTTTGAAGTGTACACCAAGGCAGGTTTTCAGGTACAGTAAACACCAGATTAAAGTGATATTACCAAGCAGTATTTTATGAGTGTATTTTAAATGGTAACTGGGCAACCGGCTTGATGTTGTCCAAATGGATCCCACAGTCATAATTTGTGCATAGAATTAATTTCTAAAAAATTTTCTTGACAAGAAATGGCAGTTCTCAGTAAATATTTAAATGGTATGGACTTGGAAAACTCTCAAAGTCCATTTGCCACCCATCTTCAAACCACTTGTTCTCAACAAGTAGAAGGAATCCCACTAGACTTTCTTCAGTTAAGTAATCTAAAATGAATCAAGAATTATGATCATTCAACTTTAATATCTTGGGAGGTTCTTCAACTTGAAGAAGTAAACACACATAAACTGAAGAACACAGACAAGCTAGAGAATTGTAAGGGAAACTTCTTTGGGTCATTTAGGAGAAGTGGCTTTTCATGACTCCCAGCAAATCCCATACAGTAATCCACCAGCTCACCCACAGTTAATAACATATCTTGGGTGTAGTGGCTATGGGGATATAAGAGTTGAACCCAACAGACACAGGACAAGACTCCACTGGGTCCAGACACTTACAAAAATGCTACCTTATGACTGAAGAAGTTTAGCCTTTCCCTGAAAGGGAAGTTCCAGGGGTTGTAACATCAGGGGATGCTTTTGAGAAACACTGACCTTGAAGCTGAATTCTCAAAGTCAGAACTAGGAAGTTAGATGTGAGGAAGGGCTGGCCTTAGGAGCTATTTCTTATGGATTCTGAAGCTTATGCAACAGAGCTTGAAAAGCAGAGGTGTGTGCGAAAGCTTGCAACAAGCTAGAGAAATGTGAAGAAATGATGATGTAGGAAAGAATGGTCCAGTGGCAGAAGGGTTAGAAAAGCAGATTGCTAGTTCATCGGGGGAGGAGGCTAAACACTTGTAAGAGCACACAATGTGTGATGGAATCTAAACATAAACAGACATACAATTTATATACACACTGTATATATATATATATGAATGCATATTTTTAACTATATAAGTAAATATATACATATATTTCACACATATACATACAGACATAGTACTCTAGAATATTGTACTGTCTTTGAAGAAGAAATACTCAGGAAAAATTTTGTAAAGAGCCATAAAGAAAATAAAATTGGAATTTCTTTTTATTTATTGCCCAAGAAAACTTTTATTAGAGATTAGACCCATTAATGAAATTGTAGTTTGTCTGCATAGTCTGGTGTGTTTCTATCCTATACTGGATAAACAACAGATTATAACAAAAAGGTTCCTGAATGAATCAATGAAGGTACAAACTGTTTTTCTTAAGGAATATTGCAGCCAAGAACAACTGAATACTGGGATGAGGAAGCATGGTGGGCAAACAGGGAGAGGAGGAGTAGAGAAGACAGAAGATCAAGCCAAAAGTAATAAAGATATTGTTATTAGTGTTGAGCCTTCAGTAGGAGTACATGATAGAAATGGAAAAGAAAGGAGAGAAGATATGGAGTGTCTATAAGCAGAGGTGGTAATCAGAATAGGGAAAGATGGACAGAAAGGAAGGCTGTAGGCAATCCAGCACTTTCAGAGTTCTTAATCACCCAGTGTGCCTTTACTGAGCCAAGAGATAAGGAGGTGATCAAACCATGAATTATTAAGTTCCCAACTTCAAGGAGAAAAACGTCTTCCTTAAGTATATAAATTCACCAAAACAAGCATGGAATCTATATATTTATGTGTGTGCATTCATGTGTCCATAAGTGCATGCTTGTGTGCTTGCAGGGCTTAGCTAATTCCCTCAGATGCTCTGCTCTTATCATTCTCTGCCTTATTCTCTTGAGACTGAATCTTTCACTGCTCATGGAGCTAAGGTCAAAGCTAGCACACCTAAGCAATCCTCCTGTCTCCACTCTACATTGCTGGTATTACAGGTGCTTGTATAGCCACACCCAGTTTTTTATGTTGGTGTTGGGCATCAGCAAGCACCCATTGAACCAGGTCTCTAGTCCCAACATGTGCACAAAGGACTTTTTAACACTGCAGATACTTGGAAACAGAAGATTAACACTGGGGGCAATTTTTTAAAACTGTACACTGTGCGATGGAAATGATTCATTGTAGCTGCCTGGGCCAGAGAGAAAGTAAAGGGAATTCATAATAATTGGCAGTATTTGTGCATGTGAATGCTGACTTATGCATGCCTGATAGAACACATGTCTTACACACTTGAGTAGCCAAATGGCTATCTTGTTTTTAGCTGGTTTCTATTGCTTGTTTGCCTTTTATAGTACTCAGTGAATAATTTTGGATCCTTCCTCTTCTAAGACAGGACTTTCTGTTCCAGAAGGAGGGTATCTGTTCTTTGCAACACATGGACTACATCCTCCATTTCATGGGGTCAGTGTACATGAGAGTTTTGTTCTTTAGTCCTAGGGTGCTGGTAGAGGACAGACTCACAGACGTTCCAGGTTGTGAAGACAGTCAGCTACCCAGGTGTATACAGCTCCTAAGAGCATGGCACTCTGGTCAACTCTGTATCACAGGGTGCTGTGTTAACAGGCATTTATTAAGTAATTTAAAGACACACTCACACATACACCCACACACAGAGGAAGAAAGAGAGACAGACAGACAGACAGACAGATGGAGAGAGAAAGGCAGACAATACAAAGTAGTAGCAGAGTGGAGATACAGCAGATCTTGTTTGTTTGTTGGGCTATGTCTGGAATTCTTTAGATTCTTTGATCCCTTTTTGTCTGTTTCCAGATTTGAGTCCAGCAAAAGTATAATTGGGTAATTTTCTCAATAGATAGTACATACCAAAGTTAAATCAAAATCAGACAACTTAAATAGACCTATAACCCCCTAGTGAAGTAGAAACAGTTATTGAAAGTCTCGCAGCCAAAATAAAAAAAACAAAGAGCCCAGAGCCAGACAGTTTTAGCACAGGACTCTACCATGGTGTCAAAGAAGAGCTAGCACCAATACTCCTCAAATTATCCCACAAAATAGAACCAGATGGAACATTGCCAAGTTCATTTTATGAGGTCACCATTACCCTGATACCCAAACAACACAAAGACTCAACAAAGAAAATTACAGATAAGTTTCCCTTGTGAACATAGATGCAAAAGTACTAAAAATAAACCCAAAAAAACAAAACCTTGCAAACTGAATCCAATAACATACAAAAAAGATCATCCACCTTGACCAAGTAGTCTTCATCCCTGAAATGTAGGGGTGGTTCTACATATCAACATCAGTTAATGTAATCCATCATATGAATTAACTGAAAGAAAAAATAAAAACAAATGATCATCTCATTAGGTGCTGAAAAAGCCCTTGAGAAAACCCAACAGTCCTTCAAGATGAAAGTGCTGGAGAGATTAGGGATCTAAGGGACATACCTAAACATAATAAAGGCAATGTACAGAAAACCTATAGACAACATCAAATTAAAAGGAGAGAAACTCAAAGCAATTCCACTAGTTATTGTTGAGAGCACAACTTTGTCCTGTCAAGTACTGAAATGGGTGTATCCACAGGCTTTATCTCAGGTGAGTAAAAGCCACTCTTATCAAATGGTTAGGGTGTAAATAACTTGTCTAAGGTTGTACATCACAGCAAGAAAAGTGACACCACAGAGTTACATTTAATTCTGTTCCATTTGAACGTCCATGACATTATCTTTCTAGTCACTTGACTAATGGTAAGAAACTTGGTATCACTGGGATGCTTTTCGAATGTGTCAAGATAGGTGGTAATAACCAACAGTGGAGAAATGCCCCTGAGAATACCATTAACCCAAGTTGGCAGCATGAGGTGTAGTTGAATGAAGGTAGTTTATTGAGGAACTTTGACAGGCTTTAAATTTTCAGTCACTCTGTTTATGGTCAGGATGCTGAGTAGGAGTCACAGAAACCAGAGACATGAAAGCCTTTAGAAGGGCCCTCTCTAACAGCCTCCTTCCACCAGCCGTACGCCACCTCTTCAAGGCTCCACACCATGCAAAGGACAGCAGACAATTTCTAATAATTTGGTATGTAAGCAGGCAGAAAGACACTGTCTCAGTGACCTTCTTTAAACCCGCATTTTCCTTTTACACACTGGAAATTTCCCCAGGGCAGTTAATCCCAAACTCCTCACCTCATTTATTTTCTCGCCTCTACTTTGCTTCTGTCCCGGAACAATTATAGTACTCAAAAATGAAATATGAAATGGAAATGCTTCAAATATGGATTTGTAGTTTAAAGTCACTGAGACAGAAATACAAAAACCAATAATATTTAAGCCACTGATATATTTAATTTTTTGCTACTCATAGTTGAAATTAATTTAATTGATTTACTATACACAAAAAATGCTTGAAGTAAAACATCTACCACAAAAAGGTGATGTTTGGTGAAAGTTGGGATGTAATTATATCAATATACCAAGATAAATGATAAATGGGTGTTTATTGGGGAACAATTACACAGAAAAATGCAAAGAACTACCAGAGCTTTTCCCTGCTCTTCCTACCAGATCTGACCCAACAGAAAGTAAAGTCAACCTCAAGCTCTTCCCTTTCCATCTGCCTGAAGCCACACCCAAAGAGTGTGGTCACCATTGCAGATCCACAGATCAACTGTCTACAGGTTGCGGGATTACGTTTTTATTTGACATGCTATGTCGTGTGAATGTAATTGGCAACAGAGAATAAATATTAATCTCTATGTATCTTATGCATTTGTTACCTGACAGCATCACTATTTTATTTGTGATACTCTTTATAATTTTCCTCTGAAATATGTGTATTGAAGTACTGAAGGATAAACAAAGTTTTGTAGGCTTTGGTGATGGAAGAAAATAAACTGGTCCATCCAGTGACCAATATACTGCTCAAAACCTAATGAACTCACCAGATTCCCTTCTCTCTCATTCTCTCCCTCTGCCTCTGCCTGTCCCTCCCTCCCTCCCTCTCTTCTTCCCTCCTCCCCTCCTTCCCTCTCTCTCTCTCTCTCTCTCTCTCTCTCTCTTTCTCTCTCTCATTGAACTCGATAGTATCATTAGTCTTTGTAGTAAGAAGTCTGCCAAAATTCTCTCTCCTCATTCTCCAATCACATTCATTTAATGAACCTCATAAAAGCTAATATCCCAATTTAGCAATTCCCTCCCTTGTGCTCCACTAAGAAAATAGATCTTGCAATAAAACAAATATGCAGAAGGACTGAGGGCAAAGGTATATTATGTATATCATTTTAATACAAACATGTTTTACTTTGCGAAGGGGAAAAGCACCTAGTGATAGCCTAAAATATAACACAGGAAAAAATGTGCAGCTCATATGACTGCCATGTTCAAAACAGGCTATATCAAATCACCACCATTTCCTTCCATCAACTCCAATCAAGACAAGGTTTATGACTGAAGCAAAACCAGAGCACATACCACAGGATGATGGAGAGATGCTCCAAGGCTATTTAGGACATCAAGGGAGCAAAGTTTAGATCCAAAACAGCATGGTAAGGTCCGTGCAAGCTCAGTTATGACTGCTTCCTAGCCCATGGCAGTCACTGTATCAGTGAATAGAAAGGCGTTGGGAAGATGACAGTACACTCCAGCCTTGTTTGTAGTTCTGATTTTGTCTGGAACTACTAAGGAATAAAACAGAAAAGCTTCTGCTGATAATGCTTCAACTGAGCTGATTGCTTAAGGCTTATTTTGAGGGAACTCAGCAAAATGGGACACATTATCAAGCATCATTGTCACCTTTCATGGCAGGATAGAGCTGGTTATGGAGTCAGAGGAAGAAGAATGGTTCTCTGTTTCTGTGAAAACACAGACATTGTCCTATTCTACTGGTTTTGAATGGCACTTTGTTTATGTACATATGTGTGTGTGTGTGTGTGTGTGTGCCAAAACACATGACACATACAAAACTCCTTGACAGTAAAATCTATATTTTGTTTGAAAGCAATTAATGAAAAGCAAACCAAGTGACTCCATTTCATCAATAATTCTGTTTCAATGCACATAACTATTTGCGTGTTCATATTATAGATTCAGTAACAATATTGATTTCATTTCTTCATTATCAATTTATGCAGTATGGTTTAAGAATGGCTTCTATGTTTATCCAGCCCCTTTCTCTGGCTATTGTGCTATGACAGTCACCACATCTGCTCATTGACAAGAACATATTGTACCCAGCACCTTCTTGGCACCTATATCAATTGACTTTGTACTTGTATAGTAGGTAAATACCTGTCCCTTCTACCCAGTAATAAATGGGCAGGAACTGCATTCCTCTCACTTGTTGTAATGATTGTAATATGACTAACATAATTCTGGTAAACAGGAGATGAGTAGTAGATATTTATTGAGTAAAGGGACAAATTTATTGAGATACAAGTGAAGCTTTTTGTTTTCATTAACCACTGTGGGAAGTTCATAAATAAATTAGACTGAGATTAACAAGGGAGAAAAGACATGGATTAAAAAGTGCGGTATTGCAGAGCAGAGTGTCATCAATATTAGGGGAAGTGATACAAGTCCTGAGAAAGCTCTGCTTATGGAGAGGCAGATTAATTCTGCCTACTAATGAAGATAGAATGATTCCATTACATAAACACCCATTAGCCAGAGAAGATGTCTGAAGACAGAGTGTACACTGTGTAACCCACCAACTTATTAAGGTCTGATGTAGGATCTCAGTTTCCTAACATTTGGTTCATAGGTCAGAGAATGGAATGCTACATTGAACTTTTACTTTATATTCTAGAAAAAGGAATATAAACAGCCACATCTAACAGCATAGGGATACCAACTGCAAAAGCATGACTTCTACATTACTGTGATTTTGTTCTCTTGTTCCCATTCAACTGGGAGCACTAATTAATGAAGGGTATTAAGATCTATGTTGAATGTTTTTAGTCACATCTTGACATTTGAAATAAGTAGGACATTCTTAGTTAACTAAAAGGCATATAGAACAGAATCCTTATGGAAGATAGTATTGTAGTATGCACAGATTCTTAAATACCACACACAGGGGAGGAGACTGAAATTTCACGTTGAAGATATTAACTTTAATGTGTTTATATTCTTTGCCCAATAAAGTCCATCTTGATAGACTTATGATCCTAAATATTTGTGGTTGAGATGTTTGTTGAAGTTGAATTAAAATAGTACAATATTAAAACAAGTACAAGTAAAATGCAAAGTTGATTGAATTATAGAAATTACAAATCTATAAAATCCGTGGTTGTAGGAAGTAACTTTTTGTACCTTTTAAGACATGCAATCTTATGTAAGTTTAACATACAGAAATAATGCAGCAGTGAGAGTGTTCGATTAAAACAGCCTAGATACCTATGTCTTCTTACATTCATAGGATAGAATAATTTATAGTTTACCTTAAAATATAAAACATTGCATTTTATAGATGGAAGGTAGAGAGAACATGCAAAGTGGAGGTTAGAGAACAATGTGCATGAGTCTGTCCTTTCCATCCACCGTGTGGACCACAAAGGCCAAAATCAGGCCATCTGGTTTGGTGACAGCCATTTTTACTTGCTGAGCAATTTCACTAGCCCCACTAAATGTTTCTAAATAAGAATATTAGTTTCTGTGTGGTTTTATTTCAAAGACAGAAATTCTATAGGAAGAGGAGACAACCACATCTTTAAATGTAAAGAACATCACTGATGACTATATTAGTTTAATTACATTATATCTGTATCAATTTTGTAATTATAGAAAAAGTTATTTTAGGTGTTAAATGTAACCTGATGTTTGTTTTTATTTTTTTTCAAATCTCTGCACTACTCAAAATTTTATGTACTTTGTCCTTGCATAGCTGCATTGATTGACCTACCGGGTGATGAGGGAATGAAGAAGTGACAGGCTCATGGAAACATGGAGACAGAAAAGCTGAGATAAGGTAGTCTGGGCTCTTGGATGTAGAAGACCACAACACCCTGTAAAACTCAGCCTCTTTATTATATACAGTGAACAGGGAGGTGGGATCATTGCACACAGATAAGCAGGGAAGTAGGATTATTACTATTACACACAGATAAACAAAGAGTCGTGGCTATTATTTTACACAGCTGGACAAGGCAGGGTTAGCTAATTGAAGTAGGAACAGTTTCTGTAAGGGAGCAGTCTTCAGGCTATAAACATCTGGATGTGTTGTGAGTGGGGAACTTTGGTGGACATTTCTTGCATACACTATCAGCATTCACATTCAGGCCAGAGGAAGGCTTTGTCACCCTCTAAGCCTTACCCAGGGAAGTCTTTGCTATTCCATGGGGTCACTGACATTTCTGTGTCCATATCAAACAATATATTTTCACTTAGGGCTTCTCTCACTTCCTGCAGTAACACTCTTATCTTTTGCCTGATGGCCATCCCTGCTAAGTCCTCATTCAGTAGAAGAAAGGATAATAGCTGCAATATGCCCTTGAGCCTGATTATGGGCCTTCTACTTTCTAGCCGAACAATGTATTCTAGAAAGTGTGTGCTAACATTACATTGTAATAGGCATAGTAATGACTGAACTGAATTTTACTTCTGAAAAATTTAAAGAGTACATCATGAAAGAACATCATTGTGAGTCCTGTCCAAAAGAATTAGCTCATACAAATATTCAGTTATGCAGATGCTGTCCAAGTTTGCAAATATCAAGCAGGAAATTCTCTTTCCCAGTGTCCACTGTGGCACTTGCATACATTTTCTCATAGAATAATTAAGGTTTGTTCAATGGGATCTATAGTAGGCAAGCAGCATCTACACTTTTGGCTTATGTGAAAGGGGTTACTTAAAGGGGACTATGCAATGTTACCCATTGTATCCACTGCATATTCTTTTTTTTTTTTTTTTTTGGTTTTGCAAGACAGGGTTTCTCTGTGGCTTTGGAGGCTGTCCTGGAACTAGCTCTTGTAGACCAGGCTGCCCTCGAACTCACAGAGATCCACCTGCCTCTGCCTCCTGAGTGCTGGGATTAAAGGCGTGCGCCACCAACGCCCGGCTTCTACTGCATATTCTTATTACACTGTAATAAGACATTAATTCACACTCTCCTTCAAATTTTCTCTTTTGTAGAATGAGCTAGTGCAGACAGCTAATGGGGATTAGACTCCCAAGTATTATTATAATTGCTCCTCATCACATCCACCTTAGGGGCTGTTGCTGTGATCCCCTCTTATTTATATAGTAATTGTCATTGGACATGTTCTTGCCAAAATGTATTTAAGAAGAATTTTGATGTCATTGTACATGGAAACTGAACATTTGCAACAAGCAGACAAAATTTTAATAGAAAAAGAGTGTTATCAAATATTGTTTAATGATTTTTCCAATAAACACACTGGTGCTCAGAAATGCTCAGAACTTTAGGCTTCATGTCTGCCAAAGAAAAGAAGATTTAGTCTTATAAGGGTAACAGGACAGAGTAACTCTCACCCAAGGTCGAGACTTTCTCCTAGGTGAACTCTTTAGTTGAGTAGAGGTTAAAGTGAGTCATATCCTGATGGGTCATTGCAACTTATACCTTATCTGTGGACAGACTAACAGTATCCTCCATAGGAGCTGAGGGTCTAGAATAATGGTAGGACCATGTGAACTTGCAAGTATATTCTTGACCATGGTTCTCCCTTTCTATTGGAGCTTCTGGCATCTCTTCGAGTCTTAGCTCATTAACTCCATTTGTCAGCTTATTTCTCAGGCTCAGGGAAAGAACGGGGTCCAGTATCTCTATGGCTTTCTCCTACACTTTCTACTGTCCTTCTCAGCCATTTAATTTTCACTTTTCCTTGATCGAACACTCAATTCAAATTCAGTCAGGTGCTTCACTTGCCACTAAGTGTGGAATATTTTGAGGCACTAAATAAATAATAAGTAATGCCAAGTCTTACTTTTCTGCATTTATGTGCTGGTAATTTAGTATCTGCATGGGTACCAGATGATGTCATTGATGCAAGCTTTAAGACTTTCTTTATTACAGCCATGCTAGCATTATTTTTAGCACAGCAGGTGTCAAAAAGGTTTATTTTGAAAGAAAGAAAACATAAAAATGAATTATTTATGTGAGTTAAATCAAAATGTACTTGATATAAATGTTTAATCAGTTTTCACCAACTTCTTTCCATATGCTCTGCCCTGCTTGATGGTGCAGTTCTAATGGAATTACTAAATATATCTTAATACCTCAGCACAGCATTATGCAATAGTACTTTCACAAGAAGGATCTTTCAACTTACATTAAACAGGTCAAATGATGAAAAATCTGTATAATGTTCACTGTTTTACAGAAAATTATTATTCAATTGGCATAGTAAAATTGAGTAAGTTTGACTCTTAAAATGTGCTATGTTGACCATATTTCAAGTTTCTCATTCCTTAAAAAAGATGAGAAGATTAGAAAATAACTTTAATTTTGACTGTAATTGCAATTTTTCCCCTGCTTTCATAAGTAATCAGCAGATTTGCTCTTACTCCTGGAATGTAAATGTTACAAAATTAAAATAAAGATTCCAAGAAAGACTACACCATGACGAAAGGACAATTTTTATATCACAGAAGAAACTGAAAACCAAAGGCAAGACCAGCATTTGAATTCCACACCAGTTTCTTCGCTGACCTTTAGGGAGGTGTATCCCTGTCTCTATTCTTTTGTTTCATACTCATTAGAGAGAAGCGAGGTAGACTCTTTATACATGCCACCTCTGTAGCCATATCAACCTCTGAAAACCTCTCTTTCTCAAGTTTATATGCATCATCAACCAAAACCATCCAGTTTGGAAAGATGTAAGGGTGAGTCATTCAAGCACAGGGAGAAGCATTAATTTCAAGAGAGGTTTCCTGAACCTCATCTAATCACCAGAATTATGACATCAATAAATATACATGTGCAGAACTTTCTATGGACCAGGGAATAAAACTCTGTAGGCTGCACACAAATTGTCGCTGTTTAACCCTGAGAAACAGGAGCCAGCTATTTTCACAAGAAATAATGGAAACACCACGGAAGGGATTAATTGGTCCAGGTACATTTAGGATATGAGATTATTTAGTTAGAGAGAGTCAACTTTTAAATCTATGGCATATCTTTACTAGATAACAGCACCTCTAACAACATTAATCAGTAAGAAGGGCATACAACATACACATACTCACATGCACACTCATACACACATACACACGTGTGTGCACTCACACACATATATATGTTCTCTCTCTCTCTCTCTCTCTCTCTCTCTCTCTCTCTCTCTCTCTCTCTCTCTCTCTCTCTCTCTCTCTCTAGGAGAATTCAAACATGAACCAAGCTTTTTGACTTGTGCAATGCAGCAACCACCTATTTTACATAGCTGTATTACTGTGTGACTTCTGCTTACCTCATCTTGACATAAGTAGAACAGTAGTGGGGACAATTCAGGGAAAAAAACAACTAAATTGATCAAAGAGACTACAACTTTCTTAAAAATAGACAAAAATGATTATAGTCTTTCAATGTAGAAAATTGATACTCTTCATGCAGAAGCAGCAATATTTAAGGTATTAGAAAGAGACATACAAATTTTAACAGACTAAGAATTCTCAACCTGGTCTATGAACCATAGAAGAACCTCTTTGAAGTTTGAAAAAAATATTTAGAATAAAATGGACACCCAATTTAGAATCTCTCTCCAGATAATGTTTGACTGTTGATCTCTGCATCTGCTTCCCTAGTCGCCAGGGGAAGCCTCTCTGATCCACAGGGGAAGGCTCTGATATGATTTATTTTTCACTTTTGGGTTTTTCTTCTTGCTGCTTTTTGTTTGTTTGCTTGTTTGGTTGGTTGGTTGTTTTGTTTTGAGGCTATTAGTTTTTAGTCCTACCCTAGGTCTGGGCTATCCAGTCTCTGGCTCCTGGCCAGCAAAGGCAATGAGATCCCCATCCGTTTCCTCCTCTTGAAGCTCAGGAAGCATCATGGAAGATGGAGAGTAAACACTGTGAATGTCAGAGAGGTCAAGAACAGACAGAGAACACAGCCCACCAGGGCTTACATGGCCTCACAGAGACTGAAGTCACAAGCACAGGGCCTGCATGGTTCTGCCCCACGTCCTCTGCATATTTTATAACTGCTTGCTTGAGGTTCTTGTGAGACTCCTAACAGTGGGAGCAGGTGTATCTTTGACTCTTTTGCTTGCTCTGGAGATGCCTTTCTTCCGGTTGGGTTGCCTTATCCGGCCTTCATATGAGGGCCTTGTTTTATTGTGTCTTGTTTTGTACTGCTGGACTATCATTCCTTGTAGGTCTGATCTTTTCTGAAGGGAAACAGGGGGAAGTGGATCGGGGGAGAGGGAGTTGGGGAGGAGTAGTGGGAGGGAGAACTGTATCAAGATGTATTGTATAAGAAAGAAATACATTTGTAATTTAAAAAAGGAAAAAAGGATACTGTGATAATTTTTTAATAAATAAATTTAAGGTGGGTGTTACTAGAAGGCAGTGGTGAAAAATAACCACTCAACTTTGGAAGGATGAAGTCAAGTGATCTGAATTGTGAATGAAACACATTTGATGACAATATAACATTTTCCACAGTTGATGACAAAACCATCAAAAATTCCTGCTGCCTATCAGTGGCAGTGGCACCAAACCCAAGCAATCCTGATTCTGATTCCTTGCAGGGTGGGAGAGATGAGTAGATGCCAGGCAGAAACAGTTACCCAGCACAGTTTCTGCTATGGTATGCACTGGTCATCTTCAACTCCAAATGACAGTTCTGCTTGACTTTTGACACTGCATGCATAGGGTATGACCCCTCTGTATTTATGTGGAAGGGGTTGTGGGTACACAGACATTGTAGGTGTTGTTACTAGAATCAAAGGGATTGATTTGAACTTTCTTGATAGAGTTTTGAAGAGCAATGCCTGTTCTATCCTCTGGTTCCCTAACTAAATCCCTTTCCTCTCCCTTTTCAACATTAGAAAAGCAACAATAGTAAATTGTGGCTAAAGATGGAAAAAACTAGGGACTTGTTAAGTAAGTGATAAACACTGACCCATTTGTATTGTTCCGTTTTATCCATTGAGCATGTTTGGCTTCTACCTGTTCAGCCTCCATCCTCATCTATGATGCTGACAGCATTCAGGCTGGGCTGATAAATATCTACTTTTTGTTAACATGGTCCTCGATCCTTTCAAACTCCGCCTAGACTTTAGGAATGAGGCCAGCCTTAGCTACATGATGCATTCTGTTCTTCTGGATGTGGTGGCTCATCCTGGGGACAATATGTCACAGCAGCTTGTTAAAGTGACCTGAATCATCTCTCTTTTCCTGGGGTCACTATGTACAGGAGTCAGATGAGGCTGGTATGGAAATGAGATCCACAAGTCTCCTAGAAAAGAAGTCAGTGCCAAGAAAGTAGAGGCAAGGTAGGAGGGAACGATTCTTACCTGTATACTTCTATTATTATTTTAATAATGTGAAGAGGAATGCATTACCACCATTTCACAAGTTATTTCTTTTTCTTTTTCTTTTTTTTTTTTTGGTTTTTATGAGACAGGCTTTCTCTGTGGCTTTGGAGGCTGTCGGTCCAGCCTGGCCTCGAACTCACAGAGATCTGCCTGCCTCTGCCTCCCAAGTGCTGGGATTAAAGGCGTGCGCCACCACCACCTGGTCACAAGTTATTTCTTAAACAGGAGTTTCAGAAAAAATATTGAATCATCATCCTACTGGACATTGATTTTCTTTGCAATTTTATTTCAACTTTTCTTAGATTTGACTTTTTGTCTGTTACTATGTTTATTCATTCCCAATTGTAGCTCTAACATTTTCTCAACATTTTTCTTACCATTGTTATTTGATACAGGATTTCCTCCGTGTAACGCTGGCTGTCCTGAAACTCTTTTTGTAGATCAGGCTGGCCTCAAACTCATAAAGGTCCACATGCCTCTGCCTCCTGAGTGCTGGGATTATAAGTGTGTGCTGTCACTCATCAGCCATTTTTTTCAAGACATATTTTCAGATTATATAATCAATATCCTTAACTTTGGTCTTAAAATTATCACTAGCAGGTTTTTGTTCATTGTCCTGAGTCAGGTTTTCCACCTGAAAAAACTGGTTCACATTAAGTTTCTTCCTCTGATGGCTTGTGGAACATTTGGAAATCAGATGTGAATATTTATAGACATTTGTGACATTACTTCTGCATTTAGAAGCTTTTATACCAAATTATAGATTCATGTAAAGGTTATAAATTAGAAGCTTTACAGAAAAATGTCTAAATATTTATGAATTTAACTACATTTAGGAATAAATTTGCAAATTTTACATTTGCTATTTTTTTCACATTTATGAGCAAATATGAGTTTTCTAATAATCTATCAAAATGAGTCGACACTCTGAAAAGCACAAACCCCAGATGGAAATGTTGTCTTCATTTGCTCAGAGCATTTCCCTCCCCCTCTGCCTGCCCCCTCCCTCCCACTCTCACTCCCCCTTTCTCCCTCTTCTCTCTTCTCCATCCACTTCTTCATCAGAAATGAAATATGCAAAAATCACTACAGAGATTTTAGTGCTTGCAACAATCCCTGGTATTTATGAGTTGTCAATCACATTATCTCTTTATTTTTAACTCTCTAATCAGTCATCTGTCAACTCTCAGCATTGAGGAAACATGAAATTACACTCTGAATCTCTTAAATGACTCAACTATACCAGTGATGCTACACTTCAGGCAAGTATGTCTGGCATAAAATTCAAGGAAATTCACTTATTTCACACAGCTACAGTCCTGGGTAAGTGGACATAAACAGGAATTTTAAGATTGTGAGCACTTTACTCTCCTGAGTAGAGGGTTAGGAGGACTTCTGCACTTGCTTTATGCTAGTTTTTCCCTTATTTGCTAACCACCTCACCACACTGCAACACATAGAGCCTCAATGGAGAGGCCAGCTAGGAGCCAAGTCATGCTAGAGACGTGACTCAGTCATGAGCAGGGTCTTTTTAAGCACCTATAGAAAACCTCCTGACTTAATTATCATAATACCCTGAACATTACTGAACTCTTCACAGACAATCATTTTTCTCTTCATCATCTACCCCCAATTCCACTCAAACACTCTCTGGCATCAGATACTTTCAGTTAATAGAGCTACCTTTTAATCACTGTTCTTAGTCCATCATAACATCATTTTCCTTCTTATGTAGCTAAGGGTCCATGATATGATTTTGTAATCATCTCTGTAAAAAACACCAGTAATTCCCTTGGCTCTTTCTGCCATTTGATCAGACCTAATCCCAGCCTTTGTTAAATCCCATTATCATTTCTGAATATCACTGGAGACTAAGATATCTTAGAGTGACTGTAAGTTCAGATGCAAAAACATCCAACTGGAGCTCAGTAGTACTGTCTCACACCATCAGCTACAAGGGTTCCATCCTTCCTTTAGAAGTACTGCCTCACAACATCAGTATACAGGTACCATCCAATCATCATGCTGAACCAGTGCATACAGCTCAGTATACAGGTACTGTCCAATCATCGCACTGGACCAGTACACACAGCTCAAGCAAATTTACACTCTATGTGGAAATTGCCCAACAAAACTAACTCCGAGGTAAGCATGAAATTTACTAATCAGGAGTGAGATGTAAGCAAAGATCTCATGTGTCTTCCTAATCATTTTAGACAATATTTAGAATTCCCAGTCATCACTGACTCTTCCTTTTGACAAATTGAGTGCAGGTAGAAA
Organism: Mesocricetus auratus; assembly: GCF_017639785.1. NCBI lineage: Eukaryota > Metazoa > Chordata > Mammalia > Rodentia > Cricetidae > Mesocricetus > Mesocricetus auratus. Next base: position 43,152,228 of record NW_024429184.1, on the reverse strand, counting down.
ATTGAAGTTTGTTAGTCAAGAGAAAGTGAAATTTATACTCCAGATAACACTTTGCCTACATTATTATTTACAATATTTGTGCAGTATTCATAAATAAATAGAAATAAACAAGCACATGATGTATTCATTGTCTTTTCAAAGAACATAGTCACCTATCTTTTTTTTGGAAATTGACTCTACAACGTTTAGTGAGTCCTATGGTAGCAGCCTCATCCATGTTATCTTAATGTTTTTAAACAGCAAACACTTGGCCTCTACCTGAAACTTAGAGGTCTGTGTAGGGTCAGCCATAGCCTCTGTGTACCTTTGTACAAACCACAGATGCATGGACTGAAAGATCTGGGTAGAGTCACCCAGGAGTTCTGTGCACCTTTACACAAATCATAGATACATGGATCCAGGAAAGATGTCTAGCATGAGAAGCCAGGAGTCTGTTTCAGCTCTACTTGGTCCCTTGGCTGTTCCCATAGGCTACTATGCAGACAGGGAAGGAAACAGCTGCCCAAGGTGGTCCCAGACCTGGGAATGGTGCTTAGATCCAAACCTCAGTAAACGTGCAGTTTATAGTGGGAACCCTGACTCTGAATTCCATTTTTCCACAATTGCACACTGGCATCTTAAACAGCTTCAGGCTTTGCTATCAATAAGTGTTTCAGCTGATAATTGGAGGTGACAGGTATGATTGATATAATTCAGCAGGCTAAATAGGTTACTTCAGAAATGGCATATTAGACAGGCTCACTATTCTAGGCAGAAAAAACTGGCTATGTGAGTCCCAAGGACCTTTGCAGAATGAAAATATAAGAGCTTTGTAATTACCACTAAGAATCTTTCTTTTCTTTTTTTCTCTTTTTTAATTAAAGATTTTTGTACAATGTATTTTTAAATCAAATTTCAATATGACAATAGCAGAATATTAGAGCAAGTTCAGAGTTATTCCAGGTGTGGACCCAGAACTGCTAAAGTGAGACACGAGGGAAACTACACCAGGTTGAGAATCTGAATTGCAGAGTTGGCAGTCCAGCTGTCATCTGTGGCTTCTCGTGCTCACGGAGGTTCCCCTAGAGGCCAGAAGATGGGTCCGTCATATCTCCCGAGCAGCAAGAGCATTTAACAAGGAGGCTACTTCTTTTTGTTCCATGCTAAGGTTAAAAACCAGAAATTTAATTGCTCTCTCTGTCTCTGTCTCTCTGTGTATATATATATATACATATATATATATACAGAGACATATCATATATGTGTGTATAGCATTGCACTGTTCTCTTTGAAAAATGGGTAAGATAAGAAGAAATCCTACACATTTATGTCAATATTTCATTCACATTTATATCGACTTAAACGATGGCTCTTATCAAAAGAAATGGGTGCGGGTACTCAATTCCACTATTTCAGGGGTGGCCACAACTTTTTTTTTAAATTTTATTTTCCAGTTTAAATTTAGATAAGAAACAAGGTTACTTCACAAGTCAGTTCCAGGTCCCTCTCCCATTCCCTCCCTTCCTCCCGTGCCCTTCCCCCAACCCCCCCCCCCCCCGTTATCCCCTCATTTCTCCAGGGAGGGTGAGGCCCTCCATGGGGGTGTCCATAGTCTGTCATTTCATATAGGGCAGGGCCTAGACCCTTCCCCAAGAGTTCAGGGTGAGAGTGCACCTCACATTGTTCTATGGGAGTCCAAAGTCCGTGTGTATACTTGGGATGGGTACTGATCTGCTGCCCAAGGCTCAGTAGATTCCCTAGGCCTCTTCACTGACACCCAGATTCAGGGGTCTTGATCAGTCCCATGCTGGCTTCCCAGGCTAATGCCTGGGATTCAAGAGTTAACCTTTGTCTGGTCAGCTGTTTCTGGGGGTTAAACCAGCCCAGTCTTAATCCCTTTGATCATCAGTCCTCCCTCTCTGTTACTGGCTTTCTTGAGTTCAGCTCAGTACTTAACCAAGGGAGTCTGCCTCTTCTTCGATCAGCCACTAAATAAAGTTTCTGTTTCCCAGACTCTCTGGCCATAGGATTGTAGGCTGGCACTCCCCAGATCTATGTCTAAAATCCATATATGAGAGAGTACATGCCATGTTTCTCTTTTTGTGACTGGGTTACCTCACTCAGGATGGTTTCTTCTAGTGTCATCCATTTGCCTGCGAATCTCATGATTCCATTATTTTTTTCTGCTGAATAGTACTCCATTGTGTAGATGTACCACGTTTTCTCTATCCACTCTTCAGGTGAGGGACATCTAGGTTGCTTCCACGTTCTGGCAATTACAAATAAAGCTGCTATGAACATAGTGGAACAGACATCTTTGTTGTATGAATGGGCATCTTTTGGATATATGCCTAAGAGTGGAGTTGCTGGGTCTTGTGGTAGGTTTATTCTCATTTTTCTGAGGAATCTCCACACTGATTTCCAAAGTGGCTGAACCAGTTGGCACTCCCACCAGCAATGGAGGAGTGTCCCCCTTTCACCACATCCTCTCCAGCATAAATTGTCATTGGTGTTTTTGATTTTAGCCATTCTGACAGGGGTGAGATGGTGTCTGAGAGTTGTTTTGATTTGCATTTCCCGGATGGCTAAGGATGTTGAGCACTTTCTCAAGTGCCTCTCAGCCATTTTAGACTCCTCTATTGAAAACTCTCTATTTAGTTCTGCAGCCCACTTTTTAATAGGGTCCTTTGGTGTTTTGGAGACTTGCTTCGTGAGTTCTTTGTAAATTTTGGAGATCAACCCTCTGTCAGATGTGGGATTAGTGAATATTTTTTCCCATTCTGTGGGCTGCCTTTTTGTCTTGCTGACTGTGTCCTTTGCCTTACAGAAGCTTCTCAGTTTCAGTAGGTCCCATTTATTAATTGTTGATCTTACTGCCTGTGCTACTGGTGTTATGTTCAGGAAGCTGTCTCCTGTACCAATTCGTTCAAGGGTATCACCCACTTTCTCTTCTAAGAGGTTCAGTGTGGCTGGATTTATGTTGAGGTCTTTGATCCATTTGGACTTAAGTTTTGTGCATGGCGATAGACATGGATCGATCTGCATTCTTCTACATGCCAGTCTCCAATTATGCCAGCACCATTTGTTGAAGATGCTTTCTTTATTCCATTGTATATTTTTAGCTTCTTTGTCAAAGATCAGATGTTCATACGTGTGTGGGTTAATACCCGGATTTTCAATTCGATTCCATTGGTCTACCTGTCTATTTTTGTGCCAATACCAAGCTGTTTTCAGGACTATAGCTCTATAATAGAGCTTGAGGTCAGGGATGGTGATGCCTCCGGACGTTGCCTTGTTGAACAGGGTTGTTTTGGCTATCCTGGGTCTTTTGTTTTTCCATACAAAATTGATTATTGTTCTTTCAAGGTCTGTGAAGAACTGTGCTGGGATTTTAATGGGGATTGCATTGAATCTGTAGATTGCTTTTGGCAGGATTGCCATTTTTACTACATTGATCCTACCTATCCAAGAGTATGGGAGATCTTTCCATTTTCTGAGGGCTTCTTTAATTTCTTTCTTTAAAGATCCCGAAGACTTACAGGCACTGCATTTGGGAGGTTGGGAGATGCCAGATGAATCTGAAATGTTGCCTAGATGGTGCTTCCAAATGTGTATGTGAAAAGTATCCTGAAAGATGATAAAAGGTAATTGCCTGAAAACAGTTCTATGGTTGAACAGAGAAGGTCAGTACTAAACCGTGTGTTTTTACCACAGGGTGCTCTTGAAGTGCGATGCAGCATAGCGTTTCGCATGGCGGATCTTGGGGATGGACCGTGTTCCGTTCCATGCAATACACCTTATGCTCCTTCATGTGAAATTGCATGGTAGGCAGCATGCCGCAGAAGGCATTTTCAGTCTTTTTAGTTCAAGTACACATGTTTAAAAGCTTGGAAACCCAGGAACTTGTGATTTGCTTATTCTTTGCTTGTAACCTCCCTTCCTCAAGTCCCAGGCACAGATTGGTATACCTGTTTTTTAGGTTTCCTGGCATTTGGCACTCAGTGTTCACCAGAGGAGCAGATTATTGCTGTGAGGATCAAAAACATTTTCTGTTAATCTTAGCTGTGGGGTTAATGCTATTGTGGGGAATCTTTCTGTCCTGTATGGCAACATGCACTGTTCAAACATCCATCTCAACTCGAAATGAAACTTCCTGAGTCTACGCATTGGAACTGTCAACACCATAGGAGCTGGCAATGTGCCTGGTTGCTCCTGTGTGGCCCAAGGCAAACCACTGCATTCACTAAAACAAGCCGCTGCTGTGCTCGTTCCAAATTTAAATGATGCCCACGGAGCCGTGAGGGGTTCACTGTTTGACAGATAACTGTTTAGTTAGGGTCAAAAGTAACTGGGTTTTTACTCCACTACCCTCGAAAGACCCACCAGGCTATCTGAGCCGTAGTCAACAAGCAGCTACCAAAACATCCATATAAGCGAGGCTCTGAGACTTGGCAGGTCTGTGGGAAGGCCGTGTGGCAGTCTTAGCTAAGTTCCAGGAGACCAGAAAAGGTAAATAAATACCATGATCATCTGTGAATTAAAAAAATAGATATTGACACTATGTGAGATTCGCACAAAAGAACACTGAAATAAAAGATGTGTTAAAACATGGATGATGATAAATGAATATCAAATTCAAGCCCAAATTCACTTTGCCTTGCTGATCTAACTCCTAAATCAATCACTTGTTAAATTACATAAATGAATCTCTATAATGCCTTAGTACTTTCAAAGGTAAAATAGAGGGAAAAATCAATTAGGTTAACTTAGGTAATATTTTCTTATTGAATGAATCTATTATTTTTAATTGCATCAGTTACTTGAATAACATTAGCCACACTTTGGGCAGTTCCCAAGGAAGACAAGACTACTACAAACTTTCATCAAGTGCTACTATTGAAACTCCTGAGGCAATTAAGTGCCTGCTGTTGGATGCTCTACACTTTTGCTAAGAAGAGGCATCTTCCTGTCACTTCTTTAACACACTTCTACCTGCTACCCAGAATTGCAGGAAAATGGAAAGTGCTCCAAACTATTGTTGCTGATGAGGGTGTCCAAAGTACTATGCTGTGGCTTTGAGACTGTCAGCCACAGTGATCCCCCATTCTGTTTCCCTGAATCCTCACATCATCGGTGCATCTTGGGTTATATCCCCCAATGCCTAAGCATATTGTGATTCAGGAAAATAGCAATTTAAGTGAAAGGAACCCATGCCTTCCTCATCCTGTCTAATTTGTTGTTATCAGTTAGTCCTATAATATACATTTTCCCCTCTAGTAGCCCCTGAGTTCCAGGCCCAATCTTCCCAAGTCCCTCTCTTTCTTTTCTGTATCAATCCATCCTGATGTATCTTTTTTATTTTTTAATTTAAATATATTTTTGCATGAGCACTGTATTTACATAATTTGCCGCCTCCCGCTCCCTCTCCAACTCCATTCATGTGCCTGATTCCTTCTCAAATTACTGATCTATTCTTTATTTACTTATTATGGGTATCAAGGTCTTGTCCCTCAAGAAGACTTATTAAACCTCTAGGGGTGGGATTTTGAGGTTTCCTCTATCCTCATTGTTATGCCAGCTGGTGTCCTCATTGTTCCTGTCTTGTTTGGGCAGTCATGTTGTTGGGACTTTATAGATGTCATATTTAAAAGACTCTCTCTCACTATAGACATTCCTGCTTCCCTGGTTCTTACAGTTTTTCTGCCCTCTCTTCTGGGATGTTCTCTGAGAAATTGGTGTTGTGTACTCCATGTTTTTATCTATATGTTGACCAATTGTGCAACTTTTTAATGGTCTGTCTGTTGCAAAAAGAAGTATCATTGATGAGGGGCGATCACTAGAGTCATCTGTGAGTATAAGGGTTAAGTATTTAGAATACTGTTAGAAATTATCATGGGCTAGGAAATTCACAGTAGTAGAATCTCCTCTAGGATTCATGATGTCACTATTAGTGGGTACTTGACTATGCTTGGTACCACATATTAATTCAATCCTATGTGTGAGGCTTAAGTCTAAATAGACAGTTCTTGGGTACCCACAAGATAGAAGCACTATGTTTGCACATTGGCTATATGTGGCCATGCTAACCATTATTGCCATTTGTAGACTATACGATTGGATATAACTATTGATTGCTGTTCTTTTTGGGCAACCAGCATAGTACTTTCTGATACTATGAGAGCTAGCTCTTAAACATAAGGACTGCAGGTCAGTTCTAGCTCAATTCCTCTAAGTCAAGTACCTGAAGTATGTGGTGTTTTAAATGGTAGGATTTTTAACATCAAGTTCTGGAAATAGTCCAAAGGCAATGACAATAGTCTTTTGATTTGGAGGTCCAAAGACTCCCTTGACCAACAGCTCAGACACTCTCGGAATTTTGTTAGATTGTCTGTGGTTATTTTGATCATCCTTAGTTCAAATCTTTTACCCAGGTCAGTAGCCCTATCCCCAAGTGAGTAAATATAGTCCTACTAAGTTTGTTTCTTGATCAGCTAGCTAGAAGGCCTGCCTTCATAGCTGAGCCAGGCAGCCTGCTACAACATTCTCTAAAATCGTTTAGAGAGGTAAGCATAAAAGACATGGAAATGGAAATGAAACAATCCAATATGGTAACATAGATTTGAATTAAAGGCATCTAATAAGGAAAATAGGGTTCCAGGTCATGTTTGATACTATGGAGCTATAGAATGCCAGGTTAGTGAGTAATTTTCCTCATTGGTGAAAACAAGGGTATAGGGGAGGGGATTCTTAAGTTGGGCAATCCAAGACTTTAAATGAAGCTAATGATAAAGATTGATGAAACTGCATGGGTACTTGGCTTTTATGTGATATAAACAACTAGATCAGTGGTTCTTAACCTGCTACAACACTTTCCAAAGAACATTTTATTTCTTTTTTTTTAGAAGAGCTCTTATTTACATATCCATGCCCTCATTCCCTCACCCTCCAGTCTGCCCATGCTTCCTACCAACTCCCAACCCACCCCACCACCCACTCCCCAGGAATAGTGAGACCTCCCATGGGGGACCATCAAAGTCCATCACATCATTTGGGGGAGGGCCCAGGCCCTCCTTTCCTTATCTGGGCTGCAATAGTCTCCCTTCATAGGGGATAGACTCCCAAAGTCCATTTGTGATCTAGGGATAAACACTGGCTCCACTGTTAGAGGTCCCATAGACTGCCTTGTCCTCCTAGCTGGTACCCACAGAGGGCTTGGTTTGGTCCAGTGTTGGTTCCCCCTGCTTTACAACTAGGGTCTCTGCTCTCATTAGGTCAGATCAACTGTTTCTGCAGATTTCTCCAGCACTGTCTTGGCTCCTTTGCTCATCCCTCCTCCCTCTCTGCCACTGGACTGGATTCCAGGGGTGTAGCTCAGTGTTTAGCTGTGGGTGCCTATTTCTGCTTCCATCACCTACTGGGTGAAGGCTCTAGGAATGGTAGTCATCAATCTCATTATAAAAGATGGGCATCAAAAGCAGCCTCTCCACCACTGCATAGATTCTTAGTTGGGGTCATCTCTGTGGATTCCCCTGTGTCAGACCTCTCTCCAAACCTGTACTGGCTCCCTCTATCAAGGCATCTCTTTTCTTGCCCTCCTGTATTACTCCCCTGTCTCAGTCCTCCTGTTCGCCTCGCCCCTCCCCCTTCCTACTCTTTCCCCTTTCCACTTCCCCCCTCCCAATTTGTTCAGGGTTCTTCTCCCTCTCCCCTTCTTCAGGGGACCATGCATTCTCCTTCTGGGGTCCTCCTTGTTTCCTAACTCTTCTGGCACTGTGAATTGTAGGCTGGTAATCTTTGTTCTATGTCTGAAATCCATATATGAATGAGTACATACCATGTTTGTCTTTTTGTGAGTGGGTTACCTCACTCAGGATGATTTCTTCTACTGCCACCCATTTGCCTGAGAATTTCAAGACTCCATTGCTTTTTTCTGCTGAGTAGTGCTCTGTTGTGTAAATGTACCACATTTCCTTCATCCATTCTTTGGTTGAGGGGCATCTAAGTTGTTTCCAGGTTCTGGTTACTGAAAATAATGCTGCTATTAACATAGTTGAACATATGTCCTTTTTATGAATGTGCATTCTTTGGGTATATGCCCAGGAGAGGGATTGCTGTATCTTGAGGTAGACTCATTCCTATTTTCCTGAGAAATCACCATACTAATTTCCAAAGTGTTTTGCAAGTTTGAACTCCCAGCAGCAATGGAGTGTTCCTCTTTCTCCACATCCTCTCTAGCATAGACTGTCATTGGTGTTTTTGAATTTAGCCATTCTGGCCAGTGTAAGATAGTATTTCAGAGTTGTTCTGAGTTGCATTTCCCTGATGGCTAAGGATGTTGAATACTTTCTTAAGTGTCTTTCAGGCATTTTATATTCCTCTATTGAGAATTCTCTATTTAGTTCTGCACCCTACTTTTACATTGTATTATTTTGTGTTTTGGTGCCTAGCTTCTTGAGTTCACTGTATATTTTGGAAATCAGCCCTCTGTCAGATGTGGGGTTGGTAGTGCTACAGCCCTTTAATTCAGGGCCTTGTCTTGTGGTGACCCTTAACCATAAAAGTATTTTTGTTGCTACTTCATAACCGTAATTTTGCTACTGTTATGAACCATAATATAAATAGTTTTGGAGATAGAGGTTTTCCAAAGGGACTGTGACCCACAGATTGAGAACCTCTGAACTAGATAATCATGGCAGAAAGCAAACATAACCAACAGTAGAATGTTTTCAAAACAGACTTAACAATAGAGCTTTGACCTGTAGTGACCTTAAGTACCTTTTTTTCTTCCTGTTCTGTCAAGAAGATAGAGGTTGACCACTCTGCATAACTGATGAATTATGGAGGCTATGGAGCTGGGCCAATACAGCTTGAACAACTTGTTCAGACGCCTGAGGCTGGCACACAGTAGCCTTGCAGAAAACACGTGTTACTGTAACATTAACTCTTTAGTACTGACTATGCTTTTTTTTTTTTTTTTTGCAATTGTAAATTCCAGCATCTTTGTGCTTTTTTTTTTTGTTCACACACTGTAAACTAATAATAATAGAACAGTTCACCCTATGGACTTGCATTAGAAATATGGTGTAATAATTCAAGGAGCCCCTGTCAATGAAAAAAAAAAACACAGAAAATGTTGGTTACTGCAAGGAGAATTGTCGTAACTATTCTCTGGGCTATTTCCCTTCAACACTTTTAGTCTATCCAGCAACAGTTTTGCAGCAGGCAATGAATTTAGTCCAATGACTTCGCTGAAAGTGGAAATGCCTGGCCCTGCTGAAGGAAGCTGTCAGATCCTGAAAAGCCTATTGTGCTAGCAAAACTGCCCACCATTTCCTCACTTCACCTTGGAGTCCGCACCCTTTGTTTCTCCCTCCACTGTGCAATACTCAGATCAAAGCGTTCTTGCCCTGCTTCCCCTCTGAAGCACATCATGTCTATGGGTTAACAGTTGAAGGTCCCAGCCTCCCTCTTTCCGCACCCTGTCTTCATCATGCTCTGTAGCAGCCAAGGCCCCAGCTGGAGTGGGGGAAGCTGCAGCCAGCATTCTGTCTGTGCTCCCAGCAGATGTAAAAAGCTTGGTGCAGTGATCTGGGTGCACCTGTTGGTTTGCCACCATCTGTTACTGAAAATGTTAAAGAGCCACACCCTCAGATGGCCAGCTGAGGAGAACTTAATCTCTCCTACCCAGGCCTCCCCATACAGGCTGCTGATCACGTTTTACAAAAGAAGAGAACCAAGCACAAAAGAGAGTGACTGAACCTCCCCCAGGGAGAAAGCTAATCTGCTGTGGTGACTGCATTTTCTATGCTAACACGAAGGGGCTTTAAAAGTAAACCTAGATAGTTATCACCTGATAAGAGACCCTGAGGCAAACTGCCATTTCCTTAAAGGAAGATATTAGTTTCACATGGATACTGGTATTAAAGGAAATGAAGCGGTGACGGTATTTGGAGATATGACAGGGAACCCAATATCTGTTTCCTCTGAAGGATACATAACTAGAATATGAGGGACAGTTTTATAACTTCCAATGAACTCTCAAGTGCATGCTTCTTATTCTACACTTTCAAGTAGATGGAGGATGAATAGGACAAACAATTATAACCGAGTTTAGCCATCGGAGTCTCAAGGATTAGACAAGCACTCCTCTAAGGAAACAAAAATCCACTTGACCTTTATCAGATCTCAAGTCAGGCTTCACAGGGTGGTTATTCCATCCTTGCTGTCAACATCATTGCAGCACAAAACAGTTTTACACTCCAAAGGATCAAGGAACACATGCTAGTCTGCTAGTGGGTATCATTTCAGAGCTAGCTACTATCCTGTTAATACAGACACTGAATACTTATTTATAAAGGGAATTCTAGAGGTGGGAACCTTGTAGTAGTGACCAGTTCAAATCTTATCAAGCTAAAGGATACATCTAGGAACCTTACTGAACATCTATAATGAGGACTGATGATATAGCTCAGCTGGTACAAGTTGTGTGCCTGTGTGACATGCAGGAAACCATGGGTTTGATCCATAGCATCCCATGTATAGGATGTGGACACTTATTTCTCTAACCCCAGGACTTGGATCTACAGGCAGGAGGATTAGGGATGCAAACCATACTAACTAGTGAATTAAAGGCCAGCTTGAGATGCATGAGACCCTGTCATTACTTACATATTAATATAAGTGAGCAAATGTTAGCAGACATTCTGGTCTTTTTAAAGACTAAACAGAGAGTAAGAAACAGGCTTCTTTCCAAAGTTGTAAAATAAGGACAATTAATTTTATAATTTGGCATTTTAAAAATAACCGTTAATTTAGAAATGACTGTATCTAGCTAATAATTGGCTTTTTAAATATAAAAACACATGGCCCTAGACTTTTCACAATGATTCTTTTCACCATTTTCTTTCTTATCTAACCACCATTCAACTAATCCTTTAGGAATAGTGAATAGAATTAACACCTCTCTGGCAATCCCATTAGTGTGCTGTTAAATTAATGGGTTCATTTCTACCCTCAAGCAAGAGGTGGATTATAATCTTGAGACGAGCTACCTTTAGGCAGTAGGCAATCACTTTAAAAACCTGCAAGCAAGCAACATATGGCATAGTACACAATATGAAAGCGTTTGAGAGGTACAAGTTTCCACCCTGGATGATACATGCCCAGTTTTAAATAAAACATAGTGTCATCTGGCTCATGCTTAAACACTGAAATTGAAATGATTGGCCATGCTGCCATTTTCAAAACAATAGCTAACGGTTTGCACATGTGCTGTTTACAAATCCACAGCCTGTAAACACAGCCACCAACCACAACTTTGCAAAGGTAAATGACAGCTTGTAAAATCTCAAGTCGCCAGAACTCCTGGGATTTCCTCATGCCCCCCCCCATTCATTCTTTCTTCTCACTCCCTCTAGAGTTCCCACCCCCAACCTAATTATAGACACAACAGAGTCTCCTCTGCCGGAGCATGTGTAACCAAGTCACCCCCCCCCCAACACCAGGACACATTTTCCTGCTGTTGAGACCAGCTGGGATGTATTAGTCATGCTGAAGCACGTCATGTAACACCGCAAAATATCAGGCAGCCCAGTGTCATGGGAAAAGAGAGTCTACTTCATTATCTACCCACGGAAAAGAAACAGAGCTGACATGTAAATGGGCCTGGTCTTCCCTTCTGTACTATTAATATTCTATTGATATCAATATTATATTGATATTATCAATACTATTCCAAGGAAAATGATGTATGTGCAAGCATCGTTGATGACATTGACACACACACACTTGTGTTCCTTGGTCCTTAGCCTCTCTTGCTCATCACATACAGTTACTATAAATATCAAAGATCTTCATTTTCATAAGCAGGGGGAAAGACTATCACCAAAGTAGGAAGAGGCATGTCCCCTATTCTGTGTTTCAAATTGTCATGGTACCATAAGACACTGCTTTTGAAATTCAAGAGAAAACAAAAGAGTGGCACATGCCACTGTTTCTTACAGTGCTTTAACACACAGCAAATTGTATGCACACTCTATGTGTGCTTTTTTTCTGATTCAGTGGCCTGAAACTGGATTTTTGTTTTGTTTTGTTATGATTTTGAGACTGGGCTTTACCACATAGCCCAGGCTAGACTTGAAACCACAACCTTCCTGCTTTGCCTCTTAAGTGCTGGAATTAAGGCATGTAGCAACACACATGCCTCTGAAAACAAAACAAGACAAAACAAAAAAAGCCAGGTGGTGGTGGTGCACACCTTTAATCTTAGCACTTGGGAGGCAGAGGCAAGTGGATCTCTGTGAGTTCAAGGTAAGCCTGGTCTATAGAGCTAGTTCAAGGACATCTAGGGCTGTTACACAGAAAAACCATGTCTTGAAAAAAGAAAAACAAAAACCAAACAAACAAACAAACAAAAAGTCTCAAAGTGATATCCACACTGTTAGTTCCCAAGCTATGCTTTGACTAGCAAAATTGAGTAAAAGGCCGGCAATCAAGATTGCTTAACGGATACTTGCCTAGAGCTCCTAAATGAGCATCAGCATCAATTCAAAGCTACAGTGTGTCAGAAAATGCGATGGTTTGTGTATGGACTGCCTCCATCTAAACTTGTTGAGGTTGTACCTTCACTGTGATGTTGAGAAGTGGCTAGGCCTTTAAAAGATTTGGTGGCTCACTCCCAAGAAGAGATGGAAGAGTATCTACCCAAGAAAAGGGTGCTATAAAGATATCTGGCTTCCTTACTGTTTCTCTGGCTTCTTCTCTGACACAAGCACTCTATCCACACATATCTTCTTTGTGCATTTTCATCATGAAAGGATGCACCAGGAAGCACACCTAAGGATTCTTTACCTCAGGCATCAAAAACTGTGACATAACAAACCTCATTATTCTACCAAGTACCCAGCATCAGATATGTCAGCAGACATACCAACACAAAGCAGACTCTAGCAACAAATAATCAGGACCAAGGTGATGGAAAGGGAGGCACCTTTCAGAATTTGGACAGGGGCATAAAGAGGAGTACCCCCAGAGCAGAGTAAGAGACAAGGAGCATGCTTATGTTGTGTTTTAATTTTTTTAATTCTTCTACTCTGGACAAACCTGAAATTCTGGGAATTATAGCATTCTCTGGAGGAGGCCTGATCTTGGCATCACAGATATTTTAAGAAGAGAAGCAGATGTATAAATGAGATCTTTCTAAACAAGAGAATGGTATCAAAGGAACAGGCGATGGAACTGAAACCTGATTCTGGCCTGGGAACTGAATCCCCAGTGGTAGAGCCTTGGGAACATAATAGGAGTCTGCTCTTCTGAGCAGAAGACAGCTGAGGAAGCAAGGCTCTCATCACTCTTTGAGTACCTGATGTCTACTAGACCAGCTGCCAATTCTCTCACATCACTGATGATGAAAGTCAGAAAATATTTTGTTGTCATACAGGTGTTTTGCATTTAGGATGACAGTTTTAAAGAGAGAATGCATTTTCTGAAACTTAGAAATGACAGTAGGTACTCTCTGCCATGGAGCTAAGAAACACAAAGATTTGTGACTTCCTGTGCTGAAACTAAACATAATCTTTGAGAGTTGAAAATTTGCAATGATCCTACTTTTTGTTATTTCTGAAATCATATTCTGGAGCTATATTCCAGTGGTTACAAGGGCAAGTCATCCCAAACTTGGTGGAAAGGGCTTATGAGTAGTCCTTGGTGTCTTTGACTTGTAGCTGTATCACTTAGTCTCCAATTCTTTTGTCCCACCCGTTGGGTGTCTCTTCTTAAAACACAACAGTGACATAGACTTGGGGACCACCCTGTTCCTGCAGGGTCCCATCTTACCTCACTGCTTCTGAAAAGCCCGATTTTCAAACTTATTTCCATTTACAGGTACCAGGCTTTAGGACTCAAAACATTATTCCCCCTTGAATATTTTATGAATTAATTTTTTCTTTGCCTATAACATAAATGTAAGTATTTCAATACATTTCCTTTCCCAACCTCCCTTATATCCCACCTCCATCATGCCCAACTCTTTCCTACAAATCATTGCTCCACATTCTTGCCTATTTATTTGGTTTGTCTATTTGTAAACTACTGCCTTTAACTGGAGCCATCTGTGTGACCAAGGGCTTGGAACTATCTTCTGGAGCCTGATGTACTCACTAGTGGGTATCAAAGAGAAGAAAATGACTCCCTACTTAGAATCTTTCAGTAGCCAACAGTGCATCAGGGAGGCCTAAGGCTGCCATGTCCTTCCCATATCCATGACTGAGTTCAAAACAACTTTTTTAAAGATGTTGACCAACCCACCACACGTCACAGCATAGATGTCTTTGTACTTTGTTGTAAATCACCATTCAAAAATACAATTTCAAACATTTTCCTTGCTAATGAAAGCAAGGGTGACTGTCCTTTAAGGGAGAAGTATATGATTGTAGTGGGAGAACAAAACTTGGCTGAACTTTACTTTTTAAAATTGACAAGTAAAATTGTACATATTTATAATATATTATATATCATTATGTACTACATGCCATAAATATGTATATGTGATAAACGCTTAAAATCTATTACCCTGGCAATTTCTGTATAGGCAATTCAGTAGTTATAGCTGCCATGAAGTTACCCCTGCCAGAGAAAAATTATTTTCTGAAGGACTCCACTTCCTCCTTCTTTGCCCCTAAGCAATAGCACTGAGATCTCTATTTATAAATTGAGCTAGAAAATTTTTACTAAAAAAAATTAAACATCTTGTGCATAATGGATATTCTAATTTTTTGCTTTACTTTAGACTTAATCTAATTCAAAATGTTTATTGTTAGAGGACTCGGTGTTTATTACTTGTGGTTAATAACTATTACAGGAAGTCTCAGAAGCTATGACCTCATACAGTTATCATATTGAAAGGCATCTGAGCAAAGACACTGCCCCACTATTTTGATTGTCCATTTGTTGTTAAAATGCACTCCCTGAATATGGGTTGAATGTTTTCTCCTATCAATTTAAACTGAGTCATTCTGAAGGCAAAATAAAATGGGTCTGCTCGTGATTACTACCCAGGTGAGTGATTGCCTATTGACTCCATGACAAGGGCTTCTCAGAAAGGGGGGCTGACATCATATAAGATGCCATTAGCATAAAACATTCAGCAAACAATTGCAAACAGCATCCAGAGAATTAACACCCTAGATACTTCTTCCAATCTGTAAAATCTGAGTGTTTAGGACAGGATGGAATTTGTAGTAGTCCATAAATATGAGAGGCCCGGACTCTAACCCCAGATCCAAAGAGAAGACTAAGGATCATGTGTTATGCCAGACCAGTCTAGGGCACTTCGGAAGTCCTGATGCTAGCTAACTGCATATGTTCAGCTGTGAGGTGTTAAGTTGCCGTCACCTGCACACTGACCCTATGAGATGCAGAAGAGGTAAGAAAATCTGATGTGAAATTGCTTCGAATTAATGTCTCCCCAGAATCCTTTTTCTAACCCATCTTCCCCAACATAACCACATTCATGCAAAAGTAATCAAGAAAGAATCCTGGTGGTTAAGATTCAGAAACTCTTCTTGAACTCAAAGCTAGCAAGTGTCAGCAGTTTCACGTTAGTTTGTCCTAATGTTCTCAGAAATCTAAACTATGGTGTGTTGCCACATTTAAAATTCTTCTTTGCTCGCTGCAGTCCCTAATAATATCCTGGCCATGTACCTTCATCTATATTCATGAGGGTACAGATGCAGCCAAATTAGAGGCAGCAAATACAATCTGGCTTCCTTTAAACATTTTTTGACAAAAAAAAGTTTTATTAAAAAAAAACAGAAAGAAAGAAAGAAAGAAAAGCAGACAGATTTAGATTCAGCACCACCCGTCGGAGGAGTCTGCTACAAATGCACAGCTGGCTTGATGATGACTGACAAATCAAAAGTCAGGGAGAAACTTCCTGATCATCTGAGCCCTTGCCACCCGATTAGCAGAAGAAAACCAGGGCAGATGGAGGGAGACGCAGCAGTTCGGAGGGAACAGATGGCCACTGCGAACTTGATATATGAAATTAATAACACTTTCTCAAATACAATTAGTAACAGGAATACATTACCTGAATTTTCATAACTGTGAGCAAGCTGACATTAAATGAGGTTTTTCAGATTAACAGTTGATGTGGCATTGATATTTGGAGGGAAATAAAAATATATAGCAATCTGAGAAACCTCTTGCTTTTTGGTGCCATTGATCAGGGTGTTACAACATGAAAGGAGAATCGCCATTCAAATAAATTCTATATTTAAATTTTGTTAATTGGGATTTTTTTTCTAATGTAGCCATTTGGGCCACAAATTCATGAGATCCTTGAGAACCTCATAGATGTAGGCAGCATCTACTGCCCTACATGAACTGTTCTTTAGAAGAAAATTCAGAACCATCCATGTCCTTACAGAAGAACTGGGGGAGAGGCAAACAGAAGCAGGTGCAGGACAGCAGCATGTGACAGAGGCAAGGAAACTAGAAGCCAGCACCCAGGTTTCTTTTGTGTTACGTTTTCTTTAAAATGCAAGTAATTCTTAGGGAAAATCTTTCAGTTTTTTCTATTTTGATACCCAGTCTTTAGAATGGGAAGAAAAAAAACTTAAGCACTATGTTTTGTTCAAAGTGTTGTCAGCCCCAAATAGTTTTCATTCGCAATCCATTAGGAAAACTCTTTGAATTGTGCTAACTGGTCCTCTGGGAAGCCAGACCCTTCATGAGCTCCGGAGGTCAGCCCCAAGTGCAGGAGCGTCTGAGATTCCTGACGACACATGACAATGACAAAACCTCCTTGAATGAAGTTCAACTCTGGCCCCTGTGGGAGGTGGGGGCAACCTAGTATCCTACAAGATGAGGCTGTGTGTGCATGTTCAATCTTGTTGCAGGTAGGACACATGAGTGTATGGGTAAGCTTTACCATGGGTCAAGGCCTGTGACTAGGAAGGCAGAGGCACACACACCAGGCACAATTCAGGGACAGATCAGCAATATTCATCCACGCTAGCCATATGTACTTCTCCAGGGTGGCAAGAGGAGGCTCTCCTGAGTCTCAGGAGGCAAATCATTAGGTCTGTTACAACACAGGGAGGGCTATGACAGCTGGTAGCTGCAGTAATAGCCAGATTAAAAAAGTCAGGACATTTCTTGTCTCCTGAGAAATAATAACCCTGGTTAATCAGATAAAAGAAATCACAAGAAAGAGGTTTTCTCTACAGGAAAGCTAGCACCCATTTGTCTGTATTTTCAGAGAGAGGTAGGGTTCCTTTTCCTAACCCATCCAGAAATATACAGAAAAGGAAATGGGCAAAACAAGTAAAGCCAGAGAGGCATAGATGGTTAGGCTTCAAATAATAATTGTAAGAAATATCTGAATTGGTTTTGTGGCTCAATTGAAAAGACAATTATCAGAGATATTTAAAGTAAGTTACTTCATTAACATTCTAATACCTTGAAGTTGTCACTGGAGAGATGAAAACTTGGGTTTTATATACTAGCAGATGTCTAGATGTTTTGTTATATTGAAAACGTGAAAGTTATACCTACATATGTTTTGTGAATTATTTCAGATTGCAGTGACATGTTCATTATTAATCAAGAAAAGGAGAATGAAAATGCTATAAGGCTTAATATTAGATGTTCCCAAAGATTTCAGTCTACTCTTAAACAAAGGAGTATTGCTTTTCATAGTGAACATATTTTGCATGATTTCTGAAACAAAATTAAGACTGTCACACAAGCAAGCTTCCTAGTTTAAATCCCCCAGAAGCTCACTTGACATCATAATTTGAGTGCATTTTGTTTATTTAGAAGCTGAAAGAAAGTTGGGTGTGATGACACACTCATATGCCAGCACTTGAGAGGCTGAGGCAGGAAGGCCACAACAAGTTGTAGGCTATCCTGGGCCATATAGCAAGACACTGTCTCAAAGCAAAACAACAACAACCAATAAATAAATAAATAAGAAGCCAATCACAATAAAATGGTATCCAATAAATGTCACCTTCTCAAATCGGTTTCCACCAATGATGACTATTGCCTGATCTCACTGAGAAAGCTGGGGTGGACCACTTATTGCAGAATTAGCACACTGAACACAGGAGTGTGCTGGGTCTGTTTGTCACAGCTTCAGCCAGTCATTGGTTAAGTGGTTCTTTTGGGGATTATCAACTCCACTGTACTTCTGGTCTGTGTAGGTGGAGAAACAGGCACCAGAAGCAAGAGAAATCCCTCAGGCAAAGTGGAGCAGGTTCTGGAATTTGAGGCTCTTCTTTAAGTGCTAAGGGGAGACCCACTAATAGTATTTCCTGTGGCTTACAACAATAAGACCCTTTTCATTAATTCCTTGCCCAATAGCTGTGGTTTCTTGGATTGTGTGATATTCACCTTTATATATCATCCTTCTCTCACCTTGGGGAACAGATAGAATAAACAGGGCATTCAGATGTCAATCAGCTGCTCCTTCCCTAGAGTGGAAATGCCCTACTGTTGTCTCTACAAAGAACTATAGTTCCATCCCAACTCATCTGAATTCACCATGGCATTTTCTGTACTGCTCCCAGTGTTCTAGAAGAAATAATTTCCTTCCTCCAAATAGTCTTCTCTCCATAGCTGGCTTTGCTCAGTCTGGAAATTAGGTGTGAAGCAACAGGGGGAGACAGAAAGATACTTTTAGGGTCCATCCAAAATGGAGTGAGAGGCAGCAATCATTGTAACTGTCCCCACTTCTTGTTATTACTCCCCTGAGGCTGAAAAATCATAGTTCAGGATGAAATACAATTGAACTTTGCTTTTTTAATTCTTAGAATACAAAGGGAAGCTGCCACTTCTTTGTAGAAATTTGTAAATTCAAGAGTGCTAGTAAGCAGTTCATCTAAGTGGAGGTTCTTTAAGAAAGACATTTGATGATGTGGTCTGCTTGCCCTTGATGCTGGCAGCCAGCAGGCCTTTCCAAAAAGGCCTTGGCAAGCATGGCATGCCTGACCTGTGTGCTGTAAGCCTCATCTGGTGTATAACCTCATTATCTGAGAGTGCTACAGGGCTCAGGTGTCACTTACAAATTTTCTCAAGGACCTCCTAAATGTGACTATTCGGGTAGCCATGTCACCTTTTAGCATTTACTTTATTCTGCAGCTTTTATCCCTGAGAAGTGGCCATTATTTTCCTATTCAAAAATGTTTCTGGAGCCTATCTCCTGTGGTAGGGGCTGGACTAGGTCAACATTTCAGATGAAGGTTTCTACTTCTGTAGAATTTACAGTTGTAAAGTGAGGCAGAAAAAGGAGCAATGCAACTTTTAAGAAAGCTAGGTAGATTCTCTCTGCCTGTTCTTGGACAATATTCCCTAAGCCTTCAGTGTCAGGGTTGCATTTAAATGTACCAGTTGGGATGGACACCCCACAGTCACTTATTCTCTGCATTTTGACCATTGTGGATATCTGTAATAGTCTTCATATGGCATAAGGAGTTTTTCTGGTGAAGTTATAAAGACAAGCATTAATAATACAGTTGGAAATATTACAGCCCTTTAGGAAATTGGCAGTACTAGCTTCTCTGCTAGGGTCAGGAGGAGTTGGCTAGATGTGAACAATCAGGCATGAATTCTCTCTTATTGAGTGAATTTTACATTCAATTAGACAGCTGCTGGTTAAACCTAAGATAAATGTCACTACTGCATCAAAGGATATATGTTACTAGGCTAGTCACTGTTATGGTTCATAGACATTACAGCTGGGTAGGACCACTGACTTGTTTCCTCTGTTTGCAGCTCCCATAATATCTTCTGATAGTTTGAGAGCTAATCCTCAGTGAGAAGTCTTGCAAGACAGTTCTAGCTCACTTCCTCTAAGTCCTGTCCCTGAAGTGTGTGGTTCCTTCTTTCTTTCAAAGGCAAGCAAAGTTAATGGCAATAGCCTATGTTATTTTATGCATGTATTAGATTCCCTTGACTTACAACTTGCAGGAAAACTTTGTGGGCACCAGGGTTTTTGGTTTGTTTTGTTTTTTGTTTTTTGGGTTTTTTTTTTGATAGTATGTAGCCTTGTTTGAGGAGGTATTATCATCCTTTGCGACATATTATATTTTACATAGTTTCAACCAATAAATTTCCTTTTGTAACAGATAGACTCTACTGTTAACATCCACCATTAGTCACATTGTAGAAAATAAGTGTCCATGGGTTGGCCACTTCCAATTGATATATATTCCTACACTTAAGAGCCAAGGAAAATCATGTAATAAGGAAAAGAAAGACTGGAAGTGCTAGAAGACCATGGCACCTGATGACAGTATCTTCTAAATAAGACAGAGAAGCTGTACTTATGAAATTACAAAATGTGGTTGCTGGAAAAGGCCTGCATAATGACAACATGAGTTGACATGGCAACTGGACAGGGGAAATGTCACAAGATAAGGAGCTACAGGAAGTCAATGACAGTTGATCAAGAATCAGTTTTCTACAGGGGTGAACTCCTTAGTAGGTTATCCAATATCAAGTGATCATCCCTAAACACTTGTATATACAAACCATCCAAAATGGAGTCAGTGGTTTGTGTAGGGGTGAGTGTGTCTATGTAACAATAATTACTAAGAGGACGGTGGGATAAATTTGAGGAAGAGTAGGCATGGGATGAATTGAATGTGGAAGAAAGAGGGGTAGAAATGTAAATGCAGTGTTCAGGTGTGAATTCTACAAACAAAGTAAGGAGTTATAAAAGAGAAAAATTGGTAGAAAATAGAAGAAAGCCATGAGCTCCATAATTATCATGGGAAGGAGTTCTAGGGCAATACCAGGGTTTTCAGAGACAGCATCACCACAAAAGTAGCATTTGCTCAAGAACATAAAGGATATGCATTCAGTTATGAGCTTCTGGAACATTTCTAGGACTAGGAAATCTGTGCTCTGTATAATCAGAACTATCCCCGGAGAGACTCATGTACACTGATGGTGTGCAGTCCTTAAAATGAATAAATAAACACAATGATGGGATAGAGAGGGGCTCTGAAAACATTGGTTTTCTGTAAAGGACCAGATAGTAAATATTTTAAGAATTTTGAGTTTCTCTCCATTCCCCCATTGGCTTAAATTTTTCATACAATATATTTTGATAGTATTCTTTTGCCTTGCCCAACGCCTTCCAAAATTTCTTCCCTATGCACCCAACTTCATGTTCTTCCTCTTTCAAGCCCACCCAAATCAAAACAAAGGGAAAAAGCAAACTAAAAAACTCCAAATATTAAAAATACCTGATGTTTTGTTGGTGTGTGTGTGTGTGTGTGTGTGTGTGTGTGTTATCCAGCTTCTTCTGAGTATGGGTTTGGTCTGAGGTGTGGTTGATAAACCCAGTATCACTCCATTGGATAAAATGGATTTTACTTCTCAGAACAGGTATCAGTTGCAAACTTCTTGGTTAGGTTGGGGCTTTATGACTACTTTTCCTTCTCTGTGCTGGCACATTGTGTTACTCAAATGTGTGCATGTCTTGTTTGTGCTGTCATGATCTTTTAAAGTTGGTTACTTTGTGCTTAAGCATCATTGTGTCTGGAAAACTCTATTTTTTGGAGTCATCTATCATCTCTGGATCTCAGAACCTTTCCTCCGTCTCTTCAGCAAACATTCGTAAGTTTTGAGGAGGAGGAGTCTGATAGAGACATCCCACAAAGGAGTAAGTACTCCCAAGGCTTTTGCTTTCTGCATTTTGTCCAGTTTCAGGTTTCTGTGTTAATTTCCATATGCTACCAGAACCTTCTCTGATGGGGATTAAGAGGTGCTTTTGATCTTTGGTATATCAGTAAGTCATCAGAAGTCATTTTATTGCTATGTTAATTTGGCATACTAATAGTAATGGGTTTTCCCACAGGGCTCATGATCTATCTAGTCTCAAGTCCTTGGCTACTTTAGCAATGTCCGTATAGGTTCTGTCTTATGCAGTGAGTACTAAATTCAATAAAAAAGAGGTTGAAACCTCTCATAACATTTATATTAGTGCATCTTTCAGGGAGTTTTTATTATAGGCCACCCAGTTTGTAGTTGAGGTGGAGGATAACAAGTAGCATTGGCAGTAGCTTGTTGTATTTGGGAATGGGAACTAAGGGACAGCTTTGGTTACTTAATCTAGAAGATATAACCCAATCCAGTAGGGGGTTTATTTAGTAGTATAAGGTCTAGTTGAGGTATTCTGTACCCCATTGGAAGGCAATTCCAGCTAAATGCCTTTAACATATGTAAATATTTGAACTTTTTAAAATTTAACTTAGAAACAAGCTTGCTTCATATATGAATCCCAGCTCGCTCTCCCTCCCCTCCTTCCCTGCCCCCCACTAACACCTGCATCCCCTACCCAAACTCCACTCCAATCTCCAAGGAGTGTGAGGTCCTTAATGGGGGATCTCCAAAGTCTGTCATATGATCTTGGGTGGGGCCTAAGCCCTCCCCCATGTGTCCAGACTGAGAGAGCATCCCTCCATATGGAATAGGCTCCCGAAGTCCATTCGTATGCCAGGGATAAATACTGATCTAGTACCCGAGGCCCAAAGATTGCCAAGGCTTCCTCACTGGCACCTCAGGGGGTCTGGATCAGTCCCATGCTGGCCTCTCAGTCATCAGTCTGGAGTCCATGAGCTCCCACTTGTTCAGGTCAGCTGTCTGTGGGTTTCACCCCCCTGGTCTTGACCCCTTTGCTCATCACTCCTCCCTCTCTGTCACTGGGTTCCAGGAGTTCAGTTCAGTGTTTAGCTGTGGGTGTCTGCATCTGCTTCTATCAACCACTGGATGAAGGCTCTAAGATGGTATACAAGGTAGTCGTCAATCTCATTATCAGGGAAGTGCATTTAAGGTAGCCTCTCCACCATTGCTTAGATTACCAGTTGGTGACATCCTTGTAGATCTCTAGAAATCTCACTAGTGCCAGTTCTCTCCTCAAACCTATAATAACTCCCTCTATTATTATATCTCTCATACTGCTCTCCTCTATTCTTCCTCCAACTTAGCTGAAGAGTGGATAGAGAAAATGTGGTTCATTTACACAATGCAGTACTACTCAGTGGGAAAAAAACAATGGAGTCTTGAAATTTTCAGGCAAATGGATGGCACTAGAAGAAACCATCCTGAGTGAGGTAATGAGGTCACAAAAAGACAAACATGGTATTTACTCACTCATATATGGATTTTAGGCCTGAAACAGGGGAGTGCCATCTTACAATCCCACTACCAGTGAGTCTGGGCAACAGGGAAGACCCTAAGAGAGATATGCATGGTACCTCAGAGAACCCGAATGGGACAGGATCTCCTGAGTGAGTAGTAGCATGTGGGGAGAGGAGAGGGAGCTGGGGAAAGTGAGGGGGAGAAGACAAGGGGAGAGGAGAACATGAGGAACCAGGAAGATTTTTTATAGTAGAAGGTTTCCACATGGCTTATCCAAATATCTTTTGTGTTAGGTGTCCCTCCTCATATTTCCGTCTTTACATGCTCTCTCATTCCCCTCTCCATTTAATTCTCCTATTCTAATCTATCCTTTATCCCTTTCCAACACTGCACTGTATTTCTGCTTCCTTGGAAGGTACTTTTCTGGTTAGCCCAGGAGAGGACTTTCTGAAGAGGATTATAAAAGCACTGACATTAGGACCAACGACGAATACGTGAGGCTTCATGAAGTTAAAAGGCTTATGTATAACAAAGGACTGGATCATCTTAGCAAAACAGTGGTTCACGGAATGGGGAAAAACTGTGTACCAGTCATACCTCTCAGAGACAACTAGTGTCTAGAATACACAAATAACTAAAAAGCCTAAACATGGAGAAAACAAGCAACCTAATTTGAAATGGGGCATAAAACTAAATGAAGATTTCTTATAAGATGACGTACAAATGACTGAGAAAATTTGAAAATATTTAGCCATTGGGGAAATTCAAATTAAAACTTCTTTGAGGTTAAATCTTACCTTCAAACTAAGTTCCTTTAAAAAAAACCTATTTGCAAATATAATCATGTTGGAGACTAAGAATTCAACATTTGAATTCGGTTTGAGAACATAGTTCAGTCAATCACAATTTGTTTTATTATAAAAAGGGCTACCATAGTTTTATACTGATCTAAATTATTTGAAGTTCAATTCCAGCTATCTTCTAATTCCATTTCTCCTTATATAAGTTACTTACAGAAATGACAGTTCTGGACACCCCTATGGAGGGCCTCACCCTCCCTGGGGAAGGAGGAGTTATAGGGGTGGGTTGGGGGGGAGGACATGAGGGGAGGGGAGGGAAAGGTAGAGGGACCTGGGATTGACATGTGAAACAACCTTGTTTCTAATTTAAATTTAAATTAAAAAAAGAAAGAAATGACAGTTCCTCAATCGCAACCTTTCCAGTTAAATTTCCTTTAGAACACCTCACCAACATTTCCATCTGTGGTTAGCACTGGTTGTACTAAACTCATCTTTTGTTCTATATCTATCTGTCTGTCTCTCTGTCTGTCTATCTATCTATTTTCTCTTTTCTTCTATCTGCTTCTGCAATCGTTTTTATGAATTAACTTTAGATCAGATCCACTTTGAGTAGCCTCTTACGTTGGGCAAGGTGAGGCTAAACTTCCTCTTTACCTCCTTCTGCTCTGAAAAGATTTGAAGTCAACTTTTCTACTTTTCCTACACATACTTAAAGGCCTAATCTTAGGGAGCCATACCCACTAATCCCTTCTAACACTATGAGGCTCCAGGTGACATCATTAATTCCCATCCCTTTACATAAAACCTATGGGCAATAAACTTCCATATTTATGTATTCAACAGTGACATTTCTACTTTGAACCATATTTTTGAGACCAATGGCACCCTTTATTTTTCCACATAGGTATTTGAAAAGATCTCAAGCTCAATCTGTCTTGCACTGGAACTTTGACATACTTTACCTACACTCTAAATCATTTCCTCTACCTGTTTTATCCCCATGAGTAAACCACCTCATCAACATGGCTGCTCATGTCTAACCCCTGTAAGTCTTCCTTATGCCCATTTTCTTTCTTCCTCCTGTCAGGTCTACACCTTCCATGTTCCAGTTACCACTTACTGATTGTTAAAAATAGAACGTGTAGTTTAATAGAATGGCTGAAGTCCTTTCGGTTAAGTGTGAATTATCTAACAGCCTTTCTTTGAAGCTTGTGGATAAGAAAGTGAAAAAAAAAAGAAGAAAATGTATACATTTTAATAACTAAAACTTCCTGGATTTTATTTAGAATGTAAGAAAGAAGTTGAAGGAAATTTATGCTATTTTTTTGACTTGTGGAAATTCAGTTTCAAGTACAAAATATAACTGGGCCACGGAGTCCTCTGGGGGAACAATTCAGACTAGTATGAGCTGAATCTGAACTTATGACTTAAACATCCCCACAGATGGACAACGTGGGTTACATTTTGCCCTTTCAAAGTCACAGGATGAGACTAGTTAAGCTAACCACGGACACACAATACCAAGACCCCAGTGCTTGATAGAGGGATGCCTGAGGAGATTGGGGCAGATACTGGATTACTTCCTGGAGTTTCTCAACACTGTTGCCACAAAGATGGATAAGACCCTTTAAAAAGCCGAATGGTAGGGGCAGACAAAAGTCAGCAGTAATCCTAAAACTTCACAAAATCACTTTTTAGTTTTAACCAATTATACCTCTGCTTTCAGTTTAAAACAATTGGCAAAAGTCAATCACAGAAATTATTTGGAAACTAAGGGCCACTGGCCAACTGGAGACTTAAGACAGCTGGCTGGGCTCAGTATTGAAACCTTTTGATTTGTTTTGAGATTCTCTCATCTTCAGATTACTAAAATTCCATCCTTGTGGAATACTGTAAAACTCTAGTCCTAGTTTTTAATCACTCCTACTACTGCTTAGAGTAGGAAGAAATTAAGAAAGTCCAACAGTTTCATCAAAAGAAGGGCTAACTGCAGTTTGCAGATCTCAGTGCAACATGAAAACCTATTAAAAACTCAGCAATGGGGTGTCCACCAGAGTATTACAATGTCAATATTTTCTCCTTCTTTCTTCTAAGGTCCCTCTGTTGACCTTGCATGGCATTTGATATCATTATAATGTCACATGCCCTCATGCACATGAATATACACAGGTGAGTGCAGATGCTTCGAGGTATTGGAGCTTCCAGGTCAACATGTCAACTTCCTTTCACACATTCCACCCAAGCTCTGATGGGTGGGCAGCTCTGAATGATTGAAGCCTCTGTTGGGGAAGAATATATTAGATACTTTGTTCAGGAGTAAAAAAGTACTTTCTCTGTTACATCCAACCACTGCTCTATGGTAACGCCAAGACCACCATAAAATCTCTGTGCTTCTGCAGTGTGCAGGCTTATTCTCTCCTTGGCCACTGAGGAAAGGAGGGCAGTTATAAAAGGTGGGGCTCTTCTGTTGACCTGATCCTGACTGCATTGAAGGTGTTAGGCTATGGGTAATGAGGATGAGTGTGGGGTAATCAAGGCATCTACCAAAAGAAACGGGATTGCAACAGGTGATGACATTCATGGTAGCTGAGCCCCCAATTCAGTCTTCAAATTCTGGTTTCACATTAGACTATATTTGCATCATGCAAATTGAAGGCTAAATCATTGATGCCTTTGCAACAGTAACTACAGGGCATGAAGCCTGGCACTCCAGCACCTTTCAGGTCAGGACGCTAGCCTCTAGGCTTGTTATGCTGGAGAAGCTGGTATGTTGACCACACATGGCTTTGCTGCTATATCCCAGCATTTGAATCCTGGCTTTGGAAACACAGTGGGTCTACCTAATTGACTTGTATGCAGCTTACACAGCTGTGTTTCTGAAAAGGAACTTTCTACCTAGTAAAATAAGGAAGTTATAAAACAATACAACCCTATTTCCTAAATTTATACGAATTATACATAACAATACTAGAAGACTTTGTGAAAGAAAAAAAAAGTGGTTTACTTTAGAGAGTGTTTCTCAGCAGTACCCTTATATTTAGGATATGATTAAGGTATTGTGCCCCAGCAGTCTCACCTGGGTTCAGTGAGCTTAGATGATATGACTGACTTCCTGTGTCCTTTATAATTTGGGCTGGAATAGTAATGTTAATGTCTCTTGGTAACTATTTTCCCTCATTTCTTTGTCAGTATTGTCCATCCCATACTCCCTGTGGCATCTCTCTATGGTAAATCAGCCCACACAAACATACTTCTATAACATCCATGATGCTGTAGCGATAAACGGTACACTTACTGAAAGTAAAACTAAGTGTTTATTGTAGAAATTACTCACAAGATACCAAACAAGTAACCCAGATGAGCCCAGTAGTTTTCCGCCGCCGAACTGGAAGCCGAAAGCCGGAAAAGGAGACCAAGACTTCCCTTGTTCAGTCTTTTATGCCTTCCCCCGTAATGCTCCCTAGCCATGCCCAAAAGTGGGCCTGGCTAGTGACTTAGTTCACTGCCTACGTATGTATACGTCTTTACGTCCGTCCATATACGTCTTTAGTCATGCCTAAAGTGGGTGTGGTTAGCGGTGTGGTAAACTGCTCTTTTACTCATCTGTATGTACCTCTAATAAGTCACATGGTTAATGGCGGCATTGTTTTCCTCCTACAATTCCCCTTTTAGTCTAAAAAGGATATTTAAACTTAAAACAACTAACTTGTGTCAATGAACAAAATGTATCAAACATCTATCCCATCTAAACCTAAACTTATCGGAAAGAAACAACCAAATCTGAACACCTCCTTCCAATCCCAACTCTAAAATAATTGAAAACTAACACTAACAGGTATAAACTATCCTATAATATCAATAGTAGGGAGAGGGGGCGTGGAATTCTCAAAACTCATCCACAATACAGTTTTGTTAATAATTTTCATTGTGGTACAATGGCAAAATCTAATTAAAAGCAAAAAGCAAATTTAACACCATTTTCATAGATTTGAACAAATGACCTCAGTTTTAATTCATTTTTATGGCATTATATTGCTTTCCACAGGTGATGGTTAGGAATAATCCATTACATTTAAGTATTGTAATTATATGTGTAGATATATGCAATTATGGTTATATGTATAATTGTCAGATGCTTACCATTTGTCAACTATACTTAAACTTAATCTTCAGAACACTCATCACTGTTTTAATATAAAAATTGAGTCTGAGAGTGACTGAGTGTTTTGCTTGAATTTATATATCTGGTAGGTAGCAACATTTATGGAGTTCTTAGCATGAACCAAGCACCACTGTAACTAGTCTTTGTATGTTTTCATGTGTGTGTATGTATGCACATGTATGTTTTCATGCAAGTGTGTGTGTGGGCATGTGTATTCTCCTGCAAGTGTGTGTGTGTGTGTGTGTGTGTGTGTGTGTGTGTGTGTGTGTGTATGTGTAGGCCAGAAGTCAATATTGGCTTATCTTATCAAACTGTTCTCGACTTTATATTTTAAGATAAGTATCTCTCTGGACGCAGGGTTCACTGGTTTTGTTGGTTGACTCTTGGCCTTCATGGACATCCCAGCCCTAGAACTGCAGATTTGTGTTCCTGCATCTGAGTATTCACCTGGATGGCAGTACCTGAACTAGGTTTTTCTGCTGGCAGATTGTGACGATATATTATTTATGATTTGTTGAAGCTTGTCTGTGGATTCAGAAAGCAAAGTCAGCCTCAAGCTATAGAAATCAGGCAGTGGTGGTATACACCTTTAATTCCAGGGCTCAAGGTTAAAAGGTAGACATATTTCTGTTAGTTCAGTGCCACTAAGAGTGAAGAGTAAAAGAGTTCATACCTTTGGTCCCATCACCTGGGATCACACGCCTTTAATCCCAGCATTAGGGAGGTATATAAGACAGAAACAGGGTATCAGAGCTGTCAGTCATTCTCCAGCCACATTGAGAATAGGAACACGTTGAAGTCTCAAGATTCTCCAGCCACGATGAGGAGAGGCAGTAGTCTGAGGTATGGTGGAGCCAGGATCGCCTTTCAGGGTGAGGTAGAGGTAAGAGCTAGTGACAAGCTGCTTGCTTTTCTGATCTTCAGCTTGATGTTTTAATAAATCATAAATATTGCCACGACAGATTTATCACTTTATCAGCTGAAGCATATCTCTAGCCCCCATGCTAGATATTATTTATCAGCTATCTCTCTAAATGTCTATAATTGTTCTTCACCATGGCAGTATTATAATCATTATTTATACATAAAATGTCTCCAAATTGGGAAAGTTGATTTTCTCAAGGGCACACTGCCACACTAGCAAGCAGCAGAGGCAGACTTTTACCATAGGCTTTTGGACACCAGAGCTGTTGCTTGAATTCAGAAATTGCACTTTACAAATGGGCTAGAATAGCAGTCTTGTTCATATATATTTGTTAAGACTGTATGCTTCCATTTTGTAGTGCAGCCGAGTCCTCGTAGATGCCTTGGGGGCATTGTCACCACCATGACAAACCACAGCATGATAGAGTCTTTGAAGGATGTACTATAAGAAACAATATAGATCTACCTGCCTTTCTGCCTCAGGAAGCCCATCCATGTGTTTGTCACTGTAGAAGGTAGAGCAATGTGCTCCTCGGAGATACTGGTGACCTCACTCAGGAACCTGAGAATGATGATATTACCTTACATTAAATCAGTCACTTGGCAAGCAATATTATAATTCTGGAGATGGTGACATTAGTATAGACTATCTGGTTTGCCCAATACATTCACAAAAGTCTTTGATATTGGAAGAGAGATGGATAAAAACAGATGAAGACCTTGGAGTGCAAGAAAAGCCAGAAAGGCAACTGGAGACAAAAGAAGTGGGCCATGAGCCAACAAATGTGAGCAGCCCCTGGAAATTAGCAAAAGGACATGGACTATCCCTTGAGCCTTCATTCCAGAAGGGAAGCAGCCTGGCAGTAGCTTGGGATTTGGCCTAGTCAGACCCATGTAGGACTTCTGGCCTACAGAAGTCTAAGAAAATTAATTTGAATAGTCTTCAGCCTCTCCACTTTGGTACTTTTTGAACCAGTGATAGAAAACTAATATAGTCATTATACTATCAGGCCACTTAAAGACAACCTCAGTCAAGAGCCAACACTGTTTTCTACAGAGTGTGTGAGGACCCCCAATGCTGAGACCTATGGAATGGCTGCCTGAATATATACACAAACAGACACATGAGGGTGTTTCTAACTATATTTCACATGCTGATGAAATCAGAAAAAATTCACCTGTAATGTTTGGTTTTGCTGTATCTTCTGGTCATAACTTTTCCTTCTACTACGTGGGTCTTAGGGATTGAACTCAAGTCAACAGGCTTGGTGGCAAGTAACTTTTCCAAGTGGGAAGCCTCACCAGTACCTAAGAAAGTTTTATCTTGTTAAAATGTCAGTCTATTTTTAAGAACAGAACACCAGAACATGAGGATACTTAATGAAGCATACCAACTGACATACAAAAGCTGTCATGCTAAAACAATGATCAGGAAAAAACAAACAATCAAACAACAATGACAACAAAAATGGGTGTGGGGTACACACTGCTGAAGACATTCTTTACCAAGTAAGAGTACATATTGCACACATTACTCTTGAAGAGGTTAAAGTTCAGTTTCTAGTACCCATATTAGGTAGTTTACAACCTGTAATTCTAGCTCCAGGTAATTCCACACCCTCTTAGGACATCTGCAGGCACATGCACTCATGTTCATACAGCCATACAGACCCAGACACACATGCACATACATACACACACACACACACACACACACACACACACACACACACACACACCTACCTTATGGCTAGAGATGTAGGCCAGTGGATGAATGTTTACCTGCACATTTCAGGCCTAATGTAAGATCCCAAACAGAGAAAGATGAGAGAAAATAAAACACAAACAAACAAACAGAAATCATCCATCCCTAAGACCAGTTTAATCCTTTTATTTTTGTTTTTGGAAAAAAATATTTTCTTTGAATGGTTCTTGTGGTTCATAGAATTAATGGAAAACATCCATTCTCTATTATGAGCAGATGGAACACACAGGAAATTAGGGAACATTAACAAACATAAACACATACCAGGATCATGAATTTGGTATTAAAAGTTGCAGATGAGCATAATTTTATACTTTTTATTTTATATTACATATATCATCTTGCAACCTTTCAGACTTTATGTATGCTGTCAACCAGAAACTTAGTCTTTGGTTACTGTTACATTTTTAAGATTTTTTTTGTGTTGGTAGGCTCTGGTCTTGTTATTTCTCACGGGTAATCTTTACTCTTCATAATGAAGATTTATGTTTTCTTGAGGTAGTGGTGATTTGCTTGAGTTTTCACTTTCCCACACAGAAAAATGCAGTTCCACATTTATTAGAGTTCACTACTTTATATACTTAGTTCAACTTTGTAAGATTAAACAAACAGGTAATTATAAATCTTTTAGATACTGTTAATTGTTCTCCAAACAATTTCATATCCCACTATTGTGTGTATAACACTGATCACTATTCTATCATGCTTCATCTAATTTTCAGCCTCATAAATCTGAAAGTGTGTCTAATTTTGGTTTTCTCAGATTATGAAGGCAGTAAGCAACATTTCATCTATTATAGAATAATATTTGTTTTAAAATTCTGGTGTATTTTCATTGTACAGTATGAGGGGTTTATAATGACAACTTCTTTCAAAGATGTAATTTACTTTGACAGTACTCCCCTCCCTATGTTCTCCACTTCATCCTGCTTTTCTCATCTTCCTTCATATTAATCCCCTTCCTTCCTTTATGGTGTGTATGTTGTGGCTGTTTGTGTGGGAGCATGTGCATGTGTGTGTACATGTGTGTAGGTGTTTGTGTGTGTATATATGTGTGTGAATGGTGTAAGTGTGTTGCATGGTATGTTTGTGTGCATGTATGTGTGCCTGTTGCATGTGTGTGTGTGTATTTGTGTGTATGTGTATGCATGAAATGTGTGTTTAGGAGAGTGTGTGTGTACCTGTGTGCTCATGTGTATGTTTGCATGGTGTGTCTGTGCCTGCAACATACATGTCTGTGTATGTGTTTATTTGTTTGTGTATATGTGGTTTGATACATCTATATACAACCTAGAACCCGTAAATAAGAGAAAAAATGGAATACGGGTTTACACAAATCTTGTTCATTTAACTCACTATAATGATCTCCAGTTGCATCAATTTTCAATAACACAACATATTTTCATTTTTTATCATTGAAAAACTCCATTTTCTTTATCTATTCATCTGTTGACAGACACCTAGGATTGTAACAGCCAAATTAAGGGAAATCTTTTTATTTCTTTGTGAACTTTTGAGTTTAAAATCTTCATATTTTTCTATTGAGTTTGTGAATATATCCTTATAAGCACACAGATATTTCTTAACAATTCTGGATAATAATTTGTTTTGTTGTATTCTTTACAAAAAACTTTCCTAGATGTTGAAGTATCTCTTTGTGGCACATTACTGCATAATACTGGTTAATGTTTGAATATAGTCTGAAAAATATTTTCTTTAATGAGATATGCATTTGTTAATTATTTAAATTATCTCAAGATTATAAGCAGAATCCTTTTTTCTCTATGGTTTATATCTGTTTTATCAATCTGAAGCTCACCTCACAGTGGGTAGTGTGAAGTAAAGGATTCCATGCGACTTTGCTTTTATATAAGCATAAATAATTTCTCAGCTGTGTTAGTAACAGTTATCCAATCTCCTTCACTTTAATGGCTTATTTTTCATATTACCTCCTTATGTATTGAGTTGGAAACGCATTATAACTTTTCTGCAACTTAATGCAGGTTATTGTCTCTGTCCATAATATCCTCTTTTCTGCTCTGTTGACTGACAACCTTTCTGTTTTTCGCTAGGTCCTATTTAGATGTCACCCCTTAATGAGGTGGTTCTTACATCTCTTCTTGCTTCCTCACATCCATCGCAGTGTTAGCTGTAACATGGATTACAGCAGAGAGATTTATGTAGAGAGATATTTTTCCCAGTTCTAAACTCTTTAGCCTCTATGGGACTAACCATATCATCTTACTATTTTGTACTATCAAGTGCCTTATAGTTATTTCATTAGATTATCTACAGGAATAAATTAATGAGTGAATCTTCAACATAGAACAGCTTGAGTGACACTTGGTAGATCTGCATAATTCATCTTTCTAACTCTTGTTTATTTTTTTATCCCTTGTTTTGCTGACTTTATATAAGAATGGTACCATAGTTACTGTGGATAACATTTTTTTAAGTTGTTATTTATGTCTGTAGTTTGGATGATACTATTTTATTTGTTAAAATCCTTTCATTTCTCCTTTTTTTCAGAAGTAAATTTGCAGCATCACTAGCCAGTCACCCAAAATCTCCTAACACTGTGAAGTTGAGACAAAGGCAAATTCTACACTCTAAATAACTGTTAGAAATCTATAAATCAAACCAGAGGCTACAAACTCAACTGATTTTACGTATGTATTTTTGTGTACTTTATGACCTTCTGGTACAAGTGAGGGTTCCATAAATAGTTATTGGATATTTTCATGATAATAAACATGTTTCATAGCTTGCCTCACTCTTGAGAGGATTTTATAATCATGCAACAATGAAAAGCATAACTGATTTCTGAACATCATTTTCATCATGCCCATACAATATGGGAAGCAGCGTGGGGATTGACACTACTGCTGTGGTCTTGAAATTGTCATAGTCAGTAGTTAGTGATATTATCAGAAGTAGATTTGAACCACTCATCCTTAGTGTTGCTTTCACTCAGTGACCCTTCAGATAATGAGTGATAATCACCTATGATTAATGGCAAATTTTTCATCAAAACTTTCAATTCCAAATAGCTAAAAATAATGGAAACAAAACAAACAAATCAACACCCCCCAAGCAGTCCAAATGACAAGCTTGATCTTTGGACTATCATGCCCAGCCAATTATTTAGGATATGCACATTCTTTACCCTATAGTGTACAGACGTGTCTATCACATGGCTCATAGGACCCAGGACTCTAAGTCATCCATAGTAAACTCATTCCGTTTAGAGGAGTCTGATTATGGCCAATTCTAAACCATTTCTGCAGGAAATAAAGTTCTGCATTGAATTGTTCTAATTGGCTCAAGAAAATAACAAACATTTCCCAGAGTTTGCCCAACATTCCATCCCATGTAAGCTATCTTTAGAACTGTGACTTATCTTGTGCTTTCTTTCACTTATTCCTAGAAACACCCTTTTATTCTTGGCTTTCTGAGGGTCTCTCTACATAATTTTCCTTCTGGAACTGATGTTTGCAGCTTAGTATTCTTTTCTAATTAATTTATCCTCTCTGAATTCACCTTGCTCTAGTTTCCTAGGCTTCTTCCAATCACAGCACAACATATTTCGAATTTCTTCTTGATCTCTGCCTTAGGGTTCTGAATTTTCTCACTTTCTTCTTGTTCCCTTCCTTGTGAAAAGTCTGTTTTATCTCAAATTGGTATTTTAAGTCCCAAATTTACATTTAAAAAGCATAAATAACTCTTATCTATAGCCCCTGTCAGCCTCTTCCTCTCCTTAGAGTTCAGTTTCTTTGTTTGCCAAGTGAGGTGGATGGGGCTGGGGTGGGGGTGGGGTGGGGGTGGGGTGGGGTGCTGCTCTGTAAAATCTCTTTCAGCATAAACATCAGAGCTCTGCAGAGAATAGAGACTGTCCTGTTTGGTATGTGTGGGTTCATTGGGGTTACTTAGCACATAACAGGTTTTCTGTGTTACATAGTTTG
Organism: Mesocricetus auratus; assembly: GCF_017639785.1. Lineage (NCBI taxonomy): Eukaryota > Metazoa > Chordata > Mammalia > Rodentia > Cricetidae > Mesocricetus > Mesocricetus auratus. The sequence continues at coordinate 43,117,485 of NW_024429184.1, read as the reverse complement.
TCTTGAGCACTTTGACCCTCAACACATTAAATGATCAACTGGGTCATAAAAGGAAGAAGCAGCAAGCCTGGATGCCACAGGTACCTGTGTCTGGGCACATAGCCAGGCCTGCTTGGGAAGACAGGAGGCCCCAAGAGCTCTGGGAACTTTTCAGGGTGAACTGACAACAGGGACAGACAAGGTCTTTGTGAATCTCCAAATAATGACCAAAAGGAACTGCCCCAATATTCAGGACTTCCCAGGGAAAGTAGAAGAAAGAAGAAGAAGAAGAAGAAGAAGAAGAAGAAGAAGAAGAAGAAGAAGAAGAAGAAGAAGAAGAAGAAGAAGAAGAAGAAGAAGAAGAAGAAGAAGAAGAAGAAGAAGAAGAAGAAACCCAAACAAAAAAACTTTAAAGTTCAGAATTAAAACAAAACCATAACAAAAGAGCATGAAATAGAGAGGTGGATTTTTTTTCCTCAGATTTGAGCTGGAGGTCAACTAAGCAGGGAGACAGACACATACCAGATCTTCCAGCCATGTGTGGAGTGTGGAAGAAGGACGGAGTGCAAAACTGTCAGTCTTTTTAACATGGAAATTTCCCAAACCATAATTCCTGAATGGCACACGCAGAGATAATTAAATGCCTCTTTTGTTACACATTTGTTTACCACCTCTCACTACATTACTAGTTCACTGATGAATCTATACTATCAACAAGGTACAAGGAATAAAATTATACTCCCTCTGGTTTGTTATAGACAGCTCACCAACCACAATGTGTCAACTTCCAAAGACAGCTCTTTCTACCTAAGCAGAATCCTTGCAAAGGACTTCCTAGCTCCTGAACAGAAAACTTGCAAACAGTATACACTATGGAAGTTCAGTTTAATTTAGTTGAATCATCTTTGTTTTTCAAATAAATGAACAAATCCTTTGTGTGCATGAGGATGTGTGTCATTTTTGAGACAATGTTGACCTTTGCTTTGTAGCAAATGTCTTGCCTCAGCCGCCAAGTGCTGGAATTACAGCCTCATTCTGCAGCTTTCTTTTTTAAAAATATTTTTACTCATTTGTTTATTCTTTATGTCAGGCATATATGGGTTGCAAAGTTTTCTGGAAAATGAGTGACAAATGCTGTTTAAAGATGAATCCACAATGAAAATTTTTGTTGGCACAAGTAACTACCTCTTGCTGCTGTACCCATTTTTTCCAGATGTGCACACAGAGGTTCTAAGTAATGGAACAAGTCGATACTGGTCACACAAAGCAAGAGACAAGGCCAGAGTTTAAACTCAGGTTCACTGACTTATAATGCACTGCTAACTTTCCTCCCAGCATTTTCTCCAGATGCTGAAAAGAATGTATTCCTTGCACATTTGTAAGTACTTAGTATATTTAGGGATGGGAAAGTAACAAGATGAGTCTCTTGTCAGTTGCCAACTCCATCCTCATCCCCAGAAACTAGATCATCATCTTTCTTTCTTCAACAGTTTGCTCTTACTGATCATTGTGAAAAGTGGCTGCCAGAGATTCTGTCAGGAGGAGCTTTCTTTGACTCCTTGCCTACATCAGTTATTATGTATTAAGTGAGTCCTCATCCCATGCAGAAGACACTGTGAGGGACAGGGGGAGATAAAAGTTACTTAGGCATCAAGGAGCACTTACACTGAAGGAAATAACTCCTCCATATTATTTTGGGTGGCTCTCCTTTGTTTCAAATCATTAGGGGAAAAAAGGGGGGGTTAGATGGTTGAGAATCAAGGAACTTAGGGAAATGAGTCAAATGATCCCCATTTGACTAAATTAAAATACAGTTGAACTCTTCAGCATGGCTTTGAAAAGAGTGTGAAATTGATGCAAAGGGGAAGGGCAGAGCTACCTGGCACTGGGTGTCTCTCCCTGTCAGAGGAAAAGAAGGTCATAGTGCTTCCATTAGCCTCTCAGCCCCCCCTACTCATGGCCCTTCCTGGTGCAACATGCTGTTATGGCATTTTCAGTCTGCTTTGACTTTTGGTGCCCCTTTAACTTGGTGACCACCAGTGTTGGCCAGGAATGGGGGGAGGGGCTGCATTAACCAGGTCCAGCCAGACCAACAAAATTCCTTTCATTCATCAACAGATAAGGAGTTTTGGCAAGCCTCTCTGAGGAATGAAAAGGAGAACACACACACACACACACACACACACACACACACACACACACACACACACACAATTTCCCTCTAATAGAGAAAAGCCGACAGGGCAGGAGCTCCAGGAAGATTGAAGGGAGCTTTAAGGCACCCAGGGCAGACAGGGAGTCAACTATCAGAATGAAACAGGATAAAGTCCAGAGCCCCTTGCTCAGCCTCTACCTGCTTCTTCTCAATGTCACCATGGGCCGAGCACTTGATACAAAACAGATCTCCAGAAGTATTCCAGTAACTCTGCAGGACCACCAGGGCAAAAACAAAAACATTCAGGGATTGACACTTACCAGGGCAGCTTGCCAAGCTTATCACATGCAAAAAGATCTGCTCAGAGTGAACCATCTAGTTCAGAGGCTGGGTGCTAATTCTCTGAGAACCAAAGGGCCTTTTCCTTTCTGAGTAGCGCATTAGAAGGGTGAGAGGAGCGTTTCTCTATGAACTGCCAGGAAAGGCAATTACTGACTTTATTAAAGACTGGGGGAGAGCTTGAGTGGTCTTTAGTGGTGGCAGGAGAACTGGAAAGAACCTACCTGGGTACACTGGATGGCCCCACTTCGAGGATATCTCACACACTGCTCCTGAAAACCCGGTCTTGAGGAAATTCTGACACCATCCTAAAGCTTGTCTTGACACTTCTTTTGTTTTCCTCTGCCCGCAAGCTCCACTGGAGCAGCATATGTGGCACAGTCCTCCAACACTTTCTATGTACAGACATGACTCCAAGCCCTTAGAAGACTCTTTTCCATGTGATCTCTGTCAATGCCCTCTGACCTCCATGTGGTTACCGTTACTACACTCACTTTCTAGGTGAGAAGACCAAGGCCGAAAGAGCTTGTCTGCAATGCACAGCCATTGCTCCACAGAGTGGGAAGCTAAATTTGCATCTTAGGGCATCTTCAGACTTTTACCCAAGGCTTCCCAGAGCCTCTCCTCACAGATCAGTCTCCCATTTTTGCCTCCAAGTTCATCTGTTGCCATGATGCCAATCTTATATGCCTTTAGGTTTCCTACTTCCCATTTCCCAAATAAGGCTTCTCTCAATAGTGTATGTCTTATTTCTGGATGAAATCCCAAAGCCAACAGCAACTTGTGTGAGAAAAGGGTTCATTTCACTTACATCCTAATTACAGTTAATCAGTGAAGGCGGTTGGGTTAGGTTGCTAGGGGAAGGATACTAGAGGTAGGAGCTCTGCAGAAGCCATGGGGAAGTGCTGCTTACTGGTTAAGAAAATGTCCCAGTGGCTGGGCTACAGCTAGATCTTATGGAGGCATTTTCTCAATTCAGGTCCTTTCTTCCTCTCAGATGATGTTAGCTTTTGTCAAGTTGAGATAAAACTTACCAGCACAATCTATGACACTGGCAATATATGTGGTTTTAAGGTTAAAATGTTATCTTATATGCATTATGTGTTCTTTTATGCCTTGCATCATGCTGTTACATTGTTGTTGTTTTTTTCCAACCAAACCATCACTTATCTAAACTGTGTTCCATAGACTTTCTTGTAATTGTTGAAAGTATCTAGGTTTGTTGGTCTATTACATATGTTTGGCAAAGCCTGGAGTCATTTTATATTTACCTACAATTTACATACACACACATGTGTGTGTGCGTGTGCATGTGCATGCGTGTGTGTGTGTGTGTGTGTGTGTGTGTGTGTGTGTGTGTGTGTGTGTATACCATTGGGACTGATAGTGCTCCCCAAACAGCTATGGACTATCTAACAAAGCCTAGTATCTGGCATGAGACACTCCCATTCAAGTTGTTAATTCATCTCTGGAATGAAAGGATGACAAACAGGAGCAGCTCACACTGAACAAAATAATAAACAACTTTCCCTAATCAGCACTTTCTAAGTTAAAGCATAGAGTATGTGAATTAAGATACACCTGACTGGGAATGAAGCTCTAAGGTGCAAGAACATGTTTTCTAGGAAGCAGACTTGTAAGAAAGAGGTGGCATAGTTTGTCTACCCATTCTGAGATCATGTAGGTGAGGGACAGGATTTTCTTCTTATTTTGTTATTTGTTGGTATGTTTGGCTTTAAGAATTGAGGAATGCTTATCCACATCCATGTAGCATTCTTTACAGTTTCCTTGATAAATCATGGAAATTGGTATTTACTTTGAAAGTAATGTTCTCTTTCCTTATGTTTGTCTTTTCTGGTTCATTGGTAGCATGAACAGAAGATCATGTCATTCCTCCTTGATATCAAGCCTCTGACTTTTTGTTGTGGACACCTCTCCTTAAAACTGACGATCTTATAGGCCCAGAATAGAACAAATCTCACAAAGCTGCTTAGAATACTTTGTGGCAAAATGGGAACCACGGTTTCCATATTAATAACTGCCATATTACTTTTGTGTATTTATGCATCTGTAATGAGATTCTTTGAATTTTTGCCATACCATCACAACAATTGAAACATTACAAAGTTTGAGGTCAAATGATTGGCCCCAAATGAATATCAGCAATAAAACTAAAGGTATGAGTTTTTGTTGTATTGTATTGCTCTTTTTCAGGAATTTGTGTTGACCCCTTTCTTCATATATGCCTGTCATTTGAAAAGAATCATAGTCTTCTGTAGGATTCTAGCTTGAATAATAACTACTTTTCTCCACAGCATTAACAGGAAAGTGAATAGTTGAAAAAAAGGTTGTAATTCTCATAAACAAACAACCTATATACTTTGAAGATGTTGAACTCTATTATATATACTATATATGAAAGGTTTAGAATTCCTTAAGATTTAATGTCATTTTTCATGGTTTTCTTCTTTTTTCTTTCTTTTGAAAATACTTGATTTCAGTAATTCTGAAATCACTTCTCTATATATTGTTCTTTCTCAGAGTAAAGTGTTGTATGAGTATTTATTTATTTGGTCTCCAAAAATGGCATGAAGGTCCTTCTTTCTTACAAGAACAATAGTGCATGCTAGTGAGAACTGATTTTAGAAATGCCACATGTGTTTTTCGGAAATTGAGAACATTTGAATTGGAGTTTTACTGAGTTCTTAGATTGCTTTGTATTTCTACCTACATGGTGGAAAATGAGTCTAAGTTATAACAAGAGAACATTGAGTTAGCAGTAAAGGAGAACTTTGGATGGCAGGCTGATTAAACACTGGTGTAAATTAGCAGGCAAGCTTATGGAAGTGCCATCTGTGGAGATACTTCAAAAATAGAATTGACAATTTTCTTCTTTGGATGATTTAGGAAATGCCCCCTCTGGCAAAGAGATAGACCAAATGGGCTCTCGCAAACATTGTGGGTTCTCTGCTCCCAAGAGTCTTCCTCTTAAAGAACTCATTTCCTAAGTTGAATGTAGACCAAAATGGCTTTAGCAGTGTTGGTGGTGTGCACATCTCTTTCCATCCATAGTGTGAGGTAGAAGGGTGCTAAGGAAGCATTTTAAATACTACCATTTCCTGATAAGTTATGTTTGCCTACGTCAAATAAATAGACTTTATGAGAATCTGCCAGTTCTGTTTCTCCTCACTTTCTACTTTCTCTGTCAAACTTCAAACACAGACTGGAAGCCTCTCTCCTTCTCTTCTCTTTTTCTCTCCTCTTGTCTTTTCCTCCTCCATATTCTCCCCCACCCCTCTCTTCTCTCCATCCCTCCTTCTTTCCCTTACTCCTAGGTCTATTCCTCTTGTTTCTTTCAAGCCAACCCTGCACTGTCCTGATGTGTGTTTTTGGACTCAAAAATCTGTTTCAACAGCCATGACTAATTCTCTGCTTATAGAACTGAATTCCACCCACCTGTCAGATGCATTCACCTGAGAATATTAAACATTTGGAAAGCTGCTAAAAAGTATTTTTAAAACTTTGTCTTACCCCTCCCCTCTATGGCTCCTGTTATAGCTCTTTCAGTTCCACCCAGCATGTTTCCCAGGTCCCCTCTGGGCCTTATTATCTTTCATAGCAAGTTCTTCTTGTGACAAGACTGCCTCTTGGCAGAGAGATCAAGGTCAGGGCCTCTTAACTGGGACCTTTCTTCTTGTAACTTGGGGCTCTGCCTGAACCTAGCTGTATTTCTTACTCTATAGGACTTTGGATAATGTTCACATTTGATTACAAAATTGTGCCACTATACTGTTCTACCACCCTCTAGTCTTAGTTCCTCTTAGGAACTCATGTACTCACATTTGCTTCAACCAATGGTGCTTTTAGTAGTCTTCAATGACTATAGACTAGTATGTAGGGTAAAGTGTTGATTACTGATTATCTGGCATTTTATTGTATATATATATAAATCCCATGTTTGTGACTTTGATGACTGACCTAATGTTTCAATGACTCAGTCTCCTGAGATATCAAAATGGAGTTATGAGGAATACTATCAAGCAGTGTTGAGGATGAATACACTCAACTTAATACTATGTAAAAATGGAACAGTAATTGGGTTGAACTCAAGGAGCTTATCGTCAAATGATGAATAGTATATGTTAAATATCCTACAGTAATCTTTCAACATCATCATCACAACCAGCTTTCCTTGAGCATTTTCCCTGCTTCCTAGCACTGCATGTGAATCACTGAACAGAAGGTATACTGTGAAAACTTTCAAAGTAATTATGCAGAACAAGGTCATTTAGATTCATTGACCTTTCTCCAGGCAAGACATTTCCCTCTAGTATTTCCTTGAATATTTCATTAGTTTACTTTTAAATGACTGTAGTTACTTAGCTCCTACCACACCCTATGGAATATGGTCTTACAATGTACTAGAAATACATTTCAGGGAATTTATTTGTTTGAGATTTCCTTTTCCTTCAATTACTTCCACAAACCTCATATCCTATCATTTCATTATATAGAAATACTACCACTGTGCAGCTCTTGTACTTAGTATTTATAGCCGGTTATCTCATTGCTTTTAACTTTTTCCTTCTAAGATGTCATAACACAAGCAATTACTCAGTAACCAAATCTTAGTTATCTCTGAATCTATTTGTGTCTTCAAATTGACTCCCATTTATTTGAAGTTCTGTGGCATAGTCTCAAATATTTAAATATCACCTTATCTAGTGTCATGATGGAGACAATAAAGGCAATAAAACCAACAGGAATTAAGAGAAGGGGAATATGAGAATAATGATGCCTTACACAAGTCTGGTACGATGCAGCATTGGAAACACTGTGTACCTCAATTAGAGTGAGATTAACATCTTACATGGAGATCAGACTCTCGAATCAATATGTAAAATGAAGATTGCCTACAGTTAAAATTACTCCTAAAATATCTTAGGAAGCGCCACATGCAATACCAACATACCATTTCTCAATAAGTCCAAAGATTTCTTTTTTGTTCTGTGATTGGAACAGAGTCTCTGTTTCTTTGGTTACGCTCCAGATGAAGCAGTTGGCTTGCATTGAGGGACCATGTTGCATGAAAAATAAGTATCTTTAAACACTAGAATCACACTCCTGCACCATCAGGTGCCCACATTATGAAAAGCATTCACAGGGAGACAGAAGCCCAAGTAAAAACAGCCTCTCCCATTGCTTTCACCCTGGAACATGTGCTCAGACATGGGAGGGCTGTGTGGAATGGGCTATGCTATTTTACATCTCTGTTTCATGTCTCTTATCCTCTCTGTTTTCCCCTCACTCTCTATCCCAGACTGTCTTTCTTTTTGTGAACAATGGGGATAGGAATTGAGCAGAATATGTTTAAGTCAAGAAACGCCTGTTCTCCTCTGAGCTTCTCTATAGTATGAGGCAAGAGACAGGGATTTCTATCTAATTTTCTTAAGTGAGTATTCTATATATGTCTGACAATCCTCACTCAGAAGCAAAATTGGACCTTGAGTCTTCTAGTTTCCACACTCCTTACATTATTAGTTCATGGTGCTGCACATATTTTAAAGTTTTATTTCTCCTATGTTCTTTGTTTACACTTGAAAAACTCACTTATCTGCATTACATTTATGATTCAAACAATTTTTGTCATTTCCTTAAAATACTTAATTTAAAAACAAGTACCATATAAAAATACCTTAGCATAAAGTAGCTTGTAAGTTAAAATATTGTTCTTGACAAGGAATTGAATATCTTATGCCTTTGTAGATAAAATAGCCAATGAAATTTATTTTTAACAATGTTGTGAAACCCAAAGGAAAGTGGTAAATATAGAAAAAAAACCTTTTGTACAGAGAAAGGATGGAAATATTAAAGCCAAAATGAAGAAGAAGAAGAAGAAGAAGAAGAAGAAGAAGAAGAAGAAGAAGAAGAAGAAGAAGAAGAAAAGCCACATTCACACATTCACACATTCACACATCTAATATGAGGGACTTGTGCTTGTTATAACATCATTTATAGTCATTTAGGAAGTTCTCTTGGTTTTCAGCTTTCTGACTCCATCTCACAATAATTGGTATTGACAGTATTTTACTGTTGCTGTATTCTGCTAACACAAAGACTGTTTGATTTGATGCTTTAATGAGGAAAGCACAGTTTTATAATGTTTTTGTTAAGCCATGTTACCTGGCAGACAATTGCAGTTCTGTTCTCTAACATTGTTTTCCAAGGATAACGATCATAAAATGTTTAGTTTGGTCAATGTAGAGTCTATGACTGACCACCTGTCAGAAGCAAAATGAGACATTTCTGTGAACTGAAGATTTCAGATAAATCACACAAGACTTTAAAGCAGGCAGAACCATATTCTTTTGGCTGCATTAGAAAATCTAAGAAATGAGGATAATTAGATATCAAAGATACGGATGTTATAGATCTTTTGACTATTTTTCAACCCCACCCTCAAAATGCCACCATCCATCAGAAGGGATGGACAGTTCTAACTGCCAAAGTATCTGAGGTGGAATGTCTATGGGCTGATCTTAAACTGGAATTAAGATTCCTGCAGAGAATTAAGAAAGCATTTCTGGGGTCAGGTGGCCAGAACAGCTGACTTTAAAGCCACATTTACTGACAAGGAAAATTTTTAGTGTCCTAATTTTTAGGAGCTTCTGCCTTGCACATCTGGAATAATTACTAGCTTGGACACTTCCCTCATAAATATTATCAGAGTTGCTTGGAAAAAATAAAGTAAAAAGCAATTCCTTAACATACAGTACATTCCCAATAAATTAAACTACTTTTAGTATTATTTCTAAGCTTATGAATGAAGAAAATAAGACCTGTCTGTCAATTTATGTGCTTGTATGTGTCATGCACAGTGTGTGTGTGTGTTCATGAAGTGCATGTGTGCTCATGCATATGGAGACCACAGTTTGATGTCAGGTGTTTTCTGGGTCACTCTTCATCTTTTCTAATCAAATAGGGTTTTACACTGAATTCAGCACTCACTGACTGCCTATCATGGCTGTTCAATGATCTCTTGGGATATGATGTCTCTGCATTCCAACTAGGGTCACAGATGCACATGACCACCTTTGGTATCTGAACTCAAGTTCTCGTGCTTACACAGCAGGTACCTCACTGATTGAGCATTTCCCTCACCATGTTTATTTAAAAACACTGAGGGCTGACAATTTTCTAGTTGCTGGATAAGACTTTTTAAACTAGAAGTTTAAGTTCTCTCTTTGTCTTTTTGTCATAACCCCTCATCCCAATTTGATACTTCCATATAAAGGGCAGAAGGATACATAAGATGATGTGCAAATGAGCCTGTGATACTGTGAGATAATAGCACTTGAGACTCTAGAGTTTATTTTTGCTTTATTTTACTGAATACACCATTATCCATGTGAAGTATTTAATGTAGTGACATTATGAGTTTCACTAGCATATCTGAGTTGGTGAATGACAAAGCTGGGGTTTGCACCTGAATTTGTACAGCTATGATACCCACTCTCTTAACTACAACTCTCAATAGAAAATGCCTTAGACCTTCTAAGTAAATGATTCAGTGTTGTAATATATGAGAATAGAGGAAAGATCAAGCCTTTAGTCATTTCTGTGCCACTAAAATGTGATCATTTCTTGAGTCTGGGCATGAAAGCTGAAAACTAACATTTTGTATCAAAGTAACATTGGACCAGTGCTCTGGTACTCTTTCATAATTGTGCATTCATTAACATTTATAGAACTAGTCACTCTCATTGTTGATGTGATCAAAACAAAAGGGTTAATGAATTAAACCACCTTTGCTAAAAATGATTTCAGCAGACACTGTATGTGGTAATTCTAATGAGCTGTTTTACAGCAAATGTACTTACAAAGATCATGAGAGAAGCAAAGAAAATAAAAGTCCAAGTCAAATTAAAATATTTGTAGAAAAAAGTAAAGTAAAATCTAATTTGGATCTATCTTAAAATATTGCACTGTAAAACTGCACAGTGTTTTTTCTAAAGTTGAAATAGAAACTCTAAAATAGATGCAGAACAATTGATGCAAATGTTACTAGGGTGATATGGAGACACAGGATTATTAAGCAAGTCTCTGGGGAATCTTGACAGTGAGATTTTAATCAGCAATAAAACACCAAACTCCTGATTTCCCACCCATTCCTCAGGATTAAAACAAGAGTGATTATTTTCCTATCTCTCAGCATGGAAACATCCAAATAGATCAGTCTTTACTCTTCTCGGTGCTTTCTTCAAATATTTGGTACTGGAAGCTCAGAGAGCACAGGTTTCTTTTTGTTTACAGTTCCAGGCCTACATTCCTTTATGTAGAGAAGGGATGATAGTTACTTACATTGTTTCTCTGGGCAGATGAATGCTAGGGTTCAACTTGCTTTCTTCTTGTAGTCATTTTTGAACTCCAGACTTGAAATGCTGGGATTCACAGCTAGGGTTCATTTTTTCTCTTAGGTTAAACATTTCTAGAAATGCGTGTTTCTATCTTACAGCAATCAAGTTATCAATGGAGATTAAACATCCTGACTTGACAACTCATGAAGTTGATACCAAAACAATATTTTAAAGCATACCATTACCTGGCTCTTAAACTATTTTCATCAATAGTGCAAAATGCATTCAGTCAATCTCTAAAAGTTCAAAGTCTTTAATGTTTATATCAGTATTCAAAAATCCAAAGTTTCATCTGTTATTCAAGGCAATCTCCCAAGTGGGCACTTATAAAACAAAACCAAGTTATATACTCCCAGTATACAATGGCACATAAAAGATTTTTCTTCTTCATTTTTTTTAAAAAGAACCAATGAAAGTTTAAAACCTAGCAGAGCAAACACTATACCCTGATGCCCTGCATCTACCATTTAGGGTGCATGTAGTCATCTGAACCCAAAAGACTTGGGAATTTTTATGAATTTGTCCACTCCAAACAGTATTAGTTACATTTTCTGATTGCTGTGATCAACTTTCTGAAAAAGGTAACTTGAAGGAGGAAGAGTCTATTTGCTTACAGATTGAGGGGACACAACAAGACACATAGCCTCTTTTTGGACCTGCTCTTCTCCATAACTTTAGCTTCCCGTAGTTGACATAACATTATCCTGGTATCTTCAATATCCTGGTATTCACATTGTATATCTGAAAGGACTCTCGGGATTTCCTTGCATGTACTCTGACTCTACTACACATTACCTGGCTTCAGCATCTCTCTGGAACCTGTCATAAGACTCCATGACACCCCTAAGTTCCTGTATCTTCCATGCATGCAAAATCAGTAGCACATGGACACTGTTATCTAGTTCTACATCCAAAATGAACTCTAGTCTGGTCTCCCATGACCAGTTACACTTGTCTCTGTGTGCTCACCTGGGGAAACACTCTTTTAGAGTGCCATTTTCTGCTGTTTTCATGATTTTCCTCATTTCTTTCAAGTCAACTTGAATTTTCACAAAATGAAGCCTTTGGTGAATGGGATCCTATCCTCAAGGTATTTTTCCTATCATCTTAACGCATAGTACTAAGTTTTTCTTTATTGGCATTAACAACTTTAAGAATTACATCTGCTTTCTCACTCAGTTTGTTTATGACCTTAAGTTCGCTTCTTTCCCCACTAAACAGGGAATTTTTCATGTCCTTTTGCTTCTCTTGATGTTCTTTCTTACTCTAGGCCTGGTTGAGAGCAGAGAAGAGAAACTGTGATAGCCTGGAGGCTGACCTGTCTGGAAGTCTGGAAATTTCCTCGGCTAATCAGATTTGTCCTTTACTCGTGAATTCATCTACATTCAAGTTCTCAGAACATGGGCAGAATGCAGCCATATTCTTTACCTGAATGCGCTGTCTTTAGACAGTTCCCAGTAGAGTCCTTGCTTTCCTGAGAGCTAATAACCTAGACCTTCACTGTCTGCATATTCTCATCATCCTATTCTTCTAAACTGCCACAGAATGGTCCCACAAGCTTGCCCAGCATCATTCCAAGACACCTCTAGTTGAAAGTCCAAACTTTGCCACATTCACCCTGCAAAGCAGTTTAGAAAACCTAAGAAAAAAAGTCCAAATTTACCAAAGCATCCACCCTGTCTGCAGTACCAGCTTTCCATATTGGTTACCTTTCTTGTTGGTTTATTTTGATTTATAGTTCAAAATAAGAAAACACAGCTCTTCGTGATAGGAAAAGTGAGGGTCACAATGAATTAACAGTTAAAAACACAGACAAACAAAACAGAAAAGTGAATGCTAAGGTTCCACTCATTTTTCTTTATTTTATTCAGTCTGGGACAATGGGGTCATAGAATGGTCCTGGACACACTCAGGCTAGATCTTTCTTTACTTAAACACCCACATACAAATACACACAAAGATGTATTTACATGGCAACTTTAATACAATCAAATTTATATTGAATATTAACATCTCAAGCACTTTAAAAAACCATCACAGTATTTCATTTACTGAATTCTTATAGTAGTGCATTTTGAGTTATAAATGGGACACACAACTGCAATGATTAGTGTGAAATTTCAAATATGAGATTCCAACTGAAGCAGGTGCTCTTCAGTTCAGGAAAAAGTGTGTTCATGTCAATCATCCTGGAGTCATATTTGTGAGGTTGCATTTATGAAGACATTAAACCCATCACCTGTGACAACATTATTGGTACTTGAGAAATTAACTCAAAGATCATACAGAGAAAAGGAAGACCAAGAGGTAAGAAATCTTCATCCTCATGCTATCCCAGGAAGGTTTGCATGAACAGAACAGCTAAGTGCCTCCCTCTTACAGCACCTGAATCTATAGGCAGCCATTAAAATACTCACAGAATGAAAACTGCCATTCAATTATGACATAAGGATAAAGCCAATCTGTAGAGGAAGTGCTTGTCAATGAAGAATTTTTTGCTTTATAAAGGCTATTTCCTGATTGTTTATTATTTAACTTTCCTCCTCTTCTCTCTCCCTTTTACCTGCAACGAACAACCATTACATTCTGCCGAATCATTTGTTATTTCACAGTTTCAGTTTCTCATCTTCTGGTTCTGGCATTATTCGATCACCTTTAATCAACATTTCAAGCTTCACAAGATTTTTAATATTGCTATTGTTAGTCTTTCTCTGTTATTTCTGTTTTCACTGCTCTTACTCCAGTCTTCTTTTAAAAATTCTCTGGAACCTTCTGTGAACACAGTCATCATTTTCTTTCACTCTCTGTTATGTGCTGGACATATCTTAGAAGATTTAGCTATTCCTTAAAAGCTATTCATGGTGGGGAAGTGGGGTGGCAGTATGACAGATCATGCTGACAGCATGTGGGATCATGCCTGAAGGTGCTATGAACACTGAAATGTCCTTTGTGTGAGAGGCACCCTTATTTAGCAACAGCAGATATGTTTTGTCCAGAATAAAGTATTGCGCAGTATCTGAAGTTGGTTCTTCTCACTGACTCTATGTCATGAGAAAATCTATTCAGTGCTTTATGTCTCAGTGTTGTGAAGCATGACATGAAATGTTGGAATATCCTGAAATGAATACAAGATTTTGACTCTTACTTTTCTTTGTATATAGCAGGTCATACTATATTATCCATGTGAAAATATGTGAGGGATTTCAGCAAACATTTCTGACTTGTGCTCGAGACAAGTGAACTAAGTCTCATTAGGCAACCTTTGCAATTTTAGTCTATTTTTCCTTTGTTGTGGGAGCTGATGGGAATTACTAGCACCAGAACTTCAATCTAAGTTTCACAATGAGAAGACAGTGATTGACAGGCACTCTGATAGCTCAAGTAGTGTTTTGAGAGCTGGCTGATATCCTGTGGTTGACTGGAAAGGTAAAGTCTCTGCTCTTCTTTCTGTACCAACACAGACAGAATAAGGAAGGTGGATCCTGCGTTCCTCATGATGAAAGGAGATGAGGAACTGAGTGCTGAAGGGGAAGAGAGACACATACTGAAGACAGAAAACAAAATAAGATGCATTATCATAAAATGCAAACTATCAAAGGAAAGCATTTAGAAATAAAAACATGCACTAACCCTCATCACCCAGAGACCCCACTGGCAACTTGACTGATCTCAGGGCTCAGCGGTGGGTGATCCTGCACAGGATTATTTCAGAAGTCTCAGGGTTGTTTAACATTGACCAATTGCTCCTGGGAAGGCTTAGGAATACTGCAGAAATCTTCCAAGAGATCAGTAGCTTGCAATATTTAACTTACCCGAAGGTAAAGAAAAACCAACACAGAACAAACTGAATTTTGGAGACCATTAAACATACATTAAAATAATAACAAGTGATTGTATCATAGCTTCAAAGAACATGCCATCATGAATTGTTTAAAAAGTTAACTTGATGTGCTTCAGGAAGGGCATATTATCTAGCACCATATGGTCATCAGGCTGAGTTTCATCAGCAGATAGAAATTTCTTCCTTTGTTCTGTGAAATGATGTTGTACATTAAATTTTCAAATTGGTTTTACTAACTTTCTTCAGTGAACAATATGATAGCACCAGCCAGTGGTTTCTAAGGAGACACTGGAAAATGTCCCCTTAAGGCTCAGTATATGGTACCTCCTACTGAAACTAAAAACAAAGAGAGTTTACATCTTTTCTGTCTTGGAGTACTGAAATATAATATTACAGTAACTTTCCAGAGAGATTGAGAAATGATGGGAAATTTGTTCTTTCTTTCATTCCTTCTTTCTTCCCCTGCTCTCTGTCTTTTCTCTTTTATTTTTTATAGGTCTTACTCTGTAGCCCAAGTTAACCTGGAATTCATAGTCTTCCAAGTCCTAATACCACAAGCATAAGCTGCTATGCCAAGATAGGGAGAATTTCAAAAGAACATAAGTTTATGGGATTAAAAAAAAACACAAAACACTTGTCTTACCTTTTAAAAAGATAAACAAATAACATGACTCTATATGAGAGAAACAGGTGTGTGAGCCCAGTAGGCAGATTTTCATGGCTCAAATAAATATGTTTTTTCATTTACTTCTCTGTAGCCAAGTGGAAAGCAAACCATTCTAAGTGGTGGACATATTTCATGAAGTTTGAAGATTGGAGATGATATTGATAGTGATACTTCTTAAATGCTAGGTGTGTAACACAGTTGAGTTGAATTCTTGAGCATGCACAGAGCCCAGGGTTTCATGTCTGGCAATGATGAGAGCAGGTGTGGTGGTGCACACCTGTAATGCTGTATGTACTATGGAGGAAGAAGCAAGAGAATCAAGCGTTCAAGATAACCATTTATATAGTGAATTGAAGGGAATCCCTTGCTACATGAGACCTATTAAAAGACCCAAATTGGAAAAATATATATATATTAATGTGGAAAAGCATGTACTTCAATGTATAACAGCAAAATAATCTTAAAGAACTGTGTACCACTCAATATTTTATGAATGTACATCTACATATTACATTAATATGCTAAATAATTCCAACAACCGCATCCAATATTGCCCATATAGATACTAACACTGAATCATTAGTCTGGTGGTCCAGACATGTTGATTGGTTATGCTAGAAAGTAATAGATTTTGTGGTCTAAAGTAGAAATGAATTACTTGAAAGTCTCTATATGGTGATGGAAGGAACCAAAATTTAGAGTTACAAAGCCTACATCAAACCACTAGAGATAATACTTAACCATGATTCTAGACAAGTTTCTTATTGATAATTGGAAAACCTATTCATATGTTGTTGGAAAGATTAGAAGAGACGGCGTATACAATCCCATGGCCAGAGAGTCTGGGAAACAGAAACTTCATTCAGTGGCTGATGGAAGAAGAGGCAGACTCCCACAGTTAAGTACTGAGCTGAACTCAAGAAAGCCAGTAACAGAGAGGGAGGACTGATGACCAAAGGGATTAAGACTGGGCTGGTTTAACCCCCAGAAACAGCTGACCTGACAAGGGTTAGCTCTTGAATCTCAAGCTGATGCCTTCGAATCCAGGGACTGATCAAGACCCCCTGAATGGGGGTGTCAGTGAGGAGGCCTAGGTAATCTATTGAGCCTTGGGCAGTAGATCAGTACTCATCCCGAGTATACACACGGACTTTGGACTCCCATCCAACAATGTGAGATGCACTCTCACCCTGAACTCTTGGGGGAGGGTCTAGGCCCTGCCCTGGATGAAATGACAGACTATGGACACCCCCATGGAGGGCCTCACCCTCCCTGGGGAAATGAGGGGATAATGGGGGGGGTGTTTGGGGGAGGGCACGGGAGGAGGGCAGGGAAAGGGAGAGGGACCTGGAACTGACTTGTGAAGCAACCTTGTTTCTAATCTACTAATCTAAATTTAAACTGAAAAATAAAAAAAAAAGAAGAGACGGCATATAAAAAGAACTTTTATAGTATGAGATCTGTAAGGAAATAACCATTGTAATATATAATACTAAGCAATAGTTTCTTTTATTTAAGGAAAATGGCCAAAGGAATCACTCCTTGCCTTAGCCTATTATTTTAAAACTTATTGTTATTATCAAACTCTGATAAAGAGAAGATAGAATATAAGGAAACTTTCAGTTTCCTTCTACTAAATACAAGAAACAAATCTCAAAGTAAAAGACAGATATTACCTCAGAGTAAAGGGTTGGAAAAGATTTTCCAATCAAATGGACACAAGAAACAAGATGGTGTAGAAATTCTAATATCTAGTAAATTAGATTTCAAACTAAAATTAATCAAAAGAGACAAAGAAGGTAATTTCATATTCATCACAGAAGAAGTCTATCAAGATAAAGTCTCTATTCTAAACATATATCCTCCAAATCAGAAGGCACCCACATTTGTAAGCACACATTACAAAAACTCAAATCACACATAAAATCTCACACACTTATAGCAAGAGACTTCAACATCCCACTACCACCACTAGACAGGAACACCAGACAGAAACTTAGCAAAGACAAAGGAACTAAAAGAAGTTAACACTCAACTGCGATTAACAGACATCTATAGATTCCATCTAAACACAAAAGAATGTACCTTCTTCTCACCTCCACATGGAACTTTCAGCAACATAGCAAACCTCAACAGACACATATAAAAAATGGAATAACCCCCTGTATCCTATTGGATCCTATTGGATCACCATGGTTTAAAGTTACAATTCAACAACCACACAAATTGCAGAAAACCTACAAACTCATGGAAATTGAACAATACATAATGTACCATTCCTGTGTCAAGGAAAAAAATACTTCCTAGAATTCAATGACAATGAAGATACAACATACCCAAATATATGGGACACTTTGAAAGCAGTGCTAAGAGGAAAGTTCAAAGCACTAAGTGCCCATATGAAGAAACTGGAGAAGAGTCACACTAGAATATTAACAGCAAAACTGAAAGCCCTAGAACACAAAGAAGCAAACTTATCCCAGAGGAATAGATGCCAGGAAATAATGAAATTGAGGGCTGAAATCAATGAAGTAGAAACAAAGAAAACACTACAAAGAATCAATGAAACAAAGAGTTCATTCTTTAAGAAAATCAACAAGGCAGATAAGCCTTCATCAAACCTAACCAAAATGCAGAGAAAGAACATGCTAATTAACAAAATCAGAAATGAAAAGGGGGATATAACAACAAACACTGAGGAAATCAAGAGAATCATCAGGTGATGCTTTGAAAACCTGTACTCCACAAAATCCAAAAATTAAGAGGAAATGGATAGATAACACTTCCTAAAATTGAATCATGAGCAGATAAGCAACTTAAATAGACCTATGAACCCCAATGAAATAGAAGCAGTTATCAAAAGTGTCCCAACAAAAAAAGCCCAGGGCCAGATGGCTTCAGCACAGAATTCTACCAGAAATTCAAAAAAGAGTTAATAACAGTACTCCTCAAACTGTTCCACACAATAGAAGCATAGGGGGCATTGCCAAAATCTCTTAATGAGGCTGTAATTACCTTGGTACCGAAGGTACAAAAAGACACAATTAAGAAAGCAACCTCAGACCAGTATACCTCATGAACATCGATGGAAAAATACTCAATAAAATACTGGCAATAGAAACAAAGAACACTTCCGGGCATTGGTGGCACATGCCTTTAATCCCAGCACTCAGGAGGCAGACGCAGGCAGATCTCTGTGAGTTCGAGTCCAGCTTGGTATACAAAGTGAGTTCCAGGACAGCCTCTACAACAATACAGAGAAACCCTGTCTCAAAAAACCAAAAAAAAAAAAAAATACAAGAACACATCTGAAAAATCACCCACCCACACACCACACACAATGATCAAGTAGGTTTCATCCCAAAGATGCAGGGATGGTTCAACATAAGAAAACCCATAAATGTAATCCATCATATAAACCAACTGAAAAAGGAAAATCACATGATCATCTCACTAGATGCTGAAAAAGTCTTTGAGAAAATACAACATCGCTTCATGATAAAGGTTTTGGAGAGATCAGGAATAACAGGAGCATACCTAAACACAATGAAAGCAATATAGAGCAAACCAACAGCCAACATCAAGCAAAATGGAGAGAAACTCAACTTAGTTCCTCTAAAATCAGGTAAAAGTGAAGGCTGTCCACTCTCTCCATATCTCTTCAATATTGTACACAAAATTCTAGCAAGAGCATTAAGACAACAAAAGAAGATCAAGGGGATACAAATTGGAAAAGAAGTCAAACTTTCACTATTTGCAGATGATATGATAGTTTACATAAGTAACCAAAACAACTCTACATGGGAACTCCTGCAGCTGATAAACACCTTCAGCAAAGTGCCAGGATACAAGATTAACTCAAAAAACGCAGGAACTTTACTATATACAGATGATAAAGGGACTGAAAAAGAAACAAAGAAGCATCACCCTTCACAATAACCACAAGCAACATAAAATGTCTTGGGGTAAAACTAACCAAACAAGTGAAGAACTGTGTAGCAAGAACTTCGAGTCTTTAAATAAAGAAATTAAAGATGATACCAAAAATTGGAAAGATCTCCCACGCTTTGGATTGGTAGGATCAACATAGTAAAAACGGCAATCTTGCCAAAAGAAATCTACAGATTCGTTGTAATCCCCATCAAGATCCCAGCACAATTTTTCACAGACCTTGAAAGAACAATACTCAGCTTTATATGGAAAAAGAAAAAAAAAACCGGAATAGCCAAGACAACCCTGTAAAATAAAGGAACTTCAGAAGGTGTCTCCAATCCTGACTTCAAGCTACATTATAGAGACATTGTCCTGTAAACAGCTTGGTATTGGCACAAAAGTAGACAGGTAGACCAATGGAATCAAATTGAAAACCCTTATATTAACCAACACACCTAGAAACACCTAATTTTTCAAAGAAGCTAAAGTTATACAATGGAAAAAAAGCATCTTAACAAATGATGCTTGCATAACCAGATGCTGATATATAGAAGATTGCAGATAGATCCATATTTATCACCACGTACAAAACAAGTCCAAATGGGTCAAAGAACTCAACATAAATTCAGTCACACTGAACTTCTTAGAAGAGAAAGTGGAAGGTACCCTTGAATGAATTGGTACAGGAGACTGCTTCCTTTATTTAACACTAGTAGCACAGACACTGAGATTGACATTTAATGAAAGGGATCTCCTGAAATTGAGGAGCTTCTGTAAGGCAAAGGATAATGTCAACAAGGCAAAACGGCAACCCATGGAATGGGAAAAGATCTTCACCAACCCTACATCTGACTGAGGACTGGTTTCCAAAATATACAATGAGTTCAAGAAACTAGCCACCAAAATACCAAACTACTCAATTAAAAAGTGGGATACAGAACTAAATAGAGAATTCTCAATAGAGGACTGTAAAATGGCTGAAAGACACTTAAGAAAGTGCTCAACATCCTTAGCCTTCAGGGAAATGCAAATCAAAACAACTTTGAGGTACTATCTTTCTCCAGCCAGTATGGCTGACATAAAAAATGCTAATGACAGTCTATGCTGGAGAGTATGTGGAGAAAGAGGAACACTCCTCTATTGCTGGTGGAGTGAAAACTTGTACAACCACTCTGAAAATCAGTATGGTGGTTTCTTAGGAAAATGGTAATCAGTCTACCTCAAAACCCAGCAATTTCAATTTTGGGCATGTACCCAAAGAATGCACATTCATACAACAAGGACATATGTTCAACTATGTTCATAGCTGCATTGTTTGTAATAGCCAGAACCTGAAAGCAATCTAGATGCCCCTCAACTGAAGAATGCATGGAGAAAATGGGGTACATTTCTACAATGGAGTATTACTCAGCGGAAAAACACCAGTGAAATCTTGAAATTCACAGGCAAATGGATGGAACAGGAAAAAAAAACTCCCTGAGTGAGGTAACCCAATCACAGATAAACAAGTAGGGTGTGTACTTACTCATATAAGGATATTTGACATAGAGCAAATGACTATCATCCTACAATCCACACCACCAGAGAAACTAGGAAACAAGGAGGATACCAAGAGAACACAAGGTCCAAGGACAAGAACCCCTGAGCAAATTGGGAGCAAGGATGGAAGTGGGAAGGGGTGTGGAGGAGAAGCAGAGGGGAGAGGAGAACAGGAGAGATTAGGAGGACAGAGACAGGGGAGAAATAGAGAATGGCAAGAAAGGAGATGCCTTGATAGAGGGAGCCAGTATAGGTTTAGAGAGAGATCTGGCACTGGAGAAATGTTTGGGGATCCACAGGAATGGCCCCAAGTAATTATCACTCCCCAAATGGAGAGGCTGCCTTTGATTCCCTTATCCTATGATGAGATTGACTACCTTGGTTGCCATTCCTAGAGCTTTCATCCAGTAGCTGATCGAAGCAGAAACAGGAACCCACAGCTAACCACTGAGACATTCTCCTGAAATCCAGTTGTGGAG
This sequence comes from Mesocricetus auratus, assembly GCF_017639785.1. Classification (NCBI taxonomy): domain Eukaryota; kingdom Metazoa; phylum Chordata; class Mammalia; order Rodentia; family Cricetidae; genus Mesocricetus; species Mesocricetus auratus. The sequence goes on along the minus strand of NW_024429184.1, from coordinate 43,096,136 downwards.
AGGGAAGAGGGATGAGCCAAGACCGTGTTGGAGAAACTCGCAGAAACTGTTGATTTGACCTTTTGAGAGCACAGACACCCTAGTTGTAAAGCTGGGTACCCAGCATTGAACTGAACCAAACCCTCTGAATACGGGTTCCAGCTAGGAGGCTTGGGCAGTCTATGGGACCTGTAACAAGGGAGCCAGTTTTATCCCTAGTGCACAAATGGACTTTAGGAGCCAATTTCCTGTGTAGGGTTACTATTGCAGCCCAGATACACGAAAGAGGGCCTAACCCCTCCCCCAAATGATGTGATGGACTTTGATGGCCCCCCTAGGAGGGCCTCACTATCCTTGGGGAGTGTGGGGGGGTATTTTGTGGGGTTGGTGGGGGCCATGGGAGAATGGGAAAGCGAGGGAATGGGAGGATTGATAAGATTGTTTCTAAAATAAAATAAAATTAGAAAGCAGAAAGTTTCCATAGCTGGTTTAACCCCCAGAAACAGCTGACCAGACAAAGGTTAACTCTTGAATCCCAGGCATCAGCCTGGGAATCGAGCATGGGACTGATCAAGACCCCCTGAATCTGGGTGTCAGTGAGGAGGCCTAGGTAATCTATTGAGCCTTGGGCAGCAGATCAGTACCCATCCCAAGTATACACACGGACTTTGGACTCCCATAGAACAATGTGAGGTGCACTCTCACCCTGAACTCTTGGGGAAGGGTCTAGGCCCTGCCCTATATGAAATGACAGACTATGGACACCCCCATGGAGGGCCTCACCCTCCCTGGGGGAATGAGGGGATAAAAGCGGGAGGGTTGGGGGGGAGGGCATGGGAGGAGGGGAGGGAAAGGGAGAGGGACCTGGAACTGACTTGTGAAGCAACCTTGTTTCTTATCTAAATTTAAACTGGAAAATAAAATAAAAACAATTGAACAAAAATTATTCTAAACAAAAACTTGTATTCAAAGTCTAGTCTAGAATGAAATGTTATTAGATATTTCTGTAACATTATTTATCATCAGACCATTAAGAATAATTTTAAATAGTAAAAACAAACCGTTGATTATATTAAAATATTGCTCTGATTTCATAAAAAAAGAAAGCAGAAAGTTTAAATCAATAGAATTAACCTCCCCAAAAGAATTATGAAGTGAAAGAAATATCTTAATCCATCATGTTTTGAAAGGCATGGTAACACTTAAACAGGGGGTCTGTGGAGAGTTTTGAGCAGTTTAGGTCACCCCTGTTTTCTCAGGCCTCCTGACATTCTAGAGAAAGTAAAAGCACTAATTAGGCTATACAAATCAATTCAGGGAATTCAGGTTATAATTCCCTGAATTGACCAAAGCGATACCCTGACTGTGATGCCTGATGAGTCTCCTGTACCTTCTGAGAGTGTCCTCTTCCTCCTCTGTGCATTTCTTCTGCAACCCCAGTTGCCATGCCCTGCTGCATAATGACTCTACTGTGCCTTCCACAATGTCCTCTCTTTGCACTGGCAAACATTAATGGTATCATTTTTTAGGACTGAGCAGTCATTGTCTGTATGATATGCATGGGATAGGAGCGAGTCTACTGCTCAAAATGAGTTAAAACTCTCCTGCAGACAGTCTTACCCAGCGAGATTTCTCTAGGTTCACAAGAAAAACCGGTGTGCATAAGCAACATTAAAGTTGTGTCTCTGAAACTGATGAGCTGCTGCCAGGATGAAGGCATTCTTCATAAAGAGTAAACGTGAACTCACTTGTCTCCTAGATATTTGAAATTCATAAAAAAAATGAAAGCAACCTATACTTGCCTTCCATAATCACGAACAACATCCATGAGATCTTTTATTTACGTTAAACCCCTAAAAACTATTCTCTGAAAATGAATTTTCTATGCATGGAGTTTTCCCTGCAATTTGACATATGGGGAGGGTAGGACCCTAAACACTAAGTTGAATGCATGCTAGTCAGCCCCTCTGCCAAAGAAAGTGTGCTGAAGCCAACGGACCTCCCACGTTCTCCAAAGTGTGTTTCTGTGCATGGTGATCCGCAAATATTATCATTCCATGACAATGCAGTTTCATCAAGGTACGTCTCAATCCATGGGATACAAGTCCCACACAACAGACGGGGACTTTGGCGGAGCTGCATGCACGCTGCGTGTGTTACTTACTGGTTATATTGCGGTGGCCACACTGAGTCCCGTATGGCGCTGTATTAACGAATGGCATGCAAGCACCTTCTGTCGAAACATCTGCGACAGGGAAATTTCAGGCATTTTTCCAGAAAAATGTTGTGCTCTGGACCAAATTTTCATTAGGACTCTAAAACCTGGCAAGCAGCATTGTTGTGTGTGATTTTTTTTTTCAAAAAATAAACCGGGCATGCCTTTGTTACAGGAGCAAGGTAAAGGGTCCCGCAGTGGTTCCCTTCTATTATAAAAAGTTCAGGAAACATATGACAGCTCACAAAATAACATCTCCCAACTTTTGGCTTTTGTCGACATACAAATAGAAATCACAGTTTGGGAAGCAAATGCAGATATGTAGATTTTCACTTCTCGGAGTAAGTGATTCCAATGGAGGCCTTCCTCAGACACGTTTGTGAAGGAAGAAGATACAACAAACAAGAATGGTTTTTACATGCTCCATTCTTAATGCTGCCTGACACAAAAGAAAGATGAAAAAGAGGAACATCTATGCAAGTGTTTTTATTTGCTTTAAGGGACACCGTGTCCCAAAATTAGGGAAAAAACAAGTAAAAGAATGAAGCCGTTTTTGTATATGCCTGCTTGAACTCATAAATGACATGAATACAACAATGGGCAAGCTTCATTAATCTCACTCATAGAAATATGAGATTTTTCATTTGCTTTCTTCGATAATCACTCCACTACAGTAATGGAGACTAGAAAAACACCCTTTTGTAATTTTTAAATTCCCTATGCCCTGCTATAAACACTAATGCAAAGCAAACATGTTTGGCAGTTAATATGTGCATTATCATTATGTAAATAGGCATGTTATCATTATAGTTCGATGATGTTATTCTTTGTAAGAGCTCTCCCTTTCTAAACATATTTTCCAATTTCAGTTATTATGTGTATTATACCACTGGGGCTGTATAAGTACTCTAGATCACAGGGAATTAGTAGACTGTATATAACAAGATGTTTCCCACCTATGCACAAGACACTGGATACAGAGACTATCCAAACCAGACTACGGCTGCTTCCCATTGTTCAATTCCACCACAGCAGTGTTTGGAAGCCTTTGAGATTAGTAACCATTGTAGTGCTCAAATGTACTGCATTATGACATTTTATACTGACAGTGTTGTAAGTTGAAATGATACATTTAAACTCCATGAGATGACTTGATCTAGCACTAACATAAAATAGGCTGTGTATCTGAACCTTATATGAACTAGGAACAACTCATGTCACAGTCTGTTTGGAAATGCTACAATGTTTGCATAAATCCATTGCTTATGCATAAGCACCAGGGAACTGGAATCCTGAGGCAGGCAGTAATCTATAAAGTTCTTGCAGTGCTTGATAAGCATGCAAGATGCATCGTACATTCTCCTTGGTGAATTGCAAATGTTTATGCAAGAAGGAGCATATAGCTGCATCTTGTATGAAAAGATCAGCACAGATTTCTTTAGTAGGGGTGGGAAGAGAGCAGAGAAAGAATTGGCAGAAGGAAGATGAAAGACTTGGTGTATCATTTAGTCTATTTGGGCTCTTAAAGAAGAGCAAAATCCACTTTAAGAAGCAGAATTGGGGTTCCTTTATCATCATATTCTGCAGTTGTCCAAATTATTGGCCTTACCACCATTTATTTTGTTTTACCTGTAATGAAAGAGTCATGTCAATAATTAAAGGGTGCGTTATTCTACTGATTCATGTGCTATTTCTTTTTGTGGAATGAGTAAGCCATGAACTCTGAAACAACAAGACAATAATGTTTATTCTTTGTTTGTTTAAATTATGCTGTCACTATTTTGTTCCAAATTCTAAAGGAGAAAGCTGTTTGACATATTGTTAATCTGATAAGAGAGCATGAAGAGCTAAAGATTCAATTTTTGTAAGTTGGAAATGCATTAGCATTAGGTTCTGCCTTAGAGGGTAAATTAGGTGCTATTTTTCATTTGTTCACCACACCTTTTGTTAAGCGCCTGCCTTGTGTGAAGCCTTCTTTGATTTTAAATGTCCTATTCTTTTTTAGTTATGCACAATGCGCCACTAGGCAAGGAACATATCTACTATCGAATGGAGATAAGATATTTAACATGCACAGCAGAAACTCTGCCTTAACCCAAGAAAGAGCACTTCTCCTCCATCATCAGACTGCTGGCAGGCATGGTCTGAGCTGTGGGGTCAGGAGGCAGATAATGCAGAGCTCTTCTCCCCACGGACAGCAGTGTTTTGTTAGGTCTTCCTGGACAGAGCCACTCTTCTGCAATCCAATTGTTCTGTCTGTTGTTTCCTCTTCTTTCCCAACACCAGTCTGACCCCTCCATCTTTCTGTCTTTCTTCTTTTTTTTCTGTAACAGCTGTATTAATTTGCTACAGAACTCTGTTCTTAAAGTACCATAGGCTGCGTGGCTTAGACAATACAGTTTCTTCTCCTGTAGTGGAGTCTTGAAGGCCAATGTGGAGATGCCAAGAGTGTTGATTTCTGGTGAGGCCTCTCTTTTTAAGTTGGAGGGGTTCCTTTTCTCTCCTGTCCTCACATACACAGCCTTTCTTCTGTACTCATGCAGAGAAAGAGAGAGAAAAGAAAAAAAGAGAGAGGGGGATGGGTAGAGAGAGAGAGAGAGAGAGAGAGAGAGAGAGAGAGAGAGAGAGAGAGAGAGAGAGGTTTCTGGTATCTCTTCCACTAGTTAAGCAGTTGAATTATGCTAGAGCACTGATTTAGGATTTTATTTGACCTTAGTTACATATAAATTGAAGAACATTGGTGGTGAGGGTATCATACAAATCTTAATGTGACAAAATTCAGTTTATAGCACCAGTTATCAGTCAGAACATAGTTAAGACATGCTTTCTTCTGGAAGTTCCTTCTGTGCTCTCACAGTAGACCTGAAATTCTTTCCAATGCATGTTGATCAGGTGTAGTTATGGACTGGAATAATGCACCCAAGAGTCTTCTGTGTGTGTGAAGCATGTGTACATGCCTCTGATTTGACTCCAGTGTATGAAATACTGAGTGAGCTTGCTCTTTGAATTTGTGCAAATAAAAGAAATATACTGAGAGACTTATAATTATGGATGTGGGTTCTACAGACAGCAACCTTACAAGGGCCAGTGTACAGTCTGGTTATAATCAAAATGGGGGTGATGCAAAAGCTATGTACAAATCTGTGGGCCAGTGTAGCTCCCACTGGGAGCTGAATGAAGGAGTACCAGAAGTTTTCAGTCACATGTCTGTATCATCTCAGGAACCATACCTTCCAGGACAGACCTGTGTCTTTCTGCACCATGTATTGCTTTGCCTCGTCCTTGGAAGGGTGAGCAGGAGCCTGCCCTCTTGCATGCATTATTCCACTTGAGTCTGCATTGCTTATGGAATTTGTCCATTTGGGTAATCCCACCTGGTCCCTGACAGAAGTGGGAAAGCATGGCTGTCATCCACACAATGTATTTCTCTGCAAGGCCTTTGGGCCTTCCTCTGACACCCTGAGATTGCCTGAGAATGCTATGTGTCACTCCGGAGCAAGGCTTGGGGTCCATGAGAGACATGTGCAGATAAGTTAAGTTATGTAACCAATCAAGAGAGACCCATACAGTGGAAACAAGTAGTGCAATGGATTTCTGAGACAGAAAACTTAACCATGTCTGGAGAAAATTTGGGCTGACATTACTTGGGTGTGATCAGGGAAGGTGACACTGGTATTTACCCAGAAAAGGGTGGGGATGTTGTTAAACTTCTTATGTGGTCTTGAAGGGGCAACTTAGGTGATAAAGTGCTTACTTTACAAGAATGAAGACCCAGATTTGGCACCCAGAACCTGTGTAAAAATACTGGGTACTGTGGCATGTGCTTTTAATTCTAGTGCTGGGGCAGGCAGAGACAAGATATCTGAAGCTTGCTAGCATCTAATCTAGCATAATCAATAAGGTTTAGGCAAATGAGAGACGGTGTTTCAAAGGAGGTTGGTGGTATCCTCCAAATAGCATCTGAAGTTGTTCTACGATCCCCATATGCATACACACACATGTCCAAATGTGCCTGCATACACATGAATACATACTTGTACACATGCATAAAATAATATTATGATACATAGCCTCTCAACAAAGGATTTCTCAGCTTCAAATGCCAATAGGACCAAGTATAGAAACCCTAGAATAGAGGTTAAGAATATGGGCTCTAGATTGAAATAGTTATTGGAGAATTCCTGAAACCTATCCATGGTTAATGTCTCTTACCCATAAAATGAGAATAAAACATATATCTCCTGGTTCTGCTATAAAGACTAAGATAATATATTCAAATATTTATTCATAGTTTAGTATGAACCAGGCATAGTAACACATATTCAGAATAAAATTGAACAAAATGCAAGTCACTATAATGATGCATTTATAAGTAAATAAATAATCTTTCATGAAGTTATAGCATTCAGACTCGATTATGAATTCATGCATGTCATGTGTGTATGTCCCAGGATGACAGGATGCTAGTGAGACTAGGATATTACTTATGATTGAACCATTGTTCTGGAAAGTATAACTATTCTGTGATGAGTGGAAGAAGAGAATAGAAATTCCCTGGCAGAAGAAAGTCTCATTTCTTTAAAAAAAACTTTCTTCGTGTATATTAATTGTACAAAATAATGGGTTTCATTGTGACATTCCCTTACACACATACCATGCACTTTGCTCACATTTACCCTCTATTACTCTTCTCTCCCTTCTTCCTCCTCTCACTGCTTTTCTTCCTCCCAGATAATATCTATTTAATTTTCATATAGAAACAACAGCTCTAGACCAAACATGAAGGAAAATATGCAAGCCTGTCTTTCTGGGTCTGACTTATTGTGCTTTAAGATGATGCTCTCCATTTCCAGCCTCACCTCTGGAACCCAAGCTCAGATGGCAGGAGCAAATCCTGGAAAGGACTCCAGGGCTCATGAGCCAAGAGAAAGAAGTAGAGACTGAGGAAACAGAAGGAACTAGGTTTGGAGTAGCCAGTGGTCTAGAAGCCTGGGCAAAAGTGAGAGGCCCAGGAAGCCTGGCAGGAAGCAACACTCCTGTGGGTTAAAATTCTCAATCCAGCCTTTTCCCTATGCTATCACCTGGTGCCATAAGGATCCTTTCTTCCCCGCTGAGAAAGAACTTAAATTTCCTTTTATGAAAACACATGGAGCATAATAGCTATTTAATCAAGGCCTCTACTGTAGTTACTTAGTAGAACTGTCAAAAAGCTTTTACCAACATCAGGGAACTGCTCTCCACCTCTTCCACCTTTTAGCTCACCTCCTGAAGGCACAGCCAGCCCAGGGGCTCTGTGCAAGAGGAAATAATGGCTCCCATGGAGCATTACCCGAACGCCAGCCTGCCTAATATGGAGCATGATCTGCTGGTGTGGACAAGTTAGTGTTAATCAACGGATATTTAACACCAATTGGATCCTAAAGGAATTTTAACTGTTTTAAAAACACCAGACTTCAGAACTTTGAAATTCATCCACATCACTGGGTAATTGAACCTAGTATTAGGATTTTTGAGAAGCCGGATCTCAAACTTTCTAACTTAACATGATTTGCTAAGTTCCACATATAGCCCTTTACTTAATAGCATATCATTTAGAAAGAATGATCCCTATCTGTCTCGGTGAGTGTGTGTGTGTGTGTGTGTGTGTGTGTGTCTGTTTTTGTATGTGTCTTTATATGTATGCATGTTTCTGAGTATGTCTGTGAGACTATCTTTAAATGTATGTATCTCTGTATGTATCTATGTTTGTGTATCTCTTTGTGTGTCTGAATGTGTTTATGTGTATTTGTTTGTGTGTTTTGTGTGTTTTTCTCTCTGTGTGTGTCTATGTATCCATGAGTTTTTGTGTATGTCTGTGTCTTTATCTCCATGTGTCCCTGTGTGCCGTGTGTCTGTAAATCTTTGTGTGTGTGTGTGTGTGTGTCTTTTCTATGTCTGTGTTTGAACTCAAACTTATTTCTGTAACTGTCAAGCTCTCCCAGAAGTGGAGATCTTGAAAGGAAACAGAGCTCAACTCCAAACCCACAATGGTCACAGGGTGACTGCGTTTCCCTTAACTCCTTTAAATTGAACACACTTTTCAAGAAAGTGTGTGGGGGGTGCGCAGGCTGGAGGAGTCTTTTATAAACAAGCTGTTTAAACTTCAGTGACAATTAGCCCCCTGCCCTGCTTTAACTTCTGGGTCTCATAGCCTGGGCTTGTTTGATAGTTTACTTTCAGGATTCCCAGCCGTACCAGGCTGGCCTGGGGTGGGTCTACCCTCACATGTGTGGTGTGTGGGGAAGCCGAGCTGCCAGGGCCAGTTTGATGAAGTATACATAAGCCCTGGCTCTGCATATCTGCAATATCGTAGACGGTCAAGGAGGCGCCTGTTATAAAAATACACAGTGAAACCCAACTGAAGGACTGCTCTTTCTCAGAGGCCAACGTAATGCATTCCTTCTGTTTAGGCTCATTTTCCAGGCTCTCACATTCTTTGCGAACAAGAGTTATAAAACAAGCCTGATGCAGGCCAATTATTTTTACTTTGAAGGCCATTAATCAAGATTGACTAAGAAAATGAAGACAGCTAAGCAAAATTTCATATGTGACTAGAGTGAGATTAAAATAAAACCAGATGGGATGGACAGAGACACTGAGCGTTTCTTGAAAAAAAATTTGGACTCATGTAATAAATGTCTTTTACAAATTACAGCACTCTTATTTTCTTACAGTAAATCAACCCAGGCCATAGTGTACAAGTGGTCTCATTGCTGAAATGTCAAAAATAGAACCTGCCTTGTTCTCGTGGAGTAATCCCGCAAATCTAAAGCAGCAGTGTGGGCTAACAGTCCATAAAACATCTACCTGCGTTCAGTAAGATCCAGGCCTGATGGATGTGTTTCTCATGGGCTGGGAGCAAAGCACACAGGGAATCCACAGACCTCTCCCAATACAGTAATTAGAATTTTGAATTGGACTCCTCATGCAGTCCTGTGGCTTGTTAGCTAAGAAAAGACACCAAAGAGCCCAGATTCTCCATAATAGGGAGGACCAGTAAGGTAATGTGTTTTACCTGCTTCAAGATTTTAAAATTGCTTTCCTCTCAGATTTTAGGTGGGAGAGCCTTTTTTAATATACATACACAGTTTTGAAATGCATGCTTTTTGAAAATAATAGTGAAAAATATATACTCCTATGTAAAACTGAATTTTTTTCTGAATTTGATGTAACTTTTTCCCTTTGATTTTTGCACAGAAAGCCTCTCCCTCTTCCTCACACGGCAGCAATATCTTGCCATAGTGACAAAATGGCTGAAAACAACCAGCTGTTTCGGAACTCTATCAAAACACACACTATAATCCCAAAGAATTCTCCCCATTTAGCACTGTCAGGTTGAAAAGTCTGCCGAGGAAGTGAGACTAAACTTGCTTTTCATAACACACCATGAACCATTTCCACAATATATTTAGAGAGAACGTATACACTTTTCTCAGATCAGATTCAAAATAACCTGGAAGGAAAATGAAAGAAAGTGTCTTAACTCTTCTGGTGCTGCTTTTTGCAAAAGGCAATTTGGAGTTCAACGAGGACTCTAAAGATTATTTTCCTAAAACTGTAGAAATAGGTCAACCCATGAGAATCAAAGCAGAGATTCATTCCATCCTTGCTAAATCTCCAAACAAAACAGGAAACGTTTGCCTAATAGTCCTCAGGAAAAAGACAGCTCCCTAGACACAGCTATTCCTTATTTAATGCAGAAGATGTAAGGCTCCAAACACCATGCTTTTGTTAGTGGGCTCTTTGTTTAATGGCTTCCTATTTGAAGCCTCCTGGACAATCGTTTCAATAAAGCCTCATCTTGAGATATGTGAGCAAACATTAATGAATAATGGTAGGAGAAAATAAATACCTGACATGTCTCCTTTTGCAAGTTCAGGTCTGTGAGTGTTTCTTGACCAATGACGCAATGTCACAAGCTCTCTACAATGTATGTTGTAAATCTAGGCATGAAGGACTCTACACATGAATGAGTTTTTAATGCAAATTGTCTGCTTGTCTGTTCATAATAAATCCAATACATTTTTTGTCTCAATATCTAAATTTATGTTGATTGAAACTTTGTATGACTACCCTGAACCTTAAAATTCCCAGGTTTTCCAATGGTAGGGTGCTTTTGAATGTCTTGATTCCTCTGTTACCACTCCTTAACAGTTTTTTAATCACCATTTTCCTCTGGAAATCAGGATTATTTCTGCCAGACTTCATACTCACTGTGTCTGAGACATATCAGCTTCTTGTCTGTTAGTTTTCTGCTAATGTCAATTCTTCACACAACCATATTTACACTCTTTCGAAATTCCCTCAGGCAGTCTTTGACACATTATCCTTTATAAACTTCTACTCTTGGTCAGATGCATAACCACTCTATCAATAGTAGGATATCAGTCTCATGAAGCCAGGACTCCTGTCACTCTGATGGTGGGTGCATTTCCAGCATTAAATCTGTAGCAAGTGTTCAACACATTATAAAGTAAGTTTTGGGTGCATTTCCAGCATTAAATCTGTAGCAAGTGTTCAACACATTATAAAGTAAGTTTGATGAAAACATGCAATGAAAAGTGAATGCAAAAAGATAAATTAAAGCCCAGGGGTGGTGGCATATATATCGTTAATCCCAGCACTGTGAGTTCCAGGCCAGCCTGGCCTACAGAGTAAGTTCTAGGACAGACAGAGATACACAGAAAACCTTGTCTTTAAACAAACCCACCACTAAAAAAGGAAAAATTAAATTAGAAAACAGTAGGAAAGAGAGAGAGTAGAGTTGGGATTCCCTGAGGATGCTGCATGTGCTTGCTGTGTGAGGTGATGAGACTTGCTAGTGTTCCAGCCCATTGGTGTAGACATGCACTCTGCATGGCTTCCCTTCATACATAAAGAGCTTATTTTTTGTAATGTTTTTATTTAAATTAGAAACATGAATTCTTCATATGTCAATCCCAGCTCCCTCTCCCACCTCTCCTCCCTTGTCCCTCCACCAGCCCCCTAAACCCCCACCCAACCCCCACATCTTTCACCATGGAGGGTGAGGCCCTCCTTGGGGGGGATCTCCAAAGTCTGTCATTTCATCCTCGGCAGGACCTAGGCCCTTCCCCATGTGTCCAGGCTGAGAGAGCATCCCTCTATTTGGAATGGGCTCCCAAAGATCATTCATAAACCATGGTAAACACTGATCTACTGCCTAAGGCCCCAGTGATTTCTGTGTCCTCCTCACTGAGACTACATTCATGGAGTCTGGATCAGCCCCCTGTTGGCCTCTCAGCCATCAGTCTGGGATTCAAAAGCTCCCCCTTATCTGGTGAGCTGTCATTGTGGGATTCACCATCATGGTCTTGACCCCTTTGCCCATCACTCCTCTGTCACTAGGTTCCAGGAGTTCAGTTCAGTGTTTAGCTGTGGGTATCTGCCTCTGCTTCCATCAGTCACTGGATGAAGGTTTTAGGATGGCATATAAGGTAGTCATCAACCTTACCATCAGGGAGGGCCATTTAATATAGTCTCTCCACTACTGCTTAGTTTGCCAGTTGGTGTTATCCTTGTAAATCTCTGGAGACCTCATTAGTGTCAGCTCTCTCCTCAAGCCTATAATGACTCTATCTATTATGGTATCTCTCATCCTGCTCTCCTCTGTTCTTACTTCGATGCAACCTTCCTGCTAAAGAGCTTATTTTTAAGTAAGCAAAATCATAGTGTGTGGAATTAGTCGTTCCATGAGAACATTTGTAGAGTGATGCCTTTTTCTTGTCTGCCGCTTTGGTTTTTTCCCCACCAGTTGCCTGGGCTCTGCCAAGTTGTAGTCCCCAAATAACACACAAGACACTGTATTAATTATGAAGCTGTTGGCCTTGCTTGTTTCATACTGGCTATCTCTGACTTAAGTATTTACCCCATAATTGCCAATCTAAGTATTTCTCTTACCGGAGAAAAGTTTCCGGGCTTCTTACCCCTGTGGCGGTTACATCTTGACTCCCTGTGTTTCTCCTACTCAAAGTCCTCCTCTACACCTAGTCCCACTTATCTTGATTCCCTATTGGCCAACAGTGCTTTATTGACATATACACAGGACTTCCCCAACATCTCCTCTTTTCTGTTTAAACAGAAAGGTCTTAACTTTAACATAGTCAAATTATATATAACAGAACAGTTATCAAGTAAGAACACAGTTGCAATATTTTAGCAAGATTTAAAGAAAATATCATCCATCCCATCCTTGTGAGTCCAAAGTTCTTTATGTAGCTTCTCTTTCATCATAACTAAGGAAAACTATAATTATAACTATCGGCCTTCAACTCTATCAAAGACCACAGAAGGATAACATATAAACAAACATTTTGATTTCCAGTCCTTCCCTTCTTGATACGACTGTTCATATTACCTCTGTTCATATTACCTTTCTTCTGTTCCCTCCATGCTCTCTTTGTGGGGCACATTTGTTCCCATGTTGCCTGTTCCCATTCTATCCAGTGTACTGGCGCCAAATCAATCTTACTAAAAACAGTTTCATGATGTCACCTCCAACCTCAAAGACTCAAGTGGTTCTCATTATCTAAGAGCAAAGGTCAAACATTTTAGCTAAGCATTTGAGACCATGGGATTGCACCCAGACACTTTCACAGCCTTATCTCCCATGGCTTCTCAACAGGCTTCAGTTAAGCTGGACTCCTTAGTTCCTTGAACTCAGGTTGTCTCTTCTCCATCTTACTCAAGACTATCCAGCTGATGGGAATCTGTCCTCTTTTACTCAGTTTTTAAGTAATGATCATGGTCCAGAATGAATCACTAAGGATATTCTATTAACACTTGAAATGCTTATTATTATTATTGGCTGGCTTTGGCCATGATCACATGCACCCTCTAAAGATCATTTACATGAATTTGATTCTCCATAAAAAGTAAACGTCTGTTTCCCTTCTTCTCAGCTCTCAGCTTTAAGTGTTGATGGTGACCATTTTATTCAAAATCTTACTTTTTTTTTTTTTTGGTTTTACGAGACAGGGTTTCTCTGTTTTGGAGGCTGTCGGTCCAGCCTGGCCTCGAACTCACAGAGATCCGCCTGCCTCTGCCTCCCGAGTGCTGGGATTAAAGGCGTGCGCCACCAACGCCCGGCCCAAAATCTTACATTTTTATTAAAAATTTTATCTTCTCAATTGGAGGCTGGGAAATTTGAGGACTGTAAAGAGAAGCTTTTTCCTTTGAGAGAAGCCTTCCCGCCAGCCTGGTTCTAGAGCCGCATCAGTCCCAAATAAACACACAGGAGGCTATATTAATTATAAAGCTGTTGGCCTTGCTTGTTTCTTCCTGGCTAGCTCTGACTTAAGTAATTACCCCATAATTGTTAATCTATGTATTTCTCTTACCAGAGACATTTCCGGGCTTCCTACCCCATGGCGTTACTTCTCAACTCTCTTGTGTTTTCTCCTTCCCAGAGTCCTCTTGGACTCCTAGTCCCACCTATCTAGATTCCTATTGACTCAACAGTGCTTTATTGACATAAGATTTCCCCAACAGAGGACATGCTGGAATATTATGTGGAATAGCTTATGTGGTATCCACTAATATGTACACATATAGTGTTATTATACTAGGCCACCAAAAGAGGAGGTTTATAAACTAATTTTTCATGGAACTTTAGGGCCCTCAGAAAACACAGCTGTTGAGACCATAGTTTGTTTTTTAGGGTTTCTTTTGATACTGCAAACATGTCTCACCAAAACAAACACACAGTAAGCAAATTAATATTTTCCAAGAGGTATAACAACCTCTTATTACTGCTGTTGCTTTCGCCATATTTTGTAACACAACTGTGACCTTTATTATATATTAGAACTGAAATTCTGTTGAAAATATGAATTAAACTACTGAAACTCTTACAAGAAAAATATAGATACAAATTATGAGATATAATTTCAGAGGATATGCTTATTCCTTGCAGAAGACATATTAACTTCTTTGGTATACTAACTAATATGAGGCCTTGAAGTCCAAAGTACAGTTACAGTGCTTTCAGTGTGATAATGCTGTCTATTTCTGTTCCATTGGCAATGCTGCATTGGTAACTATGAACTAATCAACAGCAGAAACATGGATTCTTCTGTTATTATGACACAATTAAATGAAGCAAAAGGAAAGCAAATTATTGAGGATTGAATATGTTTCTTTTAATACTTTTGCAGCAGGTGCACTATGCTGCCATCATACTGAGTTTTAGTCGCATAGACTCCTGACTGCTTCCTTTTGTACACATGAGACAGAGACTACAGTATCAAGGGAGAGGCCAAATCCATGTTCACATTTAGAGTTTATGCCTCATAAAATCCCCTTTCCTCTTTTCTTCTTTCAGTTCCTTCCTTTCTTTTTTCATTTTTTAAAGCTTTGGATACTTGTTCAATATCATCTTTTTTACTAAAATTGAGTGTATATTTTATACATAAAAGACGTAATACTTTCTTAGAAAATGCAATGTTATTAACTACTAATATGAGTGAATGCATACTGTCAGTACTGAATGTGCCAAGCCAGAAAGTTATTGGAGGCTTAAATGTATGTAAGTGGGCAGATAGAGGGATGACTCAGTAGTCAAGAGTGCACAATTATCTCATGTAAGACTGCAACCTCAGCTTTGTGGGAGGCAAAATATGAGGACCACCAGGGCCAGCTGGCTTCCCATTTAGTTGAGGAAGTTGAAGATCCTAAGCCTGAGGTTCAGGGAGATACCATGCCTGGAAGTAATAGGTGGAGAGGAATAGTGGAGGACCTCCAGGGACTTCTTTTGCCCAATGAAATTGGACACAAGTGCTCAAACTCAAAAATACATATGCCTCCATGTAGACACATGTGCTGGCACTCGCAAATAAATAAATAAATAGATAAATAAATAATCCATTTTGAAAAGAGTATAAGTAGAAGGAACATAAACTTATCCAGGGAACAGTAAAAATATTTTTGAGAAAGACACATTCTAACTGAGATTTTACATGTGAAACGAAGTAAAGCTTGTGACATGCTTAGGGTGAGGAGACTAGAATGTGTAGAAGAACAAGCACAGGGCTGGAAAAAGTATTTGAGAAACATAGGGGATGTTAATAATGTTGGATCTTCAGAGAACAATACCAGGAGTTGCAAGATTTATGTTGCTATTAGAGTTACTTCTGATTTCAAGGTACAGGAGAGCAGGGGAAGGCCTCATATGTGGTTTCAGATATTTTCCTTAAAAATTATTGTAACCTCAATTTGATGCCATTGCAGATCAGATTAATTCAACTTTTCTTCTTCCCATGATTAGCAGATTGTCCTTCAAAGTCATGTGTCCATTTCATAGCATCTTATTACCTTGAGATGGTTTTCCACGCCTTTGGCATTACTGCAATATAAAGTGCAAGAAAATGTGAGCAACAGAGAGAAGTATAAGATATTGTTTGTCTATCTCACATGAAAAAATAAACATGACTTCAACTCTGGAAATCAGCAGACTTCCAATAATGCCTCATTTTTAGATGCTGTTGCTCATGTAGGGACTGCCAAACAGGCATTTGGTCCCTATCATCTCAGGAGGAGGCAGTTAACAAAAAGCTAAAACTGATATGGGGACAAACAGAAGTGTAGATTTTCATCAGAAGAACTTGGGTCTCCATCTTGAGTAGCTAAATTGATTGAAGCCATTGAGCATTCTGAGTTGAGACACAATATTTTTATTTGCAAATATGTCTCCCACAAACTGTCATAAAGAACATAAGTTAGAGAGGTCGGAACTATTTTAGGGTGGAGACCTGGAAGATATTGACTGAGGCTTGAAGCAAGGTGGGTAATTTCAGGAGAGCTGGGATATATAGACTGTAATGATCTATTCAAATTCACTATGAATTATAAATTATAACAAACACACACTGTATAGTTAAAATTTGACTAATATTAAAATCATCCTTGCCCTTGAACTTAAAGCTTTTCTGTTAAAGGAATTCTCAAGTGATAGAAAGTTTGCTGATTTACTTATAAATGATACTTTCCTCCAGATCCTTTCTACTTAGAGGAGTCAAAACTGTATTTTAATTATTAATATAACAGAATACAGTAAAATATCTCCAGACCAACTGTATTTGTTTCCTCCAACTTGATAAAATAGTTGTGCTTTTGTGTTCACACCAAGGAAAACACAAATGTAGTAGTTAAAGAATATTCTGAAACCTTTAAGGAAAATCTTCAGCCTTTTTATGTAAGAAAAACCACCCCACAAGGACAAAAAGGGATAAATCAAACCCACATCCTAACATAAATCCCATAGAAAAATATTAGAATTTCTCAGTTTTCTATAAATGCTACTATTAGAATTCATTTTTGAGCAGGGACTTTTTTTTCTTATTTCAACTTTCACATTAACAGCCCAATAATAAACCCTTGATTAAGGAAAAAGGATTACAGTGAAGGGTTGAAATAAGCTTAATTGTAGAGGTGTGATTAGTGCCACAGCGAGAGACTCCTAGGTAATGATTTTTAAAATTTTATAGGGAATGTTTAACAAGATGATTGCCTGACTATAAAATGTCTCTCTATAAGAAAATAGTCTTTGAAAGCAGCATTGGGCCCTGTTGCACTAATACGTCCATGAATGGCAACGTTTCTTTTATAATCTTGACGAATACTGGAATAGAAATTTTATTATAATGATTTTGGACCCAGAACTGTGAAAATAGTGGGCAGAATATGAACACTTTACCAGATCAATCAATTTTCATTTAAAATTCTGCTTATTGTGTATGGTATCAAACTATGAAAATGTAACATTTCAAACTAGTGGTTTCTCTCCTACCAAAATTGCAGTACTTATTGGGGTTTTCATGTAGATAGGATCAGCATTAGAGACAGCATGGTGTAACAGGAGGGGGAGACAAGGATTTCAATGCTTGCAGTCTAGTCTTTTCACTGACCCACTCATCAACAAATAGTGCTCGAGAACTTAACAAGACCAAGACTGCAGAATGGAGAGACTCCAGATATGACCCGCATGGAATTCTTGAATTCACTGAGAAGGGAGGTGAGACACATGGATAATGGAACCATAAGTAGCTGTATGATCTGTGTTCATCTGCAATGAAAACTCGTGGAGGCCTAGGGAAGAACTCATCTCAGGAGACTATAGATATAAGAAGAGGAGCAGAAGAGTTAGCGCATGAACTTGAAGTCTATGCCTATCATGAGGCTGAAGTAGTACAATAGGGAAAAGGTATGAAACAATGGTGTGATCCAGAAGCTCAGGCAACAGGCATTAGTCAACTGCAAGAAATTGTAAGATATGAGACGTGATAATATTAACCAACCTTGGCTAACTTGTGCAGGGTGGGAAACCATGCCTGATCTCTCACTAAGGAGTTTGTATTTAATCCTGAGAACAATGAACCGTCGTGGGGAACATGACATAACAGTATTTAGATCTGGGATAGTTCACTTGGCTGCCTCTGTGTTTAAAAAGTTATTGTAAACCTCTTGGTAGTGGGGTTGTCTGAAAGGAGTTGTGAAAACAACTTGAGAACTGATAATTAAGAGACATAAATTCTAACAGAACAAAACAAAACAAAAACAACAACAAAAATCCTAGAGAGGAAGTCAAAGTATAAGCCTGAAGATGCATTGAGGCTGCTCTGGAAAGGGATGGAAGCAAAGCTGGTCTTAGTGGGGAGGAAGTAGGTATAAAGACAGAGTCAGCACCTATGGATATGCATGAAGACCCAGGGGAAACCTGTGGACATGGCTGAGAAAACTCAGGGACGTCCCCAGGTGTCCTCAAGTTTCTACCTCCTTGCCTTTCCTACAGTGATGAGATACAGTTTGAAATTGTGAGCCAAATAATCCCTTTCTCTTAAATTGTTTTGGTCAGAGCATTTTGCCACAGCCACAGGGAATGAAACAAAGACAACATCCTAATCCCTAGGAGATGTGGCTGTATCATGGAACATGAGAAAGGGAATTAAAGTCTTAAAGTTGCAGATGGAGATCAGGTTGGTAATAAACTAACCTTATACTATGTAGATTATCTTGGATTATCTAAATGGACCCAATTAATCACAAGATTCATTGGAAACAGAAGTATAGAACAGGGAAATGGGAGGGAGGGAGAGAGAGAGAGAGACAGACAGACAGACAGACAGACAGACAGACAGACAGAGAGAGACAGACTCAAGGTCAGAGTGACATAACACTCAGTCCTGAAATTGGAGGAAGGGGACTGTGTGTCAAGGATTTCAAGCTGCATTTAGTGAGAAAAGGCAAATGACTCCAGAGCCTCTAAAAGGAATACCTTTCAAGTTTCTTGATGCTTGTGTGGCAGTATCTGTATTGGACATCTCACCTGCACCTCTGTAAGACAAGACAATTGCATATTTTTATGATACCACACTTTTTGATATTTTGGTTGGGCAAATAGAAAGTTGTATATAGTGCTTGTGACTATACACACTTCTTTATTTTTTGTTTGTTTTTTTTTTTTTGAGACAGGGTTTCTCTGTATTGTTTTGGAGGCTGTCCTGGAACTCACTCTGTAGATCAGGCTGGCCTGGAACTCACAGAGATCTGCCTACCTCTGCCTCCGGAGTGCTGGGATTAAAGGTGTGTGCCACCAACACCCGCAACTATACATACTTCTAAGTTAAACCTACAGAGTAAAATATATGGAAATATAAAAATAAGGGTGGTTCATTAGATCTGGTAAGTTTCTAAGTAATTTTCCATTTGGGAAGTGCAGATCCTTCTAACCTGCCCATTATTATGGACAAATTGGCCCCTATACCACAGCTCTGATGAAGGGCTCCAGTGAGCTTTCCCTCTTCTCTGTTTTCCCTCACATAATTGACTTCTCATTTTCTTTATCCATATGACTTCATCAAACTTCATCAAATGTGGTAACTTAAGGGGACATTACTATTCATATATAGTTCAACATGTAAACATATGTGTGTACTCATCCCTCTGTGCATATACACATACATGTACATGTGTGCCATGGTACATGTGTGGGGAACAGGTGATAAATCTAGATGTTAGTATTCATCTTCTATCTCAAGATTCAGTCTGGTTTGTTAGCTTGCAAAGACACTTTTGTCACAGAGGCATACTACCGCGCCAAGCTTAAGATGATTTCTGAGGATTTGAACTCTGGTTTCTGATGTTTGTGTGGCAAGTTCTCTATGGACCAAGACAGCACTCTAGCCCATAATTTCACTTCTTCATTAAGAGTGACAGGACTAATACAGTAATGTAGGAATCAATTAAAAACTTAGCATCATTCAAGGTGGAAACTATTGGCAAGAGATATTTTTTAGTAATGAAATCTTGACATAGGCATTCCTACTGCAGTATTTGCTTGGTATGGAGCTAGAAGAGTTAAGTGGAAGAGGAGAGTACTGGGAGGGTCAGCTTTCAGGTTATCTAAACACAATTTAGGTGTGACCTGGGTGATTGGGAAGCCAGGAATGGAGTCATCATATTTTCCTTCAAAGGTAATTGGTTTTCAATTTGAACGATTACATGTTTAAAAGAGTTTCTTCTATATTAAGTTATTGATTTTTTCTTACCATGACTTCTGACTAGAGCACTCAGCTGGTAAGAATTATTTTAGCCTGAATTAAATGTGGATGGGTAACTCAGACCTATTTCAGGTTTAGCAAACATCTTGAACTATTTTTCAAACATTTGAGATTTGGCAAAAAAAAAGTTTTGCTCAATAATCTTCTGCTTAATTTTGAAACCTCCATGCACTTTAATGAGAATATAATCCATTTCTGATTCATTCATTGTTAATGGATAGGCTGTTTTAAGGGTTTTATTTTTTCCCCCACTTTTTTGGAGGACATGTGTGATGTTTTAGGGAAACTGTCAGGGTCTTTGTAAACTGCTTTGAAAGATAGTAATGGAAAGGAAAAAAAAACAATAAAGCTTCATTTTGTCTCGGGAAGTCAAGTGTCAATCAAGAAAGTGAGAGAAGTTCTATATTTCTGTCAGGGATGCAGCAGAGAGGAGAGGATGGAGAGAAGGTGGGGGAGGAGAGGAAGAGGGAGAAGAGAGGAAGAAGAAAGGAAAAGGGAAGAGAGAAGAAAAGGAATGAGTAGAAGGAAAGGAGAAGGGGCACAGAGAAAGAAAAGCATTTTCTCCCCGTGTTACTGCTGCCATGAAATGGTTTGTAGATCAAGGGTTGCAGACAGGAATAGGTGCTGATGGAACCTGAGTTTGCTCATGACTCTGTGCAGGCTCCAGCTAGTCTGCAGAGGGCCAACTCCTCTAGTGAAGGGCAGAGTGAGGAGCCAGGAAAGGGATGTTTCCAGCAGCTTCAGAAAGATTATTTATGATTCTAGGCACAGTGGAGAGAAAGAGAAAATGAGGGAGTCAATGGGAAAAACAGAAAGAAAGGAGTTCCTATTTCTGCAAGATTTGAGCAGTATATCATTTTTCTTTTGCCCTTAAAGGGCCAATGTAGATCTGAAATTGCTCATCCTAAGAGTATCCTCCAAATCTAGACAGAATAGGAATTGACAAACAACCAATGCTTTGATTATTTGTTATAAAAATAAATGAGTTTTAATTGTTTCAATCAATATGGCTCTATTTCTGCCCACCCCTTTCAAAATATTGATTTGAAGGAACTTTTAGAAAGCTACAATTGTGATACCCCAAGGAGGGCCTCACCCTCCCTGGGGAGTGATGTGGGGATTGGGGGGCTGGTAGAGGGACGAGGGAGGAGGAGTGGGAGAGGGAGCTGGGACTGACATGTGAAACATTCACGTTTCTAATTTAAATAAAAACATATATTGAGAAAAATAAAAATAAATAAAAAGGAGGAGGAGAAGGAAAAAAAAGAAAGCTACAATTGTCACACTTTTTCTATTTGACTCGTTTCTCTCCAAACATTTTGCATTATTTTTACTATTTTAGATGCAAAATGTGTTAGCTAAGAAGAAATAGCATTGCATTATTTGTATAGATTTAATACATATGCAGTTTTATATAAATGTCTCTGTGCTTGCAAGTAAAATTCTGTCATCAACACCGTTTAGCTTCAGAATTTTCTAACATTATGTTGGGTATAACAATACCATGCTTAATTGATAAAATGTACAAAATGGTGAACCTAAATTATGCTATCTATTTAACAGCTTTCATATGTGTACTTTAAAGGAATACTATGCTGGAGCAGAGAGCTGCTTCCTGAACTGATGTGTCTCTTACAGGATAAATTTCCAACTATTGAAAACCCAGGGCCAGCAAGATTGCTCAGTGGGGAAAATGCTGTAAAGCCTAAAGATCCAAATTTGATTTCCAGAACCCACAATGAAAGGAGACAATAGAGGAGGGCATGCTGTCATGTCCTCTGATCACCACACATTGCATCATAGCAACTACACTAACATACATACAGATAACATACACAACACTAACCCTAAGGTTTTGAATGAAAAATAAATGTGATCTTAAGCTTCTGATTCAGAGTCTATAATTGTACTGGACAACTTTTCTTTTCTTAATGAAAGCAACAAATCCTGGAAATAATTTTACATTTAAGAAATATTTAAGTAGAAAATTTAAGAAGCATGTTAAGCTTCAGGACTATAGCTCCCATTCTATTATGAAGGGACTCTCAAGTATATATCAAATCATTTAAAATCTTATCTTCTGCTGAAATGCCAGCCATGTCAGTCAGAATGCGTACAGTCCTGGCATTTTGTAAGAATGACAGTTTGACCCCAAAATAACAGAGGAAGAAGTCATGAAGAAGCCTTCCAGTACTCTAAAGTCATCTATTGTCTTCAGTATCACTAAGGGGTTTTTGAACCCCATTGATCTTTAAATAGAATATTTGATACACAGAAAATGATTATAACCTCATAAATCCTGAATGGCTTACAAGATACTTTTGTCCCCTTTATCTCATGGGTACCTTGGTTGAATTTAGCAGGTTTCAGAGTGCTGGTTGCTTGGGCTGTGCCTGTCAGGTGGCTGAGTTGACCCTGTAAAGAAAAAGGATTGAAGCTCTTTTCAGAAAAATGTTTAATTTAGGAAGCAAAGCACACCACTCAGAAGCAAAAAAAAAAA
This sequence comes from Mesocricetus auratus, assembly GCF_017639785.1. Taxonomy (NCBI): domain Eukaryota; kingdom Metazoa; phylum Chordata; class Mammalia; order Rodentia; family Cricetidae; genus Mesocricetus; species Mesocricetus auratus. Next base: position 43,073,830 of record NW_024429184.1, on the reverse strand, counting down.
TCCATTGTTGTGCTTTTTCAATTTAAAAAGTGTGTGGATCTTCAGGATGCATGAATTTAATAATGTGGTAGGAGAGGCAGAGAACTAGAACTAATAACTTTGTGTGTAGGAGAAACTGTGGCCAGCCTACCTAAACCACAACCGCCTTGTCCCAAGTGCCCAGACCAGCATGCGTGAGCATGCACATGTGCAGCAGGCACTTCCACCTGAGCCAAGCCCCCCAAACCTGCCTCAAAGCCCAGATAGTGCTGAAGGAGAGACACGTGACTCAGAGACACCAGGAAAGGACAATGCTGCAGAGTTAGCCACTTAAGCCAATAGGACCCTGTGAGGGGCGTATAAAGGCAGGTCTAAGTTCCTTAATAAACGAGTCTGCAGCATGCTCTGCAACTCACTGACTCCCAGTGCCTGAGTTGTTGATACTGCATCTTCTCATCTCCCAGGGGTTGTCCGAATAGGGTCACCTTTAACGTTTGTGAGTGGAACAATATAATAATAGATTTTGTTGAGGAGTCAAGAATAGGGACAAACAGACCAAGAAGGGGAGGTAGTAAAGTGTCATACAGAGACAGAGAAGGAGATCTTTAAAAGGTCACAAGATGATACAGGAATGCCTAACTTGCTTAAAGTGACCCATTGTCACTGTAACTAATACAGTTCAGATCTGGTGCACTCTTGGGAAACAGAGTCAGTCTGTGTTGAAATGTGAGTCTTATGTGACTTAACATTTCCTTCTAGACTCAGGGAGACCCTTACATTGCCTCACAGTATACCAAGGTCAAGCATTAACATGAGTCCTTGGGTGGCTTAGTGTAGTCACTCAGTAAGTGGGGTAATGGTGGGTGCTGTCCTTCTGTATGCTGTAAATATATGTTTCTTTTATTGGTTGATGAATAAAGCTGCTTTGGCCAATGAACAGTCAGGATGTAGACAGACAGAAAGTATAGGCCGGCCTATCAGATTAAGAGAATGCTGGGAGTAAAAACACAGGGAGTCAAGAGAGATGCCATGTAGCTGCCCAAGGAGTAACATGCCGAACATCACTGGTAAGCCACAGACTCATGCAATACATAGTTTAATAGAAATAGGTTAATGATTAAGAGACAGCTAGCCAAGAAGAAGCCTGAGTCATCAGCCAAACAGTTTATAATTAATATATGCCTCTGTGTATTGATAGTCTTCAGAGTTCTACCAATACTTCTTGCATTTGTTAAAGTGCTGTGATAACTCATTTACATTTGATGCCACGAGAATGGGTAGTGTCATCCAGTTGTCCTGGTGATATTCTGTCAATAATGCTGGATCCTGTCTCCACTTCCTTCACCTGCCTAGTATGTATTTCAAGCAGGTCACAGCCTTAACAACAGCAAAACTAAAATAGAAGTGTGTGGTGTGGAATTTATTACACTCCCACCTTGTTCTTCCAAATTTATTCTTCCCTTTGTAGTTGCTGAATCATCCAGAGCTAAATCATTTGTTCAGACATGCAAGTTTGAAGGTTGTTCATGAATTTTTAACCTTGACTTTTACATTCAAATAAATAAAAGATCATCAGTAATCGTACACTTAAATGATTCTCAATCACCAAATAATCTTGAGTCAGTTTCTTCATTGACCCATAGCTACATATGAGCCTTATAGCATTAAAAAGATTTTGAGGGCCCCAGGACTACCTGTAAAAGCTTATAGTCCACAGTGGTGCACAGAAGAATCCATTCAAATCCAGTATTGATGGCATCACTTACCAACTCAAATTATTGCTGGCTCCTTTTTTTACTTGATTTGCTATCACTGTACAAGATCATTTGCCTCTTGCTTAACTCTTCTGTAATACTGAGTTCTTTCTAGTTTTTCTGCTACCCTATGCTGCTTATTCTGCAATTAATTGATAAATCTGACTTATTCCTTCCCATTGGCCATATCCACCTAATCCTGCAAAATTCTTCTGGGCAACCTACCTAGTTTCCAACCCATACCTATGTTTGGATTGATTAACCTTCTCCTTATATTTGAATTATTGCTATAATCATGTCCATGATTGGTGAGGTCTAAGCTTTGTGTATATATTTTGTCTCTAGTATTTTATTCATTACCTGTCATACAGGGATCTCTCTCTCTCTCTCTCTCTCTCTCTCTCTCTCTCTCTCTCTCTCTCTGTGTGTGTGTGTGTGTGTGTGCGTGCGTGCGTGCGTGCGTGCGTGCGTGCGTGCGTGCCTGCCTGCCTGCCTGCCTGTCTGCCTGCCTGTCTGTCTTTGAGAATATCTGTCAGAAGGTTAGACATATAAACTTAAGGGAAACATGGAAGCCCTCAGTATTGGAGTTGGAGTGTGTATGTCTTGGACATTATAGATAAAACAGAAGCATTCTTTTTAATGAAGAATTGACGTAACTTGCATTTCAAAAAACGTTTTGGCAATAATGGGTTAATAGCATGCTGGGATGACAATGCAAAATTACAAATGTATTAGTTGAGGAATGAAATGACAATGATATAATGTAGAATGATAGTAGTAGAAATGCTGGGAAAGAAGTACACACCAACACATTGTCTGTGTTTCTGCAGATGTCAGGTGTGGGCTTGGCACAGTTAGCTCAGGAGTAGTGGTTATTTCACTTGTACTACACATGTACTGCATAGCAGTGAACTTACTGTAGAGGAGGCTCTAAACTAAAAGTTAGTTGATGGCAATGATCCAGATCTTTGGTATGTACGCAGTGCAACTGTTCTTTGTGAGAGTGGTATGGGGGGTGCTTTGGTACTTTATCTTGTTTTCTTTGTTGCTGCAAGTAACAATGCATGGTTCAAGTAATAAATTCAAATTAATGATGGAGTGACAGGTCTTGTGCAGTTGGGGTCAGTTTCATCCTCTTGCAGCTGCTTCCAGGGAGTTCCAACCTTCAGCACTGTGCATGCTTCTACTCTGAATCAGCTATAGAACTTTGATCTCAGGTTCCAAAAGTGTTCTCACTGTAAACAAGCAACACATCTAATAATACCCATCTCATCTGATCATCTGAAGGGTTTCATGGGTGTTTAATTAATAATTGAGAACAAATGTCACCATAGTTGCCTCACTCTAGACAGGGGACAATTATTCCATCTACTTATGGTTTTGGCTTGCAGCATATATTAAGCTTTTGGAAAGGTTATTAAGGATGAAGATAATTAAACTTGTTTTTTGTACATAATGACAATTTATATTTGAAAACAATTAGCATGGACTTGTGTGCTCAAAGAACTAATTTTATAGAAACTTATAATATACAAAGATAAATTTTAACTGAATATTAACTGTTACATTGTTGAAAGTAGTGCAAGTTTGAAAATTGTTTAACTGTTCATCATAAATTATGGCATATTATAGGAATATTTCTAAATAAGGGTTGATGTGGGCCACTCCCTTTTCCTAGTCTCCTCTCCTCTTCATTTCCATCAATAGTTCCTTTTTGCTTTCAGGACATAGATGCTCTATCATTCTTTCTTAAATTGTTTTTTTTAAAACCAAATCTATATATATTGTAGTACAAAAGTTTGAAGACACATTTTAAGTTGAAGTGTTGCAGAATTGTAGAGTAAAACATTTAGTAAAAAGTAGTAATGTAAATAACAATTTAGATCATGTAACTATATAATACATGTATACATAGACACATGTCTATACATACACACATACATATACACACATATGCATACACTTCACACATGTATACAAAATACCGAAACGCACACATGCAATATGCCACACATATACAAACATGCACATACATATAAATACATATACACATATTATGACACATATATACATACACATAAGTACACCAAATATTTAAACATACACACATATTTTAACGAACACACATGCTCTCCCACTTGTGATACCAAGATGACCAGATTAGAGGGACTCTGAAGGAAATGTTAGTTCTTGAGTTATTTTAAGGTTTGAAAAGTATTTCTATAATGACTCTATACACTGACAAAAATAATGAAGTTACTGCTGTGCTTTAGGGCTGTAAGAATATTGTGATTACTCCTTGCATTTTGACTTAGAAACTAATATTTAAAGTATTTAAGATATGGCCTGCATAATCCCTAACAATTATCTATGAGCATCTGTTCTCTTACCCACAGTGTAGTCTTCACCCCTCGTGAAGGAAATTTCTCTTTGCAATGGTAGAGACCACTACAGAAAGCTGCAACCCATCAAAATGCCAAGGTGTATATCCCAATAGATACATACACAAAAAAATATTCCTGCACCTAAGGTTAAGGGAACATTGCAGAAGGTGGGGGGGGTTGTAAAATCCAAACGACCAGAGATTTTGCTATGAGATTGTTTCTCCTAGTGATGTGAAAAGCTATACCCATGAAGTCTAATCAACATGACTTCCTAAATGTGCACTGAACAAGGATGACAACAGCTGATATGCCAAGGTAAATGGAAAGCTAGGAACAGGAGAAGTGGGCTTCCCCTGAAAAGCACACCAAATTGTTGTCCACATCTTAATAGTCAGCCTGAAAACATACATGTAATATTATAGAGACTAAGAAGGTCATATTTAGTAATATATGTGTATACATATGCATTTAATAACAATTAGTAAAAAAAAGAGGCAATGAATTTGAAAGAGAATGGAAAGGTGAATATATGAGGATTTGGAGGGAGGAAAAACGTTATAATTTTTCAAAATTGTGTCGTCTCAAGTATTAAAAATAAAATGAAAAAAGATTGCTCAGCAGATAAAAAAGGAACTTTCCATATAGCCTTGTGTAGGAAGAGATTTTACATAAAAAAATACTGGATGTATGGTTACCTGAAGAAGAGAGAATAGCTACCCAAAAAACCATCAAACAAAGAAGAATCTAATGTTTGATATCAATGTCTAATCCTCTTAATTTCATACTTATAATATCTATTTCTCTTTACTTCCTAATGATCTTTTGGTCCCAATTCACTTAAACTGAAGCTGGCTTTGGAGTTGGATTGGCTCTCCTCCTCTAAATCCAAGCATGTTGTTAAAATAAAATTCAGAATTTCTGTATTATATCAAGGAGCCATTGATGTAAGACAGAAGAAAACAAAGTCTAAGGATTGTCATCTGTTTATACTCAGTTCTTTCTCTAAAAGTCTAATTTCCCTCACATTTATCATCTTCCTTATTGTTGTCTTTCCCAGTATGCATTCGTATAAAAGTTAAAAATTTCTCTGTTAACATTAATGTTTGAGTTGTCCACAGGGAACAAGAAATTTTCCAAAAGCAATCTTCAAAAACTTAAAAAAGAAAATGGGGCCCCGCATCATCAACTCCACCTGAAAAGTACCATCTTGAAACCAGTATGGAACTAAATCGACACAACTCCAGACCAATGAACTGATATGGTGCACCTTCTACATTCTGGCCTGTGCCTCAGACAAGAACTTCAATCAACATTAAGACTTCAGGCAAGAACATCAGTCAAGCATTTCCCGCTAACAGAGACTAAATTCAAATGAGACTTTTGTTATACTAACATTTTCTTCCTACAGGATCCCATGAGGTCGTTGTCCCATTTCAACAGGAAGTAATTTTGAGGATACTATGTCCCCTTTCCCTACTGTTGATATTGTAGGATAGTTTACACATGTTAGTGTCAATTTTCAATTATTTAGGGTTGGGATTACAAGGAGGTGTTCAGACTTTGGCATTTCTTTCAGGTAAGTTTAGGATTTAGATGGGATAGATGTGCTTAGGATAGGATATAGGTAGATTATAATTTGTTTATCATCTTCTATATATACATGCTTTATATATGTTTGAGACATTTTGTGTATTGGGACAATTTAGTTTTGTCTTAAGTCTAAATCTTTTCTTTAGACTAAAAGGGGAATTGTAGGGAGAGATTTTACATATCCTTAGCACTAACCACTCACACGTGGGTATATAGAACATACAGAGGTAAATAGAGCTAGGGAGAGGAGACTCTTTCCTTTTGGGTTTCAGTTTCGACCTGGATAGCAACATGCAGACCTTTGGTTCTTGGCTTTTTTGGCTTTTCAAGTAAATGATTTCTCTTTCAATAAAATATCATAGGACATCATATTTTGTGTAGTTTAATATTTCTGCATCAGTCTTGGACTGGGTTCAGTTCTATGGGTTCATCTCCATCTGGTGGAGGAGAGAAGCAACTCTTATAAGTTGTCTGCTGACCTCCAAATGCATGCCATGTTACAAATACTTAAACGTGTGCCCCCCCACATACACCAACAATTTAAAAATAGCTGAAAAGGATGAGCTTTTTCTCTTGTTTGAAAGGTCATCATTCCAAAGCATGCTGATACAAATTAAACCAGTTTCATGTCAACTTGATGTTCACTTAGATATCAATTAATTAAAAGAGGAAGAAAAACAGTTGTATGGTCCACCATGGATCATATTAAATCTACTCAACAACCTATAGCATATGGTATTATCAGAAAACTTTGTTCTTCTAAGCCCATTGGACATCGACTATGCAGAATCATTTTCTAACCAATATATTATTTTACTTGTATTTTAACAATTACTAAGTTTTTTTATTTTACTTATAATTACATAATTTCTCCCTTGTATTTCCTCACTCCAAATCTTCCAAATTCTCCTATCTGACCTCTTTCAAATTCACGGCCTCTTTTTTCATTAATTGTTGTTACACGCATGCATATTCCTAAATACTTAAACATAATAGACTCAGTCTCTATGATGATATGTTAGGCATTTGTTTCCAGGACTAGCCATTTGGTTATCTATTATTGAGCTATGTTGGCTTCAGGGTCTTTCTCTACATAAACCAAACACTATAATTATGTATTTTTCCATGTGTTTTTTTTCCTTTTCTCTCCAATTCTGTAGCTTTCTTCCATCTTCAGTTCTGCTACCTATGCTGTCTACTCAAGGTCTGTCTCTCCTTCAAACAATTGTTCAAATATTAACTCCAGAGAAAGTATTCTTAATCTTCATCTTAACACAATCAGAAAATATCATAGATTGTGGACCAGAAAAAAAGAGCCTTGTTTTCACAGCATGTGTAGTCCAGGAGTCATGGGTTAAAGCACTAGGAGATACACTTCCGGTGAGTGTTCATTTACTGATTCACAGATATTATCTTCTCTTGTTGTCTGCACAGGCAGCAGGAGGGAAGCTCAGTAGAACTTCTTGTAAGGGAGCTTATCTGATTCATGATGGCAGGAACCTTATGGCCCAATCACCTCCCTTACGACCGGCTAATACATACTTTGGGTATAGATTCAACACATGAATTGCAGAGGAACACAAAAAAATTGTGTTTCTCTCTTGAAATGATTAGAGAGCCCTTTGCTATGAGCTCCTACAGAACTTTATTGATTACAATATGGTACTTACTCTATTGTATTGTACTGTTATAATTATGCTCTGTGAAATCAAGGGCATATCTAGCTCACTAGTAGTGTATTTGTTGTAACTAGCCAAAGGGCAAGGATATAATGGGTACATTTATTATATGACCAAACTGATAGTTGTAGAAGTGGAAAAAATGACATGATAGTAATTCTACCATTTTCATACTAATTGTCATGAAAAACAAAACAAGAAAGTTTCTACGGCACCAAGAGAGAAAATGTTGATACAATGTTCTCAGCCATAATTGGACCTAGGAAGTTTGGAGGTTAGGCCTTGTAACAATATAAACCAGTCTGCTTATGGAATAGGCAAGCATCACTCAGGCCCTACAAATTTTTTATCACATGATGAAATTCCATTGTCACATGCCAGTCCTTGATGGGCATGTCTATTGTGACTGTTCAATGATTCAGTTCTGGATAGGGGAACCCATATTAATACAACTAAAAGGTCAACGAATAGAAAGCAAACATAACTAGTCCAAAGGGAGATATATTGATAGAGTATGCAGACCAAGGTGAAAGGAGATTCTAGACTGTTCAACTATGGAGAATAAAATCTGAGAATGTGGATATGTATGTGTGTATTGATTAATATGTATGACACATGCATTATAATAATAAGAAATATAAAATAACTTACATAGCTTTATAATGACGGTTTCACACACACAAAACTTCCATTAGTGAACAGTATTCCTATCTCTTTTTTTGGAGATATATCACAAAACTAAAGAGTGATAGATACCCATTTTAAACTGTTAATAACATAACTTGTTCAACTATCATGCTAATCTCAATTTTTTAATTATAGCAAATAGTCACTGGGCTGATATTTATGCCAGGCAGAGTTCTGACCTATATTAATAATTAAGATGCATTAAGTGGTACCAAACATAAAGAAAATATTCAATGGATGATGGAATCCTGTGGGATAATATGCTCATACCCACATTTGCAGAGAAGAAAGCTGGAGTGCAGTGAGGTTAAGTAACTTAATCCATTGTATAATAAATCATGCAAGTATGAAGTGATGAAGCTATGATCGAAATCCCAGAATCTGGCTCCTCGTAATAGTTAAGCATCACACTCAAATTTCTGTCTGAATAGAAAAAAAAATGAGAGACCTTTTAGCTAGCTCGGATCTCAGAGCCATCTATAAATTATTGCTGATCTTGGACATGCTTCTGTTAGAGTTCCACATATAAAAATTGAGCCTAACAAACATATATAATTCCATTGCAGAAGTGAGATAACATGTATAAATAACTCATCAAGGAACTTGTAAAAATGCTCAATTTTGTAAGCTATTATTAAATGATTATTAATGTGTCCTGCTTAACTATTTATTACATGTATGTATGTGTCTATGTGCATGATACAGGGAACTTGGAGCCATGCTGAGTTTGTGGGTCAGGCCTTACCTCTTGTGGCCTTAGTCTGTAAGGGAGCCATAGCCAGAATATTCACAAAAACAAAGTGACCAAGATACAGTGACTGGCCCCTTGTCTGAAGTGACTGATCTATGGTATCTATAAATATGGTCTTCATAACCTAAATACTAAAGCAAAAATGTATTTTTTAATGAAAGAAAAGATTCTTTGTGTTTTCAACAAATAAAATGCTTCTGTCTTTCCCAGCATCTGTAATTTTACCATTACCTGCCACTTCATATGATGAGTGAAGGAACTTAGAACTTGTTTATTTTACTGGTAATTGCTTGCACACCCTCTTTTTAAATTTAATTTCATTATTTATTCATATGCGTTTGTGTGTGTGCGCGCGCCCCCCACAAGACTGTGTCTCTGCTTTTGCCCATGGAGGCCAGAACCCACAGAGCTGGGTGTTGTGAGCTAAAATCAGGTCTTCTGCAGGTCCAGCAACTACTTTGAAGCACTAAGCCATCTCTCCAATTCTCTATCTGTCCATCTTTGTCTTACTTGCAAACTCAAATCTTAGTGAACATTACCATTTAGAAACCTTTCTGTCACCTTGGCTTCTCAAAAGCCTAAACTAAACTTGTCTCTTTCCAAAGATACAGTGTTTGCATTTCCTTTATCAGTTAATGGCATCCAGGACATCCATGGTAACAGATTTGCATTACAGATTAAACCTCCTCTAAGACAGGAATGCCCTGGATAATGCTATAGTCTCACCCCCAATAAAAAGAAAAGCTATGGAAATATCTATAGAAAAAGTGTTTCATGAGGACTATTTTGGCACCTTCTTTGAACTCTATAATGCTAAATTATGCCCTCAATAAGTTTTGTATGTCTCTCCTACTTGTATCTTTCTCATCTCCCTTCACTGTGTTGATCATTTCATAATAAAACTATTGGGACACTAAGTCACTTTCTATGTTGGAAAGAACATACTTTTCTTGATCATTTCCCCCTGTCCTTACCATATATCCCCAGAATTTCTACCCAAAGCTCATCATATATGCCAGGTAATTTTCTATTCCCTTCCTGTAACTATTGAAGCCTTCTCCATATCCTCTTTTCTACTCACTCATATAATATTTGCCAATTCAATGTTTACTGAAACTACCTTTTATCTTTGAAGACGTTATTCCATGACAAATTAAACACTAACCACTCTTACATTTATCACAGAAATTATTTCTTCTTTGAATCATTTCTGAAAGGTGGTTTATATGTACATAAAGAATATAGTACATAGTATTATCACCATAGTCCACTTTCCTGCTGGGCCTGAGTCCTTTCAGGAATAAGAATCCCTTCTTTTATTTCTCAGAGAACACAACTGCCCATAAGATGGAATTCATCATGGTTTCTGTGAGAAGCCATCAGTCTCCAGAATGGAGTGGGACAGAATCTCTTCTCTCCTAGTTTTTAATCTTGCTTCCCCTAACAACCACTCTTGGTGAAGAAACAAGGTGGCCACAGAGATTATACCAGCAGTCCTCAAGAAGAGTGAGGTCCCAGAGCACCATCCTCCTCCCCTTCATAGTGAGCACAAGCTTGTGCTTGCAGCTGCGGCTAAGGATCCTCTTGAATCTTGAGTCTGAGCCAAGTGCATAGCCCAGCTGTCCACAGACCTCTTCAACAGAATCTTGGAATCAGCCAACAGGAACTTAAGCACTTTTAGATTTAACTTTTCATTATGTCTTGCCCTTTGGATACTTCGTTTCTTGAGAGCCTTGTTTGGGTAAAGCAGGAGGTAGAGGTAGAGATTAGATGCATAGGATTCCCAAATCTGACATTTCTGACATATTATCTAAACTAACCCTGAATCTTAACAATGGAGTCAGGCAAGCATATTTTGTGTCTTGAGAATAGGATATAAAAACAAACAATCCCCTGTGCTGTCAATGTCTATCCTCCTCTTCCCTCCCCTTTCCTTTTTTTCCCCTTCATGCTTTTGTATTTTCTCTTGTTGCGATGAACCCCAGGGTCTAACAGATGCTGGCAATCACTGTACCACTGAGCTTTCTCAGTGCTAAAGAATTATCTGTTCTCTGTCAGCTCATCATATTCACAGTTCTATTCTTATGCTATTGTAACTTACCCAGTAGTTTATAAGAGTCATTGGTTGGCAAGCATAATGGCATGGGGTTAATAATCATGAGAGTGTGTTTCATAACATTTTTTATTAATTTTTTGCCTGGAACTTTATTATTTTCACTTTAAAAAAATCCTGACAGTGCAGGCCATTTCTTTCACAGGCACGATTCAAGTGTATCATCTATTGATTCTCTCATGTTTACTGCAAACTCATGATACTTAGGTTAAATTTAACGTGAGAAAAATCCTTTCCCAGTGTGTGCTTCCAAAGGTTGTGGTCTCAGTTAAGATTTCTACGAGAACTGATCTCAAAATTGTCAACATTTCAATCAAGGTGCTCCTTAATTTTCATAGGCACACACAAAAGAAAAGTAGGTCACTGACTTCAAAGTCCAAGCTGTAGGCTATTCATATGTTCTGCTGTGCTGAATCACAAAATCACAATCTCTTTTCATGTTTCACGGTAAAAATTTGTAAGCAGCCACAGTTTGTCATTGTAATTGGTACTGCAATTCTGCTACCCCATGGCTTGTCCAGACTCACATACATACAATGTGCATATTCCCTTTAGCTCACAGTTTCTATTTCTTTCGTCCTAATCCAATGCCCATGATGTAAGAGTCCTCAGTAATTTAACACTACAGATACTGCAATGAAGAGTAGTACCTAAGCTTCTCTTTTGCAATGTGGAATGAGCACATTTGGTGTTATGACATTATTGTATTTCTGAATAAAATTCCCCATTTCCACTGTCACTATATCAAATGAGCTTCTGCCATATTGTATTTTATCAGGCTGTGGTTAATGCAGTATTTGGCTGTGGCATTAGTTATGGCATGCTCAGGACAACTGATTTACCTGACTCAGTGTGTGATCAAGCATCTCCATTATTGGAATAAAATGAAAACTGTCAAGATCATGGTCATGCAATAGAGGAAACAATTTTACCTCAGCACTAATGCTCACAAAGTACACTAATCTACAGTAATTCTGTGATTGCATTTGGAAGCAATTCCTTCTTTTCATTCAGAGATAACTGTTACAATACAATAGGCAGCCTCCTGTCTTTCCCCCCACAGTGAGCAAAATAGGTTGCTCACTGTAAAGAAAGGGAGCGATAGTAGGCTGTAGTATTTGTTTCTGTGTGAATTAAGAAGTGTGTGAGGCCTGTCAGGAGGCCTGACTATCCCAATGAGTTTGAACCAAAACATTGTTGTGGGGTAGAGAATGCTCCAGAAAAATATGCATGGGGAAATTAGCATTTTCCTCAGATTTTATTGAGAAATCTCATAAAAGACTCACTCTAAGCTCACTCAGAAACAGAGCTACATATATGGGTGCAGAACTACGCTACTTGTTAGGCAAAGGTTGCAGTCCCCTATTTCTGGTCAGGGTCATGCTCCCAGACCATGACTCTGCATTCTTTTGTTTCTAGGGTTTTGTGTTCACAATTACCACATAATGATTGTGTATGTTTACGGGGCTTACTCTGACCCTATAATAGATATTACTTTCTATCATAAGTTTGTATACTATTTCTGCATTTAAATCAGTCTTTCTAGATAGAAGAAAATTGTCTTGGAGAAAAATGACCCAAACCGATTGCCACATCTTATTCTCAAATTTTCTTTCTATCTTTCTTTCTTTCTTTTTATTTTCTTCACTTTAACTCTTATTGCCATGTGCTGGTGGCACATACCTTTTATCCCAGCACTTTGGAGGCGGAAGGTCTCTGTGAATTATAAGTCATCATGAACTACAAATAGCCAAGACTGTTACACAGAGAAACCCTGTCTCAAAATAAATAAATAAATAAAAATAAAAAATGCTGCATAATGATCTCAAACCAAATTCTCCCTACCCACCCAGAATGACAAAAGGATTTAAGAGTTACCCATGAATATGACTCTGTATATTTTAATACATTTTAATTGTTTGTCTATCATCATACTTTACTAATTTGCTGCTTTCTCAAACTTCTCTGCCAACCACCTCATGAAATGGCTTCTTGTATAATTCCACATTTGGCTCAATCTAACCTTTCTCCTAATAAAACAAAGCAGATCAACTCAAAGTGACAGAATGCTTGCTCCTGGCATCATTGGGCTCTTAGTCAAAACCCTTGTTATAATGAATCGCAGAATGTGATTTTTATGCAATCAAAAATAAACTAGAATGGAGTAGAGTCTCAAACTGGAGAACCCAATAGTGTCCTTGGAATTCAGATAGGAGGAGTTTGGTATCCACGGCCAAAGGAATGCAAAGAATGAAAATCCAAGTCTAATCACCCTACACCGTTTTGCTTGATTTGATTAAAACACATGTTATATGATGTGATTTGTAAATTTCAAAATAGTTGCAAGTTTAAGTATAGCTGAATCCTCTTCTAAACCAGGGAAATGAGGTCACTGTGTTTACTCAGAAGAGCCAGCAGAAGACAAAAGCGCTTCACAAAATCCACAGCCTCCACATTAACCTTTATGGTCGCTGGACATCTCTGAGAATACATGAAGCAGCTTGTGATGACATCATATCTTCTGCAACAGAAAGGGAGGTGATTTTGGATAGGGCAGCCATAAGGAAGGTGAAAGTGTTTACTGTGCAATGAGAACAAGGGACCATTTCCTTCCTGTCTGTGCAAGCATTTCAAATCCTACACTTTTTCTGCAAAGATTGCAATCGATTACTGAATGATATCCAGATACCTGTGCATCTGAGCTGTGCTGTGTTACTTTGCAAAGGAAGAATGAAGTGGTCAGACTTGGCATGTTAACGTCAAGCATGTGTTTCCCCCATACTCTTTCTTATGCTGCACTGGAGTGAGGTTCCCTCTCTCCTGCTGGAAGATGCTGCATCTCAGCATCTGTCTTTATGCCATTATTTTCAACTGTGGTTCCAAACATAGCCACTCAGGAGAGGCAGAGAAGATTCACTGGAGAACAGACCAGACACACAGATGTGTAACAGTGCAGCCAAAGAGCAAACAAAGTAGTGGGGTATGTTACACATTCAGGTATGTGTTCTTCCAAACTGCTCAGTTCTTCCCTTTGAGCATTCCTGTACAAGGGAAAGCATACAGGCTGAATATGATCCTCTCTTCAGGAATATCATTACAGCACAGACTCTGATTTCTGCCTCCCTCACTCCACTCAACATCACCATTTAGTTAGGAAACTTGATGATTTTAACTAGAGGCTTGAATACTTGGGGAGACAAGTTCAGAGGATTCTTTGGGGCTTTGTAGTTTCCCAGCTTGAGCTAATGGCAGGAATCCTTTCCTGCCTTCAGCATCAGAAGAATGGTTGGTCAATCCTTCCCCGCTGGATGAAATACCACCTTTGTAAGCTTTGTTGCTTCATGTGTTGAACCCTGAACTTGCCACTCACATGCTCACACATTCTTAGCAGCATTGAGCTCACTCCTGGGAAGCTGTATATTGTAAAAGATTTCTCACTGATGTGAAAACTCTAAGCAATATAACCCTGAACAATATAAAAAAGAAAAGTTATTTTTCTGCCTTCACAAATATCATCTCAGTACATATCTTGGTTAAATATAATGGGCAAGCAATCTAGAATAATATAGAGATGTTCATAAGGGATTGCACACTGAACCCTGTGGTACTGTTAATATGAAAAGCCACAGGCTCATGTGTTTAAGTATTTGGTCTTTAGCTGGTGTCACTGTTTGGGAAGGATGTAGGACCATTATTCGGCAGAGCCTCATTGGAGGAAGTAGGTCACTTAGGGTGGACCTTTTGGGTTTCAAAGTCTCGCCTTCCTTCCAGTGACTGAAATCTTGCTCCTCTCGCCATGCCTTCTGCATTTTGAGTTCTCAAGCTGTCAGCCAAAACAAAACTTTCCTCTCTTAAGTGGTCTCTTGTCAAATTGGCTGGCACAGCAACTAGAGATGTGACAACATAATTCTTCTATCCTTCCTGTAACATCTTTGGAACCCACATGCAAAGCAGACTTGGAAGGTGGGTGCCTCCTCTTTTCATCTGTACTTTTTAAATTCAAGTTATGATATAGACGACAACCTCAGAACTTTTGAGATACAAATGTATCAGGAGAGTTATTTTAGATACTGATGAAAATATCTGCAGTGACAAGGCTATTTTGGATGGCAATTGTATACTTGAAACAAGTTCTAATTGAAACCAGTTTTCTTGGGATTAGTTTCTTTTCTGTGTGCTCTGGAAATTTTGAGTCTTTCCATGTTGGGGAAAGTCACAGAAGAACTAGATCTTTAATTCTCAGTGAACAGGAGCATTCTAATTTGCTGAGTTAGGGATTCATGTACTGTATTCCCATGTTTAAGGAGGTGAACGAACTGTCTACCAGTATTTCAGTCTCAGGGACTGACCCACTCGCCTCTCTTTGACATCCATGGTCTTGCTAAACACTGTTCACACATAAACATGCAATGAAAGGTAAGGCTAAATCAGAGCAAATTGCTTGCACAGTAATTTCTAGAAGGAGCATGATTTTTCTCTTCTCACACTATAACATTTAATTTGTATTAATGGTCAAGTGGGGTGTGTTCTGTTTTTGTGGGGTCTGGAAATATGGTGTCAGCAGAAATCTCTTTGGGAAAAATTACAAATTAATGACTAATGCTGATTTTATTCTTCATGAGAAACACATTATAAATCTTAGAGTTGTCAAATATTAAAGTTTTCAGAATGAATATCTGTATATTAGTACCTTATTCCTTTCTGAAGTTGAATAATATTCCATTATATATGGGCAAAGTGCATTTTTATGCATTCCCTTATCAGCTCAAAATCAATGTTTGTGTTGAACAAAATTTGTTTTGATATTCTGTATAATGCTGCTGTGACATATGTACCTAAGCTTTCACATTTATGTACATTTTACTTTTTTTCCTTTTCTTTGTTTTTCAACACAGGATTTCTTTGTATATCCCTGTCTGTCCTGGAACTCATTCTGTAGACCAGGCTGACTTCAAACTCAGAGATCCACCTGCCTCTGCCTCCTGAATGCACTATCACTGGCCAGCCATTTTTATTTCTTTTGACTATATATAGAGAGAGATATGGGATTGCTGAATAGTAACTGGTCAACTCTGCTAAGCTTTTGAAGGAACTCCTGGCAGTTTTCCCAAGAAGGTTTTGGTCAGTCTTCAGCCAAATTTACTCTGTCTGTTGTGTAGCTATTTTCCCAAATAGAAACACTCCCTCCTGGAAGAAAGTTGGACCCTTACATGCCTCAGAAAGCTGGTGAAATTTACAAGACTCAGAAAGTTTACTAAAGTTACGAATCTCATGAGGACCCCTCTGTAAGGAAATCAGTCCACAGTTGTGGGTGGGGATGGGATTGTTTTCAGGGAGCTACCTGCAAGTTGAGCAAGGATATTCATGGATGTAATTTTCTTGAGTCCTCATCCATGCTGGAATCAACCTCCTTCATGCTCTTATAAACCCATTGGTTTCCCACTCTGGAGTTGAATAGAATAATTTTGTTGGTCTGTTGCTGATGTTCTAGTTGGAGTCAATAAATGTTTTCTTACTTCTTCCCAAGAAATAATGTAACAGTCTCATAATCCAGGTTCCAGTGGATAAGGAATGACATACATTTATGGTATGATCTTTCATTTCCCAAGATATGGAACACACAGTACAGTTTTAGACCATTTGGATACATACTTAGGGGGCAAGAAATATTTACATACATTGGGAAATTAGCATGGCTGTTTTTATGATTGTTTTTGATTTGTAAGAATTTTTCATGTAGTGTGTATATGACTTTCTTATCAGATGTGTGATTGGCAAATAATTCTTGTCTATGAACTGCTTACTATTCTTTGAAGTTGAAAAGTCTCACATACCCTGACAAACCTATTTATTCCTCAGTATTTCATTCTTTTTCATCTTAAATTTCATTTTTAATTTGTTCATTGCTTGTGTATAGAATTTAAAATATAGAAATGTGTGCCTCTCAACCTTATGGTATTTGTTAGAATATGTGTCTACATGTTGTAGAAATTTTTAATAATTTCCATTGTACAAGTTCATGCCATGTCTAAATGGAGATAATATTGTTCTTCTGTTTCAACATTATTTTCTTCTGTTTCACTTATTTAATTTACTCACTCTGTTGAGAAATTCCACTGAGGTATAACATACCTCTATATACCCAAGTGGATACAGTGGTAGTATTCTCTTAAGATACTTTGGCTAGTTTTGTAATATTATGATCTGTAACTTCCCTTTAAGCATACATTTCCATTGTTTTGATGTCAGGCTAAGTGGCCTCACAAGATGAAGTGGGCAAAATTCTCTCATTTTCTCTCTTTTGGTTTGTGAAGAACTGGTCTTAAATACTTATGAGACTTCTTCAAATACTTATGAGACTTCTACAGCAGAGCTATGCCTTCGTGAGCTTTTCTGTGTGGTTAGGTTTTGATTATTAATTCCTTTGGTAGTAGTCTGTGAAATAATATTTCCTCTTGAGTCAGTTCTGGTAATTTCTGTCTAAGAATTCTTTCCACTTAATATAAGTCACTGTCCTTTTATTCTGCATGAAGAAAATAATGTCAACAAGGTCACTATAACTCTCCAGAGCTTATGGCTTTATATGTAAACCGACATCTATTTGGTTCCATGGTGCCTAGAGGCTGACCACAAAGGGATGGCTTCCCCATAATAGCCAGAAAGGGAAGTGGAGAGAGCAAGAAATCATCAGAGGTTTTAGACTGTGGGAAAATTCTGTGCCAGCCTCAAACAGACTGCATTTCCTAGCTCTTTGCTATAAGAATATTTTCTGAGAAAGTTCAATATTACAAATATGCTAAGCTAACAACTACTACAAGCTTTGTATGATTTGAATCTGTATATTTACTGGAATGTTATTTTCTCATATTTACACAATTTTTAAAAGTTCTTAATCTATTAGTGTTGGTGTAATAGCTTTTCAAAGCTTAAATTTTGTTCCATTTAGAATTAGTTTTAAAGTTTGTTAACTGTTTCCTTATACTTCTATTTTCTTTGTGTGTGAGGCCATTTTGTTAATTAGAACTATTCATGAAATTTGTAATACCTTATACTTTTAAATTATTGAAATATTTATGTTAAAGAATGAACTTTTTACATATTTTTAAAATTTTTTTCGAGATTGGGTTTTCCTGTATAGCTTTGTAGACTAGGCTGGCTTTGAACTTACAGAGAGCTGCATGCCTTTGCCTCCCAAGTGCTGTGATTAAGGGCATGTACCACTATTACCCTGTTTATTTTTGAACTTTTGAGACAAGGTCTCATGTACTTCAAGCTGCTCTTGAACTCAGTATACAGCCAAGGATGACCTTGAGCACTGATCTGCCTGTCTTCAAATCCCAAGGGTTAGATTCCAAGTACATGCTGCAAGCCTGGCTTGAGTTGTTTTCTTATGGTTTTGAGACTGGGCTTTGCCATATAGCCCAGGCTAGACTTGAAACCACACCCTCCTGTTTTGCCTCTCAAGTGCTGGAATTAAGGCATGCTGCAACACAGGCTTCTGAAAACAAAAAAGGCAACAACAACAGCAAAAAAGCTGGGTGGTGGAAAATGCCTTTAATCCCAGCATTCCGGAGGTGGATATCTGTGAGTTCGAGGCCAGTCTGGTTGACAGAGAAACCCTGTCTCCAAAAACAGAAAAAAAAAAAACGAAACAAAAAACAAACAAACAAAAAGGCGTGTGCCACCACTGCCCAGCTACTTTTTATATTTTAATGGACATTTTAAACTTTTCTTAGAGCTTACAATTTCCATGCCAATGAAAACAACATAATAAGTGATTTGTTAATTGACTTTAAGAAGCTTACTTTGCATTACTAAAGATGCTTCAATTGTTTTATATATTTATATTTCAATATTTAGCCATATTTCCATATTATTAGTGAGGTTGCATATTAATAAAATATATCATACTTATTTAATGATTTTTCTTATTTATCATATGTCACCTTCATTTTAGATATGATAAATTTGTAAAAATAAAATATATTTAAAAAGTCATCTAGCAAGAAAAAAAGGAGGCCTGAGACTCAAAGTTGTTCTTACCTAGCATACTTCTATGATTCCCCTTCTGTCTGAAAGTCAACTACAGTTAACTTCTTAAAACTCTAATCCTAGACACAATCTGTACTAAGAGTTCGATGCTCAAATTCTTAGAAATATATGCATCTTAGTCTGTAGTTATACGTCACGTCAGGTGGGACATAAATAATTTTAGTTCAGATCACCTAAATCTGATTAAAAGTAACTTCTCTTTAAGCAAAGTGCTTTCAGATCTGTTACATATTTAAATGCATGATACTGAAGAGAAATTGCTACCACATCCATGTACAGCCATTTCTCTATTGCTTATCTTTCTATGGACATTGCCTCTTAAATGACTATTTCACTTTGGGTGGAATCTAAGCACCATATAGCCAAGAGCATTGATCTTTGTGCAGAACATTACTGTGCAAAACACGAGAAGGAAACAAAAGTCTGTTTTTGGCTCCAGTTTTTAAAACTGAGTTCAAAACAACATTTATAAAACCATCTGTGTCTGAAACACAGAAATACTTAATGAGCTCATCATCCAAATGCAAATATTTTCTTATTTCCACATGATTGTTCTTTGAGTGGAATTGTCACCCACCCATGACCAACCCCCCAAATTAGAATCAATATCTAGTTTTCTGTGTTTCATGTCTCACCCCTCCTCTAAATGTCCTGTCAGTTCTTGCCCAAACAGCTTTTAGCTCATTCTCCTTCCTGTCTATACATAGCGTATCTTCACGGGCTGCAGAATAATTCTGTCTTCTCAGTGTCCCCCAGTGAGCATCCTTTCCCTCTAACTCATTCATTCTCTGCAGTCTTACCATGGTTGTCTTTTATATCTTCAGATCTGCTCAGATGATGTGAGCAAATTGGAGAGGCGATTAGAAGAGTAACATGGCACTCCCAACTCGTTAGTTTGATCTCCAATTAACTCTGCAGCTCTATAACTTTGTGGTTTTAGTTTTTTTTTCAACTTTTAAAAAACTTTCTTGAGAGGAACTCATAGAACCCAGACTGACGGAGGAGAGGCCAGCTTGGGACTGATCCAGATCCCCTAAATTTGGGTGTCAGTGAGGAGGCCTCGGCAATTTATGGGGCCCTGAATAGTAGATAAGTATTTATCCCTGGCATCTGAATGGACTTTGGGATTCTATTCCACATGAAGGGGTGCTCTCTCAACATGGACACATGCGTGAGGGCCTAGGGTCTGCCCTGGATGATATGACAGACATTGGAGAACCCCCTTGATGGGCCTACCCTCCCTGGAACATGGAGAGAGGATTGTGTAGGAGGTTGGGGGGCAGAGGTCAAGGGGATGGAGAGGGAGCTGGAATTGACATGTGAAGCAAGTTTGTTTCTAATTTAAATTAAAAAAAGAAAAAACTTTCTTGAGGTTATAATTGCAATATTTCTCCCCTTTATTTCCTCTCTAAAGGCTTTCAGGCTTTGAACAGTTTGTGAGGATAAACAGGCCATATTCTCAGTAACATGCATTTTGTCATCCTCCATGTAGACCTACACAGATCTAACTTTTCTAAGAATGCCATATGTATTTATTTTCATGTGTGTTTTCCTTAAACTCTTCCAAGTGAGCTCATAAATGTTCTTCTGTCTATGGTTACCATGTGGACAATGTATTGTTATTATTTCCAGTGGGACACTTTCTGGTCCTAAGTATTAGGAATTGTCTTTCTTTGCATGTGTATGCATTCATCGGTGTGTTTTATGGGTGTGTGCATGCTTGTGTGTGCACACCTACTCATGTGGATGCCCCTGCATGTGGGAGTTAGAATTCAACACTGAGTATCTTCCCTCAGTGACTCTCCCCTTTCTTTCTGAGAAAGCATTTCTCACTGAACCTGGAGCTCAGCAGCCTGCAAGCTTGGGTTAGCATCTCTGCAGATGCACAAGTCTCTGGTCCTCCCTCAGTGCTAGGGTTAAGTAAACGCCACATGGTGGTTGGTTTTTTCATGGGTTAGGGTTCAGCTTAGGTCAAACACTTCACTAACTAGTACTGTAACAACTGATCCGCCTTCCCAGACCCAAGCTATCTTGTCTTAACATTCCTGAATTTGGCATATGGATATAGGTAGAAGCTTAAAATACAGAGAGCAGAAGTTGGTATTCAGCTATGAGGTCTCTCTGATGAAGCCTCCTTGTGCTGCACCAGCCTTTAGTTTTGATCAGATTATCCCAGTTCAATTTCTTTTCTTTGAAAAATCTCCTCTAGCACACTATGACTCAGGGCTGGCCCCTTAGGCACCCCAATGAAAAAAAGAGCAGAAACTTTTAACTTAACATGCACATTACTTCAGAGTCTGTTTTGTTTCACTCTTGCTTTCTTTGATTTTGCT
The DNA here is from genome assembly GCF_017639785.1 of Mesocricetus auratus. NCBI lineage: Eukaryota > Metazoa > Chordata > Mammalia > Rodentia > Cricetidae > Mesocricetus > Mesocricetus auratus. The sequence continues at coordinate 43,052,508 of NW_024429184.1, read as the reverse complement.
GTGAAGTCTCCAGGGAAAACACTCTGTTCTTCCAACATCTACCAAAGCACCTGAAATAAAGGCGGCACTCCCTTAGTGTCTGCTATGCATGCATAGACAATCTAGTAAACACCCAGAAGGTAGGATTTTAGAAATAACTTACTGACTATTAAAAAGATTACCTTTCCTCATATCAAAAAAGGAACATTTTAACCAAATTTAAAACTTTACTTTTTTCAGATAACATTACAACATTTACTCACAACTCTAAGGTGCAGCAAAGTTCATTTCCATGAACTTTGGTAATGGGATGCACTGGGAGTCACCTGCTTAACCTAGAATCCAACAAGAATAAACAGGGACAAACACAGGAGCCAGGTTTTCTCAGAGAAGTTAAAGGGATCTGCATTCAGTCAGGACACCCATAATAATTCCAGATACTGTCTGGCAACAAATTTAGTATTTCCAGAGCTGAAATGTTGATGAGCATGGCTATAAATATCACCTTGACGAAAGACAGCTCTGTGTCTGGCTCCCACCACTTTCCTGTGATAAGAACATTACCATTGTGTATATTTCCTTAGGAACCCATGAGATATAACCTTTCTGGAAATATCCAGAGAGCTATAGCAACTTAGCATGACAAGAGTTACCAAGATTTCATGTAGAAAGCATCAATGGGACACACAAAGAGAGAGAGAGACAGAGACAGAGAGAGAGAGAGACAGAGAGAGAGAGACAGAGACAGAGAGAGGGAGAGAGAGAGAGAGAGAGAGAGAGAGAGAGAGAGAGAGAGAGAGAGAGAGAGAGAGAGAGAGAGAGAGAGAGACATGGGAGGAGAAAGAACAAGAGTGAAAATTTTATTCAAATCTCAGGAGTAATCCAACAGCTTTGTGAGAGAAAGAGAGCTTCTTTTCATGTCAACGAGTTCTGAATTCTCAAGTTTGGGCACAGAGCCCATCCTGTGATATGTTAACTAAAAGGAAAAATGTCTTTTCAGGCATCTGCCTCCCTTTTCTCCATTTCCATAGCAAGCTGTTTCAAGGTGCTTCATGAAAAGCTTCTCAATCCAATGTGCTCTCAAAGCCACAAGTTTGATGACTGATGAAAGAGTCCCGGCGAGGTTTTGCATCTCGTCTTTAGCAAAGATCTTGAAAAGCCAACTGGCTGGGAAAGAGCACAATTCATCCTCTGCAGAAGCTGTTGAGCGTCTCACCATCACCTACTGCATGTACAGGGCTCCCTATTCACCAGCTCCCTGCAAGCTGCACAAACTGTTTTCAGAAGGCAGAGAAAAACTGAGTCATGAGAAATCTCATACTGAACTTTCTTTCATTTATGGAAATTGTGAGTTTAAATGTTACAAATAGTCACACTTCTACTCACATTATGTGAAAACACATACAGTAAGTCCTTGACGATACAGAACTCCCTGGAAATGAGTTATTTTGAACAGCTGAATATTCCAGATGGCTTGAGGCTGTTTAACCCCATAAGTTCCAGCTATTTTAAATGTAGCAGACATCTCCAAAAAAGACTCCACTTTTGGTCTGTCTGAAAACTTTTAGGGTAGAGATCAGTCAAATTTGTAAGTTTTTTTTTTCTGTAAGTATGCAGACTTCAAAGTATTTAGTACAGTGCTGTGTGCAGACAGGCTCAATAAACAATAGAATATGTTATTTCATGTCTCTGTCTATGTTTATTGTTCCTAAATAGTCCTTGCTTCATTAATTTTTACTTTAAGTGAACACTGTGTTAGAAATGATGGACTCTCTTTGGATCACTTGATTAGGGACTACTTCAAAACAGAAATGAATTAAGTATAATTTTCCAGCACATGAAGAATTATGAAGTAATTCTCTGATACTACATTGGGCACATAAGATATTGCTTCATTGATCCATCAACATCTGTACAGAACTTTTCATGTGCTCCAATGCCTGTTTCTTTCTTTATGATTATTACAAATTTCCAGACTTCTTACCTGTTGTTTCCTGAATCCTGTCCTGTCTATCAAAGTGACTGACATACAACAGATTCTTTTTAAAGTATGTTTAAAATGAAATACCTCTGCTGCTCTATGGGTGTGCATGGCATCACATATTCTCCTATACTTTTCGTGTACTACTTGCTGTTTTCACTGGAAAGGCAAAAGGGAAAACCTCCTAAATTGTAGAACCACAGTGATTTCTGTATTCAGGAACTAAATCTTAAGTTTCCCTACAATGAGGAACTATTTTTTATTTAACTTCATCCTGTCAAGGCTCTTGTGCTTTCTACAGATAATAGACACCCAAGGTTCACGGACAGGAAAAACATAACACTGGTAGTCTTTCTTTTCTTCTTTCTCCTTTCCTTTCCTTCTTTTTCTTTCCTCTTCTTGATATTTCTTGCCTTTTTTTGCCATAGCCTTGCTATATAGACCAGTCTAGCCTTGAACTCATGATCTTTCAACCTCGGCTTCCTGAGAATCAAGAAAACCAGTGTGTGCTACCTGACCTGATGACTTCCTTATCACTTCATCTGTTTCTTCCTGACTCTCACTCTCCATTGTTGTCCTTTGTTTGTGTGTGGTCTGAAGAGGCTTGCCCCAGAGGCTCATGTTTGAGTGCTTTGTCATTATGGAATGGGGTTATTTGACTGGGACTAGGAGGTGCAGTCTTGTTGGGGTAGATGTGGCATTGTTGGAGGAAGTATGTCACTGGTGGTGGGCTTTGGGGTTTCTGATGCTCATGCCAGGTCCAGTGTGTCTCTATGTCTGCTGATCCATATGTAGAATTCCAAGCTACCTCACAGACCCCATGTCTGTCTGTGTCCCACCATCCTCCATGCCATGCCAAAAATGTACTAAAGCTCTAAAACTAAGCTAGCACCAATTAAATGTTTTCCTTTGGAAGAGTTGCTATGGTCATGGTGTGTCTTCGCAGCAATAGGACACTGACTAAGACAGCTCACAAGAAACTACTACTGGGATAAGTTAGATTTCTATTTTGACACAGGAGACATACGCCTTTCTTCTGTGGCACAGCTAAACAAACACACCGCTAATGTGATTATTTCTTTCAGATATAACTGCAACATGGTGGTTGGAAACAAACCTTTGCAGTGAAAAAGAAGGTCTGAAACCTGGCTCCCATTTCTATCTGTACTTATGTCTTAGAAAATTGGCATGTCTTTCTTATCCTAGTAAAGAAACTCGTGAAGCCCTTCTGTCTGCTAATAGAAAAGAGGTGATTTTTCATGTAGTAACAGTGGCCAATGTTTTTAAGGAGTGTACTTTTCCCATGAGAAGCATGGTATGCAAAATGTCAGAGAGTATTATACAGCTAGTGAAAATGCTGTGGCACTTTCTTCATACCTACCATCTGAACTGAAATACCAGAGCTCTCACACTCTTAGTTGAGTTTGGTCAATTGTTTTGGCTAATTCTTTATTAACAAAGAGATTTTATTTTCATACGTCCATGTATAAAATTGTCTAGAAATTTGAAGAATCTAGATATTTAATTCCTGAAGTGCCACAGTTTTAATTAATCCACAGCAGTAATAACATACTTTTGAGTTTTATGCATTTTATAAATTGATTCTCTGAATTTCTTAATATTATAATTTCAGGTAAAGAAAGCAAAATGAAGAATCCTTTTCCTAATAGCCATAGATATCATCTATTCATATATTTTCTTAGTGTAGTGCTTGTGAAAGTGAATATAGCATTAAGAGTGTAGTAGTTCTAAGGGAGGATCCACAGTTTGTTAAAGTAATGAGACCCAGTTAGATTATCTTAAAAATGTATAAATGCTCTTCTAAGTGTCAAGAATCACAAACAAAGCATTATAAACATCTGTATGTACCTTAAATATGGTCATGCAATATTGGTGTAAAACAGTAAACCATTGAAAAAACTACTGTCACATAAAAAAATCCTTCATAGTTTTTGGATTGTAGATGCATATAAAGCCCTATAAAGCCCTAAATAAGCAAGTGATGGCACCCTTGATATATTTTTGTTGGAAGGTTATAAGACTCTGTATCAGAGTCTCTATTTTGTTCCACTCTATAACTCATAAGCCTATTAATCTTCTCAATCCATCTTATAAAATAATTCACAAAACAATAAGTACAGGAAAATATTTGCTTTCATTACTATGGAAATGCAATTTAAAAATCACAATATGACACAATTACACACTCACTCCAGACAGTTTAAATCACAAAGGTTAACAAGACAAAGAGGTAAGAACAATGTGGAGCTACTCTACCAATCATAATTCTTATATGCAACTGGACAAAAATTTGACAGCCCCTTACAGAGTAAAAGATATAGACTCTGTGTCTTGAGACCCTATGATGTCATGCTTATAAAAGACACAAGAAGTTCATGTGCATGCATTGTTGGTTTGATCCTATCAGCTTTTACCATAATAGTCTAAACTGGAAACAACCAAAATGTCCATTTGTTAATGAAATAAAATGCACCAAATTACTGATATATGAAACAAGAAGCATGGGTCTCAGAAATCTACTGTTAAATACTAGATGTATGAGACAAAGGATACAGAATGTGTAATTATATTTACATGGACTTTGAAATAGGAAGTGGTTTTAGATAGTGGAGCATATCAGGAAAGTTCTGGGTAGAAAAGTGTAGGAGGAAATGTCGCAGGCAGTGGCATTGTTCTGAAGTTGAGTGAGATGAGTGGGGTCAACCCTCCAAGTGCAACACTGAGTCATGCACATGTCTAATTTGTATTAGTAGTTGCCCCAAGAATATCAATTAAACTTAGTTCGTTCCATTAGTTCCTTCACTTAGCCATATATTGATTCATGAATTCAAATCTAGTGTCACATTAGAGAGATAAAAGTTATCAAAAGAAACGCAAGGGTCTGGAGAAACAGCTCATCTGTTAAGAGCACATACTGCTTTTGCATAGAATCTGAGTTTTGTCCCTGGTATGTGGTGGCTCACAACTTCTTGTAACTCCAGTTCCAGGAAGATCTGCACTGTACTCACATGCACAAACTCATACATAGACACATATGCATTCACAGATTTAAAATGTTAGAAAAAGAAAATCAATACCTACATTATGGCTTTCAGGGGCCATGAATTTGAAAGAGCAAGGGAAGGATGGTACATGACTTGGGTTGGAGAAAAAAGAAAGGAGGAAGATGATGTAATTATATTTTAATTTCAAAAATTTTAAAAATATTTTCAATTATCTTCAGAAAATGGAAGCATGACTATTAATAGATATGTAGATTTGATCAACATAATCAGTAAAATTAGTGCTGTTACAATCTAACACATTTTTCAATTTGTAAATTGTTTTTAAGCAAAAAAATGTGAAAGTACAGTTCTAGAAGAATAAAGTCACTTTTGTTTTGCCGTTTAGAAAATAAAAAAATTTTAAAGCAAAATATAAATTTATAATTAAATACTCATTTTGGTATTTGGTTTTGAATGCAGGGCTTATAATCCTGACTTGTCTTTCTAATTTTTTCATATTTTCTCCAGATTATATACCAACTAAATGAGTATGCCTTACTGGTACTCCAGACTTAAAGTGATTTATCCATTAGGGAGAATAACATTTTTAAATAAAAAATCTAATTAAACCAGATGAAATAGACATTATATTTTGTTTACAGGGACGTTCTATTAATTCAAATTATCTTTTCTCACCCTTCTACATTAATAAAATGTGCCCGACCATCATCACGTTCTGACAGGCTGGAGTTGTTATGAAAATATGGTTGCTAAGAAACCTTCATTATTTCATCATCGTGTTACACTGATCTATTAATTAGTAAGAAAAGCTCAAGTTAATTCTCAGTCATATTTATACACATTTTTAGCATACGATTCCCTTATCTCCAAGTGACATTTCTTCCTGTATCACCCACCTTCTACTCCATAAAATATTAAACATGAGGTTATAACATCACTTTACAAATTACAGCAGTGAACTGTTTCTTTTTAACCTTTTCACATACTTTCAATCATGGTGAAAGTTCCTAGACCAAACACCCATGCACAGACTCAATTTCTATTTAGACTTCTAAATTTATTTCTAAGAAAACTGGTATCTAGGAAAATGTATGTATAGAATTGTTACTTTCATTCTTTTTAAAATTGTTCCGAAGGGAATCCAGAAGCCTAAACAAAAATCCTCAAAATTCATGCCTGTATTTTTAACTATTTGTAATGATTCCCTTAGTTTATACTTCATAGTTGTATTCATCAAAATGTTTGCTATGGAGCCCTATAAACTGATTTCTATAGATTCTGTAGAGGTTGTTTTGAGATGTTTAGTGTATAATTTTAAGGATCTGTATTTTTATATAAATTATCAATTCATTCTGTTATACCTTCCCAGTTCAATTTGTGCAAACAGGAGCCAGAGAGGTGGTCCAGTTGTTAAGAGAATTTACTACTCTTATAAAGGTCCCATGTACAATTCTCAGTACCCTTGTTCATCACCACCTGTAACTCTGTTCCAGTTGATCTAATGCCCTCTTCTGGCTTTCATGGGCTCCTGATGCACATGGTATGCATAAATGCACATAGACCCATATATACAAATATATAAATATGTAAAAATTTTAATGTGTGCTCATTTCAGTTTATTCTCCCTAAATAAAATAGATTACATCTTCTTCTTTCAAAGAATGAGCGCAACATATCCTGAAAATTGGTGAGAAAAATATGGGACTTTGGACTCCCATAGAACAATGTGAGGTGCACTCTCACCCTGAACTCTTGGGGAAGGGTCTAGGCCCTGCCCTATATGAAATGACAGACTATGGACACCCCCATGGAGGGCCTCACCCTCCCTGGGGGAATGAGGGGATAAGGGAGGGGTTGGGGGGAGGGCACGGGAATAGGGGAGGGAATGGGAGAGGGACCTGGAACTGACTTGTGAAGCAACCTCGTTTCTTATCTAAATTTAAACTGGAAAAAAAATAAAAGTTTCACAACAAAAAAAGTGCATAAATGTAGAAATCTCTTCAGAACTCTATATTTTTGGTATTTTCTAAAATACCCATTAAATGAAAAGTACTGTTAACAATATACAAGAAACTGAGCAATGTCTGTATTAAGTTATTTGCACAGTAACTTGTACAAGCAAGAGTGAATTAAGACTTCCTACTGTTTAGAATTCTTTTAAAGGTGGTATCATCCTTCAAATTTAATGGTTAATATTTTCCTTTGAAGTTTATTACTATTAACACAGTAAAATAAAAAAAGACAGTTAGAGAAAAAGAAGACACAGAATTCAGAGAGTAGATATCAGAAACCCTTAAAAATGTTTTTACTAAGTTCAACATATCTTTTTATTTATGTATAAATAAGTTCAAGGCCATTGTATCAAAACCCAACTTATACAGATGTAATCTTTGCTGAAATTTGCCTGTTCCAAAGGCTGTCCTCAGCTGTTTCCAGTTCACTCAAGTATCTGTGTGGTCTTCACTGCAGGTCAGAGAAAAATTTCTCTTTTAAAATCACCATGTGCGGCTTGGCAAATCATACAGCTGGAATAAGAGCAAACTCACATGAGAACATTTTCCTTTACCAATTTGGCATCTCCAAGGTAGGTGAAACATGCCCTCTAATGAACGATGAAGTCATATAGATAAATTTGATGCTTGCAGGTCTCCTGTATTATTCATATGAGTTTTGAAAACAATGCAAGCAAATTCTTTAAATGTTAAGAAACAAAATTAAGGGCTGGAAGTAGTAGAGTGTCTGACCTGAAAGCAGAATGACCTAAGTTCAAAGTGAGGATCTACTTGTAAATAAACAAACAAATAAATAAATAAGGCCAGCAATAGGGAAGCCTTCTACTTCTGTAGGCAACCAAGGGTAGTAGCAATGGTATGCACTGTTTAGGGACTCTCTAAGAAAAGCCAATTCCAGGATGGATTTTCATGCTTGGTTTTGGGCTTTTCATTAGCTCATTTTGACTGTTGGAGAAAACATTATTAGCACCGATTAAAGAAAAACAACTTTGTGTGTGTGTTTGTGTGTGTTTGTGTGTGTGTGTGTGTGTGCACGCTTGTAACAGGATTTTTGGGCATTAAACAGAAGCTACACCCATAAAGTCTCACCAACATGACTGCCTAGCATAAGCTAAATAAGAATAATAGATATGCAAAGTGGATGCTGGAAAGGTCAAGAAGCTTCAACCCATACAAAGAACTACAGGCACCTAATGAAGGCTGAGAGTTGGAGAAATGGTTTCCTTGAAAACAATGAATCAATTGGTTATTCAATACCAAATAGTCAGTTCCCAAAGATCATACATGCAAGTTCCATGTTATACAGACTGAACAGGTTATATGTAGGCATGTGTGTGTGTGAATATACATATGTATATATGCATATACCAATTAATGAAAAAAGACCATGCATTTGAAAGAAAAGAAGGAGGGTATAGGAAAAGTTTTGGAGAGAGGAAAGGGAAGGGGAAAATTATACAATTATATTGTAATCTAAAAACACAAAAGAAATAATTTTTAAAATGCCAGCTGAGGTAGTGCAGTGATTTCTATCTTTGTGCTAGGAGGCAGAGCCAAGAGGATGTCTGATTCTTGACAGCTTAGTCAGCTGACCCAACTTGGTAACTCTGGACCAATGAGAATGTCTGTTTAAAACTAGAAGACGGGTGGTACCTGAGAAACAACCTCAAAGGTTGTCTTTCGACCTGTGTACGCTATTTCGAGTGTATGAGTGCCCACATAAATGGACACACACACACACACACACACACACACAGACAGAAACACACAGACACACACACACACAGACACACACACAGACACACACACACACACTCAATGTAAGTTAAAGTAAAGGTCATGATTTTAGTGCTTTTGATGGGCTGATGATATTCAGAATTTTGGTTTTTGGTTGCTAAATACTGTTTTATCACTAGTCATTCTTGAATTTTCCTTAGCAAATGATTGTCACACTTTACTTCTTCCTGGCCCAGCTTCACTTCTACTTTTGTCAAGGTGAATATATTTTCACTGTGCCCAGGTAGGTGCTATGGAGATAACTTTTCATCACAAAGAACAAAGGCAATTGGCAGTTCATTACACTCACCTGTGATTTTGACATACCCAAGTACATCTAAACAAATGTTAACTTACTTGTAGGTCCTACTTTGCCTTAAATTTGCTATGTGACCTGCGTCTGAACATGTTACATATTAAAAAATGAGCAAGATTAGTATCAAACAAAAATTACTGCAACAAGTATGACATGAACATATTTTCTTTGTTTGCTGAAAGGGCTGAGTCTTCTCCATTTTTGTGTTAGGAAATATTTTTATTAGTTTACATATTAGTGTCTTCTTTTGCTTAGTTTTATAAATTAATTTATAATTATTTGTTGCCTTGGAGAAATTTAAAAATTATTTTGTTGTCACAGTACAATAATTCTAAATTACGAGGACACAATTCTGTATAATAACTTGTCAAATGTATATTAACAGACAACTAGATATAATAGACAATTGTAATTTGCTGCTATACTTCGGCACTATGCTTGAAATGGCATAAGACCAATCTGGAGGTGAATGAATGCATCAACCTTACTTCCACAAGTTTGTTTAGTTAGACTTAGTAGGTTTGCCAAAATCATAATGGGAGTAAATTATATCCACTATATTCCATTCTATGGAAACACATTTCTGCACTGCCTTAACATGATACACTAAAGTATACTGGACCTCCCAGTAGCAGATGCCTTAAATCCCAGTGCTTGAAGGGTAGAGTCAGAAAAATCAGGAGTTCAAAACCTGACTGGACTATGTGACTTATTGTCTCAAAAAATGCAACTAAAAGCAGACAAAAAAACTTAAGATAATGTGAAATAAGTTGTAAATATTTCATTTTCTTCCTTAATCGAATAACAAATACCTCCTTAGTGTCATGTGCCCTAATATTTGAAAGTCTCAAAGATAATAAACTAGAAGTAAAAAATAAAAATTTACCTAAGTGGAAAAAGTTAAAAAAGAGAAATACATAGTAGACAATATAAATTTTGATGGCTACAGAAGCCATGAATGTTCAATGGTTGGAATTACTGACCAATGAAGATCATAGAAAAATGTAAATAGGAAATCAAAGAATGGTCTCCAAAAAGAAAGGCTAAGTAATTGATAGAGGAGACTTAAAGAATTATTTTTTATCTGGTCTACTATTGTGATTTCAGGACTACCTAGAAGTACTATTAGAGTGATAGCTCTGTAAATTAGAGAATTTTTAGTCAGGATACAACTCAGTTTTGAGCCGGGGGCTTTTGTTTCCTTCTTTAGAGTCTCTGTTGGATTACAAAGGGTAATGAGTTTTTGCTTTGTATTAGTGCATGGAGTGAGTTAAGTAATAACTGAATATTCTGACTAAGATCCAGTTTTCAAAGTTACAGTTAGTAGCGCACTAGAAAATGAGTGAGCAGTGGATGAATTTCCTGAGAAGGCTTTCTCCACAGGGCTTAGCACCGTATCTGGGATAATCCAGAGGCAGCATCTGAGCTGCAAATCTCTACAGAGTTTTACAAACTGATGGCATTCTTAATCCAAACACAGGCTTCAAAGATGCTAGAAATCACCCACACTGAGAGTAAGAAGAACTGTATCATCACCAATGCTTTCCAGAGAAGCATAACATTGTGGAGCAGTAATTTACTCATCATACAGACAGGGAATAAATATATTTCCCCAACCCCTTTTTATGAGCATCATAGCATTCTGAGCAGAGCAGTCTATCAGTGGCATCTCTCTCACAGAGGTAAAGAAGATGCTATTCTCCTGATGAAAGCAATGGCACTTGGCATGGCAATCCATTCCTCTAAAAGAAAATGGTTACCCTGAAGGATTATTCAGGCCCTACACAGAAGCCTGGAGAACTATTTTAGGAAAGGTATGGAGTATCTGTCAGAGCCAAGAACTACATCATGTTAATCTAAGTTACAAATGAAATTATACACTGTTGGCCTTCTATGGATTATCCTTGATTTCTATTTACCTTTTTGTGCAATCTCTTTTTTAAAAGGATATAGTACATTTATGCTGCTTACTAGAAGCTCTGAGAGAGTACTTAAATTGATTTTTAAAAACTGCCTAAATTTGAAAATACGGCATGCTTTAAAATAATATTAGTCAGAAATTCCATAGTTTTTATTATGGTCAAAATTTGAATAGCACAGACAGAGAACTTTCTTCAAGAGAAAAATTCTCATCACTACTTCTTCATAAATTTTTGAATATTTTTAGTCTCTATTGTCTTTTATTATTAACATGACAGAAACAAGTCAGGGATGCCGGACGTTGGTGGTACACGTCTTTAGTCCCAGCACTCAGAAGGCAGAGGCAGGTGGATCTCTGTGAGTTTGAGGCCAGGCTGGACGGACAGCCTCCAAAACAATACAGAGAAACCCTGTCTCATAAAAACCAAAAAAAAAAAAAAAGAAACAAGTCAGGGAAATTTTATTTAACTCTTATGTCCACATACGTATTCAGTAGTGGAGTCAACTCAAAAAAGACCTTGCGTTAAGTGTCATTACACATTTATGAATTCTGAAACCCACACTGGGCCTGACAGAATTTTAAAAGTCTAATTATCTTATTTCTCATCATTCCCTGATGACACTTGCAATGAATTCAAGTGCAGTGGTGTTAGCTGCATTGGCCTGGTGATAGCATCTGGAAGTATGAAACTCTGAAAAAGCTGAGAACTGTATTCAGTATTAGAACATTTCTTGTAGAAACTTCTCTTCTGCTACATGAGAAAAATTGAAAAAATTGTTGCTGTTCTACAGCATTTGACCCTATCAGAAGACTCACACCTATGAGAGCAATATTGCCTCAAACATGTATTTCTCAAATTATGCATGAATATGCTCTACAAAAATGTATTCTACTTGTCAATCAATGCAGAAACAGCTATGAATATTCACTTGTCACTCATTTGAAACCCTGAACTTTTGTACTTAGTCTATCTCAATGTTCATTGTTTTACAACATGTTTTTGAGAACATAATGGAAAGGAAAATATTCATCTAATTTGGGAGAAGTGGCTGCTACATTTTGGTGTGGCATGTGGCCTTTCTATGTACACAATGGTCTCCTGCCATGTACCAGCTTTCAACACTGGCGTGTCACCTGGCCTGTGGCATCTCACATTCTCATGTTCTCGCACTTGTGCTGTGGCCCAACCAACTTTTTAAGCCAAAGCCAAAAAGTAGGTGGGACACATGGTTGTTAGAGAATGGAATGGCAGGCCACATGCTTCTCCAAGTGTTGTCAACACTAGGGTTTGTTTGGAAATTCTGTCTCCTGGTTACAGTAAACATGACTTGATGGAGCAGCCAGCAAAGAAATGGCATGCCCTTTCTGCACAGTAAGGAGTTAAAATGGAAAATATGTTATTAATTATTTATAGAATAACTTTCCAAATCAACCATTTACTACTGAACACTACATATAATAGGGAATGTAAATTAATGAAATCTTGGACCCTACAACATAATATATAAAATGATGTATGACATAATTAATGATATATTCAAAGTTTATATAGAGCAAGGGGATATTATAAATGACAAATTTAAAGAATTCAGCTCTTGGATTTTTGTACAATAACTTTTAAAAGTGAATGCACAATTTTGTAAGATTCAATTAAATTGCTGTACAGTGTAATGATTACCTTTCTTCAGCTATGAAAAAAATAGTCTTTCTCTTCTAAACTTAAGGGAAAACAACCCTTGAGTCTAAAAATGAAAATCTTGTCAGCACAGTAATTTAATTATAGTAACACCACAAGTTCCACTATTGTACAGAAGTAGTAACTCAGGAGATAGCACAGCCACTAGATTTCCATGGCATTTTCAGAATTTGAAGATAAGCACAAAACAATGGGCTACTAAAGTGGGCCTATGGTTTGTAAATTGATATTCTATTTTCCTAAACTCGATTATTGACCTTTCAGATATTTCTGTTTCTTTGATATTTTTCGTATAATCACAAATTCTTAGCACAATTTTTATCACACTTATACTGTACCTAATTGATCCTATGATATTCCTCAGGTAGAAACACATTAACAAACACATAGGCATTTTGCAAGATATTGGAGATTTATTTGTCATATAAAACCCATTGAAAAGTAAATATCTTGATATACCAAGAGTCTAGTTATATTTCACTTCTCAGTTTCATCTGCAAGGCTATTTCAAATTAAGCTTTAGATTACACCTCAGCAAACATAGAGTGATTCTACAAAGATGTTCCATTACAGAATTATGGCTCTGAATTCAACTGATAATCAACTGGAGATGCTGTTTTAGGATTATCCGTTATTCAGGCAGTTAGATGAATTACAACTGTCTCGAAGATATACACCCCCAACACACACACACACACACACACACACACACACACACACACACACACCAACTTTACAAGGTAGAAGAAGTCTGTTTTGAATTTTATTAATGAGGCTCCATCTTTGTTGCCAACAGCATAGGTTAGAAGACAAAGATAAATGAAACTTTCATTGAGGACAATAGAGAGGACAAGCATGACATCACTCTATTCTGTTTTCTTTAAAGTCGAAATATATTTCTAAAGGATTTAAATTATGATACTAGAGGAGCTTTGAAGTCAAATCAAGAAGTGTTTTCATGGTTTTTCTCAGGTGAACAGTTATGGGTAGAAGGCTTTGTATTTAATTCTGATCTGTTCTTTCCCCATTTGTGCTGAATTTGTGAACCTATCCATAAACTTTTACAGTATACCCTACCTGTGTGAAATATAGTATGGTTAGTTGGCTAGCTTCTGTACTCACATAGAACAAAACATCCAAAGAGATGAGATAGTGTGTCTAGAAGACCTAATTTAGGGAACTCTCTTTAAGTATTAAAGGTGATAAAGAGAGAAACAATGTAGGTTGAAGTAATATATTTTTAAAGTTCCATGGAGAGGGAATTATTTGAATACCAGTAGACATCTGACAAGGAGGGAATGTAGAGAATATTTTAGGCAAATGCAGCAGCTTGAGGGAAGATATAAATGCCCAATATGTGCTTGGGTGTTAGCCAGGGGGACAGTTTGTCATTCAAAAGAAGGCAGAAGGAGGGTAGGGTGAAATACCAATAAAAACCGTGCTTGGCAAAGATCATGGAAGACCCAGAGTGCCAGAATGAGGAGCATGTACTTAATAGGCAATGTGGAGGAACTAAGGGATGTTTCTGGTTGAGAAATAGTCTTCTAGAAATGGTGTTATGGTTTTGTGCTCAGCACTGTCCTATAGCAGAATAATGACTGAGAATGTAATCAAGTGAATGACATTAAAAGCACAAACATGAGAGGTCCATGAAAGACATCTGCCCATTCTGAGGTCAGGGTTTGTAATCAAACATCACAATGTTGAGCTAGTCTGTTTTCTCTTTTGGCTCTGTTTTCTTCATCCAGATGAGCTGACTTCTTTCCAATAGCAGTATTCTATGATTTTAGCACTAGATCCTGGACCAGTACAATAGAGACAGGCCTGAAAGTAGAGAAGGCATACACTGTTTGAAGATGTAGATACTAAACTCATTTTTTACTGGGTAGACCAGAGGCATCTTAGGGATCTAGATGTACAGTGTGCAAGACTCTCCAGCATTACAAATGCTTTACCGTCTTTGATCTGTAGCCACTAAATTTTATATAATTATATATATACATATTTTTATTTTATATTTAAATTTAAATTAGAAACAAAGTTGCTTCACATGTCAATTCCAGGTCCCTCTCTGTTTCCATCTCCTCCTTCCGTGCCCTCCCACCAACCCCCCCAATATCTCCTCATTTCCCCAGGGAGGGTGAGGCCCTCCATTGGGGTGAACATAGTCTGTCATTTCATCCAGGGCAGGGCCTAGACCCTCCTCCAAGAGTTCAGGGTGAGAGTGCATCTCTCATTGTTGGATGGGAGTCCAAAGTCCATTTGTATACCTGGAATAAATACTGATCTACTACCCAAGGCTCAATAGATTACTTAGGCCTCCTCACTGACACCCACATTCAGGGGGCCTTGATCAGTCCCATGCTGGATTCCCAGGCATGAGTCTGGGATTCAAGACCTAACCCTTGTCAGGTCAGCTGTTTCTGGGTGTTAAACCAGCCCAGTCTTAATCCCTTTTCTCCTCAGTCCTCCCCCTCTGTCACTGGATTTCATGAGTTCAGCTCAGTGCTTAGCCATGGGAGTCTGCCTCTGCTTCCATCAGCCACTGAATGAAGGTTCTGTTTCCCAGACTCTCTGGCCATGGGATTATAGGCTGGCACCACCCAGATCTATGTCTAAAATCCATATATGAGAGAGTACATGCTATGTTTCTCTTTTTGTGACTGGTTTACCTCGTTCAGGATGGTTTCTTCTAGTGCCATCCATTTGCCTGCAAATTTCAGGATTGCATTGCTTTTTCTGCTGAATAGTACTCCATTGTAGTAAAAATGGCAATCCTGCCAAAAGCAATCTACAGATTTAATGCAATCCCCATTAAAATCCCAGCACAATTCTTCACAGACCTTGAAAGAACAATAATCAATTTTGTATGGAAAAACAAAAGACCCAGGATAGCCAAAACCACCCTGTTCAACAAGGCAACGTCCGGAGGCATCACCATCCCTGACCTCAAGCTCTATTATAGAGCTATAGTCCTGAAAACAGCTTGGTATTGGCACAAAAATAGATAGGTAAGCCAATGGAATTGAACTGAAAACCCTGATATTAAGCCACACATGTATGACCATCTGATCTTTGACAAAGAAGCTAAAAATATACAATGGAAAAAAGAAAGCATCTTCAACAAATGGTGCTGGCATAACTGGATGTTGGCATGTAGAAGAATGCGGATAGATCCGTGTCTATCACCATGTACAAAACTTAAGTCCAAATGGGTCAAAGACCTCAACACAAATCCAGCCACACTGAACCTCTTAGAAGAGAAATTGGGTGATACCCTTGAACAAATTGGTACAGGAGACAGCTTCCTGAACATAACACCAGTAGCACAGACACTGAGGTCAACAATCAATAAGTGGGACCTCCTGAAACTGAGAAGCTTCTGTAAGGCAAAGGACACAGTCAGCAAGACAAAAAGGCAGCCCAAAGAATGGAAAAAATATTCACTAACTCCACATGTGACAGAGGGCTAATCTCCAAAATTTACAAAGAACTCAAGAAGCAAGTCTCCAAAACACCAAAGGATCCAATTAAAAAGTGGGCTACAGAACTAAATAGAGAATTTTCAATAGAAGAGTCTAAAATGGCTGAGAGACACTTGAGAAATTGCTCAACATCCTTAGCCATCCGGGAAATGCAAATCAAAACAACTCTGAGATACCATCTCACTCCTGTCAGAATGGGTAAAATCAAAAACATCAAGACAATTTATGCTGGAGAGGGTGTGGTGAAAGGGGAACATTCCTCCACTACTGGTGGGAGTGCCAACTTGTCCAGCCACTTTGGAAATCAGTATGGAGATTCCTCAGAAAAATGGGAATAAACCTACCACAAGATCCAGCAACTCCACTCTTAGGCATAATATCCAAAAGATGCCCATTCATACAACAAGGATGTCTGTTCCACTATGTTCATAGCAGCATTATTTGTAATAGCCAGAACTTGGAAGCAACCTAGAAGCCCCTCAACTGAAGAGTGGATAGAGAAAATGTGGTACATTTACACAATGGAGTACTATATAGCCACTAAATTTTAATAGCACGTTCTGCCTAGGATAGCAATGTGAAACTTTTCTATATTTCCATTTTGTCCCTGGAGTAATATTATAAGGGACCTTCCCCTATCTATCATCACATACAAATTAACCATTGAGAGTCTGTGCTAACTAATATTTAGATATCATAATTAATTTGAAGACTACTGGTGCCATTAATTTATGGAGTATTCATAAAGATGTCCTTGGTTAGCAAATAATGTTTTATTTTGGATACACTGAGTTCGAAGTGTCACTGGGATAAATGTGCTCTATCTGTATGCAGGCAGTAGATAACAAGAAAGAAAGTCAGCAAGGGTTTAATAATCTACTCAACCTTGAGAGAGAAGAATTGTTTCTTGTTTAATTCTCAGATACTTTATTGAAAGAAAAAAGGAAAGGCTTTGTCCCTGCTAGAATCCAGTTCCTTAAAATTTATTCCAGAGTTTCAGTTTGAATTTTCAAGAAGCAAATGAAAATGACCCAGCTTGGTCAGCTACACGAGTCAGACACGAAAACCCACTCTACGAATGTAGTTCTCATTGTCCACATGCCTCAGATAGGCTGGATGTCTGGATCCAGGTGACACAGTCACTTATGAGAGAAAGATGATTCTGTCCTGATCCAAAACATGGGCCTTCTTTACTGCCATAGCGTGACAGTTACCCAGCTTGAATTTCAGCAATCCCAGCAGACATGCAAATTGCTGATATCTATTCATGCACTGCTCCCTAGGTATCCTGCTGTGCAGCGCCTAAGGTCCAGTGACTGATATAGGAATGCTTCCTGATACACAGGTGGGGTAAGAAGCAAACTACTCTACATAGAAGTTTTATTTGAGAATAGTAGCTCCAGTTGGAACAATAGTACCATGATCCAAACTTCTTTTTAAAACTTTTGCAGTAGTGGGACAAATTCCTGAGAAGGTCTTCAAGCTCTATTTGTTGAAGTTATAGGGGCCATTCTCTTCTCCATTTGGAACAGTAATTCCTTATATTATTTTTAAGTCACCATACAAGATAATGGGTTTCATTACTATATTCATTCATATATGGCATTATACCTTCTTCTTATTCACCTTTCTCTCCTACTGTCCTGCCTATTTTTCTCCCCCTTTCTTGCGGGCCTTCTCTCTTTTATTTAACAGCAATGCCTTCTGCTTTTAAATCACTTGGATACCATTATTCTTCCTTTTTTTCCTTTTCTTTCATCTCTGTTAAGATAGTGTCCAATTAATAAGTGGACTAATGAATTATGCCGACAGTTCTCAAAAGACTAAATTAAAATGGCTAGTAAGTGTTTGAGGAAGTATTAAAAAACATCCTCCTCTGTCAGAGAAATGCAAATTAAAAACTCATGTGAGACTCTGTCTCACTCTACTCATATTATTTTTCATTAGGAAACACAAGAAACACTGTTGAAGATGAGAAGAATTCCTAGACAATACATCCACTAAAACCATTGTGAAGTTTCCTCAAAACTTTAAATTAGAACTGCCATGTAGCTAATTATTCTATTCCTGGTGAACTAAGGAAGGATTCATAAATTGTGTAGCACACAGATATGTACCTATTCATATTATTACTTCACGATTACAATAGTCATGAAATGCAATCAGTCTAGATGTCAATCAGTAGATAAGTGAATAAAGACAACACACATAGAGACTCATAACTGGTCAACACAGAGAGAATAAGAGATTGTACAGTGCTCATCACTAAATAGGACTTCTATACCACACCCACTCTTCCCAAGGCTCAAGGGTCATTGCTGGACAGGAATCAGAAAGATTATTAAGAGCTGGAAGTGGTGGGTGAATACAGCAAAGTGTTTCTCAGACACAACTTCGTAGTTGCACATATGAACTGGCATTTGCTGTTACTGCATGCACTAAATCTCCCTAATATTAAGCCAAGCATGAATCTCTGAGTGGACTTGGGGGATGGTTGGAAAATTCTAACCCTAGCCAAGAACTACTGTCAACTGATGGCTGTTGGGAGAAGAGTCGGTTTTATTTAGGAATGAGGCTGCTAAGAGACTGCTTGTGCTCTAGTAGATGTTCGTGTGCCCATGCACATATTGGAAGCACTAAATAGACTCCATGTGGCATGGAGTGGGGAGAAAAAAGGAAGGGTGGGAGTGAGTGGGGGAGGGAGGAAGGAAGGATGAGAATAAGTGAAGGAGGGAATGAGGGGTGAGTGAGGCAGGAGGTAAAATTGGAAGGGAATAATAATGGAAGGATGCAATGGTAGTGACCTTGATGAAAACACATTGCATACTTATTGCAGTCTCAATGTATAAGAAGAAAGAAAATATACTTGCACAGAAAATTTTATTCACTCAAAGATAAAAATGAAATCATGATATTTGCAAGAAAATGGAAATTACATTAAGTAAAATAAGTCAAAGTCATAGAGAATGATACTGTGCTTTCTCTCATGTGCTGTCTAGATTAAAATTTATGTAGTATGTGTGCATGCATGCACAGATGCACACACACACGTGTGTGCGAGAGGATGGAAGTAGAAAAGGGACAGAGAGGAGGAAGAAAACCCTGAGCTTACTTTGAAGCATGAACCCCATTCCTTGTCTTCTGTCTCCAGGTTTGGGCTTCCTAACTGCCTTATAACAGTCTTTGCATTGGTTTTATAATAGTCTCTGATCATCTCTGCAGACCTGTTTGTACTGAAGGCTTTCTCTTTGGTTCACACGTTTAATACTCACAAACCCTTTTCTCTTTAGTAATGACATCATGCAAGTTCCACCGAACTGGCTTTCAGAATGCCCGTGGCTAGCGTCACTGATGCTATGCTGTCTTAATACCTGCAACACAAAATAGACTTACTCTCTTTCACTGTGACATTAGTACTTATTTATTTTTTTCATTGTCCCACTGATTTGGTCGTATTACCACTACGCATCTTGCTAGGTCACAGGTCTTAATGGATTCCATTTCAGTGAGCAATAGATGGCATTACTGATGAAAACAAATTCATTTAATTGCCACTGGAAACACCTATCAACAGCCAGTGTTAAAATTTACCTTCAGTATTACATTATAATAATTTAGATACCCCAATGTGATATAAATTTTAACAGTACATATCTTAATATGTTTAAGATCCTGTAGGGGTTGTAGGTGGGCCAGGTTGAGTTCAATTGATTGATCACTTATGTTTTATATGATAGTTTACTGGGAAGTTATATATTAAAATTGCCTCTCTCATTAAGTAAGTTCCAGGAAGAAACATCTGTCTTGAGAGTTTCCAAGCTCTCATACAGTAAATGATACAGTAAATCATTTGTTGAATCATTCAGTGAGTGCCTATTTCTTGAAAGATATGATTTGAACCGGGAAGAATTTATGTGGTCTGGTTTAAGAAGTGGAAAAAAATACCTACTTTTATCACATGGAATAATCCAAAGGAAAATTTGAAGATGAAGTTCAGAAAGTTCAAAATGTTTTCTTATGTTAAGAAGCTATAATAAAATATGTGATTATGTCTCACTTGTTAGCTATAGAAAGTATAATCAAGCCCTGGGAAATTGACTATGTTATAAGTGGCTATTTGAAAAGAGAACCTCTTTCCTAAAAGGGAATAGAGTTCTAAATAATAACCCACATGTAGGCTTTATATGCCTAAAGAGAGAGAGTTAAAAATAAGTTGCAATGGAGAGATGTCTATTGGACACAATTCACTGATCTTGTGTGACATTTACTATGGATATATCCATTATTTTAATTTCCATACTACAGCATGTACTATGCAAGCCTACAAATTGAGTTATTTGGATTTTGACTTATTTTCTTTCAAAGAAAGATACATATTTATGTCTCATTGCAAATAACATTTACAACGTCTCATCAACTATAAACTTATCTAATAAAATGAGTTTAACAATGCATTTGGAATAAATTATTTCTGACTACTTTTATGTGTGGTTATAAGAGACAAGAAAAAATCAATGCTTTGATATAAATTTTTGAAACATGTAGTCAAAGTTAAACATGGATAATAATTTCTTAAGGTTTGATATTAGCATAATTATTAACAATCTAGAAACAGTAGATCTATTGTTATTACCATTGAAAAAATATATTCTATGAATCTAGGCCCCACATGCATTCCAAATATAGCCTGTGGTTAAGAGCAAGGCATTCAGTATTTGGAGTTGATTTACCTTTCAGACTTAAGTAAAAGTCAATCTCAAAATCTCCATCTCTGGGGGTTTCAGGTTATGGCAGTTAGTCAGAATGGCATTTGTGAAGACATTCATTATCTATATTTCCTCTAAAATTGTATTTTTCGAAGATTTCAACTATTCCTATAACGTTACACTTTCTAAACCAGCTGTAAAAGAAATCCTTGTTCTTGATTACTTTCACAATCAATGGAGAGATGGAGAGAGTTACAAACTTTAGGAGAACTTGATTTAAGTGTTGTGTGCATTTACACCATTATCCCTGTGAATATTGAGTGTTTCTGGTGCCATGTCAGGGGCAAAGTTCCAGTAGTTGGTCCCACTGTCCCTTTCTCAACTGCCCCCAACTGAAACGTTTTGAAGTCCATCACTAGAGTTTAGTTTTTCAACTGTTTGCCTCCATCCTTCTTTCTCTTGGATGACTCCAGAAATGTAAAGTTGTTATAAAAAGCTGTGTAGTTCATTGTGTATTACATTGCATCCTAGCAATGTTTTCTGGATACCAAACAAAACCACTATAAAGTCATATGTTATTATGAAATTTGATTTTTGGGATAGTGCGGGTGCCATCTTTGGGCTAACATATTTCTTCCTCTACCAGGAGAAAAAGGACTAGTTGAAACTAGATGAACCTTTTCCAAGGTTATTGAATCATGAACATGAAATATATGCCCATATATTCCACTTTAATCCCATCTTTGTCCCATCCTTCTGACTTTTATCCATGTATAGCTAATTCCTGCTAAAACTGTAAATGTTAATATTTTCCCAAGCTTTATTTCAACTGCTAACTTGGTAATGCCTCTAACAGGCTTTGTTCTCCATGGCTAACAATGGAGCATTCTGTGGCCAGTCCTCACTTATTATTATTATTACTGTATTTACCAACACTATGATGCTAGGAAAATAGTTTCTCCTTTATTTTCTCTACAAATATTTTCTTCTGGTCATTACCTTCATCAGGGCTTCTTTGGGAACTAGACTTGGAGATTTCCACCACTTAGTTTCAGATTCTCATTTCTTTTAGCATCCTATATTTTCCCTGTGTTCATTATCTAATACTGTATTTCTCATCATATTCGTGAAGCATTCATTTACTGCCAAACACATCCTGAAGCTACATGCAATAGTCTAGAGAGTTTGACACCTTTCCATCTCTGCATCTCAACTCTCCAAATATGCAGGTTAAAATATGAAGCAGAAGTGCCATTAATTTCTCACATAAGCTTGTATTTTGTACTTATTTCTTTACATCGTTATTTTGTATGGTACATTCATACAACCACACGGTAACTGAGACCTAAGCCCTATATCCTACAGTCTTCACTTCTTGCTCATCTATAGCACACTTTCTAATACCAATCATCCAAAAATGTCCACTTAAGTTTGCCTCCCTCTTCACTTAAGTTCTAGTATTTTTAACACTCTAATGAAAACAGAATACATATTTACTGGGATAGTTTTTCAAAAATGTCAGTTAAATCACATTGCTACATGTGATCTACTATTAAATTTCCCATGCTGCTTTTGTCTACTGGAAGCACTTAAAGGTCTTTATGCACGGTGTTTGCCCCTAGCAAGAAAACATGTTTTTCTCAATTGTTTGTATGTTTAGCTTCTGTTTAATGGTTCTACTCCTGGTGTTTTCTCTGGAACAGTCCTTTCTTCTGTGTGCTCCATTCAAGTTGACCACTTCATTAACATTTTCTCAACATTTATTTGCTCTCATAAATATATTCAGAACAAGTATATTACAAGATGGACATTTTTAGTTTTATCTTTTCTATGCACATAACAAATGATCACGACACATAAGAATTGATCTAGGAAACATAGAGCCAGCTTTGCCGGTGGGGGAGGGGATCAGGTGGTATGAGAGAGAAAAAAGAAATATAACTTGGAGTATTAAAGTGGGGGGGGGGGTGAGAAGCCAGACTAGAGGGGGAAAGTATGTGTGGAGGAATAAATAACAGTAAGACATTTGAAAAGCCATATAGAAACCTACTGCTGTAAAATCTTCCTAACACACACACACACACACACACACACACACACACACACACACTATAATTTTAAGTGTCAATATGGGAAGGGACAATAACTCACATTGCAGATTATAAAAAAATCCAAGTTCCATGTATGAACTGCCTCTTTTTGAGCTTTTTGAGTTGGTGGGGTTTCATATACATCACTCCAAATATTGTAGACTACTGTCATTATCCTTAGTTATCAACTTGATGGTAAGACCTGTTTACTAAAGTTATCACATTCCTAAGTCACAGAACATGTAATAATCAAAATGATACTGACTGAGAAGCTCCAACCCTTCTGGTTAGCTTTCACAAACTGGAAGGGTCTACATATGCTAGCAGGGAAGAAAAGTCACCAGCAGTCTTACTTTGCATGAACTCTGAGAGTAAGGATAATGACTCCTGAGACAAAATATGTGCACTGGTACAATAGTGGCACAAACATTATAGAAGTAACTACCAACTTTCTGACTGTATTTAAATCCTGATATACGAGAAAGAACACATACCTTAAACTATTAACTGGGCTAAACACCTATAGCTGGGATGTTTATAGGCTTTAGACAAGAACCGATTACTATAACTCTGAAAAACACACAAAGTAATAGAGTGCCCCTAAGTTAATAACAAAAAATTAGTGAATCTTCAAATCCCCATCAGAGAAACTTGTTTTTGCAACTGATAGCATTTAATTCAGAGGCTCACAACTGGATAGTGTAGAGAATAAGACCGCAGAGTATTCAGCTCTAAATGAGGCATCTATATCACTCTCCCTGCAAGTCCAAGAGATCGCATTGGAAGAGAGAGAAGAAAGATGGTGAGATCTAGAGACAGTGGACATGAGTCATACACAACAGGTGCTATTGCACACATGATCTCACAGCACCTGCGACTTAATATATGAGTCCCAGACACAACAAAGCAAGCTAAAATTCCTAGCATGATAGAGAAGAGACCCATGAAGTTCCATCCCTAGGTGAATCACTAATGACAATTAATGCCTACTGGGAATGGAAAAGCCAAATTTCTGAAACGATATTCTCCCTGAGAAGCTACCCATACTCCAGTAGATTTCTCTATAACTATGCACGTACAGGTAGCACCTAATAGAAACAGTGAGTTTGAGAACAGAGCACTCAGGGCTAGAGAGATGACTCAGCAGGTGAGGAGTACTTGTTCTCATAGAGAACTGATTTCTGTTCCCAGTACGTACATGATGGCTGAAAATCACCAGTAACTCTAGTTCCATGAGATTCAACAACTTCTTCTGGTTTCCATGGGTACCAGATACACACAGACAGGATACACACACAGATGTGAGTACTCACAGAAATATAAATTAAGAAATAAATAAATCTTAATAAAACATCCAATTTGGGGAAGAAAAGTGGTGGGGGGAGAGGAGTAATTAGAGGTTAGGGATTGGGTTCCATATACACATTATATACAAGCATAAAATTCTCAGACAATAAATAGTTTAAAATATAAGAATAACCTTTCTAAATGCAGTGCCTTCTATACCTTATTCTGAAAATTGTCACATTACGTACAGTCATGAACACCCAACAGGTGTTAAATGTAGGTGAACTAAAGCGCTAAGCAGTAGCATATGGTGAGTAACTTAGAATGTCCCACCCATAACCTCTCCTAATCCATGTATTCTCCTTTAAAAACATAAAATAAAAGGCTGTGTTATTCATGTAAAATAAATCTACTGAGCCAGAAAAGAGGAAATTCTCCAAGTCCCCATTCATCCTGAAGCCCACCCAGGCTGAGCAATGGAGAGGTGACACTCTTCATCAGCCAGCACATCTTTAATTTCTCCCTGCTCCCTGTTCCCACTCCTATTATCTCCCCACTGCCACAGCTGCATACTGCTATTGTCAGTGGTAAAGATGAGACATCTCTAATTAGAGGGCAGGATAAATTGCTTTTATCTACTTTTAACATGCTTTTACATGGCACCTGGTACACAAGCCTTAGCTAGGCAGCCATAATTTGAAAAGCAAATGAATGTTCACAGAAATACGATACGTTTTTAAAAGAAAATTAAATATATAAAGTAGCAAAATCAACATGCTGGAGACTGCAGAGGTTTTGAGCTGTCACAGTCATGTGCATTTGTGTATTACAGTGAATTATAATCAGCAATCAGAGAGCCCATATATCCTGAAGAGTCCAGATTTAAAGTCTTGAAAATTTATCAGGGCGAGAAATAGACCGGTGTTATTCCCTTGACAGTCTAGAGTAAAAGATGTTTGAGGAAGTCAGCAACAGAAAATACTCAACTCAATCTTAGCTGATTTCTATGTATCTGTTCATTTGTACAATAAACACATCCATTCTGTTTGAATTTCTCTTACTACTCTTGTCTCAATTTTTATTTTTTTGGTGGTGTATAACAAGTTCCCAAATCAAGCCATTTATCAGTTTCTGAGACATAAAACAAAGAAATCAAACACTGTTAGATATATAGTGTGTGGGACAGCAAAGCCATACAAAAATATCTAACATTTATTATCCCTTGCGATACAGATTCCACAGTTGCAAGCGCCTGCTCACATACAAACTCCACGGGATCCTCTCCTTCTGATCCTTATCATCAAAAATGTATCAAGTGATTTCCTCTGGCAGCATCAGTCCCTGCTCTCTGCTAGGACACTCCTGTAGCCCTTCCTCTGGCATGCATAGGTTCTGTTACTGCTGTGGAAGCTACTGTGCTGCCTGTAAACTTCCTGTCTTTCCTCAGAGATTGCATGATTACTGGTCATTTGTACAGGCTGTACAAAACTATTATCTCTAAAAAACAACTGAGCTACTTTGCCTATTTATGGCTGCTGGAGAACACAAAGCCAGCTGGAGTTCTTTAATGTAATGAGTAAAAAGGACTTTCAGTTAAGAGGAAATGATCCAGTCAACACATGGATGTAGAGGGGAATCTGAATCAGAATCTGAGGTCTCCCCAGGTCCTGATATGTGTAACTCTTCTGGTTGAAGGAGACATGTTCTTTTTTGCTGCCTTGACAATAATGGTCAATATTGTTACTGACCTCAGAGTGCAAAAAACACGAGGAACTCAGTATTGCCCCATGCCTAGCATGAAGCATGAGCAAGAGTTTGCTGTTCTAAGTCATTGGATTTCATGCTTTTTGCTACTTCAGTGTTCTTCAGGCCATGTAGGGTTCAAACACCATTGCTATATGTATTTTGTCCTTAACATTTGTCTACCTATTGTAACTTGTTAACTTAGTTCACTGGGTGCACTTTGATTACTATAGTTACATCTACCTTATCTTTCCTCTTTATCATGGTACAAATTTTTCATGGGCAGAGACAGCTCATTTATCCTATTTGTAGCTTGTAATATATGATCTTTGACTGTAGACAATACTGTTGATTTAAAGTGAATGATCTTACCCAAAATTGACATGTCATCTCTGTGTTCACATTGGCAGTGAATGAGCTCTTGTACTGACCATTCTTACAGCCCATGATTTGGATCTCTGCTTCAAAGTTAAAAGAAAAATGATGAAGTCTAATACAGAAGAAAAATATATTCAAGTAAGCTGGTTTGGTAATAGCCAGCTATGTGGCATCTGCTAATTCAGCTTGGCAAGTATGTATCAGTTCTCCACTTGTGTATGCCAGAGTTGCAAACACTGAGAAATCAAGAGTATTGAGAATTCTTGAGGAATTAACAGGGTCACAGCAAGTGCTATAATGAGTTATGTTTTTATCCTCATGACAAATTAAAAATATCTGCTTGGTAGACATATTGTAGGGGTTGAGGAAAGTGTTATTTGTGTATGTAATATAAATTTCATATGTATATATGTTATACGTGTGTGTGTGAGATTTTTGTTTTTGTTGTTAATATTTGAGGCAGCATCTCATTGTATACCACAAGCTATCTTTGAACTCACAATCTTGTTTCAGATTTCCAGGTCTTGAGATTATAGGCAGACACCCCCCCCACATACACACAAATCAGAAATGCATAAACTTTTTGGATTTCAAAGCATTTCATAAATGATTTTATACATGTTGAATAATATATTTTATCAACACTTATCTACATTAAAGAATAATAATAGAATATTTTAGATAATTTGTTGGCTTGTTTCTTTTGACAAATATTGAGTTGTCTTGTTTCTTTTGACAAGTACAGAATTTCTGAGATGGAAGTTTGTGAAGGGATTGAGAGGGAGTCTATGCTGTCCAAGCTGGCCCTTAACCTATGATGTTTCCACATCCTCTTCTACAGTGCTAAGATCCTATACATTTCCTTTATACCTGAGTAAGAAATAGAAAACCCTAAAAAATATTTTAATATGAGTGTTGGCCATTATAAAATTTAGAACCATCAGTGTTTGTGTTAGAGAGAATATTGGGGTTAAAAATAATGGCAAAAATATCTGTTGTTTGTAGAATGCCAGTTATAATTTAAAACTGACAACAGTTTTGTGGAGATATAGTAGAGATAGAGAGAGTGTGTTCCTGAAGAATTGAAAAGGATTATGTAAGTCTCCTGGTGACAATCATGGAGAGTGATGGTCATTAAGAAGGCATATCCATGTATGGATAAAGGAATTTCTGAAACAGACTTCTTTCTATAGTTGATGAGGTCTACAAGGATTGTTTGGGAAAATCCTATCAGAGAAATTGCTGCTCTAAAGGATTGTGACATTTAGTGACTAGTGATTCAGGAAGAGGGCTGGGGCTATAGTTCAGTGCTTGCAAGCATTAGGCACAACCATCAATCCCTAGGACTGGAAAGAAAAAAATTTCAAGAGAATTTTTGAAAGTTACCCACATATTCTTTGTTGTCATTTGACTTTAGAAATTCAACTTTGCCCATAGTCTGCCTAAGAAGGACCAAGGTATATTTAATACCACATGTTTTGCAGAAAAGCTGTCATGCCACCAAAGTTCTGATTTCCCATTTGTTTGGTATCACAATGGTCAAATTAATAATATCCTAAATCTTTCAACAATGGGTTCAGTCAGTACCCATAGTATAGTCACTCGTGCACGCACACCTGTACAACTAATTGTGTTTTCTTCTGAAATATGAGGCATTTGGTATTCCTAACGAATGGCCCATACATACAAGTATTTGGTAATTACTTCTAGTTTTCAAATTTAGCATTAGTTTATAAAGGTAACAACTCATAAACCTGATTTTTTTCTTAATATATATACTTCAAGTTGCCTGTAATGGTATGTAATTTTTTTTAGAAAATAGAGACTGAGAACACTTAAAATTTGATTTGTTCTTCTTGAAAATTTTGAGTGATCCTTACAAACTCAAAGGCCTATTTATTTGTTCATATTTCAAGTTTTTTGATTAGCAAATACAATTTGTCTGAGTTGTTAAAGTTACACAGTGGTTACATTAAGTTTATGAATATGGTGAGTCATATTACTTTCAATATTTTACTACTTTTTGATACACTACAGTATCAACTTTCAAGTAAATCTAGCAGTTTAAATCCATCACTCACTCACATGCTTAAACTGAAAATTTTCAAAGGATATATTCTCAAATATTGTACATTCCTTAAATATCAAAATAACAAATTATTCTGTCATAACTAATGGAATTATGAATTCAGTTCGGTTCTTTATTTCTGTATTTAGCTTCATGTTTTTGCAGGTTTAAAAACAATCCACATAGGAAACCAGTCATTTGATTGCAAATTATTTGGAGATATCCTTTCCAGGTAAATTTGATTTGCCTTCTCAGTTCTCAGGGATGGTGTATCTAGAATCCTCTCTGCAGGCAGACACCTGGGACCTTGTCTACACAAGGAGACACCGACACAGCAAATGAAGCCATATCTGGCTTGGGGTCTACACTAAAGTATTGTTTTGGAGGCTGTCCTGGAACTAGCCCTTGTAGACCAGGCTGGTCTCTAACTCACAGAGATCTGCCTGCCTCTGCCTCCTGAGTGTTGGGATTAAAGATATGTGCCATCATCTCCCGGCAGCATGAGAATCGTAGGCAAATTCAACTCCACGTAAAATTATAGACTTCAACACTTTCTCTGAGGCAGTCAAGAACGTTTCCACAGACTGCTTCCTCTTCCCTTTTATGAACCAAAGTGAACTAGAAAAATAATAGTTCTAGGATTTAATATGAGAGATGGAGTGAGATAAAAGAAATCATCTGCTCTCTCCACTGATTCAAGAAAGTCAATAATTTCTCTTATAATGACTAGTCTTGGTATCAAGACTGGAGCTTAACAACCAACTATTACTACTTGAATCTTCAGAGAAGTAAAGAGGTGTCTTCATGAATTGGTATTTAAAATTGTGATGATCACGCTTTGTCATTATTGGTTACCTAAACCTTTCAAAGCCAATTTATGGTTAGTGCACATGGCAAGGGAGTGAATCTTGTTTCCAAGTCTCTACCTCCATGTCTAAATCAGCTCATTTTAGTGCTTATGACTTAAGACAATATGATTATGAACACAGTTTCTTTCCTGTCATCTTCACGTATCTATTTGTGCACAAAACACCCATAATAATGGTCAGATTTCTTAGTTAATTCAGAAGGCATTGAAAACTGTCACATGTAAATAGACCAGCATGGAGGACAGAGACACCTTAATCCAAGATGGGAAGAAGCATTTCCATGGGTGAAGCATGACTCTTCAGAGGCTGATGGATTTCTGTGACCAATTTACTGTGTGCTAATTCCAGTTGGATCAAACAAAGAAGAAAGTTTGAGGTGTTTAATAGTAATTCCTGGAGGTTAGAATTCGACATTTTGGTTCATTGGTAAAATGTGGGACCTATTGCTTGATTTAGGGAGTTGACATGGGTTGTCATTCATTTGAAGGACAGTGTCAGGAACACAAAAAAGAAACAAAGTAAAATTTTGCTTCAACCTTGAAAGCAGAAAATGTGGAACATTCTAAATCATGTCCTGAAGGCCCATGCTTTGAATGCTAATAGTGTTATTTGAAGAGGTTGCAGGACCCTGACAATGTAAGGCTTCTCTGCTGGTGGAAGCAGGCCATTAATGGCCAGTCTTCCATGGTTATAGCTAGGCTCGTTTCAGTCACACTCTGCTTGCTGCTCCACGCCCATGTGTGTAGCTTTTGCCATTACTAAGCACCTCACCCTTGCCTCCTATGACATAAATGGCTGAAATTCCTCTGAAGTCAGGAGATACAATTAGTCTCTAGGCTTCTCCCCTAAGTTGCCTCTGCCACATATACTTTCACAGCACCAAGGAAGCACTTAACACAGCACCCCTGTTCCCAAGGTATTGCAGTGCATTAACTCCTCTGTGGACAGAGCACAATGTCCCTTGCTGCAGCTCCCATGATGATAATTTAATACACATCATAAGAGTATGTAACAGTGCTGAATCATTTTATAAGAAAATTATTATTATTATTATTATTATTATTATTATTATTATTATGCCTATTCATCTTAATTGGCCTCCATGGAAGATCATCTGATTTCCTCTGATGCCTCCTATATGGAATTATTTCCTAGAAAACGTCACCACTCCAAAGGAATGTACTCCTTTGCTAATAAGTTTACTATCATAATATCAAGGCTACTTCAAATCTTGCTACACCTTAAATAATAGAACTCTGTGCCATGTACAAGCTAATTCTCAGGGCAGCCGGAGTGCCCAGCACTTCACAGCCGTAAGCTGAAAATTAACAGCAATTTTTCTTTGTGACACTGTAACCCCAACTGTGCTCATAAGTGTTTCAGGAAAAATACACCATGATATGATTTTTATGTATCTATAGATTTCTTTTGGAATTTTCAAAAAGACACAGCATTTTTCAGCACCACTTCTATAAATACACTAACAGAGGGGAAATTATCATTATATTTCACTTTAAACGTTCGAGAAAGAAAAACCACATGGCACATATTTAAACTAGAACATTGTTTTCTTGATTTGCAGTTTGAAGAGACATCAGATGAATAGCCCTCCCTAATGCAATATGTCATGTACATTCTAAGGTCTGTGAAATTCCAGTAATGCAGCAAAGTAAGCTTTGCCTCAGGTTTGATGTCTTCTGTTTATTAGAGGGATTCTGTGCACCTGCTCAAGCCACCTGCATATCTTAACTTAGCATTTAAAGCAACTTCAATCAAGTATGCATTAGCACACAGACTCACCACCTAGTACATTAAGGATTTAAGGCTCGATTCATAAATTGCTGAGAAAGATGGATGTCCCCTGCCTCCTTGTTGCTCCTCCAGTCCCACCACCCAGTGTAGAGGATTATCTATCACAGCAGAACGGGAGCTTATCCTTACTGTCAAATGGAATTAGGGTGTTATTTAGCTCTTGGGAGGCAAATCCATAAGACTCACAGTCTGTTGTTCATGAGACAACATGAATTTTATTTGTGATTATAAATAGGCATGTTTTCAAAAAGAAATGCCCATCAATCATGAGAACATGAACCTTGTGCATGACAATTTTGCCTTTCACTTGTAACAGCCGCTGCCAAATCTGCTTCCAATAGCTAGCAGGGGGAAAATGTTCTTTTATTTCTTTTATCTCTATTTGGATTTACCGTTACGTTGTGTTGTCTCAAAATACTTGTGCTTATTTTTTTCAAGTAAAACATGCTACATCAATAAATAGTTTAGTTTCTATATTTAGATAATTCTCTCACTTCTCTTCCTACTTCTGTGACCACCCATCATCAACTAGCTTCTCTTCGGGGGTTCAGCTTTGTACTGATGTACTCATCAAATGATTTTGAATTGTCACCACCTTCTCAACAGTAATAAAAGTGAGCAAAAGCCTCATTCAACCACATATAGAAACATCTCTGTTTTTGACAATCTAAGGGAGGTTGCCACTGGCTTCTCTGATGGGAAGATGCCCAGAATACACAGAACTGCTACCTATAATAAAGAGCTTTTCAGACCCAGATGTCGATGGTACCACCACTGAAAAACTGTGGTGTAGGCAAATAAGTTAGGTATATGTGAATTGACTCATTTATTATATATCAAGCCTAGGAACAGAGCAGCCCTCTGTCTGGGAGTCTATGACCTGGAGTCCTAATGATGTCAAGTAAGTAGACTGTTTTCTTCATTCTTGTTCATCTTCAGAGAAGACACCACAGAATTGGACATCGCTAAGATGCATGCCCTTGTTGGCATTAACTTCTTTGTAAGACACACAGATATTTCTGTTTGTCATAATGGAATACTCGGATTGTCTCATTACTATGGGCAGGAAACCATTACATAATTGTTACACTAATATGCCCAAGTATAATACCAGTTTTTAGAACAGATTGTAATCTAGTACTAGTTAGTAGAATAAGAATATCTGAGAAATATAGTTTTAGTTAATTGCATCACAAGTTACTCTTATTGAGTGTTCATCAGATGTAGCCCTCCTGTTACTTTTTATTCATTGTTCACTTAGCCTTTTTCTTTGTTTTTGAATCGTTTTGAAAACGAGAACTGCAAATCAGTGCACAGTTTATGAATTGCTCTAAATTCCACAATTAGTGAGTGTGGGAACCAATGTTCACATCTAGGTGTGTGACTCTGAGACACACCCATCATCTCTCCATGGTCTCTTTCAAAATAGTTGGTGCAGTCATAATAATATCATTATGTTTTCCTTGAGGATAAAAATCATGTTGCGTAAATTTTTTTAATTAAATGGAACAGTGATCCAGAAAAGTTTTTGTGATAGAATCTGCTGGTGAGTTTTGCACACGTTACTAAGATGAAGTGCTTGTCATCATCCTGAGGATCACAAACCCTGATAAAGATGGGGAGGATGACTTCCAGTGGTCACAATGGAAATGATAAGTGCTTGTACTTCAACTGAGTGAGAAATGGCTTACTTTCCAAAAAATGGAATGAAAGATAAAAGGAAGTAACTTTTAAAAGCAAAAATCTTCAGGCCGGCTGGACCGACAGCCTCCAAAACAATACAGCGAAACCTTGTCTTGTAAAACCAAAAAAAAAAACCCATTGCCCTGTTGTAAAATCTCTTTGCCTTATATGAGATTTTGAAACTGCTATCTATCTATCTGTCTATGTATCTATCTACCTATCTAGTTTCAAATCTTCCCCAAATTTAATGAATTGGTTTAGTATGGTGTGAGTATCTCCCTTTTACAGACATGGAGAGGCTCAGTGAGGAGCAGAATGTTCAAATGGGAGTTGAATCTCAGGCCTCAGACAGACTATTTTTTCCATATCTTTTTCCTGTGCAAGTGTACAGTATGTATGTGTGTGTGCATGTGTGGGGGCATAAGTGTGTGCACCCATGTGTGGGTATGTGTATTTCAGAGGTTGATGCCTAGTGTCTTCCTCAATTTCTCTGCATTTGTGTACTGAGGCATCTTCCTGAATCTAGAGTACACACAACTGGCTAGTTTTTTTAGTTAGCTCACCCCCTAACATTGCCATAAGCACTTGTCTCCATCTCCCAAGCAGTGGGACAGTATGTGGCCTCCACATCTGCCTGGTTTTTATGTCACTACTGGAGATCCAAACTCTGAACCTCCTGACTTAAGACAAACACTTCATCTCCTGAGACAACTCTTTAGATAGCCTGTAGTTTGTATACATTTGATTAATCCATTCCATCACTTGAATATTTTACTTTTTTATTTAATTAAAATACAATTCCTGCTGGGCAGTCGTGGTGCATGCCTTTATTCCAGCACTCAGGTGGCAGAGGCAGGTAGATCTCTGATTTCAAGGCCAGCCTGGACTATAAAGCAAGTTCCAGGATAGCTGAGGATACATATAAAGACTCTGTCTTGAAATATATATATATATATATACATATACATATATCAATAATTTCCCCCATCCCTTTTTTTCTCCCATAACTCAAACTCTCATACCAGTACATACAGACCCACAAAGTTTACATCTCCCTCATTTTAACTATTGTTTTACATGCACACAGAAATGAATCAATGTATAAACATGACCTACTGAGTCCTTTCTGTGCTGCCTGCACATATCTGTTTCTATGCCTGACCACTTGATATTGGATACCCGATCAGGGGCTCATCACTGGGAAAGACTAATTTTCTTTCTCTCATCTGTTGTTAATTGCTTGTAGCTCTATCTGGGTGTGTGACTCCAGGAGACTTCCACCATTTACACTGGGAGGCAAACTGTTGTTGGAATTGTTCAGGTTTGTTTAAATAGTCATGTTGATACTTCATAGGTGTAGTTTCCCTATCATAGATAAAAGGCACAATCATAGACTTCCTGGTTCCTGGCTCTTCCCATCCTCTCTTCTACGATGTTGCCTGAGCCTTGAGTATAGACATTGTGTAGACATATAAATTGGGGCAGGTTTTGTTAACTTCACCTGGACATTCCTCCTTCTAGTGTTGGAAGTAACTGGAGCTCTATGTAAGCAAAGCAAATCTAACAACTTGGGAGACACCCTTTTTCCTGCCCCAAACCATTCTAGTTTTAACCCTTGTGGAATCCAGTTCTCAGACTAATGGTCGAGTCAGCGAGCCATAGTGATCATTTACCAGATTTACAGCCTTCTCTACTTTCTGGCATTCAGCACAATATGTGTTTGGGGGAGGGCGGAGACATCGTCTGACTCTGCTATCTTAAGTTTTGATCCTTGAGCTGCACTTAGCACGAGTGATCTAAGTTTACTCAGGTGCTCAGGGTTCTCAATAAGACAGCTCTGCTTCTGTTGCTTGTCACTTTCAAGCAGGCAAGGCCAGACACTTTAGTCATCAGAAGAGCTGGCAGTTCTGCTGCATCATGGGTGGCAGGGTATCATTGGGTGAACACTTTCTTCCTTTTCTGCTCATAGAACATATCCCTGATTTCCTCTCCTGCAGCAGAGGGTGGCTGCACCTTCAGATGGAAAGGCTTTCGGAGTTCAATAACTTTACCAGGACTAGGGGGTAATATTTCACTAGTTTTTTTTCTTTTTGGTTTATTCTACCCAGAAATAGGAAAAACAGATTAAAAATGCCCACAAAATATATGTGTGCAGTAAAAATTATGACAAGAATGCTCTCCAAGATAAACATACTATGGTTCCATTTCCTCAGAGACCCTGGCACTGGCCATCAGGGCCTGGAAACTCTGGCTTACTACTTTGAAATATTCATGAATCAATTGAACTGTAGCTGATTTAAGAATGTTAATAGAAATTTTCTACTATAGAAATTGTTTGCTCAGAACTAAGTTCAATTCTTAACTAAAGTATCCATAAAAATCTATTTCCTTTCCCATGTAGACATTTAGATGCATTGTTTATTTTCAAACCTGTCTTTTTTAGGCCAAATGTTCCTGGAGAAACTGCATTATTAATTGCCAGCTAAATCATAAACTAAGGAAATCAAATGGGACCAAAAAAGTGAGGTAGAAACATGAAAATTTATGATGTCCTCCAATTTCTCCTTTTGGAGTAAATGAAATTTGAAGTGAATAGTCTCCATGCATGGAGAGTATAGTGCTTTTACTCCTTTAAATCTGACAATTTTTTGTGTGTGAGAAAGTCTTTGTGGTCTTTTCCACTGCTTCTTCCAAAGGGGAAAATTAGCATGGTTCCCCTGCATATAACAATGAAAGCACGACCAGAGGAGAATCAAATGGAACTCTTTGCTGAATAGTTACGAGTTTGAGTAACTAGGGCATTATGTTTACTTCCTGCTCCTATTGCCTGCTTTTGGAAATAAAATTACATGAAATCTCTTCAAGATAAGCACATGTTCCACAAAGTCCACTGGAGAAATGATTCCCGGCAACACTGAAGAAGAAAAATCAGTGATTTGAATTAGTTCACATTGTGTATTATATTGAGGGCAGTCAAAATTATTTCTGTTATTGGCATCAGCATACTGAAATGAACCTTTCATGCTAGTCACATGATGATAGATTCTCACTGTGTGTTGATTAACTTTGTAGATAACAGATTTATAGAGGTCCATGCATTCCTAGTCCAAGCCTCAACTTTTAGCTCTCTTCTTCATGGATTCAGGCTCTACCTCTGTCTCAATATGGACAGGACAAATATACCAACACCATGACATCTTTGCTTCATTGAAGTAAGATAACTAGCCTATCATTCAAATTCAAATATCCAACAGAATCACAAAAACCTCAAACCAAGATAAGGCATTTCTAATAGCCGAACTACACTGAATATTTACTGTTTTAAAATATTTAACTGGCACTACCACTATGAATCTTCAGAAAAAGTTCACTAGTTTATTAAAATGATACCTAGGCTGGATTAAATAAAGTATAAACTATTATCTGTTTCATAAAAGTGTTTTAAAGATCTTCAAAGTACAAATTTGGAAGAGAAAAAAATACTTGGTAATTTTTCCATCTTTTTTCATATAAAAGATGAAAGGAGAAAATTGAGTACTTCATTTAAAAATATTTTTAAAGCCAAGTCCTAGGAAGGATACCTTAAAGAAAGAGTAAGGTAGTATTTTCAGTAACCTCTTAGACAACGTGAGTCTTGACTCATTTTTCCCAATCCATTACAGGACAGAGCAACCACAAACAATAATAGCCAGGTGGTACTTTCCTTCAACCACACTGTTGCAGTAAGTGACTGAACCTGTTACAGATTGAAGGCTACAACTGGCACATAGCCTCTTGACTAGTGAGAGGATTAACCACTAATAGAGCTTGAGTTCACAACATTGTGACAAATGATAGAAACTCAGAGGCAGGTTGATCAAGTTGGAACAATAGGCTATTGAAGGTGTGACTCTGAAGGCTATACCTTGTCCCGTTATTTCCCCCCCCCCCCTGCTCCTGATTAGAGCAAGCCAACAATGGGACTGAAATCTATGACACCATGAGTCAAATAAATATCCCCTCCCACAATTTCCCTTGATATTTTGTCACATAAACAAAAATTTACCTAAAATCACAATCTAAATCACTCTAAATATTGGAGACCTTTCATCTTCTGTAATAGTCCTTCTGGCTGAATATTGTGCCCATCACACCCAGCCCTTCTCTCCAGCACCTGACTCAATACTAAAAATACAGACCAACTGCCACTTCTATATGAAGGAGACTGAAAACACCACAGATAGACCAGGTTTCACCCCTGAGCTACAAAGACAACCTTTCAATAGCTACAAAGACAACCTTTCAATAGTATGCAAATTTCTTGCCACCAGATTATGAACTTGTAATCATTTATGCTTCATCATGTACTTCCATTACCAAGTATAAGAGCTTAGCAAGTATTTGCTTCTCATTAATTTCATGGCAGTTAAGTGAGTAGATAAATTTATGAATAAATAAGTAAATGAGTGAATGGGAAAATGAAGTTAGGTAGTTTTACTTAAAAGTGTATCCTAGCCAGGTGTGGTAGTATGCAACTTTAATCCCAGCCTTCAAAGTTAGACAATCTCTATAGTTGGGGGACAGCTCATCTACATAGTGAATTTCAGGAGAGCTAAGCCTACATGGTTACGACTTTCAAAACAAACAAAACAAAACAAGAAGTATTTTCTAAGAGGCATTTCCCTTCTAAGTATTTGGCCTTTATGTGTAGAGAACAAGCCACATCTAACTTTCCACAAATGAGATTCAACCTAGAGAAATCTATTATTCAAGATAAAAAGAAAATGTTGAGAATGAGAATATGTATCATGCTTGTTCAGAAATTCAGTATTGTCTAGGTTCCTAACGTGTGGTGGAATAAACTGCTCTAGGCTTTTTGAAATCACTTTGATTGACTGCATAATCTATATCTGAGGCTTATATTTTTGTTTGGTTGGTTTGTTTTATTTTGAGATAGGACATTCTGTATCCTAGACTTTGAATCTACAATATTCCTCTTGCTACATCTTCGCATGTGCTGGGATTACATCTATGGGCCACAATTTGTGGCTAAGATACATAATATGGGTTTTTTTATACATAAGGTTTTAATGGGTACTAATTTTTTATTTAACCAGATAAGTAATTATCAACAAGAGAAATATAAATTCACTTAGTGCAACTTTTTTATAATTTGTAGAAGATGCTATTGGGATTATACAAGAAAAGAAAAACTTTACATATATTATCAGCATGTTTCTCTAAAATTATGTATGTAAAATTCTGGCTCAACTAAACATATGGGACCATTTTCAGTTATTGACTGTTCTAAGGGTTTTGCTTATTTGTGTGGTATTCTATAGAGCAAATTCATGTTCTTTTCTTTAAAGAGTCATGTAAAAATATGTAACGTGTATACTATCAATATTGAAGAAACTCCTGGGCATGGAGTTCTAAAGTGTTAAATTTGTGAAGAAAATTAAAACAGAGGTTTACACTTTTCTGAGGAAATCTTGAATTTCAAAGAGTTTGTTTATGGATAGCAAATGTCTCAGGGTTTCCATTGCTTTAGAGAAACACCATGACCATTACAACTCTAATAAAGGAAAACAATTTCAGAGGTTTTGTTCATTGTCGTCATGGTGGGAGTATGGCAGTGTGCAGATAGACATGATGCTGGAGAAGGAGATGAGAAGTTTACATCTTGATCTGCAGGTAACAGGGGAGACTGTGTGCCACACCGGGCATAGCATGGGCATATGAGACCTCAAATCCCACCGTCATAGTGACACACTTCCTCAAACAAGTCCACACCTACTCCAACAAGCCTTGACCTAATAGTGCAACTCCTATGGGCCAAACATTCAATCATATGAGTCTATGGGGGTCATACCTATTCAAACACCACAGCAAATAAAGTGACTTTAAATCAGAATAAATTTTTTCTTACCAACTTCATTGACTGTGGTTCTGTATTCTGTAATACACATGGCTTGAAATAAAAAAATTGTTACTATTAATTAATAAGTTGAAGACTATAGTTTTGGCTGTGAAGATGGAGGTTTCTGTCCCACCTGGTCCCACAGTCTCTTAACCCCAGATAAATACACAAAGACTTATAATAAAATTATAAAATATTGGTGATTGCTAGGGCTTCTTATTGACTAGTTCTGCCTTAATTATTAACCCATTTCTATTAATCTACATATTGCCACAAGGCTGTGGCTTACCTGTAGTTCAGGCAGCATGGCATCCCTTTCCGATGTCTCTCTCCACCTTCCTCTCCCCAGCCTTCTCCCGGTCTGATAGCTCTGCCTATCATTCCTGCCTGGCTATTGGCCAGTCAGTGTTTTATTTATCAACCAATAAGAGAAACACATGTACAGAAGGACATCCCCCATCAGGCTTGATCTATTTAAGTAGCATGTAGAAAAATTGAGACTCAGGAAGTTCTAGCGAGACAGGTTAAGACACTGAACTTAATTGAATTGATGCAAACTTTTTTCATATTTCAAGTTCAAAGTTCTCCAAGACATAAGGAACGATGTGCTTTGTTTACTAATGCCCCAGACGCCAATATAAAGCAGATATTGCTCTGAACTATATACGTCACTCCGTCCATCAACTTAACCTTGAGTTGTATGTGACTTATCAGAACCTGTTTTCCTAATTAAGTGACCTATGTTGATCCTATATCCAGAATTTGTTTCCGAGAGATAAATTTACTCTTGAGTAAAATCTAATCACCTCAATAAGCCCAACTGTAAAATTTTAACTTATCATTTCCTCAAATTAAGAATATAAAATTGGTAAACATATATAAAATATAATTTCTATAATCAAACTGCAACATGTTGAAATGCAATTTCTAAATTTAGGAGGAATTATTTTTATACCATACAATGTATCCATTTTAGTAGTACAGTCCAACATGGTTCACCACATTCATATACCTGTATCACCCGGATACCATGAGCACAGAGAATTCATAAAATAGCCATAGATTTCCTTCATTCCATTTTCAGTCATCCTCATCTGACTCCCGAGTCAAGGTAACTGCCGGGCAGTGGTGGTGCATGCCTTTAGTCGCAGCACTCGGGAGGCAGAGGCAGGCAGATCCCTGTGAGTTCGAGACCAGCCTGGTCTACAAGAGCTAGTTCCAGGACAGCCTTCAAAGCCACAGAGAAACTCTGTTTCAAAAAACAAACAAACAAAAAAACCCCACAGATTCAAGGCAACCACTGATCTCCTTTTTGTTACTATAAATTCTTTGCCTTTTAAATACTTAGCTGTTATTGAAGTTGCTTTCAAGTTATGCTGAAGGCATTCATTTAAGATGATGTTCTGTAGATTGTACTATCAACATGAATTAGGTAATAGCTGACATTTTATATTTAGTTATGAGTTTCATAAAATGCTAGAAAGGTCTGAACCTCGGTCCATCATCCCAACAGTTACAGGACTGCCTACAGTCAAGGTGACCTCTGCCCTTAATATTAGAATTTATTTCATCCTTCCATAGGTTATCAGGCTTTTTCCTAGCTGGGATTTTATGTGAAAGAAAGTGCATGTCTTCTC
Organism: Mesocricetus auratus; assembly: GCF_017639785.1. Classification (NCBI taxonomy): domain Eukaryota; kingdom Metazoa; phylum Chordata; class Mammalia; order Rodentia; family Cricetidae; genus Mesocricetus; species Mesocricetus auratus. Next base: position 43,012,144 of record NW_024429184.1, on the reverse strand, counting down.
TTTTACATTATAAAATGTATTCTAAAATATGATCCTTAATAAAAGAGTGACTTTGTTTCAAAAATGATAGTAGAAGTGGCCCATCACATGCCAGGTGAAGGAAATCTATGGCCAGATAGGAAATGACTCAGCTACTCTCCCCAACTCTCACATTAAAATATTGCCATTTGGTTTTCAAGATTTTCTCCTACTGCAGCAACTTAAAAATAATTTGGATATCGGTGTTTTTGCTTACTGTTGTGCTGTGATTCTTCTTTCTGTTGTCACAAGTATGAATATCAGGTAATGGGCACCATTCATATTTGTGCTTAGTAGTTTTCCTGGGGTGCCAGTGACAGGAGAAATGTATGCATTAAAACAAGAGTGTTGAAAAGCAGCTCTCTTTATAATTTCAGCCCAGCTGCTGTATTGATGGATACAATCTCTACCACATGCTCCAGGTGGCTTCTAATGCCTGACTCCCTGCAGAAGCCTCTATTTGCACATCTTAAACCACTTATTGGATTTGAACAGGATTTTTCAGCCTGAGTGCAGTAACAGTGTTCACTTGTGTAATATTCGTAAATCCAGGCTTTACATTTCACTTGCCAAATCATCCTGAGAAGACATTGAACAGTGTCTGTATGTGTCCCCAAGTCTCCTTTTTTAAGATTAGATTGTGCCCATTTTCAGTGACTAAAAAGTATACTGATAAATATACTTTCACCATGCACAAAGAGAAGGAATTCAATTACCATCCTCCTCAGGTGGTGCTTTTCTCTGCCTCTCTAACTCCTGTTCAAGGGCTTGGCATTCCAATTTCAGCAAGGCTAAAGGCTCTGTGGAACTTGCTCACTTTTGAATTACATCTCCGTTTTCTACTCTGTCAGTGTCTTTGAACTTTGTACTTATGACCTTTGTTAGATGTTAATAACACTTAGCATGATACCCTGCAGTTTGCAGAATTAAGAGTGTTATACTTATAGACAGGCCCCAGAGATGACTGACAAACATACTGTCTTGGCTTTAAATGCACTAATGCATAGCAACCTTCAGGCAGATGTTTTCTCTGTGCTTGTATGTAGGCAATATTAATTTCAAGAGTTTTAAAAATCTCAACTCATGTGTCTAATGCATATAACATTGCAAAGACTTTGGAATGAGTTAGTTCATGGATAAACAGGTAATGCCCATCACTTGAGCATGACACTGAGTCATGAGGATACACTCCTTCTTAACTAGGTGCCACTAACTTGAATTAATTCTGTACCAATATATTTGCAGTTCTGAGCCTCTTTTTTCTAAGTGATCATTTTCTTGAATAAGAGCACTGTTGTATGAAGTTATTTTACACTAAGCATCCCATCCGTTTTCTTCCTGCAGAATAAAACCATATTCTCTTAGTGTTTGATTCTTGCAAGCATTGCGAGCCTTTACTCTAGAGTTAACTGTCTTGAACTGTGATTTGAATTCACTAATGTGGTATGAAATGTGGATACTCCAAGATGTTGGGGAGCTATAGAAACAAGAATGGTGACCTAGTGATGACAGTATATTTGAAGTGGGCTAACCTCAGTATCCTTCTCTGAAGTTTCTGAAGTATATACTAAGCAACCATGTGCATCACTAGAATGCATATAAGAAACCAAAGAATCATAAGACACATTGAGGTCATCAACCCTATGCTAGACAGATCTGCATTCTAGAGAGAATACTTCCTCTCCTATCTCCTGAATTCAAAGTAGGTCTTCTAGAAGATCCTGAAGCATAGTATATGACAGTATTCCTAACAATATATTCAGCAAGCACATAATAACCACAGTATTCACTAAATATGAAAATCCTAGAAAATTACAAATACCTTAAGACCATTTATATTTGGAGGGGAACTCACTCAGCAGTGTGTAGAGCAAAACCAACCATCTTAATAGGGAAAGTAAGCAAGGCACGTTTGAATTCTATAAAATGTTTAAATATTATGTCATAAGCTAAAGTCCTAGTGAAGGGCAGGGTATTTTAAGAACAGATTAGGGCAATAGCTATGCCTTCAAATTTAACTGCATTGGTAGGTATTGATACATAGGATGCCTTATTCTCTTTCCACTATATTTTATGTCTTGTATTCTGATTTTACATTACTCAGAGTTAGTCTGAAATATATAAACTATATTATAATAAACCATCACCTGATTTAGCAATATGAAAGCACACATAATGAAAATTCACCCATAAACAAATTAAGCAAATAAGATTTTACATTTGTTTATTTTGTTTGGTCATTCTTTTTTTTTTACTGAGTATCAGTCACAGCAGAGCTAAAGTTCATGTAAGTATTCAGTTCTGTCTGATAGAGATGAGTATAGCTAGGGGAGCTCTCTTAGGGCTGAGTCATTCTTTACCATTCTGAAATATCTCCATTATTGCTATGTCTATACCACAGCCCTTAGACAGTGATGCCCTTCCCTATCAGCTGTGGCACAGCTCATTCAGGATGGTACAGGAATTCAGTCACACTCCTCACATGACAGTCACTTAAGAGAGCTGTCCAGACAGTTTCTGCTATGTGTCCCTGCCATTTGTGTATTTTTAGTCACTTCACAGATATTTTCTGGCCCTACCCTTCTTCTCCAGTCTCATGATAGTGATTGTTAGATCCATTAAAGTACACCATACCCATGTCCACATGTCTTTCTGAGAGGAACACACTCATCACCTCATATCATTCAGCAAGGCAGAGGCACGCCAGTGCTCCTCATTCAGAGTAGCCTAGACAAATGGCTATGCTTTCTCACTGAAGACAAGAGAGCAAAGTGGGAGGGCATTATGCTGTAATTACCCCAGTGTCACAGCAAAGACAACAACAATATAGATCAAATAATACTGCAAGATGACCAACACACCCTGATTGGCTGCAGATGACTATGTAGCTGCTAATGGGACAGAATTCTTTGTTTCTTATAATTGTCATTAATTGCATTTCATTGTTACATCATTGCATGATGTTATTGATTCTTCTTAAACTTCGATGATTTATAAACACAAACAGTCAAGATTACTTCAGAAGGACAGTGTGATTTTTCTGTGTGTGTTCACAATCAGTACACACCCCCACACACACACGCACACGTACATGCACACACACACACACACACACACACACACATACACACACATCCAGTAAAGAAACAGAACAACATACAGTACCCAGAAAACTAGATTTTCTTCATTGACCATGGCATTACTGTGCTATATGGAACAGTAGGTAGTTTCGCTTCCAGCTTTTATGAGGTGACTAGTTAAGCTACAAAGATCTATTTCTACTGTTCATGTTCAGACACACTGGTGCTGATGAAGGGTATATTACAGAGTTAGAATGTGAAAACACAAATGATGATCTGTTATGAAAATGGCTCTTCAGGTTGCCATCTTGGGAGCAATCTGCACTTTCCCATCATGCTGCTCAGAACTTCAGTTTCTATCACACTCAGTCCCCATGCAATGTAAATCCTTCCTAAAGGTCCTCTATAGCAAGCCTAAGAACTATTTCTTGTCATGACCAGAGCTTATTCAAAAGGGAAAATAATTGGTTGAAGAGTGGGTAGACACTTCCGTAGGCAAAGCGCTGGAGTCATGGGGGACCAGAAAGGTCAGTGTTAGAGTCCACAAACTGAACAACACAGAAAGAGCAACATATAGAAATACAAGTAAATTAAAGCCAATTTAATGTTTAAAAGCAGCTAAATATGAGTATATTTGAAACTTACCAGATTATAAGAATCCACAAAACAAATCCCTTGTATGTGAGATTTGCTATATGAAAATAAATGTGGCAGAGAATGCATCAGGACTGGGAATATAAGTGGGCTTTGAAGAATCATCAAACCAAAGTAGTTAAGCCTGGCTTGAGGCACCTCACTCCAGGCTCTTCAGAGCAACCTTACTGAGCATTTGGGTGTAATGGTATTATAGTCAGGTAGAACACAGGATTTTACATGATGTACTCATGATGAAAGGCAGATGTCTAGTTCTGGTCAGCGAGCTGTGGTTCGAGGAGAGTCTATGTCTCTTACTTCCCATTCATAATTTTCTGTAGCACTTTTTTCTCCCTCAGCCAGGATGACTGACAACATCCAACATGACTGCTCTCATTGACTCAGGCCAGGGTTTTCTCAGGGGCTAATTATCTCTAGTTCATGACTGACAAAGAGCAGAAAAATACAGTTTATGGCCCTAAGTTCATGAGCTTTTATTTCCATAGCATCGTGCATACTATATTAACTTCTACTAAGAGAAATTCAGTTACTTTGAAGATGCTATCTCAAAATTTACAGTCCTCTGAGGAGTTTTAAGATTTGATTTTCATCTTCATTATATATTGCCATATGTATATTTTTGTTTACCATCTCATAGTTAAATTAGCTATATCTCCTTTCAAAAACTTCTTTTCTTTTGGAGTTAAGGTCTTCTTGTAGATCAGGCTGGCCTCCAAGTGGTGACATAGTCCAACATGATCTTGAACTCATGATCCTCCTGCCTCTGGATCCTCAGTGCTGATAAAGCAGTCATGAACCACCACACCTAGCCTAGTCAATCTCTTGAGACCAAAGAATACACCTATAATTAGTCTTAAACATAATTGGTTATCATAGATAATTAATCATTAGGGGTCATTATTGATCATCTACTAAATGCCTGGTAGTGAATTTAATGAGTGGTCTTAGAGTACTTATGCACAGGACCTGATATAGGAACGTCTGCTCTGGCAGCTGGAACCCCATGACTCCTGCACCATTTGTAACAAAAACGTATACCAAGACTGTTGCAGATTAATTGTTGTCCATGTTATAAGTTACTTTTGCACATTGAGTTTTAAATACTTCTTGAATTTGAGTTTATAACAAAGATTCAAAGATCAAGACAGCATTAGGGGAGTGAAACTAAGTGGTCTAATGTTTAAAAGGAGAGGTGTTTTTTTATTTCAAGCAAAAGAATTTTTCACAAAGCTTACCCTAGGTTCTCATCCATAGGGTCCCTGGTAAAGAGTTTGCATTGCATTACAACTGTCGGAGTCTTTTCTCGTGACAGCCCAGCCTGCTCAATATACACCATCCCCCTCTCTCCCTGTGTAGCCGACATGCTTCCATGCATAAAAATTAATGTTCCATTTCAACTGTCTAGTTTGGCAGGAGCGAGTTTGCAAGCCAAAGCAAACATGAAGGAGGGGAAGAAATAAAGCACAAACAAGAGGGATGAAGAGTGCATTTGGGACTCTGCAAAATAAGAACCAGTGTTTCATACTTTATAACAACCAATAAATTGCTTTTATAATTTTTGTAACTGATACCAACCTGACGCTAACCAGCAATACTAAGGCAAATGGCTAAAACAAAAGTCAACACCTTTAAAATAAGAAAAACAGTAATAAAGCTTGCATCAGAATTATAAGAAAATGGGGACTGGGGACAAAGTTAGGATGGTAAAGCACTTGCTGGAGAAATATGAGGAGTTTGGACACCTAACATCCACATAAAAAGCTAGACATGGTAGCTTGCATCTGTCATGCCAGAGCTGGGGAACCAGAAACAGATAGCACTTTGGAGCTCACTAACTATCCAACCTAGTAGAATTGGTGAGTTGTAGATGCAGTGGGATAATTCCAGTGAAGAGCAATGGATGAAGACACTTGTCATTTACCTCTGACCTCCATAAGTATGCACATGCAGGTGTGTGTCTGCATGCAAAAGTGCACATATGCTCGAAGTACAAACACAATTAGAAGATTATGAAGAACCCATAAGCAGTGTAACTTTGTCTTTTCTGTTGAATGATTTTTTTCTAAAAATTTTACTTGGGAATTACTCAAATTACATTCTATATATTAATCTGTCATCCATCCATCTACCCAATCTGCCTACACACACACACACACACACACACACACACACACACACACACACACGCTTGACCTTCGTTCACTATGAAGTTTACAAAGCCTCAAATCTAAACTAACTCCTTCATGTTCACAGGCTTCAACCAAGGATGATGTTTCAGCCAAAAACATCCATTTCTCCATCCTTTTGCACAGCTGTGATAGCTTCAGAAAGTGAGGTGGGCCTCTATGTACAGAGAAGATCAATGGGTAGTTTACTTGTATAATAACAGGAGACTAAGACACAACACCAAGAGGAGCACATTACATAATGAATGAGTACAGCATCATTTTAAAATACAAAGAATATAAATAATACAGAATTCAATGACTGTTCATACTTGGACAGCACAGAGAAAAATTTACCATTTAGTTAAGCATTTAATAGATTAAGATTACAGTTATCAAAATTCAAACATACATATATGTGTGTGTGTGTGTGTGTGTGTGTGTGTAAATTAATTACCTGGGAATAACTGCTGTAATATATATAAAAGGAGAAAGAAAGTACTGTGGGTAACAGCTGAAGAGGAGGTAGTATATAAAGAGATTATTGCAATGTGCCTGCTCAGTTTAGGGCAAAGTGTTAACAGTGACTCCTTGGATTTCTATATGGTCCTGTGACACAGTGCTCTTATAGGTCACAGAAATAAGGAGCATTTTCCTCTAAACTGAAACAGATTGACAATTTATAATTCTTCTCATCATATCGTATTTGCTTAAGGAGCCAGGGCAAAATATATGGCAGAATATCCTTAACCATAGCAGTAAAACTTTCAAGATCCAACAACCCCTTTTTCTGATTTTATTTTATTTTTTAAATTATTTTTTTTTATTTAGGTTAGAAACAATCTTGTTTCACATGTCAATCCCAGCTCCCTCTCCCTTCCCTCCTCCCCTGCCCTCCCCACCAGGTCACCATGAAAAGACCAAACATAAGAATAATAGGTATAGAAGAAGGTAAAGAAATCCACCTCATTGGTAGAAGAGAAGACCTGGAATCTGGGGTGCTTGGCTCCTGCAGGATGGGAAGTTCTGTGCAGTTCCCAGGCAATCCCCAGGCACTGGAATGCAGGCCCGGATGTAGGGCCTGTTTTACCTGGTCCCACCAGACTATCTGGTCCCCTGGTCTCCTTGGTGGAAAAAAAAGACCTGGGATCTGGCGTGCTTGGCTCCCGCCCGGGTGGGAACTCTGTGGCTGTCCCCAGTCACTCAATGTAGGATCAATGTAGTGAAAATGGCAATCGTGCCAAAAGCAATCTACAGATTCAATGCAATCCCCATTAAAATACCAGCACAATTCTTCACAGACCTTGAAAGAACAATAATCAATTTTGTATTGAAAAACAAAAGACCCAGGATAGCCAAAACAACCCTGATCAACAAGGCAATGTCCGGAGGCATCACCATCCCTGACTTCAAGCTCTATTATAGAGTTATAGTCCTAAAAACAGCTTGGTATTGGCACAAAAATAGACAGGAAATGAATGGAATCGAATTGAAAACCCTGATATTAACCCACATGTGTATGAACATCTGATCTTTGACAAAGAAGCTAAAAATATATAACTGAGAAAAGAAAACATCTTCAACAAATGGTGCTGGCATAACTGGAGGCTGGCATGTAGAAGAATGCGGATCAATCCATCCACAAAACTTAAGTCCAAATGGATCAAAGACCTCAACATAAATGCAGCCACACTGAACCTCTTAGAAGAGAAAGTGGGTGGTACCCTTGAATGAATTGGTACAGGAGACAGCTTCCTGAACATAACATCAGTAGCACAGACACTGAGGTCAACAATTAACAAATGGGACCTCCTGAAACTGAGAAGCTTCTGTAAGGCAAAGGAGACAGTTAACAAGACAAAAAGGCAGCCTACACAATAGAAAAAGATATTCACTAACCCCATATCTGACAGAGGGCTGATCTCCAAAATTTACAAAGAACTCAAGAAGCAAATCTCCAAAACACCGAAGGATTCAATTAAAAAGTGGAGTACAAAATTAAATAGAGAATTCTCAACAGAGGAGTCTAAAATGGCTGAGAGGCACTTAAGAAAGTGCTCAATATTCCTAGCCATTAGAGAAATGCAAATCACAACAACTCTGAGATACCTCCTCACTCCTGTTAGAATGGCTGAAATCAAAAACACCAATGACAGAAATTGTAAGAGAAATGTTAAAATATAATGTAGCATAAGAGAAAACAATTTTCACCATTCACTCAATCAACCAATCCTCTATCTTACACAGAAGGCCCAGAAAGCTCTTGGGATAAAAGGCCAATAGTGAAAATAAAACGTATATCTGTTTCTGCTTGCCTTCAAGTTAACTCCAGATAAAATCCCCTATTCATTGTGTTCTCAGTCAGTAAGTTCTCTTACCTGATAACAGTGACAGTCAGAAAATGTTCTTTGAAACATATCCAGTCCTTCACTATTTTAACAACTTGAATGAAGTGCTAAATATTACAGAATGTGGATTTCCACTTCTTTTCTTTTGACTGTTGCTAAGGTGGGATTATCTACTGCCTATATTTTTCTGGTTGTAGTTAACACCCACTGGGATTTTCCTTCCATAACTTTCTGTAGGGTAGGGTTAGTGGATACATATTGTCTAAATCTGTTGTTTGTCATGGAATATTTTGTTTTCTCCATCTATAGTGATTGAAAGCTTGCTGGATATATTAGTCTGAGCTGGCATCCGTGGTCTCTTAGTGTTGGTAGAATATCTGTCCAGGACCTTCTGGCTTTCAGAGTTTCCATAGAGAAGTCAGGTGTGATTCTGACAGGTTTGCCTTTGTATGTTATTTGGTCTTTTTCCTTTGCTGCTCTTAATATTATTTCTTTATTCTGTATGTTCGGGGTTTTTACTGTTATGTGGCTAGTGGATTTCCTTTTGTGGTTCACTCTATTTGGTGTTCTGTAGGTGTCTTGTACTTTCATTGCCATGTCTTTCTTTAAGTTGGGAAAGTTATCTTCTATGATTTTGTTAAATATGTTTTCTGCCCATTTGAGGTGGATTTCATATATATATATATGTATATATATAAATATATATATAAATTTAAATTTAAATTAGAAACAATGTTGCTTCACATGGGGATTCCAGGTCCCTCTCCATTTCCCTCCCCTCCTCCTATGCCCTCCCACCAACCCCCCCCCAATATCCTCTCATTTCCACAGGGAGGGTGAGGCCCTCCATGGGGTTGAAAATAGTCTGTCATTTCATCCAGGGCAGGGCCTAGACCCTCCCCCCAAGAGTTCAGGGTGAGAGTGTAACTCACATTGTTGGATGGGAGTCCAAAGTCCATTTGTATACCCAGGATAAATACTGATCTACTACCCAAGGCTCAATAGATTACCTAGGCCTCCTCACTGACACCCACATTCAGGGGGTATTGATCAGTCCCACGCTGGATTCCCAGGCATGAGTCTGGGATTCAAGAGCTACCCCTTGTCAGGTCAGCTGTTTCTGGGTGTTAAACCAGTCCAGTCTTATTGCCTTTGGTCATCAGACCTCCCTCTCTGTCACTGGATTTCTTGAGTTCAGCTCAGTGCTTAGCCGTGGGAGTCTGCCTCTGCTTCCATCAGTCACTGAATGAAGGTTCTGTTTCACAGACTCTCTGGCCATGGGATTGTAGGCTGGAACTCCCCAGATCTATGTCTAAAATCCATATATGAGAGAGTACATGCCATGTTCCTCTTTTGTGACTGGGTTACCTTGCTCAGAATGGTTTCTTCTGGTGCCATACATTTGCCTGCGAATTTCAGGATTCCAATGTTTTTTTTTCTGCTGAATAGTACTCCATTGTGTAAATGTACCATATTTTCTCTATCCATAATTGTATAACTAGAAGTGACACAAATTCCTAAATTGTAAGACTCACTTGTCATAAAGTTTATGTTATTGTATAGTTTAGGTAGTTGAGTTTCTCTATTTTAGCACAGACACTTCTCAGGCATTGACTAGTTAGCTAACCCGTGCTAACTCACACAGCAAGCAGATCCTATGTGAAAACCAGGAGCCTGCTCCACAGCCTGTGCCCTCAGCCCTATCTGTGATGTGTGCTCTGTTAATGTTCACTGAGTAAGAAAGAGAAAGGGTAAAAAAAATGGTTTGCTGCACAATTCTTAAATCCACTTGGCGGGTATTTTTGAATTCCTAGTTTGTGCCAGGAACTGTTTTACCTTCCCTTTGGTAAGACCATGCTGTAGGCAATGAGACAAATTTGTCTTAAAAGTGGTAGAAACTCAGAAACTGAATGTTGATAAGTTAAATCCATGAGACAAGTTTTCCATATACTCCCTTCAAATGAAATTCTTAGGAGCTTTTTTTTCATTAAATTAAAGATAAATTATTGGTTTTCTTGATTTTTTTGTTTGAAGGAAACCTCTTTGGCCATATTTCCAAAACAAATAGTTGACTATTAATAACATAGACTAAAAATTCTGTATAAAGAGGATTCACAAACAATTAACTAGAGAGTATTCCATATGCTAAAATGTAAGTGATTAAATGTCATGAATAAGGAGATTATCCACAAAATACAATTTTCACAGAAAATATCTAATGATGAACTTTTACTTAAGAATGACAACAGATGAAAAAAATAGAAATATGTGAAGATATCAGAATATAATCAGGAGGTCCCGCAAAGGTCTGATGTCATATGCAAGAAAATTCTTAGGCTATAGACTTGACACACAGTCATTAACTCAGATTCACAGTTGCTTGTTTTGGAGACAGTTGACCATGGTATCTTTAATAAGATAAACATGCTGAGAGGAGAGGTCTGATGATCATGTGTCTCAGGAGGCCAAGGAGGTCCCTTTTTATGTTTGGTACCCTGTCTTTGGTCCTGGTGAAAATAAGTATGATTTTGTGAATATATTATTAAGAGGATTATTAAGAAAATATTACTGATGACCAAATTTAACATTATCAACAGTACTGTAAATAAATCTTTTCTCAACTAATCTTCCAACTCATCCACTTGAAGACAGAACACCAAACTCATAATTACTTCGACTTTATGGTTATATTGCCCCTTCTCACAGGGGAATTTCTTAAGCCACCACATCGTTAAAACTGCAGTTATGAGGAAGTGGGGGAACACGTTTCCTTTATTTCAGTCTGACTATTTATTTGGAAAACATGGAGACAGTTTTTTTTCCACTACAGTGAATACAAGGTAGCAATTTAGGACCTGGTCTATAACAAGAATTATTTATAACAACACTGAATAATGTATAAGTTTTGACTGTGACAATTCTTAAGATGCCTTTGGACAGCAATAATGAAGGAGAATTATTCCAACACCTCAGAAGCTTGTGAAAGAAATTCGGTCTAATAGAGTTATAAAGAAGTATCAAATATAAATGAGTTGGTTATGTGAGCAGGGGAAGCTGCAAGGGGCTCAGACGCCAGGGAAGCTTGGCAATATGGGTGTTCTATTCTCTTTCACTATACTGACCTGAGAGCACAGGGCGGGCTAAAGCAACTATTAAATTCCATCCCATGAATCTGAGATAGTTTCCCTCCTTGAATTTAGAGAAAGTCACGGATTTAGGTCATGATAAATAGGCCTATAGTACTATAATTTCTAGTTTTCATGATAGCAGTTTTTAACATTACTATTTTAATGATAATGTCTTCTGTTTTGTAAGTACTTATTTTGCCTTGTTTTAGTATTACAAAAGTGTAATTTGTGGAATTTGGAATAAGACACTAATTAATATTTCAACATAATTGATAGAATTTTAATATTTAAAAGTATTATTTTAAAGTGTTTTAATTTTATCACTATTAATTAATAATATTTTTCACATTAAAAAGTCATTCTGTTGTACAGTTAAAGGCTTCAAAACAGGGTGGGTTTCCAGGTCACATCAGGAAGGAATGAACTGGGTGTAGTCTTCCTGCCAGGTTCTTAACATTTTTTGTTTCTTTATACATTGTAAGGACAGTTTAGGCATTGCTGATTTTTAACTACCCCTGTCTGTATACAAAAATGAAGCACTGGCTTTTCAATCCCTTTTGTTGCTTTTTACATTGAAGTTATCTATACATTTCTCTTATTTTTTCCTTTGATCACAGTTTAGAAAAACTTCTTGGCTCTTCCTTTGACTAGCACAAAACTTACTAGCTGTTACAATTCTTTGAAACTAACAACAAATGTCAAGCCAGTGTCAGTAGGCGATAGTCAATATGATTCCTGTCGGAATTATGTGATAAAAAAGTTGAGGTTACTTCAGATACTTAGTATGTTTCCTTAATGACTTCTTGGGGGGCTTGGTACCAAATCATTAAAAGTCTACTTGCAAACTTCAACTGTGGCTGTAAGCCAGGCTTACAAAGTTTGAATTCAGAGACTTAGTTGTAAAGCTAATCACCTGAGAAATCCATCCCCAAAGCATTCTGTTGTTTCACACCCAGGGCACAGTCAGGGAAATCCCAAATGGAGGAGATATTCAACCAGGCTTCAGTGTGCACACACTGCTACCCTGGGGCTGGATATGATGCATATTTGTGTACATAGTATATGAATATGTGCAGAGCAAGTGGGGATTACAGCTGAAATACAGCAGAACTCAATCCACTACCACCAAAAATAGACTTTATCAGAGCAAACTAAAGGTGCAAAACACCTTTTCAGAGCCCGCTTTTATATGACCTGCCACAGTGTTTTCTAATTATAACAACGTGAAAATCATTAGAGCAAACAGAAGCAAATGTATTTCCTCGCCTGTTTCTTAATTACAATGTACAGGCTGCAGATAATAGCCCTTTGCTGTTGTTACTGTTTAGCAACTTTGAGCCAGTTTTTAACAGCCCACCCTCTCCATTGTATGATGCTATAAATTGCCACACAATTCAGCACATCAGTGTATAATTTCCCCAAGGTTTTATAAAAATCATTAATATAAAACATTAATGTGGAGAGTCAGTAGTACCCCCCTTTGGTTAAGAGTTTAAATCTATTGACTTGTAACTGGCTTTTAAAATGACATTTTTCCTTGTTGCCTTTAATTCAACCTAAATTAAAAAAAAATAAATAAAAAGATGCCAGATGTCATGAGGCCAATAAGCAGGTGGGCCGAAGCTTCTGTACCAATTCAAACTGGCACCGCATCAAACCTGGTGGGTATAACCTTTAATTCACTGCTTCCCTGGCACCAGATCTAGTACCATCTGCTCAGCCTCGCTAAGCTGTGCATGTTTCTGTGCGGGGACGATGCCAACAATGCAAACTGTCTCCTTCATGTGCAGGGAATCATCAGTGCAACTAGTTTTTCGAGCCCCATATGGTGGCATCTGCGAATGCACACTGTCAGCATCGCTGCCTGTACCACCCTTCGAGTTTTAAGAATGGGAGGAAAGAATGCCAGCTTGTAATTCACTACAGAGAGAGAGCCAAGGAAGAAACTTTTCCCTTCCTTCTAGGTGCGTTCATTTGGGATCTTTTGACCAGAACACATGAGGCACTGGAAGGGACTTGACTTTAGCTCAGAGGCGGCGAACCCCAAGAAGGTTTTGTATACCTCACATCCTGAATTCCTCACAGACATACAAAAGAGATATCAACACCCCTCCATTCCTGCACCCACACTACAAGAGACTGTCTTTGAAGAGTCCTTTCTTACTTCCCTTAACATTTTGAATACAGACATTCAAATAGATACGGGAAGATAGTTATCTTGACTTTTTGGAAAACGAATGAAGATAACAGAATAGATTTGCTTATTTTGCCTACAGTCCATGTATCTCAGAGATGCTGTACAGTTCTGAACTATGTCCCTTATGAAGAATGACCCTTCATCTGCTTCACATTCTCTCTCTCTCTCTCTCTCTCTCTCTCTCTCTCTCACACACACACACACACACACACACACATACACACACACACATTTCTGTCTTTTGGAATGGTTATAAAGACCTAGGAATTTGTGCACAGCCAGTTTCCTGTGGGAAGGAGTACTTTCTTGACTCATGTATGTTGATAACTTCTCCCTTTCTTATAGATTCCAGGACAAAACCTCCCAGCTCCCCTTCCAGAGGGCTTAAAGTTGTTAACGAGTGCTCTATTGTTAAACTCACAGAAACATGGAGTTTTGTTAGTTTTGTCCTTCTTTATACATTTCCCATAGTGACTATAAATTCCATGAAAAGACAAATGTTGATTAACTCATTACTCTCACCTTTTTTTTTCTAGGAAGGAATCTAAGATCATTTGCTCAACAAGTAAATAAAAAGGAAGTATAAAATATACAAGCATGGAGAAAATGTTGCTTTTAGATATCTTGATGGGAAAATATACTCCAGAAAATATGAGATATGGAACATATAAGTCAATACAATTAAACTAATGTACAACTAGTACTATTTGCAGTGTCCTAACTCTTTTCCAACCACTTCACATTCTTTATCTTACCTGGTCATGTCAGGAATCATGTTAATTACTGATGCGTCCTTCCAAGCACATCATTGTACGGAAAATAGTCAAGGCTGGGAGAGGTAGGGTTAACTAGTAGTTCAATCGAGCTCATTATGACTATAGAGCCTCACATCTTAATTACAACATTAAGCAGTGTCTGCTCTATCAAAATATTTGGTAACTTTAACCTAAATCAAATGAAAAAAATGTGTCAGACAAATAGGTGCATGTTTCTACCATATGTTAGATTTTGTTATTAATTTTTCTTAGTTTAAAAACTATTATTTTATTAATACTAAGGATAGGATTGTGGCAGGCATTCATTTAATTTAACATATTTATTTCCAAGAATGTCCCATTCCCGCATGTATAGAACATTTGTGTCTCATTAAGGACCTAAAATTCTCAAGCACAAAAAGTATAATTCTCACTCTCTTAACACCCACTTCTGATGGGTACATTTCTGCGTGAATGGGAACTCCTGATTGCTGCATTAGTGATCTCAATGCCATCTGGCAAAATCAAGATCTTGAAATATAAGACAGACTCATTTAGGAAAAGGATCGTGATAATTGTTGTGCTGTGTTTATCACACACATTTGAGAATGTTTGTTCACCTGACAAACATTCATGATGAAAACCAGGAGAGAATGTATTTCCTAAATGAAGATTATATTAAAGTTATTCATTTACTGGTATTAATTATCATTGTGTATAGCAGCATAATTTAAGGGGCAGAATTACTCAAAAAGCATTTCTTCACCTAAAGAAGTATGTTCCATGAGGTCACAGTGAATTCACAAGTGTGTTCACTGTATCATTAACAATTAAGGAATACATTTGAATACTTTGATGATGTCCTTCTCTTTGATTAGTCCAGGGTTATCCTTTTATCTGCCCTTCATTCTTACCCTTCTCCAATTCATATGTGCAAAGGATTTTGTCGTACAATAATGCAAGGAAAGAAGGAAAGAGAGAGAAGACAGAGGAACAAAGGGAGGGAAATAGCAAGAAAGTGAACTTAATGTTAACACCAGCTATAGGGAACATATCCAGGAGAAATTCAGCCAAAAGCCTGGTCTTAATGTGCATTGCTTCTCAATAATTGGTTTTACTAACGCTACAGAGCTATTAGAACAAGATGGAAAGGTCAGAGGATAGCAAGATTTTTAAAAAGTCAAATGGATTATAAAAAATTAAAGTTTAAAGAGCAGAGCATATATACTGAGCACAGGCATGAGAGCATACACTCACATGAACGCTAGTGACCATTTGTCCCCCAAGCATATGCCTAATCTCAAGCTACAGTAATTTTTCTAGTTCACTGAGTTACTTCAAAGATCAAATGTGATAATGGATATGTTGTTTGATGTAGCATGCGACACAAATATAAGGTGACTTTGTGTAAGCATCATTATAGTTTCTTATTGCCAGGGATGGTCCAAACACATTTGCTCACAGAAAAGAAATGGCCAAGATACTCATCCTCAGAAAAGTCAGGGCCCAAATGACAGATGTCTAGAAAATGACCACTTTGCACATTTAAATTCCACCTGATCTCACACCAGAGTTGCCAGATCAATGACTGGAACCTCAGAAGGCTATGTCAGCTCATTTTGGGTCCCAGTGACCACAGTGTTCATTTGCATTCAGGTGTGTGTGACAATTCAGATTTCTTCAAATTTGCAACCTCAATGGGATCCTCTTGACTGCTCTTCATAGGGCGGCACTAAGTGTCTCCTTAAGGACAAGATTCCCAAAGTGGTAAGATTGAAGCATTGCCAAGTTCAAAGTCAAGGCATTACCTTCCCACTGCAGTTCAGCCTTCTAAAGACCTCAGGGCCACTAAATGGAAAAGTACGTGTGTGCAAGGGCTCTGGTTTGTTCTGTCCCCCAGCCTTGGATTCTCTTTCTCTTTTCCCAACTTGAAGATCTCATGTCCTACTTATAATCTTCATAAAACTAGGCAAGAAATAGTGGCAGAGGTAATACAGAGCTAAAACTCTAGTTCATTCACAAAATCACTCTAACATGAACAGCATGAACATTTCCTTAAAAAACCCTAAGCCCCTTATTGCATTTAATCTTCATATGTACTCCACTGGAAAAATGAAGAATTGGGAAGGTCTGGAAAACTGTTCGGAATGCACAAATGTAAAGAGTACAGACAGAACTGAAACATGAGCTTACATAATATCAGTACTTGAGTTCATTGCTGGTGCAGTGTATTGATGGAGGACAAGAAGTCAGGGCTTTACCATAGTGCACTAAGAATTATTTACTTGAAGGGTGGATTTGGGGGGTAGGGTGGGTGTATTAAATGATCAGAATATGACATAAAGAAGAAATTTTTAATGGAATTCAAGTAACTTTCCATGTCATAGCTACCTTGCAATGAAAGTTCTACTCAATCCTCCCTTTGCTATTGGAATTGTATCAACAGGATCAGAAAAAAACATAAATTCCACAAGGTAACGTGACACACCCACTCAAATTACACTGTAGACAATGACTCTCAAAACTGGTCACATATTAGCACCATGCCTACGTATTTATACTCTTTTGTGGGTTTCATTCACTATGATTTTTACTTAATTGTTCTGGATCCATCCAAGGCACTAGTGAATTTTAAAAGTGCCACAACTACTGATGACAATCATTTTACAACAAAAGTCATGTATGATGAAATCATTTAAGCAACCTTTAAGTTACTTCTCGGTCTTTCTGTACATGTGAATCTTAGAAGGATGCTTCACTAGGCTCAATGGTACTAGCAAATAATCAGATGTGATGTGTCTCTCATAGACCTGAGAGACTCTGAATTACAGTATCTCATTCCTACTCAATTCTTTATTTCTGCTCTGAAGTTGTTTTTATAATATCATTGTCATTGTCATCATCATAATCATCATCATTTGACCAAGGTCTCACTATGAAACTCAAGATGGCCTCAAAATCATAATCCCCTTATCTCCACATCTTGAGTGTTGAGGGTTGCAGGATGTACCACCATACCTGGCCTGGCTAGACCAATTGCTTTAAATAATAGTATGTGTGGTACTTATCCCTCCTTGGCAGTAGCTAAGATTACATTAAGAACAAATACAATTCTGTCTCTGTGTCAGGATATCCCTCATATCTAAATTCCTGCAGGTGAGATATTGAGTGATCACCAAGCTATGCTTTATAGAAGATGAGAGTATTACTTCTAGCATGTAAAACAGCCATTGTAATACTGATGCTAGAAGAGAGGGAGAGAATGAAGATGAAAAGAAGGTGAAGATAGAGGAGCAGTAAGAGGAGTAGAAGGACAATAAGAAAGGAATAGAAGGAGGAATGGAAAGAAGTAAAGAAAGAGGTAAGGGAAGACAGGGAGGTATGAAAGAAGGAAGGAAGACAAGCAGACATGTTAGCAGGTTTCTTCCTTTAGGGACTAGTACTTCATTGAAAGTTAAGAGAGGACCACTGTGGTTTTGGATATTGCACATCACAGTGCCTAGTACAATGCCCAGAAACTATAAAACTATATTTTGCAGAATTTTTCCATGGGTTAAGAAATCACCTCATCTGAGGGTGGGCTCTGCTCAGGGCCCCAACTCCCTACAACTGCCTCCTTGGATCTTACAGGGCCTACTCTGTGCCTAGAGTAGACCCACCCCCCCCAGAAAGGACCACCCTGAGTCTGACCACACATCAGTCTTGGCCTTCCTCTGCCCTCCACCCTCTGCTTGGGGCCAAGTGTGGACTCTGATCGAGGCCCAAATTCCAGCATCCAACTCCTTGGATCTTACTGGATCTGCTCAGCAACTAGAGTGAACCCACCCTACCAGAAAGGACAACCCTGAGTCTGGCTACACCTCAGTCTTGGCCCCATTGGCCCTCCAGTCTTGCCTGCCTCCTTCAGCGTCTGCCCTCTGCTGAGGTGTGGACTCTTCTCAGGGCCCCAACTTCCTACATGCCCCTCCTTGGGTCTTCCTGGGCCTACTCTGTGCCTAGAGTGGATGCACCCCTCCAGAATTGATCACCCTGAGTCTAGCCACACCTCAGTCTTGGCCCTTCTACACCTCAGCACTCTACCCTCTGCATGAGGTGATTGTGGGCTCCTCTTGGAGCCCCAACTCCCTAAATCCCTTCCCACTCCTTGGATATTCCTGGGTTTGCCCCTTGACTAGAGTGTCTCACACCCACCTGCACCCATTGTGAGACCTATCAGAGTATTGGACCTGCTTGAACTCATGAGAAGAGAACCTTATCAAGACCACACATGTACCAGCTGGAAGAAGGGATGGGAAGGTGACATTATAAAGATAAATTCATCCACAGAAAAACCAATATGACACCACAAGAAGGGACTCTATATAAGCAAGACCTGAACATCCCAATGCAGATGAAATAGAAGAGAATGGCCTTAAAAATAACCTCATGAAAATGACAGTGGCCCTCAAAGAGGATATGAGAAAGTTACTTCAAAAAGAAAAAAATCCAAGAAACCAACAAATCTCTTAAAGAAAGCAAGGAAAGCAAAGAAAATAAAAACAATCAAACAGATGAAGGAAACAATTCAAACATTTCAAGACCTGAAAATTCAAATAGAGACAATAAAGAAAACACAAACTGAGGGAATGCTGGAAATATAAAAGCTGAGTACATGATCAGGAACTACAGAGAAAGCACAACAAACAGAATAAAAGAGATGGAAGACAAAATCTCAGGTGCTGAAAATAAACTAGAGGAAAAAGATTCATTGACCAAAGAAAATCTTAAATGCAACAAATCCTTAACACAAATATCCAGGAAATATGGGACACTGTGAAAAGACCAAACATAAGAATAATAGGTATAGAAGAAGGCATAACTCAAAGGTACAGAAAACATATTCACAAAAACCATAGAAGAAAACTTTCCCAACCTGAAGTAGGACATGCCTATGAAAGTACAAGAAGCTTACTGAACACCAAATAGACTGGATCAAAAAAGGTCCTGTTTTCACATAATAATAATTAAAACACCAAACATATAGAATAAAGAAAGAATATTAAGAGCAGTCAAGGAAAATGTCCAAGTAACATATAAAGTGAAAACTATAAGAATTACACCTGATTTCTCCATGGAAACTCTGAAAGTCAGAAGGTCCTGGATAGATGTTCTACAAACACTAAGAGATCATAGATTCCAGCATAGACTACTATGCCCAGCAAAACACTCAATCACTATAGATGGAGAAAACAAGATATTCCACAACAAAATCAGATTTAAACAATACATGCCCACAAATACAGACCTACACAAATTTCTGGAAGGAAAACTCCAACCCAAGGAAATTAACTACACTCACAAAAACATAGGCAATAGATACTCTCACTTTGACAAAAGCCAGAAATAAGGGAAAAACTCACACACAATACCACCACCAGAAACAAATCCAAAACAAACAAGATTCAGCCATCACTGGTCATTAATATCCCTCAATATCAATGGTTTAACTCACCTATAAAAAGACACAGGCTAACAGAATGTATATGAAGACTGAATTTATCCTTCTGCTGCATACAAGAAACCCACCTTAACTTCAATGAAAGACGCTACCTCAGAGTTAAGGTTTGTGAAAATAATTTCCAATCAAATGAACCTAAGAAGCAAGCTGGCGTAGCTAAACTTATACCTAACAAATTAGACTTCAAATTACAATTAATCAAAAGAGATGAGGAAGGGCATTTCATATTCATCATAGAAAAAAATCCATCAGGATGAAGTCTTAATTCTGAACATCTATGCCTCAAGGATAAAGGCACCCACATTCGTTAAAGAAACATTACTAAAACTCAAATCACACATTAAACACCACATACTTATAGAGGGAGACTTCAACGTCACTGTGTCCTACCGGGCTATCATGGCTTAAAATTAATTTCACTACAAATTACAAAAAACCCCACAAACTCATGGAAATTGCATCACACCCACAGCTAAATACTGAACTGAACTCCTCTAACCCAGTGACAGAGAGGTAGGATTGATGAGCAAAGGGGTAAAGACTGGGTTTGTTTAACCCACAGAAACAGCTGACCTAAAAAAGGGGGAATTTTTGGACCCCAGACTGATGGCTTAGAGACCAGCATGGAACTGACCCAGACCCTCAAATGTGGGTGTCATTGAGGAGGCTTAGGCAACCTATGTGGCTTTGGGTAGTAGATCAGTATTTATTTCTGCATACAAGTAGATTTTGGGTGCCCATTCCACAATGAGTGATGCTTTCTCAGCCCAGACTCTTGGGGAGGGCCTAGGCCCTGCCATGAATGAAATGACAGACTCTGGAGATCCCCCATGGAGGGCCTCACCCTCCCTGGGGAGCTGAGTGGGGGTTGAGTGGAGGGCTGAAAGGCCTGTGGAGGGAGGGGTAGGAGGGGAGGGAGAGGGAACTGGAGTTGACATGTGAAGCAAGCTTGTTTCTAATTTAAATAAAAAATCTTCAAATATATATATAATAAACTCATAATTTTTCTGGCAAAAAAGAATATTAAAATTGTTCATATGAGGATTATGGGTACAAAAATACTGTCTCACTTACTTGTCCTTTTATTCTCTTTAACAACCTTCAATCACATTATGCTTAGATGTTTATTTTATAAGTTAAAGCTTGTTCACTGCAAAATTATGAATCTTATTTTTAGAATTCTTTGCTTATAGGTGCCTCAAGTTTGACAAGTTGACATTTCTAAACATAAGAAATCATAAAGTGGCTGATGACAGGATAAAGAAAATATGAAGCTATGTGCCTGCCCTGTACACTTTAATAGGATATAAAACTAGAGTAATGACATTGGGCTTCTATTCTTTCTGAAAAAAAAAACATTACAGCTAGTTTCACATGGCCAATGGTCCTTCTTGCTATAGCCAGTTGATGACTGGTGGTGACTAGACCTTTTCCATTCCAGTGGAGTTAGTTGCTAATCTTTTTTATTTACTTTGAGTAAGCTCTGTGACATTTAATACATTTAATATCTTGAGTATTTCACAAGTCATTGATGAATTCTAATGGAGAATGTATTAAAATGGAGACACACGGAGAAGGACAAACATTAGGGTACCATTCAGTACATAATCACCCAGGAACAATGGTTGAGCCCTTTCATGGGAATTTACCTGTCAGCCTCAAAACACACCTAGGATCAGAACAGGAAGTAAGTACCTGAATAGTCTAAAGACATGACATCAAAGAATAAATGCAATTTACCCATAAACCTAGACTGTGGGTAGAAAACCCAGAATGACATCAAAGAGTCTACAATAAGTCATAATCCTGTCATACAGAATTGTATTCTTAGTGTACTATAGAGCCTCCTTAAATTTAGATAACTGCCTACTAATTTTAATAAATAACATTAGTATTGTGCTATCTGAAAACAACAAACTACCTTTCATAAAATTACTTTCCTCAATCTCCCCATGTTATTTAGCTTCTTTTAAATGTTTTTAA
Organism: Mesocricetus auratus; assembly: GCF_017639785.1. Taxonomy (NCBI): domain Eukaryota; kingdom Metazoa; phylum Chordata; class Mammalia; order Rodentia; family Cricetidae; genus Mesocricetus; species Mesocricetus auratus. Next base: position 42,990,319 of record NW_024429184.1, on the reverse strand, counting down.
TAAGTGTATCATTAAATTGAGCTGTTTTTTCTTTAATTATATTGTTCTTAAAACTATTTAGTAAATATCATTTAAGATATAATTACCCTGTATATCTCTGATATTTTCTTAGTATAATACATTCATATAAACTTTACAAAGTTGGCTGATAGGGCTGTAGATTCAATTGATAGGTACATTTTCAAGTCTATAGAATTTAGAAAGGGCTCCCCTAAGTATATCAATTTATATACTAGTAACTAAGAAATGTGACTTCACATTCCCCACCCCTTCCCCAGAACAGTCTCTTCCAAACTAGATATTCTATTTGGATTTCAGCCAGGATAAAAACACTGAAAAACTAGAAAGAAACAAAAACCTAGGTAAGATCTTACAATGTCGTTGCAGAAAGGGAAAACAGAATCAAAATCCTGAACAACTTCCAAAGTTGCCTCTAGGGATAGAGCAATGACTGACACGAACAATTGTGATCATGAATGATCAAGTCAAGACTAGTTATTGTCTAAATAACTTATTTGAAAGTCATAAAGAGTTAATGATAATGTTAAATTATTTTAACATCAAAATAAAACAAGAAAATTGTTACATAGATGTGAACCTTTGGTGTTATGTCCTATCACTCAAAATTGCACTTCTGGAACTCTATGTTACATTAGCTATCCATATGTAGAAATGAGTTCATCAGCATTCACTAACACATTATTTATACTAGCAATGAATAAAATAATATAAAAGAAAAAACATGAAAACTAAGCAGAATTAAAATGAATTCTTGCATAACATACTTCTGAGCTGTAATAAAGAGGTATAATAATATTTGCTTACAATTTTTAAAGTCAAAAGAACAAAAAAATCTTATACAAAATAGAGCTTTGCTAAACAAGTTTGTATGCAAAGGAAGAGATCAAATATATGCTCTTTAAATATATTAAATATTAGTAATTGCTCATCATCTCTGATTACTCAAGCTATAGGCAATTACCTTTATTTTGATTCATCAAATGTAATATATTTCGCATAATGCCAATATACTCATTTTATAACAAACAGAATCATTATACTTATGTTTTGGTGTTCTGAGACAGGATTTCTGTGTATCCCTTGCTGTCTTGGAACCTACTCTGTAAATCAGATTGGCCTTGAGCTCTGTCTTCTGAGTGCTGAGATTAAAGGTGTGCACCACCACTGCCCCACTCAGTATACATATTTTAAAAACTCATGCTGATTAAATCTAGGTAAAGACTTGACTATTACACAACATATTTGCGGCTGAACAGTTGAGGTAGTAAGCAGAAAGCATTCTTTTCTGCTCTAAATAGTAAGTTCCCATCATTGTCTGAGAAATCATCACCAAATTCACCACAGGATTCATCAAAGATAATAGAAAGATATTAATTGCCTTAAGTGCTACTAGAATTACTATGTAGATGAGAAGGTATCTGGCAATGTTATTCAATTAATGAATGACATTGATTGAAATTCAAATGGCTGACAGTCATTGCTATGATAATACTTAAATTGCATAAGACTCCAAAAACTTAGTAGTAATAATAAATATTTATGATGCTTCTTAACTTGTGGGTTAGAAATTTGGGCCAGAAATTTGGATGTAGTGAGTTGTTATTCCTATCTTGGCAGTGGGGATTGTGACAACTTGATTTTGTAGTAATCACTTTCTTTTTTCCAACAGATTCCTAACCATGTAGCCAGGTTTCTAGATGCTTGAAAGGAATGATAGGTACATAAATGTCCAAATCTTTTTTTGTGTGTGTAAGGCGACATAGAGAACAGTTTCAGGCCTTTTGTGTATTTAGACTTTATTTTTGGGATTCCTGAATTGGTCTTCCAATTAGCACAATGATTATTTCAGTGTATTTGGAAATCCATTATACCTGGGGAAAGGACATATGCTATTTTCATTACAATTTCCTATCATAGGAAGAATCCAAAACAAAACAACCCAATTGTATCCAAGTGTGGAAAAACAGCGTGGAAGCAGCATTTATTAGAGTTGCTGGGCAAATATGATAGAGCAGGAGAAGGCCTTGGCTGACATGTCTTCTTTTTAGAAGCCAAAATTGAAAAGAGCATCTGGTATTTTATAATGATTCTTTGTTATGGTTCATGTTTAAGCTTGCTTTTTGTCATTTAACACTCAGAAATTTCATATGAAACTAATTTTGTGAAAGAATCATGATGGATAAATGTTCATGGAATAGCTGAAAGCTAGATTTAATCAATTGATATTTGAATTATGTGCTACAACAAATGAGTAGTAAAAAATTTCTGTGCCTTCTTATTCACCTTGATAGAAATAAACAACCATCTTTCCCAATCACCAAACTAAATATCATTATGGAGAGACAAAAACATGTAAGGGGATATCAGCTATTCTACTTCACAAGTGTATGTCTTATCTTGGAAGTTTCATTAAAATAAGAAGTTTGGATAGAATATTAGATTAAAAAATTCAGCAATGAAAAGTAAAAGGCTGTAAAGACTTGCTCAATGAAATAGTAAAATGCTACTGTTTTACAAACTAGGAGACACACATCAAATATATTGTGTTTCCTCATGGAAAGTAAAAGTTCTACTTAAATCATTTTGAATGACAGATGAGTTGATATATAAAATATATAAAATTATAAAAATATAATTACCTATGCAAATGGAAATCATGTACTGTCTCAGCTTACTAAAATATATACATAAACACATACACATACAAAAAGACCTAAAATGGACTTAACTTGTAATGAGTGGGCAGTAACTAAACTAGACACTATACTTAATTAGTTATAACCAAAGCAAATCAATACCAGGAATGGATTACATTATTTTGAATGTTAGTCAATGAAGTCCCATAGACTCCCAGTGGTGAGGTGAGTAAGAAATTTCCCCATAGGCTCATGAATCTGAATGTTTAGTCATCAGGGAGTGGCTTTATTAAGAGGTGTGGCCTTGTTGGAGGAAATGTGTCACTGTCTTTGAGGCACTTTTCAGGGTAAATTTCAAGACAGGCTAGTATTAACTGTGTCATGTGGTTATTAATGGTTACTCTTATGTGGATCAGTAATAAGGAAAAGGAGGAAGATGAGAAAAGAAAACTACAAAATGTACAGTTTGAGAAGATTAACCAAGTAATATAATGAGCTAAGTTGAGGGCTAAAGGAGATTTTAAAAAAGTTTTAAAATGTCTGATGCTAAATGGAATAAAGGGAATGTTAACCTCAAGGCCAGACCCTACCTAGATTAAGATTCCAGCTTGTGAAAAAGAATTAAGAAAAAACTTAAGAAGTGAAGGAAACCATTGAAGACAGGAAACTAATGAAACTGTATGTGAATGAAGAAGCCAAGTTCCAGCACCATTAAACAGCAGAACTTGGTGGCTTTGGCTACATGGTTCTGGCTTTAGAGTCAAGTATTAGATTCTGTTTTCCTGCTGCCTATGGATCTGGTTATAGATCTCTCACCTACCTCTCCAGAATCTTGTCTGTCTGCAAGCTGCTATCCTTCCCACCATGATGATAGTGGACTAAACCTCTAAAAATTTAAGCAATGCTTTCTTTTATAAGTGCTGCCTTGGTTTCAGTGTCTCAACTCAGCAAAAGAATACTAACCAAGCAGGCTGTTGCTAATATTAATGGTTACTGTCTGGAACTTGATGGCAAGACGCCATGTTCTTGCTTCATAGAACATGAAGAAATACAGCTGGTGGTTTGCTGGAAGCTTCAATCTTATTGACTAGTATTTCTAATGATTGAATGTTCTATGTATCCCACCAGAGGAGAAGAGTAATGGTAATTCTCATCCATCTATGACCTCCACAAGCTATATTAACAGTCTATCTAGAAAAATGTGCCCACTGCTACAATGGTGGCAGAAATACTTTGGGAGTATTCAACCACATTTTGTTTGGTTGAATACTCACAGCATGAGATAGAACCCAGGCATGACATTGTTAATTAGGCCAAGAACTTGTGGCTAGATAGTCGATGATATATATATGGAAGAACCTACTAGTAGTATCCTTCTACAAGAACATAACATTAAAAAACATTCCCAAAGACTTGTTACCACTTTCAATGAGTATATCTATGAAACCCCCTCAGCGAAACCTTTTCTTGCAGTAGATTGCAGTCAATATAGAGAGTCACAACTGTGAAATGTGCAAGAAAGGAGACTTGAGCTTTCATCTCTAAATGGCATATATATATATATATATATATATATATATCATGCGTCTTACCTGAACTTTTGGGAAACTATGAAGAAGAAGGGGTGGAATAGGGGTTAGAGAGATGACTCAGCAGCTAAGAGCACTGGCTTCTGTTCTCAAGGTCTTAAATTCAATTCCCAGCTACCAGAGGGTGGCTCACTGCCATCTGTAATGAGATTTTGAGACCTTGTACCCTCCTCTGGTGTGAAAGGATACATGGAGACAAAACACTGTATATAATAAATAAATCCTTAAGGGAGGAAAGGATGGAGGGAGGGTGAGAGAGAAAGAAAGAAGGAAAGAAAGACAGACGGACAGACAGACAGACAGACAGAAGGAAGGAAGGAAGGAAAGAAAGAAAGAAAGAAAGAAAGAAAGAAAGAAAGAAAGAAAGAAAGAAAGAAAGAAAGAAAGAAGGATTTGGAATACTTTTTGAAGAGCCAGAGGTGGGTGAATAACTTCAAGGAATTGGCATTACCCAGACAGAGCAGACAGATGCACATATGAATTCACAGTGGCTGTATCAGTATGTGTAAGACCTAGATAAGATCATGCCAGACAATATCCTAGTATGGAAGAGGGCAAGTAGTCACAATGTCTTATCGCTACCTGGGGCCCTATTGGTATTTGATTGCTTCTGGGTGAGTTCTTACATACCTTGTAAACACTGCATAAAATGAAATAGTTCAGTTATGAAATACCACAAGGTTTACGGCTTGTTTATTAAAATATCAATAACTGAAAATCTGTAACTATAGAAGGATTCAGGTTTCCAGTGATGATGGAGAACAAGAATGGGTGATGTCAGGTATGGTGGCACATACCTTTAATCCTAGCACTCTGAAGGCAGCCAATATCTATGAGTTCAGGGCCATCTATGTCTACTTCAAGGCCACCCTGGTCTGTACAATAAGTTCCAGGCCAGCCAAAACTACATAATATAAATCTTTCTAAAAAATGTATATAAACAACCTCAGATAACTAAGGAACACCAAGAGAGGTGGTAATAGCCTTTCCCAGGGAAGAGCACAGTAAGTAGTTGTCCAATACCAAATGCTCTTCTCCTTCAAATATACCAAAGTAACATTATATACAGTTTATTTAGGAATATTAGCAGGTTGTGTTTAGGAATACACACATGTATAGATGCAACAACAATTACTAAAAAGAAAAAAAGGAAGCCACAGTTTGAAATAGGGTAAGTAGGAGTTTATGGGAGGATGTGGAGTGAGGAAAGGTAAGGGGAAAATGATGTAATTATATTATAATCTCTGAAAATTAAATAAATATTTTTAAAAGGATAAAAGCATTGGGGTGTAATGATGTAGCTGCTGAGAAGTCAGAAAGAATCCAGGAGCAAGAGGATGAGAAAGGGGAAAGCTCTATGCAGTGCAGTCTTGAACGAGGCATGGTCTCTGTAGGCATTCACTCATAGCAGGTTAGGTCAAGGTTGTATGCTCTGGATCAACTTAGTTCACATTTTATCACTCGTGGGGGAGGATTTCATGATAGCTTCTGGTCAGGAGCTGGGGGGAAAGTATTTCTTTCTTTCTTTTTTTTTTTTTTTGAGGGTATGGCTGCTAATGGAGAGATAGCTGAGTTCTTGTGGATGGCCCAACCCCCATAATAATATGGACATCACTAACTGGACTCAGTGGTGTATAACTAAAAAAGATGTCATGGAGGTAGGAAGGGAAAATGTTAGGAGGACTTAGCAAGTAAGCAGGGAAAGTTTCAGGTACAAATGGGCTGTTTATGTGATCAAAATACATTGCACTCATTTATGAAGTTGTCAAAAAATACTAGAAATTTCTTTAAAAACAAATGGGTGTGACTCCTAGTGGTATTGATTTTTTTGTAGTGTTTATTTATATTTGAACCCTAGAGACAGTTTCTCAATTCTATAAATACACTAAAACAAATATATTTATATTTTATTTAAATTAGAAACAATCTTATTTTACATACCAATCCTAGTTCCTTCTCCTTCCCTCCATTCCTCCTAAAATCCCCACAGATACCCCCCCAATTCCATCCCCCATCCACTCCCCAGGGAGGGTAATGCCTTCCATGAGAGATCATCAGAATCGGTCAAGTCATTTGGGGCAGGTCCTAGGCCCTCCCCTGTGTACCTAGGTTTAGAGAGTATCCCTCCATGGTAAATGGTCTCCTGAAGTCCGTTACTGCACTGGGGATACATCATTGTTCCACTGCCAGAAGCCCCATAGACTGCTCAGTGCTCCTAGCTGACACCCCTGAAAGGGACCCTTCAGGGGCCCTGTTTAGTTCTTATGCTAATTCCCCAGATGTCTGGCTAGGGTTCATGAATTCCCACTTACTCAGGTCAGCTGTTTCTGTGGGTTTTCCCAGCATTGTCTGGACCCCTTTGTTGGTCACTCCTCCCTCTCAGAAACTGGAGACCAGGAGTTTGGCTCAGTGCTTGACTGTGGATTTCTGCTTCTGCTTCCATCAGCTACTGGATGAAGGCTCTAGGACAGCATTTATGGTAGTCATAATTATCATCATAGGGGAAAGACATTTAAGGTAGCCTCTCCATATTGCTTAGGGTCCTAGTTGGGGTCATCCTCCTTCTCCTACCTCCCTCTCCCCTCTCCGATGCTCCCCATTTATTCAGGGGCTCTTGTCACTATCTACTTTACTGGGGGAATGTATATGTTTCTCTTTCCATCCTCCTTGTTTCCTAGCTTCTCTGGAGGTGTGGATTGTAGTCTGGTAATTCTTTTGTCTATGTCTAATATCCATATACGAGTGAGTATAAACCATGATTCACTTTCTGTGACTGGGTTACCTCATTTAGGATGGTTTCTCCTAGTTCCATCCATTTGCCTGCCAGTTTCAAGATTCCACTGTTTTGTTTTGTTATTTCCACTGGGTAGTACTCCATTGTGTAAATGTACCACATTTTCTGTATCTATTCTTTGGCTGAGGGGCATCTAGGTTGCTTCCAGGTTCTGACTATTACAGATAATGCTGCTATTAACATAGTTGAACAGATTTCCTAAAGCAACTATTGAACTCTATATGTTTTAAGCAGGTAAATTTTAAGCATGTAAAATATATCTTGGTAAAGTTGAGAGACAAGAAAAATTTTAGAAAGAATATGAGATGTAAAAAGTGTTTATTATATAGATATTTTTAAATAATGGGAAATATTTTGTTGCAATTGTATAAATAAGTTAATTGTATATAATATAATTTGGATTTAAGTAAATTAAGCTAAGGATCATTTTTATCAGTGTATTAGAAGAAAGCATATGGACTTAAACAGGGCAAACAATGGAAAACATAAGATTATAGAAATAAAATGAACAGAAGTCAAAGCCCAAGGGAGGTAAATAAAGGGATATGTCGGGTAAATAAATGTAACAAGAAAATGGCAAATTGTAATCTAGAACTCATGTTGTTGTGGGTTATAGTGGTTAATGATCCAAGTTGAATTATTGCAGCATAGCTTCTTATTTATTTCCAATATATTTTCTGACAGTTGTTTATATCTATACTTACAAGCATAATTTAAACACTTCCTATACCTCTATTGCTGCTATAAAACACCATGACCAGAAAAACTTGATGAAATGGCTTATTTCAGCTTATAGTAGCACATCACATTCCATCATCAGAGAAAGACAGATCAGGAATTCCGGACAGGGACCTAGGGCCGGGAACAGAAGCTTCAGAAGTGTGCGGCTCACTGGCTTGCTCTTCATGGCTTGCTCAGCTTGTTTTGCTTTGTACCATCCAGGACCACCTACACAGGTGTGACCAAACACCCAATGAGCTGCACCCACAATCATCAATCGATCGTTAATCAAGAAAACTACAGACTTGCTCACAGGCAGCTATTTTGGGGTTCTTTTCTCATTTCAGAGTCCCTCCTCCCAGATGACTCTAGTTAATGTAAAGTTGACAGAAAACAAGGATACCCTATCATTGTCTTCTCTTTTTTTATATGAAGCTGATCCAATTAAATCATAAAACACAGCTATTCCAGGAAGACATTGGAAAGAGACTCTACTGCAGAAACATCCTCAGGGTCAGACCACAGACCTCTATCTACTGCACGACTTCACATTTCGTCATGGCTATCCTGCTGGTATCTGACTGCCTAAAGTGACTCGGGTGCTTTAAAAATCAATAATGGTGCCAAGGTATTTGATTTAAGTCACACCACAGTAAACACATTGATCTTCAAACCTAAAAGGCAGCATTACAGATAGTTCATTCTCAGGATTCTGCTTCAGTTGGCCTCGGAATGCCCCAAGATTCTGGAATAAGCATCGATCCAAATCCCACATCCCAGTTACTTCTGCTGAAATATCACACGTCTGTGGCACACACAGCATTCTTATTGAATTACTTATTCCTCTTCTGTCAAGCAGCAGCTTAACCTTGGAGAAAGCAGGGGAAAGAAAAACAGAAAGCTAATTTGTGCAGAAGAAAAGTAGACAAGGTGGCCACTGAGTTCAGTCAGGGAAAAGAAAGCAAACAGCAGCCCATCGTCTGTGCTACCTACCCTGAAGCTCACCACTGCTGTCATTGTTTGGTGTCCCGAGTGTCAGGGCATATTTTAGGAAAGAAAATAAAGCAAGTTAAGGATGAATTACGTGAAATATACCAATCCTTGTGGCAACAGCAAAAAATCCACCGAATAAACCATGAACTTTTTGAATGTAGGTGTGAGTAAGGGCTGTATGACTCAAGAAATTCATTATGGGAAGTTCTCTATCTGTCAGCATCTGTACTGTTAGTCCTTACTTCAGTGTCCTACTGGGATCCACTCTTCCCACATGTAATTCCATCAATTCAAGGAATATTTTCTTGCTTATGTACTTCCAGAAGATAAGATTTTTTCTATAAACATTACCTCACTTTTCAAATTGCAGCAGCTACACATTTGTGTTAAATAGGCAACAAATATTAGGATGACAGTATATAATAATTAATAAGAAGAAGCATAGTAGGTAGTACACTTAATTGGCATTCAAATTTATCTTTTCATTTTGTACTCTTATTCCAACTTGACACAGTTAAGAACTCTCTTATTTCATGCATCTAACCAAATGTATTGATATGAGATAGTCTTTTAAAATCAGAGTATCTAGTATCTGGAATACTAGATTCAGAAATATACTGCGAATATGCTACAAGACTCTGGAAAGTATTTATCTTGGTGAAGTCTTTTTCCTATGAAACACAAGTTCACCCAAAAACTTAACAGTTTTAGTAAGTAGGCTTAATGAACCCTGATAGGGACTGAGAAATAAGAAAACATATCTCACATTAAATGGTAAGAAGAGACTTAAAATTTCAATGTACATAAGCTCAATAGAAAACATTGACAAAAGAAACTGAAAATAACAAGACACTTTTGAGACAAAGCCTTTGTCTAAATTCTACTCATTGTTTTTGTAGAACTTTAGAACTTAACAGTGAAAGTAAAAAAACATAAAAGAAAGAAAATCCTGTCTCATGAGGAAAGAAAACTGTATTAAAATAGTCTATAAACTGCATCATTTTAGTAATTTCCAGATTAGTAAAAATTCAATTATTAATTAAGGTATAATGTTATTAAATATAAATTGATAGTTTTTGATAATTTCTTACATCGGTACACTATATTTATATCATTTTTACTTCTCACCATGCTGCAGTTTTCCTGTGTTCCTCACTGACATGCCCTCAAATACATCCATCACTACTTTTATAATTCTTACTGATAAATACACACACACACACACACACACACACACACACACACACACCCTACTAAGTCCAAATTCCAATTAATTTTGGCAGTAAGTAAATATATTTAGGCTGACCACTTAGGATTGGTTAGCTCCATTATGGATGGAGATTGTCCCTGGAGAAAAGTGATTCTTAGTCCCTCAGCAGCTACCAGCTGCCTGTATCTCTTTATCAAAGAAGGAGCGCTGTGAAATGTTCCAACATCCACATTAGAATGTCAACTGGGATGGTATAGTGAAGACTTTATGCAGGGAATCATGTTGTGAGAATTCATGGATGCAGCATCCCTGTCAAGTCTAGAAGGGACAACACCACAGAAAGTGTTGAGGTCCTCTGGATCTTACAATATTTCTGTCCCCTCAAATAAGATCTATGTGGAATAAATGGCCTATTACAAAGATGTTCTGTGGATTGCAGCAATACTTTTAGAAGCAGAGGGAAATGTCAAAAAGAGATGGATATTTTTGTCTGTTATAAGTATAAAAAATATATTACTATGGAATCCTCAAATTATTTTAATATTTACAATGATACTTCCAGAAATAAGGTTATATGGAAAACCAAATAATAATATTCATATTATCTTATAAAATATATAATATATATTGTATGTAATATGTAACACTTCCTTGGATACCATTTCTTTACCATTCCATTTTTTTAAACGACAATATGTCAAGAATCTAGACAATTTTAAATTTAGGAGTAAATCTTGGATCTGAAACCAACCTTCAGATGGAAAAGCAGTTAGCAGCCTAGCCACCTGAGCTATCTGTCAAGAAGCCAGGTTCTATATGGGACTCTCTTCCATTGCTTAGCATCTGGGTTTCCAAAGTTGTTACCAAGGGAAGAAAAGGGGGAAGTATACCACAATTTGTAGTGCTGAAGTTACTGGCCTCTTCAGAACAATAATACAAGAATGCTTTCTTTCCAACAATAGGACTCACAAAATGAGAGTAGAAATCCAAAGGTAACAAAAGACTATATGCTCTAAAATGTCTTTCCTGCATTATTTTTTAATTTATGTTAAGACTGTATTAGCTTCACAGTGTTTATCTATGTCCCCAAGAGAGGATTATCTGGGAACATTCTTTGAGATAAACTAAAAGAACTATTCTGTGCTGGCACTGTTAAATTTTCTGATGTGCAGGTGTTTGTAGTATTTGTACAGTTGCCTGATTGGTTTTCATCCAGGTAAATCCACAGAGAATAGGTTTATCGTTTTGGGATGGAGAGGTGCAGAGGCTATTATAGAATATATGAAAAACCTGCCAGTAGCCACTTGCATGTGGTTTCCTGAAGTTTAATATTCTGCCTTGAAGAATGCATGCAAGGCTCCAGTTCCCCAGGAAATATCTCTGGCTGAACTTTGATGAACATTTTCCTTATGTTTCCCCAACATCTTTCACAATAACCTATGCACTCCATGACTATCATCAGAATTACAAGCTAATAATATATATTTTTCACTAGAAAATGATGAACTACATCACGTTATAATTTTGCACATCTTTACAACTGTGTTACAAATACAGTTCATTTATTTCCTTAGCTATACTATCAACACAATTTTCTGGAACATCTGAAAAATTCCAGGCAATTTTCTGGGTGCACAGGATGAAAAATGACCATGGAATTCATGGAGTTTATGGCTCAATAGGGAAACAGATGATAACCAGATATTATGTTGGAATTTTAACCACAGTACCAATGTATAGCAAGTATTGCATTCCTCAGAAGACATTGGATCACAAACTGAATTAATGAGTGATTAGAGTCATATGCTAAACAAAGTTGACAGCAGAGATCGAAAAGTCCCTAAGATTATACTACCTGCCAGCCTCAGTATTGTGTGCTGGCTGTGTTATGGGTTAGCATCCTGTAAATGGTAGAGAATTTTCCACTAAGTATTTCCTATTGCAATGTTGTTGAAAGAAGTCTTTAATACACATTTCTCTGTGACAACATAAGGGTACTATTCCAGGATGATATCCTAAGAATAGAAACATGGAAATGCTTAGCATCAGTCCATATCTCTTTCATCTTAGCGCTAGGAAGGTGGAGGCATGAGGATAAGAAATTCAAGGTCATTCTTGGCTGCAGATCCACCGCTGAGTGGTTGAGGCCGAAGAATCACCAGTTTAATGGCCAACTCTAGTTATATGGCAAGTTTGAGGCCAGGTTCATCCACATAAAATCCAGTCTTAAAAAATAGAGGACAGACAGGTATATACACACACACAGAAATACCCTAGATAATAACATACGCAAACCTTCAGATTTAGTATATAATCTCAGGGGACAGGGGAGAGGAGAGCGAGAGGGAAGTGGGATTAACCTGTAAAACAAACTTATGCTAATTTAAATAAAAAATAAAATAGAAAAAATCAAACCATCTTTAAAATTGTGCCCCCTTATATTTTCAATATGAGTATTTCAGTATTCAAGAGTTACAAATAGAACATAGCTGTGCCAACTCTTAACATTAAAAGATTTAAATTTTGGTACTCTGATAATTTTAACCTTGTAGCTAATTGGTTCTCATCTACATTTTCCTAATTAATAATAATTAAAGCATATTTTTATTTTTTTCAAAAGGAAAGTAACTTAACAATTTTCCTGAATCACAATAAAACTTCATTCATAACAAAGACCATGGTTTTAGAGACAAGAGAATATATCTATATTCTATACTATAAATACAGTCATTATGATATTTCTAGACAAATAAATAAATCAGGAGACTTAGTTCATCTGTCATTTGTCTCAATACTTTGACATTTAAGTAAAAGTGCCATTTTTTAAAAGCAGGGTCCAACATAGAACATTCCTTAACTTATTCCCAGTCAGGCATAAAAATATTCTAAAAATAAAAAAGAACCAAAGAAAGAGAATGAACATTAAACCCATACCAGGATGTGTTAGTCTGTTGGATGTGGATATTAGAGAGTATCAAAAACTAGATAATTTAGGGGGGAAAGTGCATATGTTACAGTACTGTAATCCTTGGAGGTATAAGAGCATTGCGCATCTGCTTGGACCTGGGGAGGGCTCTATTGTTGCTTCATGACATGGTAAAATGCATCATGAGGTGAGAAAGACAAGTGTGCTAGTTCAAGACAAAAAAAAAAACCTTATACAGTTACAAACAAATATCACATGAGGTCCCAACCTATGATCTCCTTGACTCAAAATTATCTCCCAGTGATTACACCTGAAAATGTCAACACTACATGAATTGTGTCATTAGTTCTTCTACACATGAACTTTTGGAGAACACACTCAAATCTAAAAAAACCCACAGAAATGAATGTTGGCACTTAGCCTAGTAGCAGCAAAATCTTCATCTTCCACAAAATTATCAATCCATTCCTTCTGAGATTAGAAGGTACACAGGTACAGTCATTTTCATTTTCTGTCTTTGGGTCTGGCAACAAGGTAAAAGTTAATTGAGTAACCTATGAAGAGACAGTAGAAATTTGTATTTTGAATATTCTCTGTGTAAGTTAAATGAAAAAATACATATATTATTACAAACTGATATGTGTTCTGTAGAAAATGAGCATGCCCTAGATAAGTAAGTGTTTGTAGCAAGTTGCTTTGTCAATGCAGCAACGCTAGTTAGTTACAGAAGATAAAAACAATTCCAGACATGCCAAGAGATGGAGAAAGAGCTAAAAGTCTGAGGAAAGGACTTAGAACAACAGAAATTGTGGCTCTGTCCTGACCTTTCTGGTTTGGGTAGGTTGGAAAAGTGTGGAAGGCCAGATCATCTGACCCATGCAATAATAAACCAAGATTTTCTTTTCTAAGTTTTAGGAAGTATCATAAATATTTAGCAAAGTGAATACATATAGATGGATTCCTTCCAACTGGTTCTGGAAATAAAAGAATAAATCTGAACATTTACAATTTAGGTATCTGATAGTGGTTCTGGTAAAGCCTGATTTTCATACTGAAGTCCTGAGTAGTGCAATAAACAAATAAAAATTGTTATAAACAAACGAAGAATAGAAAGAAAAAGAAATCTGCCTCTACTTACTATCAAAGAAAAATATTCTGAACAATTCATAGCACAATTATTTTAGAGAATGAAAGAAAATGCAATGTGTTATAATAAAAAATAATTATCTTTAAAAGTGACTTTTATTTTTATATACTACCAGGGAAGACAAATTGGAAATAAGTGTACAAAGCAAATTTATCTAAATATAAACATAAAATTCTAGGTAATAATGTTACAAAAGATGCAAAGGATATCTTCATTTTTAAAAATGTGAATGCTCGCCGGGCCGTGGTGGCGCACACCTTTAATCCCAGCACTCGGGAGGCAGAGGCAGGCAGATCTCTGTGAGTTGGAGGCCGGGATGAACCGATAGCCTCCAAAACAATACAGAGAAACCCTGTCTTGTAAAAACCAAAAAAAATGTGAATGCTCACTGAGATCTTTTAAATGAATGATGATGGTGTCATGTCCAAGTAAAGAAATTTTGGCAAAGTGAACATACTTATTCTCCCTAAATAGTTCTATAGATAAAAATATGACATTTTCACACACACAAACACACACACACACACACACACACACACATTATAAGTACTTAACATAATACAGCATGATTTTATTACTTTAACACATATGCTTAGTTTCCAACACTCAAACAACCTATTGACATTCTAAAGAAATATTTTTAAATATCCATCCTATGTAGCTCAAATAGTGAGACCATAAGGCCAGTAAAATCAAATACATTTTATGTTTTCATTGCTTCATGCGTTAGTCCTTAAGATACAAGTACACATGCATATATGCACATATATAAACACATGTATGTATTAGTAAAGACTCTTTAGGCTTCTCTCCTGAAGAAGCCCTCAGAAAATGGAAAGATCTCCCATGCTCTTGGATAGGTAGGATCAATGTAGTAAAAATGGCAATCCTGCCAAAAGCAATCTACAGATTCAATGCTATCCCCATTAAAATCCCAGCACAATTCTTCACAGACCTTGAAAGAACAATAATCAATTTTGTATGGAAAAACAAAAGACCCAGGATAGCCAAAACAACCCTGTTCAACAAAGCAACGTCCGGAGGCATCACTATCCCTGACCTCAAGCTCTATTATAGAGCTATAGTCCTGAAAACAGCTTGGTATTGGCACAAAAATAGACAGGCAGACCAATGGAATCGAATTGAAAATCCGGGTATTAACCCACACACGTACGAACATCTGATCTTTGACAAAGAAGCTAAAAATATACAATGGAATAAAGAAAGCATCTTCAACAAATGGTGCTGGCATAACTGGATATTGGCATGTAGAAAAATGCGGATCGATCCATGTTTATCGCCATGCACAAAACTTAAGTCCAAATGGATCAAAGACCTCAACATAAATCCACACTGAACCTCTTAGAAGAGAAAGTGGGTGGTACCCTTGAAAGAATTGGTACAGGAGACAGCTTCCTGAACATAACACCAGTAGCACAGACAGTGAGATCAACAATTAATAAATGGGACCTACTGAAACTGAGAAGCTTCTGTAAGGCAAAGGACACAGTCAACAAGACAAAAAGGCAGCCCACAGAATGGGAAAAAGTTTGGATGAGTCTTTTAAGGTTTTATTTTTCTGATGAATTCTTTTACTGAGAATTAAATAGTTATTATGAGAAATTAAAGCCTTATACATTTACATTTCTTCATTTTAAGAGCATATGTGTGCTTTGATTCGTTTTAGACGATCCACTACCTTGTAAGGTGTTATAGCTTTTGTTAAAGTGTAATTATGCATCATTAAAATAAAAGCACCTGTGACTTAGTATTTTTCAATACCTGATGCTGAGCTAAGTACATTAACTGCATTATCTCGGTTAATTGTCACAACAGGCTTAAAGAGTGCACACAATAATTCCCATTTTACAGAGGGAAATTCAGAAGATCTGAGAAACTCCTTAATAATGGAGTGGTATTTGAATTGAATTCTCCATTGACTATGAGAGCTATATCTTATTTAAAGCCAGAATGCACTGGTGTTTGATTCTCTTGGTAAGCACTGCTTATGTACATCTAATATCACTAGGGAAAAATATGACATCAGATATCCTAGAAAACACAGAGAAATTGTCAACAGCTTTCCTGGGGGCTCTTCCACGGCCCTGGAGCTGTTTCATTGAACGGCATGAAGTAACATAACTTGTCACTAGGCTTTTGTGACATCAATTTCCCATTGTATTTTACCATAAACTTTGCCCAGAAAAATCCCATTACTAGAACTGTCAGGTTGATTACGTATTCATTTCTTCCCCTACCAAAACCCTCCTAACACAGAACAATACATGTGTTTAAAGTGGTATTAATGTACAAGGACAATCAGACAGGAGCAGAAGGAAAAGATGCCTTGAAAGTGGAACAGAAGAATACAGTGTCTTAAAAAATTTAACAAGGAAAACACTTTATACAAAGTTATACTTGTAAGAAAAAGTCAAAAAATCTCACTGAATATGTAACAATATAATCAAACTGTGGAACACATAAAAATAGTAGTAAGATTTTCAGTGTCTATGTAGTAACAATCCTAGGAAGTGAACTGAGAAAAAGAAGGGGTACCCTCACATACAGAATACAGCAAATTATTTTAAAGCTGCAGGACACATATCCTCACATACTGTGTTCACACAGCAAAGAAAAGTACACATGTCTACCATTTCAGCTGTAAGAATGCTGAGACAGAAAGATCACTAATTTAAAGCCATGCTGGGGTCTACATCAAGTCTCAGTTCAGGCTATGTTATATACTGAATGTGGTCAGAAAGATGATCCCCAAATATACTGTCATGACATTCCAGAATTTCATGAGTGAAAGTAAAATCTTCTAGAAAACACAAAAAAGCCTCCAAAACCAGAAAGGGTCCATAATATTAGAGTAATCAACAAATGCCAGGTCATCTTAAAAGGCTACTGAATCCTTTATTCAAAATTTCAAGGAAAAATATACTTAGCTTCAAACTCAATGCAGTTTCGTAGTTGGCATTTACCCGAAAATCCACATGGAAATGACCTGGTCTTCCACATGGCTGGAAATAAAACTTGAAGAAGTGAAGCCTAATGGGTATTCTTTGGTCACTGGAGACTGTGGGACCCTTGACTCTTTCCTCTTCTCTTGTTCCCTGGCTTTCAGATACCTGATTTTCTCTGCTGTATGCACTGGCTGTGATGTAATCCTCACCACCTAAAAAGCATTGGACCTTCTTGCTCATGAACTGGAGCTCCTGAAACCATGAACTAAAATAAGCCCTCTCACTGTAAATTGGACATTTCTGGTATTTCTTTAAAGGGATATAAAGTTCATGAACACAAAAGTAAGGCACACAAAGTGTATCCTATTAGAACGATACCCTATGTTAAAAGAATTAATAACACATACCCTATGTAAGAAGGGTTGATAATAAAAATTATATACACATGGAATGTGAGATATAAAAGTTCCCTTGTTCTTTTAAAGGACAATAAGAGCTATCAGCTATAAGGATGACTCCTAATGCAGTCACCCAGAGGAATTAGGCTAAGGATGACTTTTTACCTTCCAGAAGTACAATGTAATGTTTCACATGCAAGTCCTGGAACAGGAAGATGTCTCATCTTACCCTTCATTGGTCATGATTAAATTTCAAGAGAATAAGAAATTATAATCTTATGCTTAGTAAGGAGTGTGCTGTGGGGAATACTTGGGAGTCTTTTCCACAAAAAGACTCCAAAATATACTTTTAATTCTCACATTTTAGAGGCCATGATTAAAAAACTGAGGGATCTTACCAATAAAAGAAGCAATGAGATCAAGATGCAAGAGCTGCAGATGGAGTGATGAATGACAAGTCCCAGACAAGTCAGAAAAGAAACGGGCCAAATGGGAACATGAGAACAGAACACTTTTTAGTTAGCGTAACTACTGTGAACTTCCTTTGAACTTGATGGAGGTTGATTTGTAGTCACAACTGCTCAAGAGATAATTGCTTTCCTTCCATGTAGAGAAATGCTAAAATACACAAATTGCTTTCCTTGCCCTGCATAATATAAAGTACAAAGATTGGAAGTCATCTTCCATCAGGAAGCATCAATTGACAGTGCCACCTCTATGATACTTTCTAGTCTGAACTCCGCTGTTAGAGTCCAGACCTTAGGTGGGAGATGGACACTCTATTCCCTTGCACCATCCTAGTAAGTGGAGATATTTAGATTTGGACGGGCAGCACTCTTCAGACACAGGCTGTGCTACCACACCAAGATCCTGCTTTAATTTGGTCTTTAATAATTGTGGTGGTTTGAAAAAAATGACCCTTGTAGGCTCACATATCTGAACGTTTAGTCATCAGGGAGTAGAACTGTTTGTAAAGGATGAGGGGGAGTGGCCCTGTTGGAGTAAGGGTGAACTTGTTGAAGACAGTATGTTGCTGTGGGTGGGCTTTGAGGTTTTAAACACGCACACCAGGTCATGTCTCTCTGTCTGTCTGTCTGTCTGTCTGTCTGTCTGTCTGTCTGCTTTCTCTCTCTGTCTTTCTCCTGCCTGCAGATCAGAATGTAAAGATCTTTGCTACTGCTGCTCCAGTGCCATGCCTGCTTGTTTCCTGACGTGATGTTCATGAACTAACCCTCTGAAACTGTAAGTATAACCCCAGTCAAATGATTTCCTTTTGGGGGGTTACCTTGGTCTTGGTGTCTCTTCATAGCAATAGAAAAATAACTAAGAATTTTTGCAGGTCATTTGTATACTTCCTGTATCCAAAAGGCAATTTTTAGCCAGAGTCTTTTGATATTTCTAAGTGTCATTCTTATAGAAATTTTAAGGGGGTGCTGTATTTCAATCCATCATTTCAAAACCACGTGTGTGTGATGACATCAGAAGATCTTTCTGGTTAATTATTTGTCTGTGACCTCCTGCTCCACAGTTCTTTTTTTATTTTTTATTTATTTATTTTTATTTTTAAATTTAGATTATAAACAAGGTTGCTTCACAAGTCAGTTCCAGGTCCCTCTCAATTTCCCTTCCCTCCTCCCATGCCCTCCCCCCAACCCCATCCCAATAACCCCTCATTCCCCCAGGGAGGGTGAGGCCCTCCATGGGGGTGTCCATAGTCTGTCATTTCATCCAGGGCAGGGCCTAGAACCTCCTGAAGAGTTCAGGATGAGAGTGCATCTCACATTGTTGGATGGGAGTCCAAAGTCCATTTGTATACCCGGGATAAATACTGATCTACTGCCCAAGTTTCAATAGATTACCCAGGCCTCCTCACTGACACCCACATTCAGGGGGTCTTGATCAATCCCATGCTGGATTCCCAGGCATCAGCCTGGGATTCAAGAGTTAACCCTTGTCAGGTCACCTGTTTCTGGGGGTTAAACCAGCCCAGTCTTAATGCTTTTGGTCATCAGTCCTCCCTCTCTGTCACTGGATTTCTTGAGTTCAGCTCAGTACTTAGCTGTGGGTATCTGCCTCTGCTTCCATCAGCCACTGAATGAAGGTTCTGTTTCCCAGACTCTCTGGCCATGGGATTGTAGGCTGGCACTCCCCAGGTCTATGTCTAAAATCCATATATGAGAGAGTACATGCCATGTTCCTCTTTTGTGACTGGGTTACCTTGCTCAGAATGGTTTCTTCTAGTGTCATCCATTTGCCTGCAAATCTCAGGATTCCATTGTTTTTTTTTTCTGCTGAATAGTACTCCATTGTGTAAATATACCACATTTTCTCTATCCACTCTTCGGCTGAGGGGCATCTAGGTTGCTTCCAAGTTCTGGCTATTACAAATAATGCTGCTATGAACATAGTGGAAAAGACATCCTTGTTGTATGAATGGACATCTTTTGGATATATGCCTAAGAGTGGAGTTGCTGGGTCTTGTGGTAGGTTTATTCCCATTTTCCTGAGGAGTCTCCATACTGATTTCCAAAGTAGCTGAACAAGTTGGCACTCCCACCAGCAATGGACGAGTGTTCCCCTTTCACCACATCCTCTCCAGCATAAGTTGTCATTGGTGTTTTTGATTTTAGCCATTCTGACATGAGTGAGATGGTATCTCATAGTTGTTTTGATTTGCATCCTGATGCACAGTTGTAACTATAAATGAGTTGTCACAGACTTAGTCAGTCATTGCAGAATGAAAACATGAGTGTGACCATGGTTGTCTATAATTTCTTCTTATAAACAAAGCAGATAAAATTATTTTGAACTAGAAGTCATTATAAAGTAGACTAACTCTGAACAATATTAAATACCCTTCTTATATAGTTTGCCCTAAAATCTCATTTGGAGCAGAAATCAGGCTACATACATAGAATCTCTGGCTCCAACTCATTATCCAAATTATAGAACTCAGTCACTACAACATTTTTGTCTGGAAATTTAGACATGGGGCAGAAGTACCCTAATGAGATTAAAGTTGAGTGATGGCATGAGTTCATGGAACATCAGAATGGCAATTTGGTTTGTGCACTGAAACAAAAAGAATGTTTTTTTGATGAGACCACTTGATCATAGCATGGTATGGTTCCAACAACTGTGAAGACCCATCTCAAGACCATGTGTGATTACTTCATTGTACCTCTCAAGCTAGATGCACCACCCTAGCCCTACAAGTGATACAGTTTTGACACTCAACTAGCTAACTGTGCTCTGGTCTTCAGTGTAAAATGAGAGAACTGAATACCAATTCAGAAGCTTACCATGAGTACAGTAGATGGTGGCATAGTTTAGTCAATTCCTTGTGTTCACTAATGTATAAAAACCATTCCTCAGAAAAGCTAGAGAAAGCATACCATACAGCAATCAGTAAGAAAGACAAGTAAAACATTCTAAACAAAATGAAACAGCCTGTCAATACTATTAGAGCTAGATAGTGAGATGGAAACAGTAATATCCAAAGACTTTTATTATGGTGGCTTCTTGTATTATTCAATATGAAGACTAAGAATTGAGGAGCCAGAGTTGTGACTCATTGGGAAAAGGTACTTGCACCAAGCCTGAGGACCTGATTGTGATCCCAGAACCCACATGGTAGAATTATAAATGCCACTCCTATAAATTTTGAATATACCTTCTCACACATACAAACACACGCACACTCACAGACACACACACACACATACACACACACAAATGTAATCATTTTAAAACCTGAGGAAAAATGACTTGAAATACAAACATTTAAATCCTTTAATAAGTTGTTTGTTGTAAGATAAGACAGTTGATGTAGCAAGAACTGGCCTGTTAAGGAAAAGTGAGTGTTATCATAAATAATTTAGTTGGTTAGTATGCCTAGAGTATTTCTAATACTCATCCCCAGATAACCTGTGCTGGTGAGTTTCTATTTGCTTAAGCTACTTGTGTGGTGGAAAATGAAGACCTTTTATAAATGAAAAAACAATGTATTAAAAATTCAAATAATTAGCTGGAAACTTTTTACAAGTTACTTTGATTTAGAATAGCATACACAATTTGCTAAATGTAATTACCAGCATATCATAACAATAGAAATCACAAGCTCTAACATTTCAAGCCATGGTTATTGTTTCTTTGAACAATTCCCCAAAAGCATATATTTGCATGAAATGTAATTTCCTAATTAAGTGGTGACCAAATTATTATGGTTATAAGTCCAGTCTGTATTCCTGCATTAGTTCTTTTTAATTTTAAAAACAATGGAAGGAAACATTAATGGAAAAATTAATATGTGGACAAACCAATGAGTAGCTTAATTTGAAGTCCCAGAGAGTCCACTTAAACTACCTACATATCATGCTAATTTACAATTATTTAATTGCATTCATAAAGACATGCCAAACTTTTCTATCAAAAATACTCTGTTACAAGTAAAATGTTACAAGCTAAATCTCTGAATTTTAAGAAAAAAGTTAGACATATGCTATGAATTGGATTCTTACCATTGCAATTTTTCAAGTCACAAATAATCTATGTTACATTGAGTGAATCTATCACCAAGCACTCAAACTATAAATCTCAAATAATGGTACGACTCCCTTTCCTAGGAAAGGCAACAACAGTGTTTGAGTACCCCAGTATCTGAAGTATATTTTCTCTATAGATCATTAATCAAAAAGGAATATATTATTGTGCATAGTGCTGTAGCTGCAGGAACCAAAGCAATGAGTTAACTAGGAGGTGCTGCTCTGTTCTTAGCCTTTGTCACATTGTGGCTAAGGATTAGACTTCAGAGAAAGCCTGTGCTCTGTCACTTGCTCACAATATTAAGTCTCTTGGTCCTCAGGTTGTGAGTGTAATACTAGTATTACATCATTATTGTGAAAATTAAATGAGCTAGTTTTCACAAAGTATGTAAAATAAATATCAGGCATATAAGACTTTCTAACTTATTTTCAATGGGCAATGAATTGTGTTCATGATATCCCCAAGCCATCAGCAAATTGAAAGGAGCTTTAATGGAGTCTTGTGAATACAATTGCTATAGCTTGAGCAGTTACTACAAGAATGCTAAACACTGTCATTTACTACAATATACCCAGAGTAGAGCCAGTCAATTTTTCAAATTCTCTTAGCATTTCCCTGTCTAGACCTTGCTTTCTAAAAGGAAGGGGTTGATTGTTTTGAATCTACAACTACCTAGGTTATTTACTCTAGTGGATTTTTCATCCATTGAACCCATCTAAATGAGGATGGGCATAATGCATGGTCATTTTCAGCTGTATTAAACTACTTCTTTTCAGCTTGAATACCCAGAAGAGACAGGCAAGGAAGCGACATCACCCATACCCTGAGTGTGACCACGCAATCTCACATTGGCTTGGAACTAACCTTTTATTTAGGGGTCAGGAGCATGCACAGCAATTGAGGATCTTTAATATTCGGCATAATTCAGGAAACTTGGGGAAATGATTCTAGAGTCTCCATGACCTTGTTTGTAATACCATTCAAAGCAGAAAATTCACAATTTTGTTGTTAACATAGTGGCTACAGGGTGTGGAGCATGCTATGAATGGTAGATGAACTTAGTTGGGTCTGGTCAAAGGAGTGTACAGAGGTCCAATAACTGTCAAGGCATTAAGTCTATTAAAGGAGGATACAACCAGTGCAGCATATTATAGCCAGAGAAGTGGGTACAGCCAGGAAAGGAAAGGGGTGTGAATAACTCTTTTGAAGGAAGTCAGAAAATTTGGTTCATCTTTGGAGTCAAGAACACCAATGTATGTAAAATTTAAGAAAGCTTAAAGAATGTGGTGGCTGTGGGAAGCTGAAGTAATGCCACTTCTTTAAGAAGATTATAAAAGTCTGGCCACCACTGACACTGAAGTAGGCAAATCACATGACTAAAGAGGACTGGCTGTTAGATGTATTTTATCCCATGAAGCATGGAAGAGATAGAATAAGCTTAAGTTTTAGAAGGGTCCTTGAGAGGGAATGTGGTCTGTGGACAGAAGCATATTTTTCTAGGGAGAAATTTCCTTCCAGACAATGAATTAAACTCTAGAAAGATAAGGATGAATTTTCCTTAGAGGAAACAAAAAAGACATTAATTCATGCTGCCATAATCACCAGCAATAACTTGAAAACGGAGTACTCCAAACACAATTCTAATTTCATTGCCCTTTGAAAATGAAACAAATGTAAGTAGCAAAACAGAAACAATTTCAAACCATTGGAATTAGAAATGAGCTCATGTTTAAGTTCAATTTTATAGCCTTTTTTATATGGGTTTGAGAAAATCTAGTAGATTCAATAAAATCAAATATCCCAACCACCTGGTATAATTAAAACAAGTTAACCAAGTGGTAAAAATATCTTTGACTGAGGCTATGGTTGATGTCTAGCCAAAAAGACTACAGATTTTGCAGTTCTGGAGTCTGAAATAAATATAGGGTTCAAACATGGGTCCAGGAAAAATGTAAAAATTACTTCTAGTGTGGCAGAAGATCGATTCTTCACTGCCTCAATTTGTGTGCCTCCTAGGTTTATGCTGTGAAGTATCTAAAGGAAGAGAATATTACACATTTGTTGGGAAAAAATCAAGCCCAGAATTGGAAACGACAAGAAAACTCACTGAGTCTTCAAATACTGTGCCATTTTTCTCCTGTTCACTGGGCTACATTAAACTACCACATACAGTAATTTTTACTTGTGGGGTAGGTCTAATATAAGTCACCTTTGTTTTCCACACAAATTCCTTGCAAATAATTTATAACTCTAAAACTCTGTTTTCTGTAAGGTAAAAATGTCACCTTTCTCTTATACACCCAGGGTGTTTAATTTTTAGCAATTAATGAGCAGAAACTTTTTTGAAAGGGTATCTAAAAAGGATTGTTACGTTCATTAAGAAATGACTTTTCCTTTTCTAAGCAGGACCATGGGTAACAGACACATAGAGCCTCATAGTATGAGAGTTTTAAACTTAGGGCTTTTACACAGTGTTGTTCTGTCACAAATGCATGGTCTCCATAGCAACGACTGTATCATCCAATTGTAAAACTATTTTTAATATGCAGATAAATTTTCTTAAGGAAATACTACCACCTTTCCAGGTGAATTTATACTAAAACTCCCTTCTAATCCTAGGGATATCAGCAAGTTTTGATTATTTTCTATCCTACTAGCTTATAGTTTGTAGGAACTGAATTTTAAATTTGTTCCAGAAAAGCATTTGTTTTTATTTTTTTCACATGTGATAACTGCTTCAATGTGTTATAATAATAAGCTCCATATCTTTAAAGTATAAGTAGATGTTGATCACATGAGAAGCCCATGAATCTATAACCATGAAAAAGTCATAAATGTATTCATTACTAGAAGTGTCTCAAATGATTTAGACTAATCTCTAATCTTATCTACCATGCTTAAAATCCATTTGTCTGTATTCTGTTTCCAGAAACCTTAGTAAATGAAATCACTTAATGTGTATCTATTTGTTGCCCATACTCTTTCATTTGTTAATTCTAATTTCTATCTTTACAAAAATTTGTTTTACAGTGTCTTTGTCACTCTATCCCAGTGGTTCTTAAACTTTGGGTCATGGACAACTTCATAGACTGGAGTCAAATGATCCTTTCATAGGGGTTTCTTAGGAACATCAGAAAACACAGATACTTACAATATGATTCATACCAGTAGTAAAATTATAGCCATAAATCTGCAAAAAATAACTTTATAATTGTCAGTCACTATATGATGAACTATAATAAAGGGTTGTAGCACTAGGAAAGTTGATTACCACTTCTCTAAACATTCCAATCGTTATGCACTGATATATTGTATTATTATTTTATTTGCAAATTGTATTATAGGAGTGCAAAATATCATTTATCCTTGCCTTTATGTGTTACACGTACTGTATGTATGTATGTACACACACACACATATATGTCTTAGTTACTTTTTTATTACAAAATCATTAGCAAGGCAACTTGTAGAAGAGTGTGTATATAGAGGCTTACTGTTTCAGGTGGTTGAGTCTAGAGTCTATGACCGTCATGATGTGGAGCACAGAAGCAGGTAGGCATGGTGCTAAAGCAATAGAGTAGATGAAAAGTGACATTTGATACACAAGCATAATAAAAAGAGGAGATAGATAGATAGATAGATAGATAGATAGATAGATAGATAGATAGACAGACAGACAGACAGATAGTCTTTTTCCAGTGACACACCATTTCCAACAAAGCCACACCTCCTAACCCTTCCCAAACAATTCCACAAGTGGTAAAATAAAGTATTCACATATATCAGCCAATTAAGGGCCATTCTCATGCAAACTATGATATATATGTATACATATTCATAAATAAATTATGGTTGTAACTATTATGGTATAATCACCTCCTATGGGCATCATCCCTGAACACTGCTGCATTGAGGACCAAGATATCAATATGCTTTAGGGGGAAGTTTCAGATCTAAGACAAACTTAATTAATGCTCATATCTTTATCATCTATCTATCTATCTATCTATCTTTGTAAGTACGTACTTATGTATCTACCTATAGATAGATAGATAGGTTGATATAAACATAGATACATATTTTAAATGATAATTTACCATATATATGGTAATATATATATATATATATATATATATATATAGTCCCTCAAAGAACCAAGGCATTTACTTTTACTGAGTTCTGAAAGGTTTTTCTTTACACATTGTAAGAGAACATCAATTGTCAGGTTTGAGACATGTAAGTATTTAAAGCTGATCTGTTTCTCATATTTTTATTATTTTGATAGTTTACTTTTAAAAATGGAAAGTTTCAATTTTCATGAAAATTGAGCAAATCCTTTTACTTATTATCTCATCAACGGTGGTGTTTCTATAGCCTTCTCCTGACTACTGAGCAAAATATTTTTATACTGCCTCTCCTAGAAATTTTATGGTTTCTCTTTTGTGTAAATCTCCATTTTGACTTCTTCTCTCACATTAGGTGAATTAAGAGTTTATGTTATTACGCTATCTGGGTTATGCCTTCTGGTACTAGCTTCCCTGGGCTGTGACATAATACTTGAGATGAACAACTGAGTGGGAGGAAGGGTTCATTATTGCTCACCATTTCATAACATGTTGGTGCCTCTTTTGAGGCAATGTGTCATGGAATAAAAAGTTTCTCACCCCAAGTCAGCCATGGAGCAGAGGGAGAGGAAGAGGGAAAGAGAGAAGAGACAAAGTGAGATAGAGAGAAGGAGCTTTAATATGTACTCTTCCACAGGACTGTCTTAGTGTTCTTGATCATCTGACTATACTACACCTTGCCTTCTAACTTTACATCTTCCCAGAGCCCACTGAGATGTGATTTATCAACAAATTAATTCATAAACTGTAGTCATAGTTCTCATGGTACAGTAAGCTCCTGTGGGTGCTACTCTGGAACACTGTTGCATTGAGGACCAAGCCATTGATATTCAAATTTGGGGAACATTTCAGATCTAAGCCAGATTCATTTAATATTCCTTACTTCAAAATTATTTTTTCCATGAAATCAAGTAGGCATCACAGCTTTCTCTTGATTAATGCTATAATTAAGCTAGTAGAGACTACATACCAAGAAATTTAAAATTAATATAAGGCATTAGAAATAAGAAATATCTTTGTTCAAGAGTACGTCTAACAATAGCCCTCACGGATGAGGAGGGGCTCATGAAGCCTACCTATAGTTGAGAAGTTACTGAGAGGTGATTGTTGTTAGGGAATTGGGAGTCATTTACCTTCAGTGAAGTAAAACATGGTAAGTTGTGCATAACACAATAAACAGCACACAGCATGCACATTCAAGGATGCCCAATTAAATCTAGTGATTTGTTTTTTAAAGTTATGAAAATATGAGGGGGGATGTGTCGGGATGTATTTTAAAACCTTGGTTCCCTCCAGGATCCACACAAAGTCATATATATATATATAGCACATTTGTATTCCTGTTATTCCTATGGAGAGATGAAAGGTAGGACAAATGAGACTCTCAGAAACTCACTGGTCAGGTCAGCTAGCCTGATATGCAGAATAAAAACAAACATACAAGGGACCCTATCTCAAACAAGACAAAAATCAGTACTCCAGTGTAGGTGGAATTGACTGTCCCTCCAGCCAATTCCCCAACATAGACATTCAATTCTCATTACAAGAGCTTTGCTGATAGCTAAGGCTTATTACTAACTAGATCTTACAATTTAAATTAACCTATTTCTATTAATGTATATATTGCCATATGACTCATGGCTATTCCTGTCTCACTATATGAAAAGCCTTATAAAACTTATTAAATGTCATATTCTGTAGATCTTTGTAGTGTTTGAAGACCACCTGTATAAACAAATGTTTATGACCTTGAAAATATAACTAACATTCTGTAAGTTTGGTAATTATATCACTATTCATCTGTATTTCTCAATTATACATTACGTTTATAAATGAGCTGCATAAATATAATATCCTAAACAAGTGTAGAAACATATATGCAATATAACAAATTTAACTTTAAAATTGTATCAATATACCAAAATCCATACCAATGTAGAAGATTTTGATATTAATAGTTGGTTTGTGGATTAAAGTAGATTAAAAAAATCTTACCTTTTTTATCCTTTCATGTCCCCTTTTTTTCCTTTAGAAAGAGATATCTGAACATAAATTTTTGTTTAGTATTTTTCTTTACTATTACAAATAACAACTTGTAACCAACCCCCTTAAATGATAATAAACTAACATTCCCATTTTTTGGGAATGTAGGCATCATTATCCAGACTACTTCCTGATGGTTGGGGACACTAATAATCTTTAGGGGAATCTTAGAAAATCACAATAATTGGTAGGTCTTTACTGGAATAGTTTGTGAGGCTGGATCATCTCAACCAGGAGCCTTGAAGCTATTCTGGCTGCAGAACTCTGGGGAAATGGCAACAGAGGAATTCTGAGATGTTGATCAACTGAGCCATTCTTTTCACTGGTATCTGGTCCCCTTGTTCTAAAAATACAAAACCTGTTAAAGATAACATACATGTCTACATTAAGTATAGATTGTGCATTGTATTTAAGTCAGCTAACGATGATTTATTTTATGGTTGAGCAGGTAAAATATACACTATATGTCTTGTATTTCTTTAGGTTTATACTCAGATTTTTCAGGGGCTCTTTGATTATCAAATTTGATTTTCCTTAACCAGGATTGAATTCATAACCTCTCATTTTCTGTGGAAATTAAATCATAATCTCTCTCCCAAAGTAGCATATCTTTTGACTTAAATTTGAAGTTAAAATATTTTAAAAATATATCAGCTGATTGAATCTAGCAGTTTTTATTATCCAAATCTTTTAGCATTCAAAAATTTCAAAGACAACACAATAACAGGTTCCAGACTCTCTTTGTATTTTCAATCTTTACATGGCTTATTTCACGTATTACTTCATTCCCTTTTTAGGGACTTTACTATCATTTTAAAACTATATTTTTCTTTTTTTATGACTGTCTATTCCATTTTTTCTTTTCTCTCCCTAGACTTTATGCAATTTTAAATATACTGTAACCCATTTAGAAGATTTTTCAATCTGAATCTGTTGTGTAATCACTGTCTGTCAGCATGAGCAAAATTTAAACTGCTGTGTAAGTTAGATCATGGCATATTGGTGCTGGCTTCTCCCCCAATTCCCTAAGAGTCTCATCTCATGGGGAAGATATGTTTACTGTCCCAATTATGGGAAGTTTCTGAGTCCAGCACTATGGCAACAAGTAGCATGCTGTTCATGATACATACATGCCATTTAAGTGTTTGGTAGCAGGGCCTCTGAAAGGAGCCACACATTTTTTTGCCACTCTTAAAGAAGTCACACCTCTGCTCACTGCCGGAAGAGTCCACAGGAGAAAAATCAGTTGCAAAGAATCCATGCTTGACTCTGTTCTTCAGTATGTTTTGAACCCTTTTTTAAAGAGAGTTGGTCATGGGGGAACAGGAAGTTGAGGGAGAATAGGGAGAAGAGGGAATCATAGGATCGAAGACAGATCAGGCACCAGAGTGACCTCGAGTGATCTAAAGGGATAACACCAACTGGCAAGCTAAGCAATAGTGGAGAGACCACCTCGAATGCCCATTCCTGATAATGAACTTGATGTCTATAATCATCCGGGAGCCTTCATCCTGTGACTGATGGAAGCAGAGGCAAACACACAATCACTGAACTGAACCCAAGGAACCCAGTGACAGAGAGAGAGAGAGGAGTGATGAGCAAATTGGCAAAGAAAGGGCTGGCAAAACCAGCAGAGACAGCTGATCTGAACAGGGGAGAGTTCTTGGACCCCAGACTGACAGTGGGGAGGCCAGCATGGGACTAATCTGGACCCCTCAAATGTGAGTGTCAGCGAGAAGACCTGGGCAACCTATGGGGCCCTGAGCTGTGGATCAGTGTCTATCGCTGGTATACAGTCTTCGTGTGCCTATAGCACAAAGAGGGATGCTCTCTCAGCCTGGACTCTTGGGGGAGTGCCTGGCCCCTACCCAGAGTGAAATGACAGACTCTAGATATCCCCTATGTGGAAGGATTTGGCAATAGGGTGGGAGGGGGGGGGGAGGGGACTGCAGGAGGAGGGGAGGGAGAGAGAACTGGGATTGACATGTAAAACAAGCTATTTAAAATTAAAATAAAAAATGATAAAAAAATTGTCTCAGGTTTTATGTTAATGTGGTTGCTGAATGTTTGGGCACCAGGTGATGTTATCCTGTCCTACAGTCACTCTCAAATAATGACTCAGAGACTTAATATTAACTACAAATTTTCAGTCAATAGCTCAGGCTTACTACTAGGTAAGGTAACTCTTACATTTAAATTAATCCATATAATTTATCCATTTTCTGCCACATGGCTTGGTAACTTTATTAGCATGGCACATTCATCTCCTGCTCCCTCTGCCAACCAGCTAGCAACTTCACTGACTCTGTGCTTCTTCCCATCATTCTCAGTTTGACTTTCCTGTCTAACTTTATCCTGTTCAGCTAATGGCCAGTCATTGTCTTCATTGAACCAATCACAGAAACACATGTTCACACAGTGTAGAGGAATGTGCCATACCCGAGGTTCCCCTCTGATTTCCACATATGTGCTACGGAAAGTGTGTACCCACGGTGACACATACAATTTCCCATATATACACACATACACACCTACAGACATACAGATAAAGGACAGCACAGAAATGAAAAATAGTAATATTTTTAGTGTTTTAAAGGAGGGAAATACAACCCATTGTGCTAGACTGGCAAATATAAATTCTTTCTAAAGTTATTATGTCAGATAAGCACATTGTTTTAGTTTATAGAAATTGATTAAATCTAATAGGCCAATGGTATTTCAATGTGAAAGGACAATAGAAACCTCTTATCCTACTTAATAATTAGTAAAGTAATAAGAAAACACCATTTAACAATATTTAAAATTTTAAATGTCAAAAAAATTCAAAAGCCTAGAATGTGCAGGCCAAACTGTATTCATCAACAGCCTTATGAAACAGAATATAATGAACATTCTTCTTTATAGTTAAAGAACCAAAGGAATGTAAAGCGTATGAAATTTTCCCAAGGATATCCCACTGTTGAATACTGGATCTCAAATGCAAAGCACAGCGATCTTTTGTCAGATGCACTGTCTTCAGGTAACTCACTCATCCATCCCATGGGAAATACTTCATTTTTTGCTCCTTCTTCTCTTCATGCTCTCATTGTACATATCTAGGCATAATCTGTATGTAGTATTTAAAGTTAGACTTTAAGAAACTTGGCCATTTAAAAGCAACACAGAATGGAAGTTTGAAGGGAATAGGAAAGAGAACCATATTCTGTATGCTTGTTGTCAAACAGAATTCATCTTCAAAGCTACTTCTTTTTCTGTCTCGAGGAATATGGCTATGATTCCAACCTCCACTTCGGCCTTTCCATCCACACACCTGGCAGTGTTCTCTATTCCCTGCGAGCTTCCAACTTCCCGTCACTTTCCTGCTAGCGTGCTAAGGAAAACACTGAGTGACAGATCTTGACTTTGTCTCTTTCCCTGGGTTATAAGACCCTTGTGGAGAGGAAACCAGTCCTCCTGACCTCGTGTCTCTATCATCTTTAGAGATCCTACCTTGGAAAATACTTGAATGTTCTACAAATGGCTGAATGACTAAAAGGATGCACACATCAAGGTTTTCTCTTACAATGGTTCAAGGATTGTTACCCCTCCCTAAAGTTTAAAGAAAATATTGAACAATTTTAAAACAAATCAAAACTTTTCAAAAAGATCACCTTTTAATCAAATATATTTGTTACATTTATTCCATTTGTGTATTACCTTTATTGACTAAGGTTAGCATCCAAATGAACAGCAATCTGTCCACATTGTTTGCTCCCGAGCTGCATAGACTGTTGTTGTCTCTTGTCAAACTTCCCCAGGAACACAGCTATAGCTCAAGTATGAATAATATTGTTAAGGAATCTATTATAAGAAATTGAAGAGAACAAGTCAGGGAAGTGCACAATACTCCACATAGTTCTGCTTCAACATCTTATGTGCTAGGGTACATAAGACTTCTGCTTTTTTCATGTTTTGTTTTCTTGTTGATGTTTGTGTGTATGGAACAATATAACTATCACCAGTTTTGTCCTTCTAAGTAAAATGTTGAAAGAAATGGGATGTTCAAAATCTTTCATCTTACTGGATTAAATTTTAAGAAGTTCACATTTTAAAAGTTGTGTTTTGACTTAACATTATGGATGGGATTCTCAAAACACTACAGTAGAGGTGGATATTGTGAAGTAATTATTCCTTTGCTTTGTCTTTTATGACATGGGATATTCTGCTGTGTTATTCAAATTTGAAGTCCTAGGCTTCCTTATTTGCAATGGTGCATGCATTTTTTGTTTGTTTTTGTTACAATGCAGGATTGTTGCTGTTCAAAGGATGGTGTCTCAAGAGGCCTGTTGTAAAATTCCATAGACACTGCCAGTAATTAGGCATCTGGGTGGCCTACAAATCCTCTCCATTACATTGCTGTTTCCTTGCCAGTTTTCCTGTCTTTCTTCTGGGAAATAAACAAAATAGAAAAAAGAAATCTTTGTTTTCTGTTACACACTTATAAGAGAATGAATAATAGTGGTCTTCTTTATTTTTTCTCTCTTTTCTTTTTGCCCTTCCTTTGATTTACAGTTGACTGTCCAGAACATATGTAATGGATGATTGGGTTCCAGTAGTTCATGTGTTGAAGTGAGTCTACTTATAATTCCACAAGCTCCCTACATGCATACATGCTGTCCACATGGGTTAATATCATGCCCATTAAAAAATCAAAACAGTTCTCAAGTGTTCGTGTTTTTCATTGTCATTGATAAGGGTTAGGATGTGAGAAACAGCCTCAGGGACACAGAATCAATTCTGTTTTCTCTTGCTTAATATCTGACATGATCTTCTACTCCAACATGTGGTTGTGAACAATGAAGAGAAACGTGTGTGAGTGTGTATGTGTGTATGTGTGTATGTGTGTGTGTGTGTGTGAGAGAGAGAGAGAGAGAGAGAGAGGAGAAAGATGAATATGTTATTTGACTATAAGAAGAAGAATAAAAATTCACACTACATAGTGACTCTCTACCATTCTATAGTATTTATTACACATCACAGTAGGCTTTGGGGTTTATTTTTCCCAATTTTTAAAAACTTGTTACCATATATTGAGAGTTAATACCCCCAAATATATGTCATCATACTGTAGCATGTATCCTAGATGACCAAAAACACAGTATAAGAAGTAATTATGTTGAAAAGCGTGAGAAATTTGGTACATTATTCTGTAGGTATAATAATTCAGTCATAAGAATATTAGAGGCATATTTTTGAGATACACTGTCATAGGAGATAAAATAACAAAGAGGTAGAGATGGGCATGGAAAAAACAAGAACCAAGGATCACCAGTGATGCAACAACCCCAAGAAGTTAGAAGAAGCAAGTTAGCAAAATTTTCCAGAGCTCCCAGGAACAGTAGAAGCCTACCAGTGCCTTCATCTTAGGCTACCTCACTCCAGAATTATGAATGAATTATTTGCATTGCTTTCAGCCTCCCAGAGGGTAGTAATTTATTGCAGTAAACACATGTGGGATACTAATGTTCTCAGTAAATGGTGAGTCTTTCAGGCAGGGGCTTGGGCATGTGACAGTCTAAAAGCCCAAACTCCATCAGTGAGACAAAGTTGGACAGAAAGCACCTTGACTCATAAGGGAAAATTGTTGGTTCACATGGAAAATTCAGCAAAGTTGGGTCCAAGCAAGCACTGATGTGCCCTTAAACAGGAAGAAACTATAGCAGTAATACACATGACAGAAGCAATTAAGTGAGTATTAGTTGTGACCAGTTAATTACAGATATTAATGGGTATGGTGGTGTGTTATAGTTTATATTTTGTAGAATGGGAAAAAGTCACAGTTTGTATTAAGATTATATAAAGGTATCAGATTATCAGGAGTGTGAATGACTACTTTGTAGGACATTTGTGAGAAAAGGTAAAATATGTGGCTATGGATAAAATGTTAGGGATCAATATAGTCAATTTGTTTACCACATGGTATGGCTGTGATTACTTTAATTGATTGTATACATCTAATACTATATAAACTTGCTATTTGTCAGAGTTTGAATTGCTTCCAATCTACTAGGCTTCATTTATTTCACTTTCTAAATTCATTGATATTGACTTATCTAAGATCACTCAAATAATAAAAACAAAACTAAGATAATATTCAAGTTTATCTGATTACATTAGGCTACTTATGCCTGATGTAACATGCTATATATGTCAGTTTGTTCCAGAAAGTGTTGTTACAATGGCATCTTGATCCAGACATGTTCCACATGTTGACAGAAGTGGAACAATGTTATAGATCTGTCCAGTTCTCGATGATGACCAAGTCAATCAAGGAAAGAGAAATGATTGTGGTTTCATTGTAAGTTACACTCAAATTCAGGCTTGTCAATGGCTAGGTGTCTCATTCTACTTCATCTTTATACTCTGAGCAATATTACTCTGAGCAATATTTTTTGTCTCACAGGATCAATCAATCAATCTAAAACAGTGTAGACATGAGTAAATGCCAGGTTCAGTGCCAAGGGTGTAAAGGTCTAGAGTTTGAAAGGAATCGTCCTAAATTAACAGAGATCATTACTAGTATAAACTAGAGTAAACAAGGACCCGTATTTTATTTTGGTCATGATAGTGGTGGCAGGCTCTCTTATTTAAACAGATTTCACTATGAAACCCAAGCTGGCCTTAACTTTTAATCCTCCTACATTTCCCACCAGGTATAGATAATGGATGTGCATCACTGCACATGATTCCATGCTCCATTTCAAAGTGGTTTGCTTTGGGAAATGATCTCTTGATTAACATTTTAATTCTCTAATGTCTATAGGTTTCCTGTCTACACAATTAACTGCAGTAGATCTGAGAAACACTTGGATTTCATCCAAAAATAGATTATAATAGGTCATTTATTGACTGGAAGAATAAATAAATATCCTGAAGTGCTGACCTGTACTTTGACATACAACGTGCATTAGGCATCATTGCTCATAATTCTCATTGGCTTGCCTTGTCAAACTTCTAGGTTGCAATCCATAGAATCAACCCTCTGTGGCCATCAGTCTCTCAGGCAAATCTTGTCTTTAATAATTACACAATACTCTGATTTCAATGTCATTGTTTAAAAATTCCACAAAATAGATTAAATTAAAAAATTTTTGATTGTTTGAACAATTTCTAATAAATGTTGCAAACAGAGTTATTTTAAAATGTAGGCTTTTGGGATTGAATGATGAGCAGCTTTTGTTGTTGTTGTTTTTCTTGTCTTAGTAAAAAGAAATACACCAGAGAAATCAGAAAGCACTTATAGATACTTGGGAGCGGGATGGGAGTGGGTGTTGAGACTATCCTTCAAGTTGAATGTTGTATTGGATCATTAAAAATTTCACATTTCATAAAATCCAACTTTTACCTTAACTATACTTATATCCTCATATACTCTCATCAGCTCTAAGTAAGCATATAATGGTGCAAAGGAGATACTATAGTTGGAAGTTTATGGTATCTGCACAATTCAGAAATTAACATACCAACTCCTCCAAGAATACAGCAGTTTGTTATTGTTGTTGTTTTGATCTTTTTGTTTTGTTTTAGTGTTGACTATTGTTTCCGATGGGATGAATTCTTTTTCATACTATTCTAAAAGAATACCACATATGCTTCCAAATGGCAGATTTTGTTTTTAAGGCTTTAGGGATAAAGCTATCCCTAAGCAATGTCACAAACCTTCAGGTGAGAGCAAGCCCATGACACTAATAATAGTGTTGTTTTCAAATCTACAAGTAAAGCCATACTGAACTTATTCCTCTTATCAAAGACCCTTATCTGAAGTCCAAAAAATCTTTTCTTGATAACAAATAATGATATAGTCCCTACAATTTATTATTTGTACATTTCATTCAATATAATCAATGACTCAGATTGGTAAAGGACAATAATAACTGACCACATTTTCGTATTCCATTACACAGTGGATATCAGAACTTTATGTGCATGAATGAATTCTCCTTTTAGGACTTCCTCAAGAGAAAGCAAAGTAGCATGTATCCAGGGGAGAAAGTGTAATAGTGGTGACCAAAACAGCTAGTATCCATACCAAAAAATTATAAGTTCTGTCTTATGAACTGCAGGTTGCAAAAATCAAGATTAGCCAGCAAGCGAGATTTTTAAAATAATGTGCAAGCAATATTATACATTTCATTAAACAAATTTCAGTCAAAAATATGCAGTTGGCTTGATTGTATTCATACACATTAGTATGGCCAGCAAAGACAGCCTGAAAATATTCCATTTATCATAAAAAACACCACCTCCAAGACTCTCAAATGCAGTTAGGATATTTCAAGTGCACTGTCTATCACATTGCCTTTGTACTAGAAGTAAATTATTTCTTAAGTGCTAATTGGCAGTTCTGTAAAGATTCCACAGTGCCCCCATGCTAATTGCATTGCCTCAGAATTCTCAGTCAGACCCTACCTCCAGTTCACAGTCAGCAAACCTAACAGGAAAATACACACTCAAAGTTCTCCCCAAAGGGAAACACTTCATACTACGCTGTAAACATGTGGAAATAGCTAAAATCCGTTTCTGCCCTTTCATAGGGACGGTCTTACTTGACAAATCTATACCACACTTCAATTTTTAGAGTGGTCATTTATGTTCCAAATACTGAATATTTGAAATAAGTTTGACCAATAAATGTATCAGTGTGTGCCTTTTTTATTGTTGAATTGATTAAGTTGTCTCACTGCACAATTTCATGTGGTTCTTTCTCTCTTAAATTATTCCAATCACAGAGAAATTTGCTTGTGTTGAAAAAACTATGTGTCTGACAGGTGATGGTTAGCCCCAAGGACTGGATCAAAAAAGAAATTTATAATTAGGCGGACCTATTTATAAGGTTCACAGACTGATGTGGTGTGAAACGATTGGGTAAAAGGAAGAAAAGGGTAGAGGCATTATGCATTTTATTGTGTGGTTTACCATTTACTAACTGTGACTACAGGAAGCTAATTTCTTCATGCTTCTGATTTTTTCTGTCAAATAAAGCTAATATTTGCATATATATATATATATATATATATAGAGAGAGAGAGAGAGAGAGAGAGACAACTTTTTTGAGTCAAAGGGAATAAAATATCAGCAATGTTTTCTTGCATTCTAATAATAGTAACTATACTATTGTGGTCAGGATTAAACAAGTTTATGTGAAGAAACATTGAAGACAGTGATTGAAACCTGTTAAGCAAATGAAAATATAGTTAAAATTTTAAAAGATATTTTCCTATATTTAAAAGTGAGCTCATGAGAAAAATATATATAGTCTTTGTTAGCAATTTCCATTTAAGCATGCTGCTTCTGTAACTGAGATTGCAGTAAGAGCACCCTTTGCCATTTCTGTAATGCAGGCCATGAGTACCCGGTTGAAGGAATAGCTCTGTAGAAAGAGAAGAAATTGGAAGCAGCCAGGGAGAATAATGAACAAGTCTTAAATCTATGATTTCATCTGAGTGGCTAGTCCTTAACAACAAGGTTTGAAAACTCAAGTGATACCTTTCAGTGTGGCCAAAAATCCTAGTTATTTATGGACCTGAGACAGGAGAGTGAGCAACGAAGGCTCAAAAGGCACATGCAAGAAAGAAAAGATGCCCTTCAATCTGCAATTCTGCTCTCAGATCTCTCGCCTGATGACTATGGGAATTTGAGCTTCCACACAACAGTCCACCTCATAAACAAATGTCCACTTGTGGCATCTTCATATGAGTCCACAGAAAACAGTTCGCCCAAGGTTGTAGGTGTGTTTACCCTGTGGAAATGAGAGTACTCACCTAATTACAATTCTTATAAGGTCTTATCTCCATGGAGAAAGAGCTATGTTGTCAGTATATGAATGTGATAAATTTCCTTGTTATTCAACTGTAAAACCACAACAGTACCTTCCAAGAAATTGTTTTGAAGCCCACCATCTTCTTCCTGTTCTTCCACATCAGATCATTCAATTAGATGTCTCTAGCTTTAAAAAAAAGATTGCTTGCTCTTCTTACACATTCTCCAATTTTATCATGAGTTCACTTCAAGGTATAGGGGATAAAAAGAAGACATTTTAAAATATCACTTGTCATAATTTTACTATAATCTACTCATAGAAAATTATGTGAGCAGCCATTAGTAGCATAAACACATAATAGATTTTCATGCTATACTTGAGAAAAGCAGTCAAATACATACATAATATGATCACATGGTTGGAACAAATTCTATTCTAAGCTGACTGCTGTTATATAACATGTTTCTAAAGAGCATTATGCATTGTAAGCTTGCTAGTTCTTTGTTATTGAGTGAGAGTCTAGTTCATCATGGATATTTTTTATCAATATTTTAACAAAGACTATTTGTGTGTACATTCTGCTTAATTCCACCTTTTTCCTTCTATTTTATATGATATGATTGGGTCTAGTATTTAGAATGGCACAATGGACAGAACAAGTTTTTTTCCTCAATATATGTTTTTATTTAAATTAGAAACATGCATCCTTCACATGCCAACCCCAGCTCCCTCGCCCACCCCCCCTTGTACCTCCACCAGCCCCCCACCCAGTCCCCACATCATTCACCAGGGAGGGTGAGGCCCTCCTTGGGGGATCTCCAGAGTCTGTGATTTCATTCAGTGCAGGACTTAGGCCCTTCCCCATGTGTCCAGGCTGAGAGAGCATCCCTCAATGTGGAATGGGCTCCCAAAGTTCATTTGTACATATGGTAAACACTGATCTACTACCCAAGGCCCCAGAGATTTCTGAGGCCTCCTCACTGACACTATATTAATGGAGTCTGGATCAGGCCTCTGTTAGCCTCTCAGCCATCGGTCTGGGGTTCAAGAGCTCCCCCTTGTCCAGTCAGCTGTCTTTGTTGGTTTCACCATCATGGTCTTGACCCCTTTGCTCATCACTCCTCCCTCTCTGTCACTGGGTTCCAGGAGTTCAGTTCAGTGTTCAGCTATGGGTATCTGTCTCTGCTGCCATCAGTCACTGGATGAAGGTTCTAGGAAGGGATATAAGGTAGTTATCATATCAACCTTATCATCAGGGAGGAGCTATTAATATAGTCATTCCACTATTGCTTAGTTTGCCTGTTGGTGTTATCCTTGTAGATCTCTGAAAATCTCACTAGTGTCAGCTCTCTCCTCAAACCTAAAATGACTCCATCTATTATGGTATCTCTCGTCCTGCTCTCCTCTATTCCTACCCTTACTCAACCTTCCTGTTCCCCCATGCCTTCTTCTCCCCCCTTCTTATCCCCCTCTCTTTTTATTGGTTTCCTCTCCCCTCTCCTGATGTTGCCAATTTGCTCAGGAAATCTTCCACTTCTCTGGGGTATCATGCATATCTCTTGGGAACCTCCCTGTTTCCCATACTCACTGGCGCTGGGATTGTAGGCTGACACTCCTCTGATCCATGTCTAAAATCCATATATGAGAGAGTACATACCATGTTTGTCTTTTGGTGACTGGGTTACCTCACTCAGGATAGTTTCTTCTAGTGCCATCCATTTTCCTGCAAATTTCAAGATTCCATTGTTTGTTTTTTTTTCTGAGTAGTAAGTACTCCATTGTGTAAATATACCACATTTTCTATATCCACTCTTCAGTTGCAGGGCATCTAGGTTGCTTCTGGGAACTAGTTATTACAAATAACGCTGCTATGAAGACAGTGGAACAGACATCCTTGTTGTATGAATGGGCAACTTTTGGGTATGTGCCTAAGAGGGGAATTGCTGGGTCTTGAAGTCAACTGAGTCCCATTTTCCTAAGGAATCTCCATACTGATTTCTAAAGTGGCTGTACAAGTTTGCACTCCCACCAGCAATGGAAAAGTATTCCCCCTTTCCACATCCTCTCCAGCATAAACTGTCATTGGTGTTTTTTTTTTTATTTTAACCATTCTGGCAGGAATAAGTCTCAGAGTCATTTTGATTTGCATTTCCCTAATGGCTAAGGATGTTGAGCACTTTCTAATGTGTCTCTCAGCCATTTTATACTCCTCTATTGAGAGTTATCTATTTAATTCATTCCTCTACTTTTTAATTGGATCATTTGGTATTTTGGATACTTGCTTCTTTCATTCTTTGTAAATTTTGGAGATCAGCCCTCTTTCAGATGTGGGATTAGTGACTATCTTTTCCCTATCTGTGGGTTGCCTTCTTATCTTACTGTGCCCTTTGCCTTACAGAAATTTCTCAGTTTCAGGAGGTCCCATTTATTAATTGTCTATCACAGTGTTTGTGCTATTGGTATTATGTTCAGGAAGCTGTCTCCTGTACCAATTCATTCAAGGGTACCTCCCACTTTCTCTTCTAAGAGGTTCAGTGTGGCTGGATTTATGTTGAGGTCTTTGATCCATTTGG
Organism: Mesocricetus auratus; assembly: GCF_017639785.1. NCBI lineage: Eukaryota > Metazoa > Chordata > Mammalia > Rodentia > Cricetidae > Mesocricetus > Mesocricetus auratus. Next base: position 42,949,835 of record NW_024429184.1, on the reverse strand, counting down.
ACTTAAGTTTTGTGCATGGCAATAGACATGGATCTATCTGTAGTCTTCTACATGCCAATATCCAGTTATGCCAGTACCATTTGTTGAAGATGCTATCTTTTTTCCATCGTATAAATTTAGCTTCTTTGTTGAAAATCAGGTGATATAACACGTTTTGAGACCCAAATGTACCTCTACCATGTACAACCTCTAAGAATAAAAACAGCAGCATATTCCAGATGACTTTTTCCCCTATAAATAACAAAACAAGAAAACCAGACATGGAAAATCTACAAAGCTAACGAGAAATACATAAGGACTGAAGTAACTTCCACAGTTCTACAGAATAGTGAAGTTCTTTCTAAATCTTAATTTTCTTTTCAGTGTTCTCCAAGTCACAAATCCCAACAGGAGGAATTTATTTTGCAACAACTGGTGTCAATGTATCCAGATGTAATAGTGGCATAGTAATTTCAGAAATATTAAAAAAACATGATTTGTATAATACTATACAATTTAGTTGATGATAACATTTAATACTCATAAAAATTTAGTTGTCTTCATGTCACTATTAAAAAATATCTCTGAAACCCAACACTGAAATGTGTAGGATGGTTATACAACTTTTAATATGGAATATAACTAAGCCTTTGGATTCATAGCATTGTTCTGGACTCCAGTTCTTCCATCAAATTTATCATGTTGATAAAATGCCTCAAAGTCTAAGACTCTTTTTTTTTTTTTTTTTTTTTTTTTTTATTAATATTTTTTTATTTTCCATTTTAAATTTAGATAAGAAACAAGGTTGCTTCACAAGTCAGTACGAGGTCCCTCTCCCTTTCCCTCCCCTCCTCCCGTGCCCTCCCCCCATCCCCCCCCGTTATCCCCTCATTCCCCCAGGGAGGGTGAGGCCCTCCATGGGGGTGTCCATAGTCTGTCATTTCATATAGGGCAGGGCCTAGACCCTTCCCCAAGAGTTCAGGGTGAGAGTGCACCTCACATTGTTCTATGGGAGTCCAGAGACCGTGTGTATACTTGGGATGGGTACTGATCTGCTGTCCAAGGCTCAATAGATTACCTAGGCCTCCTCACTGACACCCAGATTCAGGGGGTCTTGATCAGTCCCATGCTGGATTCCCAGGCTGATGCCTGGGATTCAAGAGTTAACCTTTGTCTGGTCAGCTGTTTCTGGGGGTTCAACCAGCCCAGTCTTAATCCCTTTGATCATCAGTCCTCCCTCTCTGATACTGGCTTTCTTGAGTTCAGCTCAGTACTTAACCAGCCAGTAAATGAAGTTTCTGTTTCCCAGACTCTCTGGCAATAGGATTGTAGGCTGGCACTCCCCAGATCTATGTCTAAAATCCATATATGAGAGAGTACATGCCATGTTTCTCTTTTTGTGACTGGGTTACCTCACTCAGGATGGTTTCTTCTAGTGTCATCCATTTGCCTGCGAATCTCATGATTCCATTATTTTTTCTGCTGAATAGTACTCCATTGTGTAGATGTACCACATTTTCTCTATCCATTCTTCGGGTGAGGGACATCTAGGTTGCTTCCAAGTTCTGGCTATTACAAATAAAGCTGCTATGAACATAGTGGAACAGACATCTTTGTTATATGAATGGGCATCTTTTGGATATATGCCTAAGAGTGCAGTTGCTGGGTCTTGTGGTAGGTTTATTCCCATTTTTCTGAGGAATCTCCATACTGCTTTCCAAAGTGGCTGAACCAGTTGGCACTCCCACCAGCAATGGAGGAGTGTCCCCCTTTCACCACATCCTCTCCAGCATAAATTGTCATTGGTGTTTTTGATTTTAGCCATTCTGACAGGAGTGAGATGGTATCTCAGAGTTGCTTTGATTTGCATTTCCCGGATGGCTAAGGATGTTGAGCACTTTCTCAAGTGCCTCTCAGCCATTTTAGACTCCTCTATTGAAAACTCTCTATTTAGTTCTGCAGCCCACTTCTTAATTGGGTCCTTTGCTGTTTTGGAGACTTGCTTCTTGAGTTCTTTGTAAATTTTGGAGATCAACCCTCTGTCAGATGTGGGATTAGTGAATATTTTTCCCATTCTGTGGGCTGCCTTTTTGTCTTGCTGACTGTGTCCTTTGCCTTACAGAAGCTTCTCAGTTTCAGTAGGTCCCATTTATTAATTGTTGAGCTCACTGTCTGTGCTACTGGTGTTATGTTCAGGAAGCTGTCTCCTGTACCAATTCTTTCAAGGGTACCACCCACTTTCTCTTCTAAGAGGTTCAGTGTGGCTGGATTTATGTTGAGGTCTTTGATCCATTTGGACTTAAGTTTTGTGCATGGCGATAAACATGGATCAATCCGCATTTTTCTACATGCCAGTCTCCAATTATGCCAGCACCATTTGTTGAAGATGCTTTCTTTATTCCATTGTATATTTTTAGCTTCTTTGTCGAAGATCAGATGTTCGTACGTGTGTGGGTTAATACCCGGATTTTCAATTCGATTCCATTGGTCTGCCTGTCTATTTTTGTGCCAATACCAAGCTGTTTTCAGGACTATAGCTCTATAATAGAGCTTGAGGTCAGG